>NC_135310.1:129561080-130761080 GCF_048772815.1 Callospermophilus lateralis | reverse complement strand
TTTTTTTCCCAACAGCTTCTCTGCAGCCACCACAGGGTGGATGATTTTATGTGCGAGGAGCCTGCACTGATGAAAATTGCTTGTGTGGAAACAACCTTCTTGAAATAAGTGCTCTCCATAGCTACTGTCGTCTATGTGCTCACACCTTTGGGGCTTATCCTATGGCTGCATTGTTAGGAATATGTGGAAGATAAAAATCCACTGAAGGGGGCTGGGGATGTGGCTCAAGTGGTAGCATGCTTGCCTGGCATGTGCGGGGCGCAGGGTTTGAGCCCCAGCACCACATAAAATAAAATAAAGATGTTGTGTCCACCAAAAACTGAAAAATAAATATTAAAAAATTTCTCTCTCTCTCTCTCTCTCTCTCTCTCTCTCTCTCTCTCTCTCTCTTCTCTCTCTCTCTCTATAAAAAAATCTTAAAAAGGAAACAAACTAAACTTTTATCTCTAAAGTTGATTCTAAACATCCTATCAAATTATGTGATTTTAAAATACTAGAAAATTGGTAATTCCTGGATTTATGCTTATGAATAGACGCATATTTAAGAGAACATTACATTCTGAAAGAATTCAAATTTAAGATGATTCTAAAGTTTTAAAAAATATGTACATTGTGTTATGTTCTTAAGACAATAGGAATAACTTATGCTTCTATTAGAACTAAGCATTTGTTTAAACTATTGAATCAGTTACTTTAGTAACTAAAACTAAAAACATACCAGTCTGAGACAAATTATCATTTTGTGTTAAGCAGCATTAGAAATATGCAGAATGTGGGACTCTATATAGCATATTATTCAGGCTTTCTGAGTAGAATTCTTTATTATCTATGCATATCTAAGCATTTAAGTCCAGAATTTAAAGCACAATTTTACTGAATAAAACAAAAAACAGATCCTTAATTATTCCTAAAAGTAAATGATTCAAGAAGATGCTACCATGAGAGCAGAAAATTTGGGAGCACAAAGAATAACATCATAAAAAATAGTAAGTGAAGAGGCATGGAGGATTGTACTATGATCCAATTATCTTTTTATATATTAAGCAGAGCAATTTAAAGTGAGTTGAACAAGATGTGATTTGCCTTCTCATGATTTTTTTTAAAAATTCCAGTACCTTGTATTTAAAGGAATTGGTTATAGTTTCCCCTTATTTTTATAAAAATGTCTCATGGTTATCTGTCTCAACAAATGAGTGCACATCTGAGATTTTGTACCTGTGTTTTTTCATATGTGTACATGACCTATTTTTTCATCATTTTTAAGAGGCAAAAGATTTTAAGTAAGCACTCCTAAGTATGTTATTAAAGAAAATGTAGCCATATTTAGTTTATTTCTATATTGACATCTGAGTCTAACCCTATATCTCTCAGATCACTTAATTAAATGTAAAAAACATCATCATCATCATCATTCACCTTGTCTGTGAGACAAAAAAAGACACCAAATGAATTCCAGTTATTTTCTTGACAAAATTCTTCACTGTTATCCATTATTTTTCTGTATTGCAATTTCCATTACTATAAACAATGATTACTAACAATCCATTCAATGATAGCTTAAAATTAGTTTCAGCATGCACCTGTTAACTCCCCTCCCACTTAAATAGCCACTGTTATGGTTTGGATAAAAAGAGTTTTCCAAAAGCTCCTGTGTTAATGAAGGAACATTTAGAGGTGAGATGATTAGATTATTAGAAATGTAGCCTAATCTATTTTACGAATGAATCACTGAAAGGTCCACTGTACAGGGTGGTAACTCTAGGTATGAGGGGTGTGGCTGAAGGTGGGTCACTGTTGATGTGCTCTTGAAGATTATATCTTGTCCCCCTGGCTTCTCTCTCTCTCTCTCTCTCTCTCTCTCTCTCTCTCTCTCTCTCTCTCTCTCTGTATCCCAGACACCATGAAGTAGCAAGTTTCCTCCACCATGTCCTTCTTCCATGATGTTCCACCTCAACTCAAGCCTAGAACCATGGAGTTGGCTGACTGTGGACTGAATTTCTGAAACTGTAAGCTCAAAATAAACTTTTCCTCCTCTAAGCTGTTATTATCAGGTTTGAGTGGTATGTTAGTCAGATTTTTGTCACTGCAACCACATGGAAACTTTTCTTCAGTAGGTTGTCTTTAATAATAACTTTTGACAATTAGGGGGAAGGGACAGTTTGTGCAAAAAAAGAGAAGGTGTCAAATAGTTAATGTGACCAAAAAATGACACAAAAATGCCTTTGCATTAAAAGACATTCCTAAATGTCTTTTAATAATTATATCTTTTCTTATTTGTGTAATTTCACTGGTTAAGAATCTTACCTAAGATTTTATCTCAAATGTTGTAGGTAAATAGTAATAATGATACTTCTCTGGATTGAACTTCTATTTTTCTCTTTTACCTTTGAACGATGGAAGAAAGCAATGAAACCTCTGAACAAGGTTTTATTTGCTTGGATTTTCAGACCAGCCCCAGTTGGAAATCATCCTTTTTGTGGTAGTTTTGATATCTTATCTTCTGGCCCTTGTGGGCAACACAACCATCATCATGGTCTCCAGCCTGGATTCCAAACTCCACACACCTATGTACTTTTTCCTCACTAATCTCTCCTTTCTTGACCTTGCCTTCACTACCAGCATCATGCCCGACCTGTTGTGAAACCTGAGGAGACCAGCCAAGACCACCACATCCACGTGTCCCTCTTCTTAGGTTCCACAGAGTGCTTTCTCCTTACTATCATGGCATTTGACCTCTATGTGGCTGTCTGCAGACCTCTCAACTACATGACTGTCATGCACCCATCATTCTGCAAGGCCCTGCAGAAATAGCCTGAATAAGTGGAGTGAGAAACACTCTGATCCAAAGCACAATCATCCTGTGGCTTCCTCGATGTGGGCACCATTGCATGCTGTGATAAAAATTAAGTCATCCCAAGCTTGGCACAAGGCTTTAGGGACCTGTGGCTCTCAACTACTAGTGGTGTCCCTTTATTTTGGGACCAGCTCAGTCATATACATCCAACCACAGAGATCCTTTGACCACAGCCAGGGCATGTTCCTCACACTCTTTTGTACTGTTGTGACTCCCTCCGTCAACCCCCTCATACACACCTTGAGGTACAAGGATGTGAAAGGAGCCCTGAGGAGACTGCTGAGGAGAGAGCAACATTTCTAATGGACGTTTTGTACTGAAAATTTATTGAAGAGACATAATATTAAATAACCATTCCCCAATGTGCAGTGCATGTGTGGCTGCATTTACTAAATACTTTGTGGCCCACATTGTCTCATAAAAGAACATTTATATTCAACTTCTGTAGCACATGAAAACTCACATATGTGTCACAAATATTTTCACAAACTCTCTCATTAAGTATATTTAAAAGGTTGAAGTATATAGAAAGAGTGAAAAACTTTCCCCACACATAAATACATATTTGCTTGCAAACATGATTATGGAATTAAAGTAATATTTAATTTTTAAAGGTTGAAAAGTATATATTAGTTGAAGAAATTATTGTAGTATTTCCTTTTAAGAAAAATTCTCTTATAACGTTGTTGCAAACATTTTGTATACAATTGTCTCAGTTCTTTCAAGGAAAAAAAAATAACAAAACCAAACTTCAAAAAGTGGGGATTTTTTTGGCATAAAGGACCAGATCTATGAATCTCCTTAAACTGCTACTGAGACTGCATTATTATTTAACAAGTAATAATTAAAATAATTGTTATAAATAATTACTAAGTAACTTAATGAAATACTAAATATTAATGTAGTTTCGGCTTGATTTGGACTCTTCTTGGCAAAAGCTTGCATTCAATTCTATTTAACAGTCGCTTGCTTTCCCCAGTGTCTTTGTGGTTGTTGAACATGTGGACTGGGGAGCCACACTGCCTTGGTTTAAAGCTTTGTTTTACACTCTTGCCATTCATGATTCTCCATGCACTTTACTTATTTTCTCAATTCAATCAGTTCTTACATACCCAGTACGGATTAAATAAATTAACTCATGCAAAATGTCTGAAAGTCATTCGTGGCACTGGTAATTGCTGAGTGAGTCTTAACAATTTTAAAAAATACTCTTAAAAACATAATTGTTTTCAGCTATCTCCATAGTCTTCACACACAACATCTATCATTCTCAACATGTGCTTCATTAGTTGTGTTTGTTGTTTTGTATTTTATATTGCATTGTATTTAATTTGTTATTTACTAGAAACACTAAAGCCAGTCAAAATCTTTATTTACACTTTTTTTTGTATCAGCACCGATTTGTGCGTCAGTACCAATTTTGACTTTGGAATCTGTGCTCTAAAAAATACTGTTAAAATTTTGAGTCACAGTGCTTGGGTTCAAAGCCCAGGCCTATGAAGCTAATCAATTAGGATAGTGTTTAAGTACATACCTATACTATGCCAATTCACAGTTTCCTCCACTGTACAAGAATGGTAACAATAGTTCCTAATTTACTTAATGTTTCTTACCCTTGCAGACATAGGAAACTCTTCTCCAAACTATCTCTAGTGTTTCCTTAACCCATTTCATCCATCACATTCACATTGGCACTGCCCAAGATAAGATCCTTTTTCTTGCCCCTAACAAAGATTGAAAATATATAGCTCAGGGCAGGAATGGGTTTTAGTGCATCTTTGGTTTAGAGGAAAAACTATAATTTAATGATTGTGAATGTCCTCAGATGTGCAGTGTATTTTCTGCCTTACAGCCTTTCATACCTGGCCCATGGACTCCTTGAGGGTGTACTTCTAGCTTCCGATGCACTTAAAATGTTGGTACCTGTGACTGTATTTTTAAATTTGCAAACTATTCTCTTGATGACTTACTTTTTTTTCAATGAACACTTTGATTGTTCTAGAAAAATTAAACTCTATTTATGGCTATGATATTCTAATATTAAATGCCTCTTAAATCATTACAGAATGAATTCTAAAGTAGCACAATATCTCAGGTTTTCCACCATCTTGATTGAATTTGTCTTTTATCTCCTCATTATGCTCTCATTTATCCTATTATTTAAGCAGCAATTTCTGAACATTTTATTTTTATTAACATTAGCACTTTATACCATGACAACTTCTCAAAGCCAAAATGAAATATCACCTATTCCACAAAGATATCCTCATTCAGTAATAACTTTTTCTCCTCTGAATTGCCATGTCATGTAGTATTAATTCATAAATGTATGAGAAAAAGAGAATTATTCTATTTAAACTAAAATTTAAATACTTTGTTATACTTAGGGGGAAAGAATATAATCAGAAATTATAGGGGATATGCTTAGAAGAATGAAATGAACCAAATTGCTTAGGGATTTGTATATTATGTGAAGGAGGCTGGACATTACTATGAGTTCTAGAAGAATATCTTGTTTTGTATAAGGTCTTGGGCACCAGAGTCACACCAACCTAGTTCTAACTTTTGAAGTGAGTTCCCTAATTTCCAAATCTATACAGTTGGAGTAACAGTGCCAATTTCATGATCCCAGTATGAGGAGTAAGTGAGGACAACACCCATAACAGGCCTGACAAGTGTGTGGCGTGTAGCAAAGCTCAACACTTAATGGTCTATTACTGGTGATTTTCCTCAAGGAGTGCTATTAAATCAGAAGAAACATTATTCTTTTATGTCTACTGCCCATACCAGGGGCATGGCTCTTTCCATGCTTCTGGAGAACAGCTTTAGAATGACACCTGATTTTTCTGGTCATTTTCAGATGGTGAGTGAGGTGACTTTTCCAGTAAAGTATCCCCATTCCAACAATTGAAGTACTTGTCACCTGTTTTCAGGCCACAAATATAAGATAGAAAGTAAAGAGAAAAGAGTTTATAACTGAGAAAATTGATAAGGCAAAAAGTACAATTTTGAAAGAATTTAGTAAAATTGGTAAATTGCAGTCAAGATGATTCAAGGAAAAAAAGAAAGAAAGCCCAAGGAATCATTATCAGTCGTAAAAGTAATATAGTCACTATTATTATAAATTCTAAATAGAGTAAAAATACTAAGTGAGCATTGTGAACCACTGCATACTTCAGAGCAGGAACATATTTTCAGACACTTTGGGACTCATTTGGAGCAGGAAGAGTTTTTAGCCTGGCAGGCATTGAGTGTGGGGTGTTTGACAGAAACCCAGGAGCATATGCAAATCAGCAAGAAAGAGGGAGAGGTAGAGGTAGATGTAGAGGTAGAGGTAGAGAGAGTGGAAGAGACAGAGAGAGAGGGTGGGAAATCTGAATGAATTAAAGAAAGACATTAGAGTTAATGAAAGGAGTGTAAACCAGCATGGGGACAGATGTGCATACAGTAGGAAGACTTTCCAAGTAAGAAGTATGCTATGCCAGGAAACAGCAGGGTATTTCCTAGGGATAGGAATTCAGCTCAAGGGAGGTTACTAAACTTTTCAGTAATTGCAGCATAGGTAAATTAGTCAAACTATTCCCTTATGGTTTGAGATTACAAGAACTTATTGATTAATTAATAAATAATTATTGTGATGATGCTATGAACATATAGCTTTTTTCTTTCATCATTGGATATACAATCATCTGGCAAGAATGCCTGTGGATGGAGTGATAGTGTTCACCTGTCTTCTTTTCCACATGAATGATTAATTATTACAGTAGCATCTAATATATAATACCATTTTTATTGATCTGAAATCCAAATTTGTCTAAAAAACCTACCTTTGTCTACTGCCCATATTGCCCATGTTTCATTCTATTCATAGTTTACAAAAAAAAATTTTAATTATTTTTGTGAACCTTGAAATTTATCAAATACTTGATTTTGGATTTAATGATATGATTATTTAAGTGTTTCCCTTGATTCTCTTATTTTGATGAAATATACTTACTCATTTTTTGGTTCTGGAATAAATTCAATTTGGGCAATAAGTAGAATTGATTTTACAATTGCTTTCACAAAATTTCCCTTGCTTTTTCCCAAATTTATACTTCCCTAGAACAAGTATTTGAAGTATTTGAATGTTTCTTTTTATTTTCCAAACATCTGACATAAAGATTTTCTAGGAATCAATTTGGAAAAAACCTGGATACTTGAAGAAGTATAATACATAAGATCTCCCAATGATTTATAAACAAAACAATGTGGTCAAATTTACTAGTTATCAGGGGAGTACAAAGTTTAAATTGTAATGAGATATCCACTACATGCTAACAGATGGCAAAGAACATTGAGTGTGGGTACAGATGTGGAGCACTTGGTATTCTCACACCTCCTGTGGTGTGTAGGTGTTTACACCAATTTTCAGAGTTAATGGTATTTACTAAATCTGAATATATTTGTACTTATTTTATGGCTAAGCATTCTTCAAAAGCAATACTTACATTTTTATTTTCCAAAACATATATGCAAAAATATTCAAAGCAGCATTGCTCATAAATGGTAACTCTAGATAAACTTAAATGCCTATCAATACTATTATGGATAAATATGATATGGTATATTCACACAAAGAAATACAATGCTGCTATAAAATTTGTGATTTACTGTACAAGCACCATAATGATTAAATCTCAGAAAGATAATGTTGAGTGAATGAAGGCAGAGACAAAAAAGTGATATATTATTGTGTTTGTATACAGTTCTAAAATAACAATAATGGTTACATGAGAACAAGTAAAAGTATTATATGAAAATGAATTGAGGGCTGTTCTAGAATGTCCCTGTGTTTTTATTTCTCAATAAAGATGTGTTCACACTATAAAAATTGAGCAACTGGCATCTTTATGAACAGTTTACTTTTCTATATGAATAACTCATTTTAAGAATGAATAGGCTTTTAACAAAAATACAGATCCTATTGAAGATTATCAGTATTTTTCAGTTCTGGGACTTGATGCACAGAAAATTGATCAAGTGAACTGAACAGTTGTTGTTTCCTTCAGATTCTGTATGTGCTTGAAGTTTGTCTAAGTTTCTGCTACTCTTTTGGAACTGAGTGCAGGTCTTAGCTAAATGTTGGTGGCCATCCATCACTACATTACTGCAATTGTTTTCTCAGACCTGATCCACTCTGTCATTAATATCATCTGCCTAGAACCTGAATGTGCATGAGTTTTTCTTGGACTCTAAAATATTTAAAGAAGGATTAATAGCCCTAGACAAAATAAAGCTCACCTCCTTTATTGAGCCTTGAAGCAAAGCATGAAGGATGGGATGAGTATGAGTAAGTTTAAGCCCAACCTTCTAAGTTCAGCATCTGAGCACACTCATGGACAGGTTTTTTTGCCTGCTTTTTCTTTCTCCTTTCTCAACATGAGTCATAATTCACTGTTTTTTTTTTTTCGATTTGTTGTTGTTGCTGGAACCTGGATATTAAAATATTATGTTGTAGCACTCTGGGTGCTGATCCTCTCTAACCCCCTATTACTTGCTACTGTTTTGTGTTTGATTCTTTAATAACTCTCCCAGACTAATTCAGTAAACTCTATCTATCTGGTTGTGTAAAATCTCTGATGTTCCTGATAAATTCTGCTTTTATTTTTACCTTGAAATCTTATCTTACTTTGGGTCAGTTCTCTTTAGTATTCAGCCAGTGATTGGTCAGAGGTTGTGTTTAAGTGTCCTGAACAAGAAAAGTGTTCACCTCTTGTTGAATATGCAGGAGGCTTGGAGACTACCTTCACTCTTTAGAGAGTTCATGAGTTTACTAGGTAGTCAGCCAGGGTCTAGTAATCCATAAGTTCTCATTCTGGTTACTTCTTGGAGAGGACAGCTTTTTTTTTTTTTTTTTTTTTTTTTTTGCAGAGACTTTGGAAAACTAGGTAGAATTTTGGTTTCAGTGGGATATTCTTTGAGATTTTCCTCTTTAGGTTTTACACTGGTCTGTTTTTATAAGGGATCTATGCATAGCTGTTAGTGTCCAGTAATCTTAGCTGTTTTCATAATAGACTTGGACATTTATTTATTTTATTCAGCCATTTAAAAATTTTGTTCTAATTTGTATACATTGACAGTAGAATGCATTTTGACACATCATACATAAATGGAGTGTAACTTCTTGTTCTTCTGGATGTACATGATGTAGAGTTATATAGGTCATATAATCATATGTGCACATAAGATAATAGTGTATGATTCATTCTACTGTCATTCCTACCCCCATGCTTCCTGGACTGGGACATTTGAAAATATTCTGTAGAATTAATATTTCCTATGTTACTGGGACCCTAAGTTAATCTTTACAAAACTTCTACAATTATTTTTGGTAAGAAGAAATATATCACTTTATCAATTATTATAACTAAGTCAACTTCATAATCAAAATCCCTTAATTTCATGAAAAATAAATCATCTTTCTTTAACTAACTAAAACCTATACTGAGTTGGCAGGCTTTAGAGTGTGCAGGACCTATTGCCACATTTTCTGTATTTACCAGCTTCTAACTTCTATGTTATTTCCCACTGTTTCTAGGTTCCCTCTGCTTCCTTTGTGGTTGAAACTGGAAGAAAGAAGATGTGAAGAGTGAGAATGGTCATAATTAAGTAGCAGAGTGACATGCTTTTGTAACATTTCCTCTGCTCATATCAGATATTTGAATCCAAGTCTTTTTTCTTTGGGCACATTCATGAGCCTATTCCAGATAGTCTAAGACTGAGGACCATTTTGGTAGCATCCCTGAAGCATGTTTGACATATATGTCCCTTGAGCTTGGGAAGATGTGAAAATACCACTATCACCACTTCTTTTCATATTGGCTTACAGTTCTGGCCAGTGCAAAAATAAGGAAGATAATCAAATTTTAGAAATTGGAAAAGATAAAATAAAATTCTTTATTCATAGATTATGTAATATATAATGGAAATTTTAAAAATCTATAAAAATATGTGTTGGGGTTTGAGTGTGCAGAGTTTAGCTCCCTCAGGCCTGACATTTTGCAAGAGCTGTGGCTGTGATTTAGGTCAGCTGAGGCAATCCTCAGTTAGGAGGAGGAAAAGTTCTCTTCCCCTTACCGCAAGTCACAAGTTCTGCATGGTTTGGCCAAGAGGAAGAAGCTTCCTGCATACTTGTCCTGGGAACAGTATATTCGAAAGAAACAAATGCATCCTCAGGGGATTAGATAATGTCTACAAAAAACTTTAAGAGGGTACTTATCAAATAAACAGGAACAATCTGAATTTAGCTCTGTGTATCTGCTGAGGCATGATATTTGGGCAATGTGGGTAAAGTGTTATTGAAGAATTGCTTGCTTTGTTAGAAGAAGAATATAAAAGGAACTTGCAAATAAACCTCAGCATGCAGTTGCAATTGGTGCCTTTGCTCTGCATCCCCTGTGTCCTGGTTAATTCGCGACCCTTACCCAGGGACCCGAATGCTCTAGACGTTCACAAATATGATAACATTTATAAATAAATTTCATAAGATCATCAAATATAAGGTCAATACATAAAAATCAAAATGCTCTATTTAAATATTGGCTGCAAAATTAGACAAATTTTAACATTATAATATCAACTACATATAAAGAAATCTTAAAAAAGGCATAAAACAATTACATCAAAACTGTATATAATTTCTGAGAGAATTTTTAAAGATGCAAATAAACATAGAAAATAATCTTGTTTATGGATGAGGAGATAAAATATTTTCAAGAAGACAAATCTTCACTATGTAGATCATAGATTCAATGCAATGCCAGGAAAATTTTAGTAGATTTTTTTTTGGAAATTATAAAATTAATTTGGAAACTCAGAAGTGTATTTAGAAGACCTATAGTAGCCCAGAAAATCTGGAAAAACAGAGTTAGAAAACTTATACTACTAGATATTTAAAAACCCCTACTGCATAGCTACAGTAAATGATAGAGCTCAATATTGTAAATATGAACACAAAACCTAAAGACTCACATTATAGGGTCACCTAATTCATGACAATGTAACCCTGCAGTTCATTGGAGGAAAAGATATTTCTCTATTGACATTAATTCATTTTGGTATCACTGAGTAAAACAAACAGTGACATCTACCTCTCACAAGATACAGTTGTTAATTTTCTTTATTAATATTTTTTAGTTGTAGATGGACACAATATCTTTATTTTGTTTTTATTTTTTATGTGGTGCCGGGTATCAAACCCAGTGCCTCACACATGCTAGGCAAGCACCCTACCAGTAAGCTACAACCCAGTCTCCACAGTTGTTATTTTCTAATGGATTATAGATCTAAATGTGTATGGCAAAATAACAAAACTTCCAGACTATAAAGCTGTATTACTTTAAGAATATCTTGTTCTATTTTGATTTTCAAAAAATTTCTGTATTTAATAATTCTATAGTTTTAGTATGATATAATCACATGTGTATTGATCCTAGTTGTACTGACGGATTTTTGTTGTGCTTTTCAAAGCTGATGATCTGTGACCTTTTTTTAAAAAAATGAAAACACTCTTAGAAGTTATTTCTCTAAATTTCACCTATAACACAGTCCCTCAAAGCATGGGAAAATAGAGCAATAGATCTTTTTGGAGATTTTGATTGAATAACTTTTTGATTCTTCTTGTTAATCTTATAATTGCTAATCTTTTCCAGATTTTTTAAAAAGACATACATTTCTTTTATCTTATTCTGTGTGAAATCTTTGGACCTTTCAATTCACTAAGTGGCAAAATAGTCCATTGAATCCAAAGGGGCAGAGCAAATGATGTGACTGTTCCAGGGTGAGCACTGTGTTTTGCTAACTGAAATCCTGAGACATTGATAGATCTGTAGTGAACCCCTACAAGACCAGAGAACATTGAGAATCAGGTGGCTCCCACTCTAGTGTAATTCAGGAAAAAAAATGAGTAAGATATTTCAAATTAACTATGTTTCCATTACCCTGATAGAAATGAGTGATGAAGAACAATTAATTCCTTTAAAATGGAAGGAATTTTTCTCACACCTTGATTTGTTTGGTGAGATTTAATCAGCTCTATTTGTAAGAGTAATTTATACATATAACTCTGTACTCACTGTTTTTATTGCATAGAGTCCATTTGTATGAATTTAAGTGAATGTGAATCTCCCTATAATAAATTCTTGATTGGTTGTTATTTTTTCCTTAATAAATTTTTATTTGTCCCTCAAAATGAATTAATGGATGTGATTCAGAAAAAGAAGAAGTCTTTTCTTCTTTCAAAAATCTTCCTTAGAGCTGTCTTCATGGCCTTATTTCTCAGGCTATAGATTATTGGATTGAGTTTTGGGGGCAGAACAGTATAAAAAACAGTGAGTAAAAAGTCTGACATAGTTGAACACTCTGAATGTGGCTTTAGAAAATCAAAAACACTAGTTGAGAGGAATAATATGACAACAGATAGGTCAGGTAGGCAGGTAAAAAAGGCTCTGGTTCTGCCCTCAGCAGATGGTATCCTCAGCACAGCAGAGAATATATGCATGTAGGTGACTCCAATAGAGATAAAGTGAACAAATGCCACCAAGGACAAGAAGCCACTAACCCTAAGCTCACCCACATATTCATTGGAACAAGAGAGTTTCAGAAGCTGGGGGACATCACAGAAGAATTGATGAATGGTGTTGGCACCACAGAAGTGGATGGAAAAAGTAGCAGCTATGTGCCTGACTCCAGCAAGGATTCCACTGGCCCAGACGGCTAACAGTCCATGAGCACAGGTACTGATATCCATGATGACTTCATAGCGCAGTGGAAGGCAAATGGCCACATAGCGGTCATAAGACATCATTGTGAGTAATGCCATCTCAGCACAACCACAGAGAGTGAATGCAAAACACTGCAGTATGCATTCCCAGAGGAAAATATAGCCATTATGCATGAAAGAGTTGCAAATGAACCTTGGGACTGTCACAGAAATGTAGCACAGATCCAGAAAGGAGAGATGTTTCAAGAAGAAATACATAGGTGAGGAGAGACTGTGGTCCATGGAAGTGGTGGTAATAATGAGAATATTGCCAACTAGAGCCACTATGTATAAGACTAAGAAAAGGGCAGCAAATAGCATTTCTATTTCAGGCTTGCCAGAAAAACCCATGAGAAGAAATCCACTCATTGTAGTGAAATTAACCATTTCCCTTCTTGATTTCTAAGAATGATACTGACTGTAGGAAGAATGGAAAATCCTAAAAATACAATGTTTGTTATTCAAGAATCTAGTGTACTTACTTGGCAAAATGGAAGCATGAAGATTGGACCATCAGCCCACCATTTAAAGCATGAAATAGCTTTACATACTAAGAATTACATAGAGTAATTTTAAATGTTGACTCAGCCATAAGGAGGATTAGTAAAATAGATAATATAATTTAGTGTCACTCATTCTAATCAATGGAAGAAAAAATGCATGATTGAACTAATGGAACATACAGCACCCAAGTTTTATACACACTAAAGGTTTCATTCAGTTCATATGAGCACAGCACAAATACATTTTTAGAGACATTTCTGAGGTATCTGTTTTTTCCCAGTAATCTTCCTAATTTTAAATCTTATTTTTTTCATTGAAACATAGTAATTTTACATTTTTATGATGTATGGCATATTTTAATTTGTGCATGCAATGTGTGATAATCTGTGTTTTTTTTTTAATTTTTTTAGTTGTATATGGACACAAATGCCTTTATTTATTTTTATGTGGTGCTGAGGATCAAACCCTGTACCTCACATGTGCCAGGCGAGCCCTCCACCAATGAGTCACAAGCCCAGCCCTGATAATCTGTTTTTATATCACCACTGGTACTACCTGATTCTTTAATTGCAATTTCATAATATTTTTCATATATAAGAGAACAAATTCTTAACATTTTTTTCTTTCTCCATGCATTCTTTGGAAAAATAATGTTAAAGATACATGTTATATTAGTAGCATCTGTGTAAAATTTATGATATACAGTCATTGCCCTTATCATAAAATATATAAAATCATCTGAAAAAATTATAAGTGATGAAAGGCCAAAATTCTTCTACTGCATTTTAGAAAAAGAAATCAAATGACCAATATTCTCAGGAAAAGTTATCTACCCTAATTTTTAATTAAATAAGTTTAAAGTAACAATGAGGTAAAACTTTTATTCTAGTCAAATTAGCAAAGATCCAAAACCCACAATTCTCTGAGCTATTGAGAATGCAGTCAGATATGATCTTAATCATGTAATTAGGTTGATAAAGTTTTCACAGAATCTATTTCAGGCACATCTCTGGATTTATTATAGGAAGTTCAGTTGTCCCTGTGTCTCTGGAGGGTCAAGATAATCAACCTTTAAACTGTTTGGAAATAATTACTACTGTTATGTGCCATATTTTCTTAGATTATTTTCACTGTGTTTATTTTTATATATTTACTGATGGTTTATATATTGTATCATTCTTTTAAAACCCAAAATAGTTTTTATTATCACTATTATTTATCTCATTAAAAACAGTTTAATCATAAGTGTAATGCCATCTAATTTTCTTTTTCTTTTTTTGAGAAGTGCTGAGGATCAAACCCAGGTCCTTTTGCATGCTAGGGAAGTACTATTACTGAGCTACATCTCCAACCCATGCCACCAAAATTATTATTATGTAGATAAGTAATTCAGTAATCCTCAACTTGACCATTAAGTGGTTGACCAATTTTTGTTAATCTTGTAATAATTCTTAATGAAAATAATTTCCTTAAATACCCATTATCCAGATTATTTAATTAAATATTTAACACAAAGTTGATTCATTGGGAACAATGCTCTGAAAATATATTTTTGGAATATAAAGGATTTAAAATTTTCTTTTCTTGATTCCTAATTTTTTCTTGTTGGTTCTAGAGATTAAACCCTGGGGTGCTTAATCTCTGAGTCATATCCCCAGCCCATTTTTAAATTTTTTAGTTTTTATTTTTATTTTGAGACAGAGTCTCACTAGGTTGCTTAAGGTTTCTTTGTATTCCTGAGAGTGGATCTGAATTTGTGGTCCTCCTGCCTCAGCCTCCCAAGCTGCTGGGATTATGAGTGTATGCCATCATGCCAGACTGATTCATAATTATTATTTAAAAAAATCTAGAGTTGATAATCTTTTTGCATGTGTGTGGGACTGAGAGTTGAACCAGGGGCACTCAACCACTGAGCTACATCCACAGCCTTTTGATTTTTAAAAAAATTTGAGACAGGTTCTCACTATGTTGCTGAGGCTGGCTGTGAACTTGTTATCCTCCTGCCTCAGCCTCTCTGGTAGTTGCAATTACAAATGTGCAACACAGTGCCTGGTCAAGAAAAAAGAAGTGTTTAATCAGTTTTTCTAAGCTAAATGCCAAAGTCTGTCTTTATCTCATCGACTCAAAATCTGTAATTCATTTGCTTCTCATTATTCATTAAAATATCTTTCTGAGGATCCAAGCACACTCGCCTTAGCACATCCAGGAATTTCTTCCCTAAACCTGGGGTAATTCTAGGCCTGGTCAAGTAAAAAGAAGTGTTTAATCAGTTTTTCTAAGCTAAATGCCAATGTCTGTCTTTATCTCATCTACTCAAAATCTGTAATTCATTTGCTTCTCATTATTCATTAAAATACCTTTCTGAGAATCCAAGCACACTCACCTTAGCACATCCAGGAATTTCTTCCCTAACCCTGGGGTAATTCTATCAATGTGGCAACTACCATTTGGCAAAAGGTCCAGATCTTCCTAATTCATTCCCTTCCAGTAAGCTTTGGTGCGTAGATAGAAAAATAAGGTGTTTCAATTCTTTTTCTGGTCACTGGAGGCCAAACTATATATATCTTTGACCCTATAAGAAAGGTCCCTGAATGCTCTGGGTATTTGGGACCCATTGTAACTGTCTTGGGACCGAAATTTGCAATTCTGTGATCTTGTCCCATGGAGTATTTTTTTTTTGTCAAATTGAATAAATAATCACACGTACTTAATTGGAATTTCGTTTTATTTGTGCCCATTAGACCAAAGCATTGTGGTTTATGCTTTGAATTAAGAAACACAAAGTAGCAGGAGGTTAACTCCTTTGTTCAGTTTGTTCATTGGAAAGTAAATGCATAAATAGGAAACTCAAGGCAATGTGGGGCACAACTACAAAGCAGAGGTTGTTTGGACTTCACATGCTTCCAATTTAGATATTATCATATACTCAAAGAATCACAGCATGAGAAGAAATTGTAAGATCATCATGGCCAATCAACATCATATCAAAATTTTAGATGCATTTTTCCAATTACGTAGTTTGTCATTCTCTGTTTGAATGCTTCAGTTCTAAGACTTTACTATAACTTTCGGACTTCAGATTCTAGGAATTGAAAGGTGAACATATTTTGGAGTTCTTCCTCATATTGAGCCCAATCTTCCATTTTACTATTTCTTATCTTAATATTGGAAGGTGTAGATGTGGTTCTTATTATTTTATTATTAATTTTTTATCAACATCTAATAATTATACACATTATAGTACCATGTGATATTTCAATATATGTATACAGCTTGACCTGATCAAATTTTTCTTTTTTCATCTCTTGCTATCTTTATTTGTGTGGTCTGATAGTTTTCTGTAGTGGAATGCTTTGAATTTTTTCTCTTTTTGTTTTGTGCATCAACTGTAGGTATTGGTCTTGTTACCATGAGGCTTATGCAGTACATCTTACAATTATAAAAGGGTATTTCAAGTGTATTTCAAGCATCAACAATTCTAAACTTTTATATTCCCATTTTAGGTTTTGAGATCAGAATTACATCATTTAAAAATATGTATTCCTTGGCCTGGGGTTGTGCCTCAGCAGTAAAGTGCTCACCTAGCATGTGTGAGGCTCTGGGTTCCATCCTCAGCATCACATAAAAAAATAACTAAATAAAATAAAGTATTGTGTCCAACTACAATTAAAAAAATGCATTCCTTTGTTAATAGTTTAGTTTCACACTCTTTATTAGAGACAAAATTCTTGAATACCTTACCATTATAGCCTTGGACTGTTCTAACTTATGCTATTGAGTTTTGTGCTTTTCTAATTTTTATGCTATAAGTTAATGACATTTTGTTTAACTTAAAGAATTTCATTTAGTAATTTTTCTAGGCTGCGCTAATGGTGATGAAGTCCCCTCATTTTTTGGGGGGGGGGGCATGGTAAGGTTTTTATTCCCTCTCATTTTGAAAAATAACTTTGATAGAAAAGCATTCTTGTTTGCCATTTTTTTTCCTTCAGTACATTGAATGTAAAAGATACTTGGACCCTTGCATGTTATATGTTTTTTATTTTTTCCTAAATCCAAATTTCATGTCCCCAAGTTAATGATTTTTTGTTTATCCAATTTAACGTTCCAGACCCTAGATAAAACATAATCAAAATTCAATCCCATAGTGATATCTCAGTATGTGCCAGCTAATAATTTCAGATACTTTGCATTAATCTTGATTCTCCTTTAGTAGCCTGAGCACATTTCTACTTAATTTATGCAGGAATTTAACTCTAATTTTTAGCTTTGCAGTCAGGAGAAACATGCATTCTTGTTTATGGTAATGCAGAAGATAGAAAGTGTTTTTAATTAACTAATGGGTCTTTATAAGCATATTATCAGGAAAATAACTTTGTCAGTCAGGATACTACAGAGAAACAGAGCTAATATGACTTTATCTCTCTCTTTCATCTATAATCTATCATCATTTCTCCCTCTCTATATATTATCTACTTACTTACTTATTGATGCATCATGTATCTACCACTCATCTGGTATAAAAACTGACTCACGTAATTATGGAGGCTAAAAAAATCCCAACATCTGCAGTTGGCAGGATGGAGACCCAATAGTCAATGGTGTAGTTCTAGACCAATTCTGAGGATCTGAAAACCTGGAGAATCAATGGTGTAAGTTCCAGTTTGAGTAAAGAAGACAAGTAGCTCATGCAGTCAGCCACAGTTCTCTATTACTCATTGTGGTGACTAATTTTGGGTGACAAAATTTTTCAGTCTTCATAATGTTGTGAACCAACTACCCTAAAAATTTCCTTTTCATATATGTCTATATATGTTTATTCCATTGGTTCTCTATATTTGTGGACCTTGACTGATACACTCACTTTTTTGTCTATTTGGGTCTCTAATTGATTAGATGAGGCCTTTCACATTATGAAATACAATATGATTTACTCAGTACACCAATTGAAGGATAATCTCAGCCAGAAACATCATCACAAACACAATCAAAATGGCTCAGTTAATTGACACACAATACTAAACTTCAAAATAGTGAAAGTTTAATAGACTCCTTTTAGCTGACCATTATAAAATCCAATGAGATGAACTGAAAACCAAGTCATTCAATTTTCACTCAGAATTCATGAGAAAATTAGAAGTTTCAGGACTTCCCAGATTCAAAAGAGTAAACCATATTATCAGTCTTGGATACATTAATATAGCAGGAAATTCTCAAAATGAGAAATGGCCACATAGCAAAAAACAAATTCCAGCATGCTGCTATGAATGTATGAATACTAGGTAAAGATCTCATGGATGTGCCTATATTGTTGTTTGTTGAAGTCTCAGAATGATTAAGAGGAAATCTAGAATATATTCTAAAAATCTTAATGACAGGTCTATCCCTTACAGGCTAGACAGGTCCATAAGAATCTTAAGTATGCACCTTGTAAAGGTTTTCAACTGGATGCAAAAATGTTTCTAGAAATCATTTGAAGCATTGCTGATATATAATTAGCATATAAAAATTTGTCCATATTTAATGCATACATCTTGATGTATGTATTTGTACATTTATACATTCAGGATGCCATCACCATTACCAAGGTACTTAAAATTATTTATCACTATCCCCCATTTTCTTGTGTTTTTTGCCTTTATTGATAAGAATATTTAACATGAGATTTATTCTCCTCTTAATGTATGTTGATGTGTATATTATAGGGAATATTTTGTAGATCTGATCTCTTGATCTTTACTTGCATAACAGAAACTTTATACCCATGGAGAAACCACCTCCTTCCACCAGCCCCTGGAAACCATTATTTTATTCTCTGCTTCTATGAGTTGGACTTTTCTGGCACTGTATATGTGTAATTAATGTAATATTTGTATTTTTATACCTGTCTTATTTACTAAACATATTGTTCTTTAAGTTTATCCATTTTGTCACTGCAGAATCTAATTAATTTAAGATTGAGCAATATTCTGTTATATGTATAAACCATATTTCCCTTTTCTTTTTTGTTTGTACATTATAAGTGTACATAATAGTGTGATTAATTATGCCACATATATATATTTGTCAGACCAATCTTGAACATGACTTAGTCACTCCCCTGGGTGATTGGAGCATTAGGCAGATGCTGCCAGACTGCCCCGCCCTTTTGGGTTCTAGTGACAGTGTCTTCCTGCCAGGCATGCCTTCCTACAGCCCTATGGGTGGAGCTATGCTTACCTGTTCCTTTGTAATATAACTCCTTGCCTTGTTTGGGATAGAATGTTCTATGGAAACACCTTTTGTGTGTCCCCTTATCTTACTGTGCCCTTGGGTGTGGCCTTCCTAGATGTCAGTCAACCTGCTGACAGTGGACATCATGAAAATAGACTCAGCCCCCTGAAACCTGACCTCTTGCCTCATTTGAATAGCTTATCCTCAATAAAAGGGGTCAGCATGTGCAGGCTCTCTCTCTCTCTCTCTCTTTCTCTCTCTCTCTCTCTCTCTCTCTCTCTCTCTTTCTGCAGACCCTTAAGGTCAGAGGAGACATCATAGCACCCCCAAATAAAAAGTTTTTTCTGTCTCTTGTGTGGTTATTTTGAGCAGCCCAGTTAGCCCAGTTCCCCTGGAGTGTGACCCATGAGTGTTTTAGTGGCGAATGCAACCCGACATATATACATGAACATAACATAATTGGATCAATCTCTGTGGTAGTCAGTTTTTCATTTCTGTGATCAAAATACCTGATTAGAAAAACTTAGAAGAGAAAAAGTTTATTTGGAGCCCACAGTTTCAGAGATTCAGTCAATGGCTGTTGACTCAATTGCTCTGTACCTCAGATGAGACGGAATTATGTGTAAAAGGTGCAGTGGAAGAATTCTGTGGACAGAATTATGGAAAAAGTGCAGCTACTTAGGTCATGGCAGCTGAGATGAAAAGAGAGAGAGGAAGAGAGAGAGAGGGACAGAGATAGAGATAGAGATAGAGAGAGAGAGAGAGAGAGAGAGAGAGAATTCCCAAGGGCCTGTCCCAAGTGACCTACTTCTTCTAACCATGCCCCACTAGTTACCACCCTGAATCCATTCAGATTATTAATCCATCTAATGATTTACTTCAAAAGTTACTGCTTTTCTAATATAGTAATTTCCGCTCTGAACTTTTCTGCTTTGCCACATGAGTTATTTAGAGGGACATCTCATATTCAAATTGTAACAATCTTATTCTCTAGTACCTTTCTTTTCCTTCCCACATTACACCCCCTATCTGTTTTCTCTGCTGTACTATATTTTAATTGATGAATTATAATCATAATTATATGTGTGTGTATGTTTGTGTGTGTGTGTGTGTTTGTGTGTGTGTTTAATTTGAGAACTTTTTCATATGTCTTTTGGACAAATGTCTTCTTTGGGGAAATGGGATTACAGTATGCTTTTTTACTCTGCTGATTGCTTCCTTTGCTATGTAGAAGCTTGTAAAAGTCCCATTTTACAATTTTTTATTTAGTTGCTGGTCTTTTCTGAGAAATTTAAGAAATAATTGCCAAGACCACTGTCAAGAGGTTTTCCACACATATTTCCTTGAGGGACTTTTATAGTCTCAGGCCTTATTATTTAAATCTTTAATCCATTTTCAGTTGATTTTAGTAGATGTGGTAAGAGATGGTCCAATTTCATTTTCTACATATGAATAACTAGTTTTTGAGCACATTTTATTGAAGAGACTTTCCTTTTCCCATTGTGTGTTCTTGGTACTCTTGTCAAAAATCACTTGATTGCATATACATGAATTTATTTCTGGACTCTCTATTCAGTTGCACTAATCTATATATCTGTATGCTACTATCACTGCTTTAACTAAACCTAAGAAATTTGATTTGGAAAGGAAGAAGTAAAATTGTCTGCATATGACATGATTGTATATGTCAAAAACTCTTAAGACTCAAAAAAGAAAACAATAAGACCTCCTATGATTCATGAAAAAAAATCACTAATGTTGAAGGATACAAATTGATTTGTAAAAATTATTTCCATTTTTATACAGTAATAGCAAACTATTAGAAAAAAAATTATAGCAGTCTTATTTACAATAGCAAAAAATAATAAAATATTGAGAGATAAGTATATCTAAGAAGGTTAAAGCCTTATACTGAAAACTATAAAACATTGATAAAACAAGTTGAAGACACAATTGATAGGACAACTCATACTTAGAAATTAGAAGAATTAATATTAGTAAAATATTATACTACCCCAAATGATGTACATATTAATTGAAATTACTGTCAAAATCCCAGTAGCATATTTTTTTCAGATACATAGAAGTTCATTTAAGAAAGTAGATGCAAATTCAAGGGGGAATGGGAGTGATCTCAAGACAGAGCCACTTTTGCAGGTAAAGCAAGGAAAACCCATTCAAGGGATTAAGAAGGCTATTTCCAGAGGCAGAAATACCAACATGTTGGAATGGAGTGATAATATACATGAAGGGATAATTGCTAAAGGCTGGTCTAGAGGTGGAGCCAGAGGAGGGTCACACAATTTCACTTCAGTTTGCCCTGCACTTGTGCACTGATCTCATAGTCTCTCTGCCAAGAAAAGTTGCTGGCTGTGGAAAGAGCCAGGCTAAAAACCAGCACATATCATGCAACTGGCAAGGCCAAAGGGGTGGGGCTCCCCAAGCCTTTTGGAGAGAACACTTTGCCACTATGTGCTCTAATGCTGTACTTGGAATTAGTGGACCAGGTTGTCCAGCTGGAATTTAATCTTGCATTGGCTTCACCCCTTCTTTCTATGTCCCTTTCCTCCATTTTGGAACTGGAATGTTTATTATGTGCCACTATATATTTTGATTTTCACAGAGTTTGCTTTGAGTCTCAGATGAGAGTTTATATTTGGACTTTTGGATAAAACTGAAACTAATAAGACTATGGAGGCCCATAGAGATGGAAAAATTACATTTTGCATTGTGAGATGGGCATGAGTTTCCAGGGGCCAGGGGCAGAATGCTAGAGTTTGGATGTAAAGTGTCCCCCCAAAAGTTTCTGCTAATGCAAGAATGTCACAGATGAAATTATTATATTTTGGAGAGCTGCAACCTAATCAGTCCATCTTAGTTTGAATAGACTGATTGGATAGTAAATGTAGGCAGGTGGGGTATGACTGGAGGAGGTGTCACTTGGGATGTGCCCTGGAAGGTGCATCATCCCTGTGGCCCCACTCTTTTCTGCTACCTGGTTGCTAACTCCTGAGTACTTTTCTTTACCATGGCCTTCTGTCATGATGATCTACTTCACCTTGGGCCCAGAGTTGGTCTTTCAGGCTCTAAACCTCTGAAACTGTGAACCAAAATAAACTTCCTTTTCTAAGTTGTTTTTGTTGAATGTTTTTGCCAGAATGACCACACAAAAGCTGAATAAAACAAATGTACACAACAGCGGTGTTCATACTGACATATTTGTAAATGCATATAACATAGTTTTCTCCATTTCAATCCCAATACTATCCCTTGCCTTCCTTCTTCCCTTCCCCTGATCTCTGTTCTCTACTCTATTGATCTTCCTATTTATTTATTTTTAATCGATGCTTTATAGTTATATATGAAATTGGAATTCACTGTGGTATATTCATACACATACCTAGTATGATCTGATCAACTTCATTTCCCAGTTTCTTTGAACCTTTTTAAATTGGGAAATAGAGACTTTTCTCTCCCTGTAAAACTTGGTTTACCTGTGACTGCTTTGGCCAATAAATTACAACAAATAGAACATTCTTTTAATGTTGGTTCTTGACTTTGAATCAAGTTTTCTCTTTAAGACAACCAGTAGCTTTTGCCTTGAGCTACTGGTTCCCATTAGGAAAGTCTGCCCTTACTTCTCCTTGAATAACCTCTTAATAATGACATGGAACAGGTTAGAGAGAAATAGACTTTTTCAGCACCTAGCTTTTCTATTCTTAGATGTTTAAGTCATCCCAACAAAGGCTCCAGACATTATTGAGCAAAAATCAACCCTTCCCTGCAGATCTCTTTTCAATTTCGACACACCAGAATCATGTTACTTATTTACATAATTGACTAAGACACCAAATTTTGGGGTATTATGCAGCAATAGCTAAACAGAACATCAAGGACTTTCTCTATAGTTATTAAAACCAAAGAAATGCAAGTCTAAGTCAGTTCAGGCTGTATTGTGCATTCTCCACATATACATTATATCTTTAGCAAAACAGGAATTGAAGGACTGAAGAAGGTTGAGTTAGTTAGGAGATAGAGAAAGCATAAGAGAGAAGTCAGAAACAAATTGAGTTTGCCAAAGTGAAAGTAGAAATTTTGAATAGTCAGTATACCAGCTCAAAATAGCTTGCATAATCTTACCCTTACGTATCTTAAACAATTGTAAATGTTGCTACCCACATCCTTTCAGAGCTAGCAGCCTCTTCTAAGTATTTAGAGATGGAGAGAAATATATGTCTTGTCTATTTGTTTTAGGAAGACCTAGAAGCTATAACTTCATTGCTTTCATTTAGTATAAGTTTGATGCCATATAAGGTAAAGAAAATTTTGATGAATTCTTCATATTTCTTTTATATTTCACTGCACTGCAGTCTATCAAATATAGAAATAGAGAAACAAAACACAAAAATAGGAATACTTTTTTATTTAAAGGGGAAAGAGAGAGAGAGAAAGAGAGAGAGAGAGAGAGAGAGAGAGAGAGAGAGAGAGAGAGAGAGAGATTATTTATTTTAATTTTTGGCGGACACAACATCTTTGTTTGTATGTGGTGCTGAGGATCGAACCGGGCTGCACGCATGCAAGGCGAGCGCGCTACCTACCGCTTAAGTCACATCTTCAGCCCATAAATGAGAATACTTTTGAATATCTTTCTTTTCCATGAACAAGGGAATGAAGGGAAAATAACACACCAATGAGATTAAAAGCAGATTCTTGAGATTCTTTTTGACTTGGTTCTGTTTTAAATTTTTCATGGTAACTTTTGAGTGTTTGGCCATTTTACTTCTTAAATATCTCTGAAGATAACAGGTGCCAGAACTCTTTAGGTAAACCACTGATCATTTTACTTATGTTAATCAGTTACTACAATATCATTTGCTTTACTTAATTTCCTTATTGGATCAAAAAAGTAATTTTCATTTGAATTGTGAAATGTGAAAATAAAATCATCAATTCATTTAGTTAAAATTTTTTCCTCCTTTCTTTAATTTAATTTTGTTTATTATGAAGGAGATGGAACATTTCAGTTGTGTTTCTCTAGCTCATTCTCTCTTCAGCATGTCCTTTATGTGAGATTCTTCTTTTTCTGCCACATGGTACCTTTGAGTGTCCTGTCTTTATTTACTAGAAATCTCTTGGACAGGGCATTGGTAAATCTAACACTTGTGAAGTATTTGTGCATTAAAATAATAAAGAACATAATTGGCTAATTTTTCACATGAATACACTTTGTGTGGAAGTGGAATGTTTTAAGAGTTTGCTTTGCAGTGGGGAGGAACATTTCATATTGTGTGTATGTCACTAAGAATTGTGTTAATCTCAGCTTCTCCTTTCTCTCAGTTACTCTCTTTCTTGGTTTCAAATAGCCTGAAAATCCCCATAGCAATAATAAAATTATGCAGATTTCTATGGTTCAGAAGAATCTTTAGAACACTATTTGTTACATCTCCAGCTGCAAAAGTAGAATATTTTATGAAGAAGCATGTAGAAGGTAAGCCATTGACACTGTTTATATTCAGTGCAGTGTGAAATATAAAGTCTTTTTATTGCAGGTGGGAGTGCAAGTTGTTATAATCTCTGGGGTGAGTACGATGTTAATGCAATCAGAATTATAACACCTGTATCTCTTTACTTAACATTTCCATGCCTAATAATTTATACTAAATAGACTTTCATATATGAAATAGACTTTTATATATATCCTACAAATAGATTTTATACACATGTCATGTAAAGTTTTATGTGTTGGAGCAAGACTTGAATTAGCATAGATATGCAATGTGAGGGGACCAACCTAATAAGTATGACACATCTGGAAGTAGCATGTAGTAGGCAGATTAAAACAGAAAAGGTCAATTTTATGTACTGATAGGAAAAGATCTCTAAGATACACCTAATTTGGTACACTGATTTATTCACATAACAATATATTTTTGTTCCATTCTTTCTATAAGTAAATATTTGTATTGTTGGAATATGCATAAAGGCTCTCTGCAAGGACAGACAAGCAGACACTAATGTTGGTTGCCCATGAGGGTTACCTATGTGGGGATTGGGGCGGGGAGGGGCTTCTTATTGTGCAGAGCAGTGACTTGAATCATGGTCTTACTGACTCATGGCTGTGTTAGCACTGGGAACTTGCTGTGTACAGGTGCAGATCAAGATGGCTCAGTTGCTATGGTGATGCCTGCCCATGTAAACCGTGCAAAGGCACAGATTTATGTAACTCTAAACTTTGAGCTCAGGCACCAGTTCCTGGGAATAGAGAATTCTGAACATACCCAGATAACCCTCATGTCTCACCAGTCCTGTGTTCTTCAGATTGCCTGCTTTGCTGAAACTTTCTCAAAAATAACCTTTTGATGAAACCTGTATAGTAAATGTGCTGAGCTAGCTCTGAGTCAGTCAAACGCTAGTGGAGTTTAACTGCCCAGCTTTTTCTCTATGTGCTTTTCCTCTGTTTGTCTTTCTTTTATCCCCCATCACCTCTTGTCTGGTCTTCTCTGAATTAATGGCTGCAGCTGAAAGCAGAGATTACAGGGCCATGCACATTACCTTTTTATACATTTTGAATTTCAAATCATTATCTATTAAAAGGACAAAAACAAAAAATAATCAGGACATACCTGTTAAAAATTTTCATAACTTGCATATGAATTGATATTTGTTTCCAATGGCATAAACATAGTATTAAATTAAACTTTTAAAAACATAAAAGTTTAATAATTTTATTGATGTCTAAAATGTGTTAGCCTAGAATGATCACACAGATAAACAGACCAAAATATAATTCATATATACCAAATGTAGGTAGTATACACACATTTCTATACCTGGTTATGTATAAGAACACATTATAATATATTGTAAATAAATATTATTGTTATAGTTAAAGCTTCATCCCAGGGTTTCATAAATTGACTTCCAGACCACTCACATATAATAGAATCAAGCCTTTATTGAAGCACACCGGTGGTGACTGACCAGAACATAAAGCTGTTCCCCTGATCAGCCCCGAACAATTGCAAGGGCACTCCTTATAAGCTTGAAAACCGCAAAAGGGATGTTTGGGGGGTCTAGCCAATGCAAGCAAGCCAGGTTATAGAAGTGGGACAGTGCAGTCAAGCGGAGGGAAGCCTAACCAATCACAGTTATCCCAGTCACTCCAGTTACAGAAACAGAGCCCCATTACCCTAGTTACAAAAAAAATGCCCCATTAGGTAGTTCCATATTCTTAAAGGTTTCTATAGCAAAAGGAAAAGAACATCTTGCTCCAGTCATGACTCTTCTACTTGGCATGGTTGTTTTACAGGATGAAGTCATAAAACAAAATGGAGTCACATTTGCTCCTACTATCACATTATTATATGATATTCTTAAAAACAAATTCAACATTAGGGTTTCATGGTTAGTGTTCCATATATAAATGTTTACCTTCTGTTACCTAGGAATATATAGTTTAACACAACTAGAGCACATTATTCCATTTAGAATTTTTCTGTTATCCAATTTCCTTTGTTGTGCATATTCTAAACAATTTAAGAAGCATTATACTTATATATCTCAACTTTCTCATTGTCTGAAAATTTATGCCTCAGAAGAGTTCTCTAGATCCCTTCATGTCAGACTCTCTTTCTGATCACCCTAAACAAGGCATCCTTCACTTCCTTGTTCCTCAAAGTATAGATCAGTGGATTAAGAACAGGAGTGACTACACTGTACATGATGGCAATGATGCGATCCTGGTCCCTGGAGTTCCCTGAGGTAGGGCGAATGTTGGTGAAGATAACAGGAGCAAAGAAAATATTAACCACCATGAAGTGGGAGGCACAGGTGGACAGTGCTTTGTGAAGTGTGCTGCAGGACTGGGTCTTGAGGAAGAGGTAGGTGATAATGTAGAAATAGGAGAGAAGGTCAGAAAGAAGGGGCCTGCAGCGATGGTCCCCAAGACAGTATTGAGTAGCCTCTGGTTGAGCTCAGTGTTCCCACAGGCCAACTCCAGCAATGGCTTAACATCACAGAAGAAGTGATGGATGTGGTTGGGACCACAGAAGTTCAAGCGAGATGTCATTATGGAGTGCAGCAGGGCATAGAAAAATGCAGTGGCCCAAATGGTGATAGCCATCTGGGTGCAGAGCTGGGGATTCATGATGACAGTGTAATGAAGTGGTTTGCAGATAGCCACAAAGTGGTCAAATGCCATCACTGCCAGCAACATGGCCTCTGTGCTACCCAGGAAGTGGAAGAAATAAAGTTGGCTTATGCATCCCAATAAAGATATTGCTTTGTGTGTAGAGAGAAAGTTCTCCAGCATCTTTTGCAGTGTCACTGTGGAGTAACAGATATCTAGACATGACAGGGTTCCCAGGAAGAAATACATAGGTGAGTGGAGTCTAGGATCAGAGATGACAATCATCAGGATAGCTCCATTCCCAGCCACATTCACAAGGTAGATTGTGAGGAAAACAGCAAAAAGAAAAGGCTGTTGGTCTTGTATGTCTGTTAATCCCAGGAGGAGAAATTCAATGACTGAAGTCTGATTCAACATCACTTAAAAGAAAAGAAGTAATTTTGAAACATTATTCCTAATGAGGATCAGTCTTTCTAACTGATGATTTTCTTGCTAAGACAAAAAATTTTGAGGGAGATTGTGGTAGTTTTGCATGAAACCCTGTCTCAGATCTTGTGTAGCATTTAAATTTTTAGGCTACATGTGTTGTGGATCAGTCATTTTTTAAAATTGAATTTGTCATTAACATTTTCCTTTCTCTTAGGGATTTAGAGCAGGTTTTCAGTCTACCATCTTCTCTAGCTGTGAACATCTACATTCCAAAACAACTTTCTTTTCATCTCCTAAATCAGCTGCATGAGGTGGTAATTTCTTCTACCACCTTCTGTGATCTCCTTACTGAGTGAGAAGGAACCTGTAGAATTTTACTTAAGGAAAATAGCCAGGGATGGAATTATTGCATCATAAAGTTCTTAAATAAATGAAAAATCCTTAAAACAGGGGCAATAATTTTTCTGTAGTAAAAGGGGCTAGGGTTGTTCTCTCATCTCTTTCTAATTGACATTCTTGGAAAAGTCACAGAGCCCTATTTGAGTAGGAAATGAAATCACACTAATCATTTTTAATATAGGTATATTTGAAATTTTATCACTGCTATATCCAATTATGGGCTTAGTTTCTTCTATAATTTGAGCCTTGAATTTTCTCAAGTAGGATCTGAAATCACTTTTTTTATGAAAAAAATGTTTTTCTCTTGTTTAGTTGCCCTGAGACTCTTTTTTAACACGCCCAAAACCCTGGATCAACTTTCTTCCTCCTATGAGTTAAAGTTTCCCCCTTACATTACTTAATGCTATCTTCTTAAGTATCTATTCCTTTAATCCTTTAAAATCCTGTCTTCTTTTTGACACATTTTAAGTCTCATTTTATTTTGCCTGAAATAAATTCAGTCCTCTGGAATAGACTATCAAAGAATATTCTACCTCAAGTGGAAATCACCTCCTTGACTTTTGGTTCCTTTAATGCATCACCAGCAGTTATATTGTTTTTCATGACACCAGAAGTCTGTCTGCTTTGTATCAGCTCTCTGCAAATTTGTCACAAATTTCCAAGTCTCCTCAATTGCAAAAGTGTTTTCTGTCTGTTCTTTCTTTCCATTAAATAAAATTGTTGTCTTCTATTAAAGAAAATTATTTATTTTTATTTCTTTTGCAGAATTGAAATAGCATTTACTTTGTGAATGCTGACACTTTTGAGGAATTGTAATTATTAATTATGAGATTTGGTATTTGACTACATTGTTCACTGAGAAAACTCTTGAATTTTTTATCCTATAATGTTTGTAATGTACCTGGTGGTATCTCATTTATCTACACTGAGAAAAGCAGACAAAATTCCAAGTAGCTCTTAGTTCCCCCTTTAACAGGTACAGTGAATTAATTTGCTAATTAGGAAGGGAGGAGAAAGGACATGTGGGGAACTTGTAGATGGGGGAGAAAGTGAGAGAAGAAAAAGAACTATAAGGAAATCTGAAAAGAGATGCAGACATTAAGGTGTTTTCTAAAAAAGGACAATCGGTTGAGGTTTGAACAGTCACAGAAGAAAGAAGAAGCTGAGTAAAAAAGTGAATGAACTAGGGACTCCTTCCTGGGAACCTCTGGGACTTTTGGCTTTATTTTGGAGAAGATTTAGGGAAACTAACATCTATTATACCTCCAGGAAGAGCTGTCTTCCAATAATTCAGAATAACTTTCTTAATAGGCATTCACAGGGTGTATAGTTCAAAAATTTTATCACCCTTTCAAATAAACAAGTGATCTGCCAAACAAAAATATTGCTTCTCTGACCCAATAAAATTGCATCAAAAACCTGTTTGATGACAGAAAAAGATAAAAAAAAGAAGACAAGCAACAAATTATTTTTTCCTAACTTCTAACGAATATTAGATCTCACACTCCTCTGTATGACATAGTTTCTTTCCCTACAATTTCAGTATTTAGAGATTACAGGTTTGCCTTGAGGAATATCTAAAAAAATAGGCATGTTAAATTGATAATGAGTTATATCATTAAAGATTTGGGAAGTAAAGTGCTTTCAAAATCTATATGATGAGGAATCATCATAAGATATGAAACCAGCTTTAAATTCTGAACAATTAGCTATAATGCCAACAAGCAGACAGATCACTCATTAGAAAATATGAGATAGAAATATCAGATAGAAAATATGGGCAACTTTTCAGCCTTCTCCTATTTCTTTCTCTTACCTGATGGAGTGTTCAGAATCACTGAACAGATACAAAACCTTTTCAGGTTTATAGCTTAGTGATTATACTTGACAGAAAAATATTCAAAGTGATATTTTATCATGAGAATTTAGAATAAACTCTTTGTATTACAAAACCTCTTCTTTGCTTTCTGAAAATCTGCTGGCCTTTTAATGAGTCATGGCTCTCTAGATAAAACTCCTGAGAGATAGTGTGTCCCCTGGTGCAAAGAAGGATTTCTTGTATGAATAAACAGGTACCTTTCCACATTTGAAATGATGAGGGAGTAGTGTTATGATATTCCTCTGTGGAGTTCTATTGTTTTGTAGTTTTTACTATTTTCTTTTCTTACTGCATTTGATTCTTAATTTCAGAGTCATGGTCAGTACAAGTGTCAATAGCCTAATGCACTTGCTTAGTCAAATTTCCTTTCATTTCCTAAGATAAAGGTGTAGACTTATTTTCTTGGGCACTACCTTAGAACATACATTGGAATTTAAAGTAGAAAGAAAATTGGTAAAGAAAATTAATCAGTGAGTCACATATCCTATTAATCAATAGATAAAGATGGTTATATTTAATGTTCTACTCACTTATTAATATTACTTTAAGGAGTAAAGGGAAGTAGTAGTGCTTTTGTTTCTTCTGACTCTTCACTGTTGGTAATAACCCTAGATTATTTTCTCTAATTTTGGCATCCAAAAGTTTACATTTTTCTCTGCTTAGAGAATACTATTGGTTTTCCTAATGTGTATCTTCCTTTCTTTTCTTATCTTTTAGGTAAAAGTTTCTGTCTGATTAATCCAAGGGGTAACTATGTGGATCTGCCATCTATAGGAGGATCCTAATAGCAGTAATACATGTGTAATGTACTTTGTTCATATTTTTCCTGGGTTTTTATTTTTGTTGCTCTGGTAGGAGTTCATTCTATATGAATCACATTAATGGGTCCTTGTTATTTTATATGCTGCAAATATATTGCAAATAAATAACCTCCACTGCAGGCTCCTTAAGTGTAAGTTATTTTTCTGAATTCCTAGCATGTTCATTTAATTCTCAGAAAAGTCTGAATGAAAGAAGTTCTAAAACCATTACCATTTACCAGAAGTAAATCAAGGCTCAAAGGATTCAAGTAAACTTCCATTTTTTGGTGATAAATTACAAACTAAAACTGAGGCTATTTAATTCTAGAAATCACTGAAATATAGTCTTAATTCTTTAGAAACATCACCCATATAAACTTGTTCTTTTTTTTTTTGTCTTGCACTTAATTCCACACATTTATCACATGTAGAGTTTAATATTTGTCATTTACGACTCTAGGTATTTAGAGGTCACATTATACATGCTGTAAGAAAAGAATTGGCATTTCATTGTCTCTGTGAAAACAGACAGACTAGCTTTTCCTTCTTCAAAGATGAGTGATATCATATTTATAATATTCAAGGATCCCAAATGCATGCTGTGTTCATCCACTTGTTATTTTTTTCTTATTGAACAAGATGAATTTTAATTAATATGACTTTATTGTGTGCCTTAATATCTTAAAGGTCAAATCTTTACTCTTCTTTTGTAAAAATGCCTTGCAGAGTTAAGACAGCTCTTCTCTCAAGCGATTTCAATATTATAGAAAACTTTCTTTATAGAAGAAATATCTGAGCTCAGAACAGAGCAGAAGGTGAGAATTGAGGCTAGTGGATAAAGCCAAGGTTTTTGAATATGATAGTATAGTGAACAGGATCTAATAGACAAAAACCTACCTACAAAGGGAGGAAGTTTCAGTGTTTCTATTTTAGAACCTAAACTCTCAGTTAAAAGAAAATGTATCATTTGATTCAGTGCAACTTAATCAGTTCAATTGAGTGTATTTATACTCCTAGGACCCCCAAAGATAAGGGGATTCTTTGAATTTACTTAATATTAATGTTATACCAAGATAAAGTGTAACACAAACACTGATGCCAGGCTATTTTATATATCCTTGGGATAACTTGGCTAAATAAAATATTTCTGAATATTTAAATTATTTATTTCTAGGATATCATGAAGAATATTTAACCTCTAGTATAAATATTTAATTAATATATATCATTTGCATCTCAAACTCAAAAATAAATATGGAACAGTATTATAAAACTGCTTTCTGGTTTAAGTAATTTTAGGCATTAGTCATTCATGAAGGTGCTCTGATAATTTTCAAATAATTTTTTGACTTTATAAAATTTCCCATGTGCTCATTTGCTTCTTATGACTACTTATAAATAAATTCTGCTCTATTTGATCCATAACTTGACATAGGAAAGAGCAGCAAATTACCAACAACTTTCTTATTAAACTGATAGTCATTAAATGACTTATAATAAATAATTTCTGTTAATAAAATTCTGTTAATAATTTCTACTTTCAGAGCTTAAACTTTTACCAGCTTCTTCCGAATGAAATTCATTATTTTATAATTACTATAGAGGGAAAATTTGAAATGCTTGTTGTAATTAGTCAACCTAACTTCTGTTAAAGTTTGTTCATCTTCAATCTTTAAAACTTTATAAACATCATTTGGACAAATTTTAATATTAAATAAATTCAAAGAACACAAATGAATTTATCTTCATCAGAAGATATTATCAGCAGAATAAGAAAGTCAACCAGATGGCCACGAATAGAGTGCATCACACCCCATCTACCGCGCCACTGCGCGGGTGAATAACGAGCTAGAATGACAAAAAACTATCTTGTTAGGAACTTACAGCAAACTGGGGGTGCACCGAAACATAGAGGAAGGATTTCCAGCACCGAGGTCTGGTAATTGAGTCATACACGAGCCAACCGTGCGACCGAAGATCCGGGCTGACTGATCCACGTGGCCCGCCCAGCGGCTACAGACGACGGGGAGCCGCCGAGAAGCGACCAGCACACAAGCAAGAAGAAACCTTGCTGCAGATTCTGTGGAATCCTGCCGTCTGAGCACTCACGGAGCCCTGGGCTGAGTTCAGGATTTCAGACGGGTAAGGAAGCGGAACAGTTCTATCCCCCACAATGGAAACTCCACCAAGAAAATCGGAGGCCACCATCTTGGAGAGCCAAAATAACCACCGCCACTCTCCGACAGATTGCAACAATAAAACAGGTGCGTGTTACTCAGCCCATCTCCCATACAGTGGGGAATTCACATAAAATCTCTCCTAGGCTCTCCTGGTGAGGGATTATCAGAGCAAGCCTGTGTTGAGAGCCACAGACGAAGGGGCTCCAGCAAACTTTCAGACTGCCAACTGATGATTGGCTCACAGCGGCCCCAGCAACACCCAGCTGATTGGCTCCTCTGTGGAGATGCTCATTGAGCTGTTTCCCTGCCCTTTCAGACTACCAGCTGATGATTGGCTCACAGCAGCCCCAGCAACATCTAGCAACATCTAGCTGATTGGCTCCTCTGCGGTGATGCTCATTGGGCTGTTTCCCTGCCCTTTCAGACCACGGAGCTGCTCATTGGGGGACTTTTTTGGCTCCGCCCATGCGACCCAGCCAATCGGCCTCAAGAGCAGGAGGATTGTGGGAGGAAGAAGTTGTTGGGTGTGTGGCTTGTGGGAAGCCGGTGGTGGCAGTTGGGCTCTGAGGGTTTTTTCCTGAGGAGCTGTTTTGTTTATCGTGTGTGGTTCTAAAAATAAAGTTAGTTTCTTTTGAAAAGTGGCTCCTGAATTGTGCCCAGCCAGACTGCGGCATTTGGTGGCTCGCACGGGGAGCGACTGAGGGTAAGTAAACCGCTCGCCCCTGAGGGCAGGGTGAGAGGATGGGGAGCCATTTTAAGATTCCTCTTTTGTTTTGCTTCATCTTTGTTTTAAGTTGCCTGTCCCTGGAGATGAGTGAGACGGAAGAAAAACCGCTCACTTCTGAGGAAAAACTATTTACGTCTGAGGAACAGATAGGGAGAAAGGACGAATGCACATATAAGGAGGATAGAAAGGCTATAATGAATTTTTGTTGTTCCATTTTTATTTCATTCTTTCTCGGTTTTGTTAGGCGTCATCTTGTTGGGTTGTATTATAGTAGAAATACGGGATCAGAAACTAGTAAAAAACAAACTGAAAGAGTGTTAAGTAAATTGTTAGAGGAAGAAGGCATCCCAGTAAAATCAAGAGCAGTCAGGGCATACGTTGATACAATGCAAAAATGTAGCCCATGGCTTTTTAAGGAGGAGTTGTTAAATATATCACAATGGAACCATCATGGTGAAGATTTAAAAAGAATAGAAAAGAACAGCCCAGGAACTCTGCCAGCTGGCACATTGGCATTGTGGGCGTTGGTATCTGGTTTTCTTAGTCCAAAACCTTCAATTCAGACAAAGGTAGAGGAAGGAGAAGACATATTGATTCAAGTAAATGAGGAGGTCTCTCAAGTTAGTCAGAAAGAGGAAAAGATTCAAGTAAAAGAGAAGGTCTTTCGAGCTAATCAGACAGAGAAAGAAAGTTTAGAGCAGAAAAAGCCATCAGGGGGAAAGTTACAAAAGGAGACTGCTACTAAAACCTTTCTATCACCAGAGGGCTTAAGTGTCCAACCAACAGCACCACCTCTACAGGAGACTGCTACTAACACCTTTCTATCACCAGAGGACGTAAGTGTCCAACTGACAAGGCCACCTTCATATGCTGAGAGGCCCCCAACCCCCGCAGTGGATAGTTCAGATCCTGAGACAGGATCTCAAGTATTAACATGCCCTGTATTTGAGGTAGGAGGGCAGCGAATTTACCATACTTTAAATTTCAAAACAGTGAAGCAGCTAAAAGAGGCTGTAACAACCTATGGTCCTCAAGCACCCTTCACTGTAAGCTTGGTCGAATCCATTACCAACTTGAACATGACGCCAGCAGATTGGGCTAATATGTGTAAAGCTGTGCTAAATGGAGGACAATACCTGTTATGGAAGGTTGCCAATGAGGAATTTTGCAAGGAGACAGCTAGGCGAAATGCAGCAGCTGGTTATCCTCAGAGAAATCTAGATATGTTGTTAGGAAAGGGACCTTATGAGGATCAGCAGCAACAAATTGCATATGATCCTGGTGTATATTTACAAATTGCTGTAGATGCAGTTAAGTCATGGAAGACTTTACAAGGACATGGAGGTTTACAAGGTCAGTTATCTAAGGTAATACAAGGAACTAATGAATCTTATGCTGAATTTGTAGATAGGCTTATTCAAACAGCTACCAGAGTTTTTGGGAATACAGAACAAGCAATGCCATTAATAAAACAACTGGCTTATGACCAAGCGAATCGTTGGTGCAGAGATATCATTAGACCATGGAAACATGAAGATTTAAACACATATATTAAATTATGTAGAGACATTAATGAACAAGAGCAAGTCATGGCAGCTGCAGTAAAACAGGCTTTAGATGCCAGAGACATTAATGAACAAGGGAAAATTGTGGCAGCTGCAGTAAAACAGGCTTTAGATGCCAGAGACATTGATGAACAAGGGCAAATTGTGGCAGCTGCAGTAAAACAGGCTTTAGATTCCAGGCCAAGAACATGCTACAATTGTGAACAAACAGGACATTTTAAAAGGAATTGCCCCATAGGAGGAGGGTTTAACAAAACTAGGTATCAAAGGAGTAGAATACCGGGTATTTGCCCACGATGCCGTAGAGGGAGACATTGGGCTAATGAATGCCGTTCTCAAACCACCATAGAGGGTACTCCATTATCAAAAAACGAACAAGGACCAAGTGTTTATCCACGATATCGTGGAGAAAGGCATTGGGCTCCATTGCCAAAAAATGGACAGGGGGGCCCAATGCTCCGGGGCTCAAAACCACAAATATACGGAGCCCTGGAGGAACCCAGCAACCCCATCAGGGTAGTGCCCAGGACACATTGTCCATCAGATCCCTCATCAGACAAACCAGAGGGAGCGCAGGGTTGGACATCTGCGCCTCCGCCAGATCAGTACTAACTCCAGAGATGGGAGTTCAAATCATTCCCACAGGGGTGAAAGGACCTCTTCCCAAAGGAACAGTAGGCTTATTATTGGGACACAGCTCTTCTACTCTAAAAGGACTTATGATAAGTCCTGGGGTAATTGATCCCGATTATGAAGGTGAAATAAAAATTATAGCCAGTTCTCCAAATGGTATATCAGTAATTTCACCAGGAGATAGAATAGCACAGTTACTAATAATACCAAGCCTACATGATAAATTTTCCAGTCGTGCTACAGAAAGAGGTTCCAAGGGATTAGGCTCCACAGGTGTAGATTGGGCTATGCTGTCTTTAAATTTAGATTCTCGCCCCATGCTAAAACTAAATATTCAAGGACATGAATTTAATGGGCTACTGGATACAGGTGCAGACCTTAGCATCATCTCTCATCAAGAATGGCCAAAACATTGACCATTACAACAAGCCACTCAAACGCTTCGAGGCCTAGGAGTGGCGACTAATCCCCATAGAAGTGCAATGGTATTAGATTGGAAGGATCCTGAAGGATATGAAGGAACTATACAGCCATATGTATTGGATCATCTTCCTATAAATTTATGGGGACGAGATGTCCTAGATCAATTAGGTTTGACATTAACAAATAACATCAACCAAAATGCACCCACTATTATGACTAGACAAGGTTTTAGGAAAGGAAAAAGATTAGGAAAACAAGAACAAGGTATAGCAGCACCAATACAAATAGATCAAGGAACAGACAGACATGGGTTGGATTTTCAGAAAGGGCCACTGAGACAATAAAAATTACTTGGAAATCAGAAAGACCAGTATGGGTTCCTCAGTGGCCCCTGACTAAAGAAAAGATACTAGCAGCCCATGATCTGGTCAAACAACAATTAGCAGAAGGACATATACAACCTTCTGTATCTCCCCATAATACTCCCATTTTTGTCATCAAAAAGAAATCTGGTAAATGGAGATTATTGCAAGATTTAAGAGCCATTAATAATGAGATGGTTATTATGGGACCTGCTCAATCGGGGATTCCTCAATTGTCTGCTTTGCCAAAAACTTGGTATGTTTTAGTTATAGATATTAAAGATTGTTTTTTTTCAATTCCAATTCATCCTGAGGATAGTCCACGTTTTGCATTTACTATCCCTGCACTGAATCATGAAAGTCCCGATCAGAGATATGAATGGAAAGTACTCCCTCAAGGGATGGCTAACAGTCCAACTATGTGTCAAATTTATGTTAACAAAGCAATCCAGCCACTTAGAAATCAAAATCCTGAACTACAAATATTTCACTATATGGATGATGTATTATTAGCACACAAAGCTAAAAACACATTGCTAGACTGTTATGCCACACTTACAAACTTATTAAAAAATTATAATCTAGAGATAGCAATAGATAAAGTACAATTAAATTTTCCAATTAATTATTTAGGAGTTCTATTATCCTCAACCATGGTCCGTCCACCAAAAATTCAAATACGAGTAGATCAACTCAAATCACTTAATGACTTTCAAAAGTTATTAGGAGACATAAACTGGATAAGGCCTTATCTAGGTATACCAACAGGAGAGTTGGGACCTTTATTTGATATCCTAAAAGGTCCATCAGATCCAAATTCACCCCGAATGTTAACGCCTGAAGCAAGAAAGGCATTAAAAATCATTGAAACATATATGCATTAGGATAGAATTGATATAAGTTTGCCTTTATTATTTATTGTACTACCAAGAAAAAATATTCCTACAGGAGTATTTTGGCAAGAAGCCCCATTATTATGGATACATTTATCTTATTCTCCTAACACTATTCTTACTAGGTATCCTGAGGCTGTAGGACAATTAATACTCAAAGGAATAAAAGCAGCAAAGGGAGTGTTTGGAATTTCTCCCAATAAAATTATTACTCCATATACTATGAATCAAATTGATGAGTTAGCTAATGAGTTAAATACTTGGGCAATAATCATGTGCAAATCTAATGTTTCATTTGATAACCACTTACCATCTAATCCTTTATTGTCTTTTTGGTCATCGCATCCTGTAATTTTTCCAAAAATGACAAGAAAAACACCTATCGGGAATGCTCCAAATATATTCACTGATGGATCAAATAATGGTACAGCAGCAATAGTTACACCTGATCAAACTTTCACATTTTTAGTACCCAAACAATCAGCTCAAAAGGTAGAGCTTAAGGCAGTATTACAGGTTTTTGTGATGTTTAAAAATTCTGTATTTAATTTATTTTCCGATAGTCAGTATATAGTTAATGCTATAGTATCCCTTGAAGATGCTGGTAGGATTTCCCCTTCCTCTACTATTTTCTCTTTGTTTTCCACTATACAAAGTCTAATCTGGGACAGAAAAGATCCATTCTTTATAGGACATATCAGGGCACATACAGGATTGCCTGGAGCCCTTAGTTTGGGCAATGATTTAGCAGATAAAACTACACATGGCATACATATTTTCTCTACACTAGAAGAAGCTATAAATTTTCATAAAAAGTTCCATGTCAATGCTAATACTTTACAAAAGCGTTTTAAAATAACTAAGGAACAAGCTAGACAAATAATAAAACAATGTCAAAATTGTGTGACCTTTTTACCACAAGTTAATCTTGGAGTCAATCCTAAAGGATTGATACCTAACCATATTTGGCAGATGGACGTCACACATTTGCCAGAATTTGGAAAATTAAAATATTTGCATGTTACAGTTGATACTTCTTCTGGATTTTTGATGGGCTCCCTTCATGCCGGAGAAAAAACTAAAGATGTTATAGCTCATTGCTTACAAAATTTTGCCACTGTGGGCGTTCCAAAACAGTTAAAAACAGATAATGCCCCTGGTTATACTTCTACCTCTTTTAAACAATTTTGCTCATCATTTGGCATTACTCATATAACAGGAATCCCATACAATCCACAGGGACAAGGCATTGTTGAAAGAGCTCATCAAACTATTAAAATGTACTTATTAAAGCAAAAAGAGGGAATTGGGAAGGGGTATATATTCCCCAAAGATAAACTTAAAATAACCCTTTTTACTCTAAACTTTTTAAATTTGGATTCATCAGGGCTTAGTGCTGCGGAAAGGCAAATGTGTCCAAAAAATGTATATAAGCCCAAGGTACTTTGGAAGGATATTCTAACAGGACAATGGAAAGGTCCTGACCCAGTAATTGTCTGGAGTCGGGGGTCTGTTTGTGTGTTTCCACAGGGAGAACAGCAGCTGATTTGGATTCCAGAGAGATTAACTAAGGTCCTGACCCAGTGATTGCCTGGAATCAGGGGTCTGTTTATGTGTTTCCACAGGGAGAACAGCAGCTGATTTGGATTCCAGACAGATTAACTAAAGCGATTTCTACAGACCAAAAAGAAGATGTGATATCCAGAACTCGAGTTTGGTTATTCTTACATCTGCGACAGAACCAGAATGCTTTTTTCAATATCTATTTTATTATTGCCCTTTCCCATATTTTTTTTTTTTTTGAGCTCATACAGACCTAGGTTAATGTTTTGCTGATCAGTTCTATTTTTTGACTATAGAGTTTTTAAACATTGCAATGAATATTTCACCTGTAAAAAGTTATAAGGCCTTTACTATTATGTTATGTGTCGTATGTATTATGTGTGCACACTTGTGTTTTGTGTTTGAATGTACGTATGTCCATATGTCATATATGATGAGCGCTCATGAAAAAATGGATCCAAATAATTTTTTTTTATTCACGTGATTTAAATGGTTTAATTTAAATTGGGTAAACAGCTGTTGAAGATTGTTTTAAAATGTGAACAAATAAGGAGGTTAACAGATCTGTTTGTTTACTTTCACCTTTCCTTTTCATTATATTTAATAATTCTCTTAAAGATAATGTAAATTGTTAAGAAAATTGTTTTCTTTTAATGCCTTCTGGAACGTTACATAATTTTTTCTTTAGCCATTATTGCCAAAATTCCTATCTTCATCCCAGTGCCGGTGAAGACAATGTAAATTGTTAAGAAAATTGTTTTCTTTTAGTGCCTTCTGGAATGTTACGTAATTTTTTCTTTAGCCATTATTGCCAGAATTCCTATCTTCAGTGAAGACAATGTAAATTGTTAAGAAAATTGTTTTCTTTTAGTGCCTTCTGGAATGTTATATAATGTTATATAATTTTTCTTTAGCCATTATTGCCAGAATTCCTATCTTCATCCCAGTGCATGAAGACAAAGATAAAACCAATCTACAGCTTCTGCAATAGCCATCACTGAACTGCTTGCAGAACTTGCCTGGACTATGTATCACTTATATGCATTGTGAACTCACTTGTATGCATTGTGAACTATCTGTTGGTGCAGCAACTTCTGGTAGTGTTGGGGTATTTATGCTGATGGTGTTATCGGTGGTACAATTTTTCCAAAAGGAGCCGTCAGCTGGCTTGGTGTATCTTCCTCCCTTCTGTTTGTCATGATCATTCAGCTAAAATTTGGGGGCCAACAGAGGTGAGGCAAAGAACCTCACCCCCCCGCTGGTATGAAGACCTCTACACAGGTGTGGCTGTATACTGGACTGGTAGTCAATGACGGGTAAGATCCAATTACTATGGTACCAACCTAAGACAGGAGGCTGACGCCTTGAGGTCAGCTCATCCAATAACGGGTAAGGACCATATGTACTATTGGACAACCTAAGGCAGACACGGTCCCTAAGCCACATGCTTCTTGTTTAAACAGAGAGGGGGAGATGTTGAGAGCCACAGCCTAAGGAGCTCCAGCAAACTTTCAGACTGCCAACTGATGATTGGCTCACAGCGGCCCCAGCAACACCTAGCTGATTGGCTCCTCTGTGGAGATGCTCATTGAGCTGTTTCCCTGCCCTTTCAGACTACCAGCTGATGATTGGCTCACAGCAGCCCCAGCAACATCTAGCAACATCTAGCTGATTGGCTCCTCTGCGGTGATGCTCATTGGGCTGTTTCCCTGCCCTTTCAGACCACGGAGCTGCTCATTGGGGGACTTTTTTGGCTCCGCCCATGCGACCCAGCCAATCGGCCTCAAGAGCAGGAGGATTGTGGGAGGAAGAAGTTGTTGGGTGTGTGGCTTGTGGGAAGCCAGGTGTGGCAGTTGGGCTCTGAGGGTTTTTTCCTGAGGAGTTGTTTTGTTTATCGTGTGTGGTTCTAAAAATAAAGTTAGTTTCTTTTGACAAGTGGCTCCTGAATTGTGCCCAGCCAGACTGCGGCAAGCCTGCATAAAGATGCGGGGAAACCTAGAGACACCCGTCCTTCAACTCCCCTTCCCATCAGCAGGGAAAACGAAACCTGTATTGCCAGCACGGGGGGAGGGGCAAGTGGAAAAAATCAAAACAATACAGTGCTGGGGCTCTCAATACCCACCTTCCATGCCCAACAAACGGCAGGCCCAGAGTACAGTTTGACCTGCCGAGAGGCATCACTCAGGGGAAATCTGGTCTAGCAGGAGAAACCAGGGCTAGCAGGAGAAACCAGGGGACTAGAGGCCAGGCCCTCCCATCTGGGCAGTTGGAGTCCTCCCCCCTCTGGAGACCGACTGCACCACTGGGCGGCTAGAGATTGCCCGTCCACCAGGGACAGCTGACCCATTGCCCCTGTGACTGAGCAGCTGGGAACCGCATGCCCGCTGGCAACAGCCAGCCCATTGCCCCTGCGTTTTGGCAGCTAGAGATTGCCCAACCACCAGCGACAGCTGGTCCATTGCCCCTGCGACTGAGCAGCTGGGAACCACATGCCCACCAGCGACCAATTGCCCGCCAGCTGCCCTTGCAACTGGGCAGCTGGTGCCCCTGAGGCTGGGTGGCTGGAGACCACACGCCCGCCAGCAACAGCCGGCCTATTGCCCCTGCAGCTGGTGGGCAGGAGACCGCAGCCAACCAGCGACAGCCGGCCCACTGCCCCTGCAACTGAGCAGCTGGAGGCTGCACGCAGCCGGCGACCGATCGCCCGCCGGCTGTCAGCGCAACTGGGCAGCTGGAGACGGCCGCAGGAGACCGCCAGCCCGCCAGCGACCGACCAGGCAACTGGGTGGCTAGAGTTCGCCCACCTGCCGGTGACAGCCGGCCCGTTGCCGGTGCGGCTAGGCTGCGGGAGACCGCAAGGCCCTCGGCGACCGATCACCCGCCCACTGCCTGCAAGACTGGGCAGCTAGAGACCACCCGCCCTCTGGCGACCAACCCCGTGACTGGGCAACTAGAGATCACCCGCATGCTGGCAACAGCCCACCCACGGTCCGCGCGACTCAGCGGCTGGAGACCGCCCACCCACCAGTGACCAATTGCCCGCCAGCTGCCCGTGCAACTGGGAGGCTGGAAACCGCCCGGCCAACGGCGTCTGGGTGCTGAAACCAACCAGAGACAGTCAAGTCCCACCCCTCCAATTTGGACACCCCGGCAAGTAGCCTGGGGCCCGCCATAGCAGAGAGGTGACGTCACTGGAGCTCGGCCGTCGGAATTTCTTCCAACCGGAATTCACTTTAGCAGAAATAGTCTACCAACACAAAGGAGAGACAACAGAGATATAAAAAACCAAAACAAATTTATAGAAGAGAGCAGTAACACAGCAATCAAATAGAGCTGGAAAGTAGCATGAACATCATGAAAAAACAAGGGAAAAGAGGAGTACAAAAAATGCAGGACAGCTTAAATCTACAGGAAGATCTAGAAACATCAGAAACATGGATAGAGAAAGAACTCAAGGCATACCTAACTCAGATGGAAAGGAATATTAGAGAAGACATGAGACAACAAGTCCAAGCAATAAAAGTATATTTTGAAAATGAATTAAACAAACAAATTCAAATGGCAAAGAATGAACTTTACCAGGAGATAGAAATTTAAAAAAAAATCAAACAGTAATCCTAGAAATGCAGGTATCTATAAACCAAATTAAAAACTCAAACAATAATATTACAAATAGACTAGATCAAGTAGAAGTCAGAACATCAGATAATGAAGACAAAGTTTATCAACTTGAAAAGAATATAGTCAACACAGAAAAGATGCTTAAATCCCATGAGCAATCTATTCAAGAGATATGGGATGTCATAAAAAGACCAAATTTGAGAGTCATCGGGATAGATAGAAGAAGGCATAGAGAATCAAACCAAAGGAATGGACAACTTATTAAATGAAATAATTCTAGAAAACTTCCCAGAGATGAAAGATGGAATGGATTGCCAAATCCTGGAAGCCTACAGGACCCCAAACATTCAAAACCATAATAGAAAAAGTCCAAGACATATAATTATGAAGATAGCCAACATACAGAACAAGGAGAGAATATTAAAAGCTACGAGAGAAAGGAGGCAGATTACATTCAGGGGTAAACCAATTAGGTTAACGACTGATTTTTCACCACAGACTTTGAAAGTGAGAAATTCCTGGAACAATGTATTTCAAACGCTGAAAAATAATGGATTCCAACCAAGAATACTGTATCCAGCAAAATTAAGCTTCAGATTTGACAATGACATTAAAATCTGTCACGATACACAAAAGCTAAAAGAATTCGCAGCCAGAAAACCAGCACTGCAAAGCATTTTGAGCAAAACACTACAAGAAGAGGAATTGAAAAATAGTGCTCAAAACTAACAGCAGGAGGTATCTCAGTAAAGGGGGAGGAAAATAACCAAAAAGTAAAAACTAGCCAAACTAAAATAAATAAATATATAAACATGACTGGAAGTACAAATCATATTTCAATCGTAACCTTAAATGTTAATGGCCTAAACTCACCAATGAAGAGACATAGGCTGGTAACCTGGATCAAAAAAGCAAATCCAACAATATGCTGCCTTCAGGAGACTCATATGATAGGAAAAGACATACACAGGCTGAAGGTAAAAGGTTGGGAAAAATCATACCACTCACATGGCCCTCGGAAGCAAGTAGGAGTGGCCAAACTCATATGGAATAAAATCAACTTCAAACCTAAGTTAATCAAAAGGGATAAAGAAGGACACTATATACTGTTAAAAGGAACCATCCACCAACAAGACATAACAATTATCAATTTGTATGCACCAAACAATGGAGCTGCAATGTTCATAAAACAAACTCTCCTCAAGTTCAAGAGTCAAATAGACTACAACACAATAATTATTGGTGACTTCAACACACCGCTCTCGCCATTAGACAGATTCTCTAGACAAAAGCTGAATAAAGAAACTCTAGAACTCAATAGCACAATCAATAACCTAGACTTAACTAACATATAGAGAATATATCAACCATCATCAAGTGGATACACGTTCTTCTCAGAAGCACATGGATCCTACTCAAAGATAGACCATATATTATGCCATAGGGCAACTCTAAGTAAATATAAAGGCATGGAGATAATACCATGCACCATATCTGATCATAATGGAATAAAACTTGAAATCAATGAAAAAAGAAGGAAGGAAAAATCCTACATCACATGGAAAATGAACAATATGCTACTGAATGATCAATGGGTTACAGAAGACACAAAGGAGGAGATAAAAAAATTCTTAGAGACAAATGACAATGAAGACACAACATACGGGAATCTATGGAACACAATGAAAGCATTTCTAAGAGGGAAATTCATTTCTTGGAGTTCTTTCCTCAAAAAAAGAAAAAACCAACAAATAAATGAGCTCACACCACACCTCAAAAACCTAGAAAAGGAAGAGCAAAACAACAGCAAATGTAGTAGAAGACAAGAAATAATTAAAATTAGAGCAGAAATCAATGAAATTGAAACAAAAAAAAACCATTGAAAAAATTGAAGAAACTAAAAGTTGGTTCTTTGAAAAAATAAATAAGATCGACAGGCCCTTAGCCATGCTAACGAAGAGAAGAAGAGAGAGATCTCAAATTACCAACATACGGGATGAAAAAGGCAATATCACAACAGACACTACAGAAATACAGAAGATAATTAGAAATTATTTTGAAAAACTATAATAAAATAGAAGATAGTGAAGATATCCATAAATTTCTTAAGTCATACGATCTACCCAGATTGAGCCAGGAGGATACACACAATTTAAACAGACCAATAACAAATGAAGAAATTGAAGAAGCCATCAAAAGACTACCAACCAAAAAAAGCCCTGGACCTGATGGGTATACAGCGGAGTTTTACAAAACCTTCAAAGAAGAATTAATACCAATACTTTTCAAGCTATTTCAAGAAATAGAAAAAGAAGGAGCTCTTCCAAATTCATTCTATGAGGCCAACATCACCCTGATCCCAAAACCAGACAAAGAAACTTCAAAGAAAGAAAACTACAGACCAATATCTCTAATGAACTTGGATGCAAAAATTCTCAATAAAATTCTGGCAAATCGAATACAAAAGCATATAAAAAAAAATGTCCACCATGACCAAGTAGGATTTATCCCTGGGATGCAAGGCTGGTTCAATATATGGAAATCAATAAATACTATTCATCACATCAATAGACTTAAAGACAAGAACCATATGATCATCTCAATAGATGCAGAAAATGCATTTGACAAAATACAGCATCCCTTTATGATCAAAACACTAGAAAAACTAGGGATAACAGGAACTTATCTCAACATTGTAAAAGCTATATATGCTAAACTTATATATGCTAAACCTCAGGCTAGCATCATCCTAAATGGAGAAAAACTAAAGGCATTCCCTCTAAAATCTGGAACAAGACAGGGATGCCCTCTATCACCACTTATATTCAATTTAGTTTTTGAAATACTAGCCAGAGCAATTAGACAGACAAAAGAAATTAAAGGCATAAAAATAGGAAAAGAAGAACTTAAATTATCGCTATTTGCAGACGATATGATAATATATTTAACAGACCCAAAGGGTCTACAAAGAAACTGCTAGAGTTAATAAATGAATTCAGCAAAGTGGCAGGATATAAAATCAACACGCATAAATCAAAGGCATTCTTGTATATCAGCAACAAAACTTCTGAAATGGAAATGAGGAAAACCACTCCATTCACAATATCTTCAAAGAAAATAAAATACTTTGGATTCAACCTAACAAAAGAGGTGAAAGATCTATACAATGAAAACTACAGAACCCTAAAGAGAGTAATAGAAGAAGATCTTAGAAGATGGAAAAATGTACCCTGTTCATGGATAGGCAGAACTAACATCATCAAAATGGCGATATTACCCAAAGTTCTCTACAGGTTTAATGCGATGCCAATTAAAATCCCAACGGCATTTCATGTAGAAATAGATAAAGCAATCATGAAATTCATATGGAAAAACAAAAGACCCAGAATAGCAAAAGCAATTCTAAGCAGGAAGTGTGAATTGGGAGGTATAGTTATACCAGAGTTCAAACTGTACTTCAGAGCAATAGTAACAAAAACAGCATGGTACTGGTACCAAAACAGGCAGGTGGACCAATGGTACAGAATAGAGGACACAGAGACCAATCCACAAAATTACAACTATCTTATATTTGATAAAGGGGCTAAAAGCATGCAATGGAGGAAGGACAGCATCTTCAACAAATGGTGCTGGGAAAATTGGAAATCCATATGCAACAAAATGAAACTGAAACCCTTTCTCTCGCCATGCACAAAAGTTAACTCAAAATGAATCAAGGAGCTAGATATCAAATCAGAGACACTGTGTATGATAGATGAAAAAGTTGGCTACGATCTACATACTGTGGGTTTGGGCTCCAAATTGCTTAATAGGACACCCATAGCCCAAGAGTTAATAACAAGAATAAATAAATGGGACTCACTTAAATTAAAATGTTTTTTCTCAGCAAGAGAAACAATAAGAGAGGTAAATAGGGAGCCTACATCCTGGGAACAAATTTTTACCCCTCACACTTCAGATAGAGCCCTAATATCCAGAATATACAAAGAACTCAAAAAAATAAACAATAAGATAACCAATAACCCAATCAACAAATGGGCCAAGGACCTGAACAGGCAAGTCACAGAGGAGGACATACAATCAATCAACAAGTACATGAAAAAATGCTCACCATCTCTAGCAGTCAGAGAAATGCAAATCAAAACCACCCTAAGATACCATCTCACTCCAGTAAGATTGGCAGCCATTAGGAAGTCAAACAACAATAAGTGTTGGCGAGGATGTGGGAAAAAGGATACACTTGTACACTGCTGGTGGGACTGCAAATTGGTAAGGCCAATATGGAAAGCAGTATGGAGATACCTGGGAAAGCTGGGAATGGATCCACCATTTGACCCAGCTATCACCCTCCTCAGACTATTCCCTGAGGATCTTAAAAGAGCGTACTATAGGGATACTGCCACATCAATGATCATAGCAGCACAATTCACAATAGCTAGACTGTGGAACCAGCCTAGATGCCCTTCAATAGATGAATGAATAAAAAAAAATGTGGCATCTATACACAATGGAGTATTATGCAGCACTAAAAAATGACAAATTCATGGAATTTGCAGGGAAATGGATGGCATTAGAGCAGATTATGCTAAGCGAAGCTAGCCAATTCTTAAAAAAAATGCCAAATGTCTTCTTTGATATAAGGAGTGTAACTAAGAACAGAACAGGGAGGAAGAGCATGAGGAAAAGATTAACATTAAACAAAGACGATTGGGGGGAGAGAAAGGGAGAGAGAAGGGAAAACATATGGAAATGGTAGGAGACCCTCAATGTTACACAAAATACATAGAAGAGGTTGTGATGGGAAAGGGGGGGAACAAGGGAGAGAATTGAACAACAGCACAAGAGGTAGAGAGGGAAGATGGGAGGAGAGGGGAGGGGGGATAGTAGGGGATAGGAAAGGTAGCAGAATACAACAGTCACTAATATGCCATTATGTAAAAAGGTGAGTGTGTAACTGATGTGATTCTGCAATATGTATTTGGGGTAAAAATGGGAGTTCATAACCCAATTGAGTCAAATGTATGAAAGATGATATATCATGAGCTTTGTAATTCTTTGAACACCCAATAAAAAAAATAAAAAAAATAAAAAGTCTTAAAATTTGAAAAAAAAAAAAAAAAGAAAGTCAACCACAAAATAGGGGAATATTTTTTCCATCTACAATCTGAGGATTTATATTTAGATTCAGATCATATCAATTTGATAAATAGGCATATTACTTTAAAGAAAAATGGGTAAAATATTTAATAATATAATTTATAAAAGAGAATATACAAGTAGTTAATAAATGTAGTAAATTAGTTCTTTATTGTAAGTGAAATTACACTTAATATTATTATGTGATCTGACTATGCATTATAGTGGCTAAAACAAACAAAAAAAAAGAGGAACAATACCAAATGTTGGTTTTGGTGTCAAACAACGGGAACCCTCGTTCATTGTTAGTATAGAAACCAGTGATAGTATGCCACAAAACTGACAGAGACATCTTTATCATCCAATAATTTCCTTCAAAGGGGGTAGAGGGATGAGGAAGAGAAAGAGGCAAGAGAGAAACATTCTAGCAATGAGGTGAACATCATTGTCAGGGTTTAAGCCAAGGAATAACACAACCTAACTTGTATTTATAGTATGGCTGTGGGGAAAAACCACACTGAGAATAAAATAAAGGAACATTATCCCAATGTTTCCTTCTTATTCATTATATAAGTTGAAATTATCTGTTTATTTTTTTCTTGTCTACTGACTTGTTAACTAATAGATTATAATATACAGAAGTGCAAGATGTGTTGATAACCTTCATCTCAACCTCCTGTTCCCAGTGGTCTTGCTTCTGGTCACTCTTCAACTTTTAGCATCCCCTACTCCTTCCAAATATGAGAGCAAATGTCTCCAGCTGGCCAACCTGATGTGATGGGGTGGTTCAAAGGAGTTGGCTGAATCAATAACTATGAAAACAATGAAGAAACCACAGAAACATGAGAATAGCTTTTTCTCAATTGCAGTGGTCAGGGATGGCTCTGTGACTTCAAAGATCAACTTCCACGCTAGTAAAAAGGGCAAGGGGAGCAAGACAGACAAATGAGAGAGTGAGCACACCATAAAAACTCCTCTATTTATTGGGGAAATGACATGCAATAAAAAGTTCCACCCAAATACTGCAAGGATTTGGGTTGGGAAGGGTGGATCTTGCTTTGTGATGTCCAGTGGTCAGTGGATTGATTGACATCTTGGCAAGTCACCTTCATCTCAGGTGCTGTGTGGTAAAGAAATGGTACACGTGGGTTGCACAGCCCAAAAAGTGTGTATGCCCAGACCAATCCCCTCATACTCTCAAATGTGCATAGCTCACACACAGAGACCATGGATGGCTCATGACAAGAAAGCATACTTTTCTCTCTGAGCCTGTCTTATTTTGCTCAAAATTATGGTCTTTATTTCCCATCCATTGTTTTGAAAATGACATAAGTTCCTTTTTCTTTATAATAAAATTCCATGTGTACATATACCACAATTTCTTTATCCATTCATCTGGTGATGGGTACATAGGCTAGTTCCATACTTGGCTATTGTGAATTGTGCTGCAATAAGCTTGGATATCTATATATCTCTAAAATGTTTTAATTATTTTAGATAAACATTAAGTAGTGAAAGAGGTGGATTGAATGGTGGTTCTACTTTTAGCATTTTGAGGAAACTCCATAATGATATCCATAATGAATGTTATTAAGGATTTTCATTCACACCAACAGTCCCTCCCCACTCCCACATCCTCATCATCATTTATTATTTATATTCTTGATGATTGCCATTCTAATTGTATCGAGATAGAATTTCAGTGTAGTTTTCACTTGCTTTCTCTTGATTGATAAAAATGTTGATAATTTTTTCATGCATTTATTGACCATTTGTACTTTTTTTGTACCAGGGATTGAACTCAGGGGAGCTTAACTACATCTCCAGTCATTTTATGTATTAGAGAAATAGAAATAGAAAAGGAAATTGTGTCATTTGCTACTAAATGGATGGAAATGAACCATCTTGCTAAATGAAATGAGTCAAACTCAGGAATTCAAGGGTTGAAGGTTTTCTCTCAAATGTGGAAGCTAGAGTAAAATAAATGAAAAGAAGAAATGATGATCAGATATCATAAAGATATGGGGAATGTCAGTACTGTAAAAGAAGGATATTGAGAGAGACAGAAAGAGAGAGCTGAAGGATGGGATGAAGGAAAAAATATGAAATAAATTTTTAAGAAATTATGTGTATATATAAATATACATAAGGAATTCTACTTTTATGCATAACTGGAAAGAACCAATCAAGAATTAATAAATACATGAGCAAAAGGAAGAACAATAGAGTAGAGGAAGGAGAACTGTTGGTGGGGTTGGGGGGATAGGTAGGAGAAACAGAGAAAGGGGGAAGCATGAACTGAAATTGAATTTCATGCATGTACAATTCTTTCAGGATAAACTCAACTAATATATATATATATATATATATATATATATATATATATATATATATATAGAGAGAGAGAGAGAGAGAGAGAGAGAGAGAGGGAGGGAGAAAGAGAGAGAGAGAGAGAGAGAGAGAGAGAGAGAGAGAGAGAGCATTACAGTTTAGGTAGTAGTTGAGTTCATATCTATATCCTGTTTTCATAGTGTCCCAGAGGTTCTTGTGTGTGTCATATCATTATGCTCATTTGATAATACAAATTTTTAAATTTCTACCCTGATTTTTTCTGTCATCCATTCATCATTCAAAGGTGTATTGTTCAATCACCGTATATTTCTATGGTTTGTGTAAAAATTTTTGGTGCTGGTTTCTAATTTCATTCCATTATGATCTGATGAGATGCAAGAAATTATGTCAATTTTTTTTTTGTATTTGCAAAGAGTTGCCTTGTGCCTTAAAGTATGGTCTATGTTGAAGAATGTTTCATGAGTCACTTAGAAGAAAAAGTATATTCAGGTGTTACTGGATGAAATATTCTACAAGTGTCTGTTATGTCCATTTGAGTTTTAATATTTTTCAGGTCCAAAGAGTCTTTACTGAGTTTATATCTGAATGACCTAATTGTGAGACAAATATGTTAAATTTACCCAGTATTATCATTTTGGGGTCTGTGTGACACTTTAAATTCTTTCTCTCTTTTGTAATTGGGTGCAAAAATATTTGGGGGATAAATATTTACTATTATTATATCTTTTTCGATTGTCCCCTTTACCAATATGAAATGAACTCCTTTGTCTCTTCTGATTAATTTTGTCTTAAATTCTGCTTTGTCAGTATGAGAGTAGCTACTTTTGCATGTTGATGAGCTACATTTACATGGTGTATCAACTTTCATCATTTCACTTTTAGCCTGCATTTGTAAGGTGAGTCTCTTGAAAACAATATATAGTTGGATCTTGTTCTTTAATCCATTCTGCCAGTCTATGCTTTTAATTAGAGAGTTGAGACCATTTATATGCAGTGCTTGTACAGAGAGGTGTTTATTGATTCCTCCCAGTTTGATTTATTTTTAATCTTGAATTTGATCCTGTTTTCCCTTAGGTTAGATACTCTTACCATGAGATTTATGCATTTGTGAGCTCTGGGATTTGTTTTTGATGTCTTCTGTGGGGAGTATTTCTTTAAGTAAGTTCTGTAATGCCTGCTTAATGGTCATGAATTCTTTTAGTTTCTTCTTACCTTGGGTGGTTTTTATTTTTATTTTGTTTTCATGAATAGCTTTTCTGGATATAGCAATATTGGTTGACAGTGATTTTTTTTTCTTGGAACACATCATTGCAAGCCCTCCTGGCTTTTAGAGTTTATACTGAAAAATTAGAGGTATTTCTGATTGGTTTGCCTCTAAATGTGACCTGATATTTTTATTTTGAGGCTTTTAAAATTTTATCCTTATTTTGGATGCTAGGCATTTTAGTCATGTGCCATAGAGAGGCTCTTAATTGATTTTTTTAATTGGGGATTCTGAATGCATTCTCAAGGTTTGATATTTTTTTCTGTTATTTCCCTAAAGAGGCTATCAATTCCATTAGCCTGTATTTCACAATCATCTTAATTTCAATGATTCTTTGGTCTCTTAACATTGTCCCAAAATTCTTGTATGTTCTGAACATGGTTAATCATTTTCTTTTCTTTAATACTGTCTGAGTGTTTAAATCTAACCACTTTATGTTCCAGCTCTTGGATTCATCTTCAGCATGGTCTTGTGTATTAGACTTTCAAAGAAACATCTTATTTGCCTTATCATGTCTTTCATTTACAAGATTTCTATTTGGTTCTTTTTCAATATCTCTATATCTTTGTTGAAATCCTCATTCATATCTTGTACTGACTTACTTAATTCATTCAGTTGTTTTTCTGCATTTTCTTGGAATTCATTGATTATTTTGATAATCATTTTTTGAATTATTCATCTGGTATTTTATTCACTTCAATGTCTTTGGAGTCAGTTGCTCGTGAATTATGAAGTTTAGGAGACATTGTGTTACCTTCCTTTTTATATTTCTTGTATTCCTGTGTTGAGTTTATGCATCCATTGGGTTGAATTTCTCTCTTGCTCTTATGTCTCTAAAGTCTAAAATCTCAAAAATCATAACCCCCAATGATTAAAATCTCAAATGATTAAATGCTGAAAGCTGATTTCCCATTGGAAATTTCTATGGGAAAAAAACTACTTATATTAGAGAGGTAGAAAGCTAAATTCTGGGGGATGCATTGGTCAAGCAATACAAGCTACAACAAAAACTTGCTAAGAGTGTGTCATTTGTCTGCATTGGCATCTCTTCAGCTGATGAAATTACAGAAGCTTTTAATGAATTAAAGATGCATTTGTCTGAAGAAGCCAGTGAAGTTACTGATAATTATGTGCACAGTAGGATAAGAAGATATTCATGTAATGGTGTTCAATCACCAGTATTGCTTCTGCTCAGTTTGTGGTCTGTTTGAGTGGATACATATGAGTTTCCACACACCCCAAACAACACAGAAGTGTGGCATGACAGATTTCAAAGATTAATAGGGAATTCTTATATCAGTGTATATCAAATATCAGAAGAATTTAAAAGCAGTATTGCCACATATAAAATGAATGTGAACATATTCTTGAGAAAAGCCATGGCCTAAAAGAAAAAAAAAAAGAGAGAGAGACGGTATTCATTATGATATAAGACTTCAGAATATAGTTAATGATCATGAAAGCTTATGAACCATGTCCATTAATTATCTGTATTCTATCCCTGTAATATACTTTTTTCATATTTAAAGTTCTTCTTAGTTCCCCCCACACTATTTAATACTATCACCATTATTTAAAAATTTTTCCTGTTTTGTATTTCATCTTTACAACATCTAATAATTGAGGTATAAACTGTATAAGGCCTTCAGAGTCTCAATATTTTTTTTTTAAAGAGAGAGAGAGAGAGAGAATTTTTTAAATATTTATTTTTTAGTTTTTTTCGGCGAACATAACATTTTTGTTTGTATGTGGTGCTGAGGATCAAACCTGGGTCGCACACGTGCCAGGCGAGCACGCTTCTGCTTGACCCCCATCCCCAGTTCTCAATATTTTTTATGATTTTTGCAAATGTGACTCTATGAAAGTACCTTTTCAAGGCATTAATCTCTAGGATATATAAAGAACTCAAAACACTTAACACCAAAAAAAAAAATAACCCACTCAATAAATGGGCTAAGGAATTGAACAGACACTTCATAGAAGAATACAATTGATCAACAAGTATATTGATCAACAAGAATATATGAAAAAGTGTTCAACATCTCTAGCAACTAGAGAAATGCAAATCAAAACTACTCTAGGATTTCATCTCACTCCTCTCAGAATGGCAATCATCAAGAATTCAGGCAAAAATAAATGTTGGTGAGAATGTGGGGAAAAAGGTACTCTCATAGACTGCTGGTGGGACTGCAAATTGATGCAACCACTATGGAAAGCAGTATGAAGTTTCCTCAGAAAACTGGGAATGAAACCACCATTTGACCCAGCTATCTCACTCCTTGGCTTATACTCAATGGACTTAAAATCATCATACTATAGTGACACAGCCACATCAATGTTTATAGAAGCTCAATTCACAATAGCTGGAGTATGGAACTAACCTAGGTATTGTTCAATAGATGAATGGATAAAGAAAATGTGGTATATATACTAAGTGGAATGTGGCATACTCAGAGGATAAATGTGGTATATATAGTCAACTTTAAATAAGAGTGAAATTATGGCATTTGCCAGTAAATGGACAGAGTTGGAGAATATCATGCTAAGCAAAATAAGCCAATCCCACAAAGTCAAAAGCCGGATGTTTCTCTAATATGCTGATGCTAATTCACAGTAAGGCAGGAGGGCACTAGTGAAGAATACCATTACCTTAGATAGGTAGAGGAAATGATGGGAGGGGAGGGGAGAGAAGGGGATGTGGAGATAGTAAAGACAGCAGAATGAAACAGACATTATTACAACACACACACACACACACACACACACACACACACACACACATATATATATATATATATATATATATATATATATTATATGACTGCTGACCAATATGATTCTGCAACATGTACACTCAGAAAAATGAGAAATTAGATCCCATCTATGTATATCAAAGTGCATAAATGCATTCTACTGTCATGTGCAACTAATTAAAACAAAAAAATAGAAAAACAAAAAAAGAAAGTACATTATCTGAATGTCAACTATGTGTAAGCTCTGTAACATTTATGTAAAAACACTGAAACTTTCTCAATAAAAAAAGAAATGTCTTTTTTGGACATTTATATTTGTGAAAGACAAAAATTTCTCAAAGTTTTGACTTTTTTTATAATTGCATATTTGATGGTGATTTATTGTGCATGCTGATTCATCTTGTCAAAAGATTTAGGTTGTCCAATACAGTATTTAAGATTACTGCAGGTATAAAGCTGGGGATGCACAGTTACTAATCATAGTGATAGGTGTTTATACATTTTGCTTGTTGGTCTATTTAGAAATATAGTTTATATGTTCATACTTATTATACCTGTGCAAAGGTCATTAGTATAGTTGCACATGTATCCATGTAACAATATATGGTATTGCCTATTTTATGGTATAAAGCAGCTTCTAACCTGTTCTGTCATGTTTCTAAAACAAATCCCTTTTAAAAATGCAAATAACTGTATTTTAATGAATTAAAAAAAATATTTCTCCAAAATTTTAGTTTTGATCTTTTGGAGATTTAAATGGTTGGAATTATGGCTTTCAAGTTTATGTTTTTTGTGGGTCAACCCTTCTTAGTTAAAGAGTCAAGAAAAGCTACCTGGGGCTTGGGAAATAAAACTCTGACCTCACCCTTACTCTACCTGAGTTCTACCTCACATCATAATAGCAGTAATAGCTTCAAGGAGAAGCAGGCCAGCAACCATTACCACAAAGGGAATAGAGATCTGGGGAGCCCTCTCTGGGAAAGGAAGAGAGAATGAGTGACCCTGGCTTTCAATTTTCAGCCCTGACCCCGCTGAGGGTCTCCAGAATGGCTCCTGCTTTCCTGATCACAGGCCTTGTGCCCTCATCCCCTCCTTCCACCATCTCAGGGTGAGTGGTTCAGGAAACCCTTCATGATGCACAAGGCACATGTGTAACTCTGCTTCTCTCCCAACTACCACAGCTGCCCATTTCTGGAAGTTTCTATCCCCTGCAGGCCTGGTCTCCACAAGCTCCATTTCCTGGGTCTAGTGCTCCCTATCCCATGCCAAGTCAGGGTGATCTCTGATCCCAGAGCTCAGCACTTCAGGGTGACCTCATGGTCAGAGATCAGGTGATGGGTGACATATGTCAATGGGGAATCTGCTGAGAAGATTCAGTTAATTGCGACATTTTGCATTACTTCCCATCAGTCACTGAAAAAAAGGACAGGACAATAGGTGTGGGGTGGGAGCACAAAACCCATACACTAACCAATATTCATGGATCTTGGGAAATATTCCTATTTTTGTTATGTTCTAGATTCAGGGTGAGACAGTCCAGAGGAAGAGGCTCCAAGACTCTGAGAAAGATTCTGACCTGAATGGAGGCTGACAGCTAAGGAAATGAATTCCAAAGTCATTGGGTTGGGATAAAGAACAAATCCAGAAAGTCGCTGAGGGATGCCCAAGATTGCTGCCAGAGTCAAAGGAAACTGATCACTTATTTTAAGGATCATCTTCCCTCCAGCCCTAGGACCCTTTAGTTGTAATTAAGAGAAGGATAGTTCTTAGAGTCACTCTCTGGTACAGCTTCTGGAAACTAAGTTGCACTCATACTCTTTTGGATCAGAGGGAGGATGGCATTCTCATGTGGATTCCATTATTCTCCCTCCTTATTGGCGCATGGGGGAATGTACAGGAAATCTGGAAGTTGCTGCAGCCAATAATACCTGCACACTGCAGCATCCCCTTCCTGTTCTCCAGGTGCTTGAGGAGTGTCTTTATGCACTCCCCTTCCAGGTAGACCCTGTTTGCCTCCGCCACACCCTCAGCCTCCCACTTTTGCTGGGTGATCTGAGCTGCAGTGTCAGTGGAGGTCCAAGAGCCCAGGTCTTCTTCAGGGCAATGTAATCCGCACCATTGTAGGCATAAGCCAGAACCCAAGAAGGCGGTGCTAGTCTGGTCCCACCTGGAAGCAGTACATCCTTTGAATGGTGTGAAACCCTGGTCCCGTCCCATGAATAGTTTTCCCCACCAACTCCCACTCTCACTTCAGCCAACTGGTGATCCTTTCAGATCTTTTCGTTCCTGAAACAGAAAAGGAAACCTGAGCCCCACGCTTTTCTTAGGTTAAAAATGAGCAGGAAAGAAGAAGTGGGTCACATTAGATTGGGTAGAGAGAAGTGATGGGAGGGGAGGGCCGAGGAAGGGGGGGGGGGATGGAAGGACAGCAGAATAAAATAGACATTATTATTGCTGTGGGTATACATGTGACTGCATGACCGATGTAATTCTGCAACCTGTACACTCAGAAAAATGAGAAATTATATCCCATCTGATTCAAATGTATGATATATCAAGATCATTGTACTGTCGTGTGTAACTAATTAAAACAACAACAACAAAAAATTTAAAATGAGCATGTCTCCCACTATCACTGTCAATCTTTGACCTGGAGATTTGGGAGGCTCTGGCACCCACATTGAAGAGGAAGGGTTGTTACCTGCAACCGGCTGGGGTCACTCATCGTCCTCGCTGTGGTTGTAGAAGCAGAGTACAATTTGCAGGTTGTATTGGTAAATCTGCTCCAGCTCTTTGGCTTACCGTGTCTCCGGGTCCCAGGACTTCAGCCCTTCCTGTTTCATGCACTGAGTCTTTAGCTCCACTTGCTGCGAACTGATCCCTATCTTGAGTTTCAGGCAGAGGGAACTGACCCAGTGTGTCGTGTATGTAGGCCATTTCGACAGTGTGAGGCTTCCCGCGGATGGGTCGGGATGTGGGGCGGGGAGTGGCTGAGACCCGGAGAGGTACCTTGGGTCCCAGGTTGAGAAAGCCTGGAGTGGAGTGGCCTGGCTCCAGGGCTTGTGAGACGGAAAGGGCGGGGCGAAAAAAGGGAGTGGGTGAGGGAAGGGGGCACGACTCAGGAGGTGGGGACTCGGGGAGGGGTCTGGGTCAGCGGTGAAGGAGAAAAGGCTTCCTAGGGTCCTGTGTCCCAGCCGAGGCCATTTTCCTCCTGATCTCCTGCTCACCCGCCCAGGTCTCAGTCAGGGTCAGGGCTCCCAACAGCTGCTCAGAAGCACTTCGGGCGCCTGGCCCTGACCCTTCGTGTTTGAGTAGGGTGAGTCCGGGTCGGTCCCTTTGAATTTCATAACCAGGAACTGCAGCGACGCTGATTGGCTTCTTTAGGAACCCTACACCCAGTAGAAGTACTGGGTCTCTGACTTGAGGAAGGAGGAAACTGACCCAGGTTGGGACAGGGAGAAGTGAAACCCTGGGAAATCCCCAAGGGTATTCCTCAAAGCGAGGCTTCTTTACACACCATCCCTGTCCTGCAACCCTGAGAGCCAGGTCCAGGACCTAAGATTTTTGTCTAGCCTAAGCTCTCTCCTCTTTCCATGAGCGCTCTTTGGGCACAGAATCTTTCAGAGTCCTGCCTCAGGTGCTAAGTCAGCAGTTCTCAAACATTTTGATTTCAGAATCTCTGTATGCTCTTAGGAATTAAATAGGTTCCCCAAGGTAATTTTGTTTATGTGTATTACAGTTATCAATATTTATGTGTATTACAGTTATCAATATTTATCACATCATAAATTAAACCGTTTTAAAATAATCTACCTAGCCAATTAAATATAATTTATTGGTTGTTAAGCGAAAAATATTATTTTCAGAGAAATAACTATTTTCCAAAATAAAGCAATAAAGTGAGAAGGCTGCAACTTCTTTACACTTCACATTTTTGTAAGTGAAAGAACCACTGGACAAGGCTGGATGTCAGAAAAAATACCCATTTATTGAGGAACAGCTTTGCACACTTATAGAGCCTGGGTGGTTCAACAGAGCAGGGTATTGGCACAGGGAGCTTTCTGATTGGTGGGTAAGGATCATGAGGGTCAGCCAGGCTCACCATTGGGCGGCTCCTCCTGTGCTGTCTCCCTGTCTCAGGCATGGGGAAGTTAGTACAGAAGAGAAGGTGGTCTCTGCCATCTTTGGAGCTGGGGCAACTCCCAACAGTAAGTTCTTTTTCTTGTCTGTTTTATTAAAAGACCTATGGATTTTTGTATCTATTTCTGCATTTAACCTGTAATTTTGATTGAAATATATAAAAAAATTAGCTTCACACTGGTATGTAAGAGGAACTACTTTTAAAAATGTTTTTGGATAATTGTGGGTATTCATCTTTGATACTACACTAAAATGACACGAAAGCTTCTTAAAGCTTATTCACAACTGTCACCGAACTTTTAATATTCTGTTGAATTAAAATCCATAGATGTGTCTTGCACATCTGTCAGCCAAATATACAAGTCTAAATAATCATAGTTTCTCTGTCATTCATGCTTTAAAATAAAACTGACATTTCACGAAATAAACTGATACAGTTTACAAAATTTCTCATTGACATAAACATCCCAGCTTGGAATGTAGAAGGTTTTCTGTGTATTTTCCATTTAATTATATAAGATATTTTTTAAAATGGGAACCCTAGACTAGAGGTTTATTATAGTTATTATTTTTAATCCTTCAACCTAGACATGTTTACATGAAAGTCACTTTTTTTCTTTTTCTGTAATTAAGAGGTGATCAAAAAAATACAATACCCACTACTAAAGTTTGGTACTGTAGCCTCCATTCTTGCTGAATTTTACTTCAGTGAAAATAATGAAAAATAGTTTTGACCTTGTGGATCCTGTGAAAGGATCTTATCAAGTATAAGGGTTCCACATACCACACTTTGAGAACTACTGCTCCATGTAGTGCTCAACTGCCCCCATCCTTTATCTTTGTGAAAAGTACCCTTTTATAGTGTCTATATCCCCCTTTCACTCTTTTTTTTCCTGTTTTTTCTTCCCCCATTAGCCCACACTTTCTTCCTCCCCCCTTTTAGAACTTAAGGTTATAGTAAGTTTATTAAATTTAACTGCTAGATTAATTTTTTAATGTTTATTTTTTAGTTGTAGTTGAACAGAATACCTTTATTTTATTCATATATTTTTATGTGGTGCTGAGGACTGAACCCAGGGTCTCGCACGTGCAAAGCGAGAGCCACTACTGCTGAGCCACAACCCCGGCCCTAGATTAAATTTTATATAATCAATATATTTTTTACTTAATATATAATTTTTATACTTAATTTACTAAGTTTAACTACTGAATTAATTTTAAGCTGTTCCAGGACTTTATTATAAGGTTATACTTAAATTTGAGGAACTGCAAAGAATAATTGAAACAAGTTTTTAGTCTTACAAGGTTGTAAAGTACAGAAGTGAATACAGTTAAGGTGGCTCTGGTATCTCTTAAAGTGTAGCTGGTATTGGGAGCAGCAGAGCTCAGACATTGAATTAAAATATCATTATCTAGATATTCATCCAATGCAGAGCTCTTAACAAATAGAAGCTTACATATTAGTTATTCACTTAAAAGAAGAAGTTAGAACTATAATGATAGATGGGTAGACATACAAACAAGAAATTTTTGCAAAACATCTCAACAATTTAAATATGGTTCCATTTTTGATGCAGAAATTTCTTTTAGGAATTTATCCTAAGAAGATAATCACACATATATTATATTCAAGGATGTTTTTTATGCATTGTGACTAAACAAGCAGAAGAATAGGAACAATGTACAGTGCCACAATCAGAATGGGGTGCTATGAATACCAAACACTTAGTATGTCTCTGGCAATGATGCAATGTATTGTACTGAGAGAGTAAAATGTAATCCTCAAGGAAACCCATCAAGAACAGATTAGATTGTATATTCCTTTGTGCAGACAGGGAAAGGAAGACTAAAAGAAGTTAAGAAGGGGATGAAGTTGTGATGGAACCAGGGATTTTCTCCCAGGGTCCTGTTGACTAATATTCTACTGATTTTCTGTTCCTCAGATGGTTGGGGTGACTCTGAACCCCAGGCAAATGACTTGTTTCCATAACCAAGAATGTTGCTAGCATCAGAGCTCAGTGTAACTTCACTTCCCAAACCACACTTATAGTTCATCATGCAGCATATGTTTTAAGATGTATGGTGAATTATATGATCACTCAAGATACAATGAAGAAAAAAAGTAAGATCCTGGTAAATGCAAAATATTGAGGGAGCTGCACATTTAGAAGAAAATACACATACAAGTATAAAATTAGTACTGAGCTAAGGGCTTTGAGGACAAATTCAGGGGATCATGAAAGCAGAGAATCAGGATACCTAAGATATCCACTACCAATTTCTCAGTAATATCTAAAATGTGTAAGAAAGACATGGCATTTATGAAACAGGAACAAAACTATAAAAAAAAATATACATAGAAAACAAAAAAAATACAGCTCTTGGAAATTAAAGATACCTGTGTAAATAAATGATTCAATAGATGAATTAGAAAATTAAAGTCATACTACCAGAAAGTTGTACAAATGAAAAAAATAATGGCAAGTGAGATAGAAGAACACTAAGCTATCAGTTGAGGATTTCCAATAACTTCATACAAGTTCTGAAAGAACTGAGAGTAAAAAGTGATTCCATAATCACAACAAAATTTCTTAGTTAACTACCAAAAATTTATACTTTACATGTTGCTTCAACCAAGTCTTACTAAAGGTGAAAACACTCACACAAAGATATGTCACAGTTTCAGAAAGTGTCTGGAAAAGAAGACAACTTGAAATCTTCAAAAGGCAAGAAAAAAATGTATTTTGGATCTAGAAAACAAGCATAATATTTAAATGAAAACTTTGACAGTGAATGGGTTTTATTGGGTATTGATGAACTGACATAGTTCTCAGAAATACATCACTTTCTCTGCACAAATAATCATAATAATACAAATAATTACTTTTGTTTGAGGCTTTGTATTACTTCAATAGACTCCATATGTAAGGTTGCTTCTTCTAAGAGTCTATGATAAACTTAGCAAAGTTTATAAACATCAATCCCTACATTATAAGTTAACCAAATTCATCTCATGTTTATTCTTCCCTGTTTGATTGTAAACTTCCCAAATTTTTCTCATTTCTATGTCTGTAAAACTCAGTTTATAATTTATCAAATTCAGTTTTCAGTTTTCTAAGTTACATTTCTTTTTTGTGGGGATGGGGACACAGTTCAGTTCATAGAGTGCTTGCCTCGCATGCACAAGGCCCTGGGTTCAATCTCCAGCACTGCAAGTAAATTAATTAATTAATTAATTAATTAATACAAAATAAATATTATTTTTTTCATTAACTAGATGTTTGATTTCTCAAGGAGAGGGGCTGTTTTCACTGACAAAGTGCTCTGAGCAAGATCTTTATTTTCTATTTTTATCATCATCGTCATTATAGTGGTTTCACAAGAAAAAACGGAAGGGAAGAATGTGATATTTACGGGAAGAGGAATATGCAGAGAATAAATCCTTTGGGAGAAAATCCCAAGATGTTAATGCCAAAGATGCCAGCAGGGAGGTTTAATAGGATTAAGCTTATTTTTCTTCTGTTCAGAATAACATGAGATTTATTGAGATTCAATATTACACTTAGATACAGCTGTTAGCAATAAAGAGGAATATAAGAGTCTTTGAGTATCCAGAACTCTTTCTGATCATTTTATGAAAAGAAACATCTTATCTCTGAGTTTTGGATATCTCCTCTGAACAGAAAGTTTTATTCATTCTAAGATACATACAGAGGGAAGTGCAGGCCAAAATGGTTTAGACTAAAGAGAAAGAATTATGTAAGGTAAAAATTTTCTTACAGAAGGAAATTGACATCCCAGGAATGGGTGAGTGAGAGTAACTGGGAAGCCTCTTTGAATTTCAGTGGTGAAAAATAACAGAGTGGTATGATAGGTGGGCTCATATATTACAAAGACAGAAGATAAAGAGAAGAAGGAACCAAGGAAGAGAGAAAATAATTAGGTGAGTAATCTTTAAGTAAACGTGAAGACCAATACTCATCAAAGTAGCAGATTGTATTACCAGTGTTAATAATAAGCCAGATTGCAGTTAGTGTTAAATCATTACATAACTTTGTAGTATTAGTTTTAGTGGAGGAGGGATTGTGTTATTATCCAGGAAAAAGATTTGTAAACTGAAGTGTAATGTATTTGCTTATGTAGTTTCACATGCATACATTCCAAATTCCTGATTACATGCATCAGTTATAATGTCTTTCTGCTATGTATACGTTTCCTGAAATTAATCCTCTTACTTCCTCTAAAACCATTTCATTGAGTAGAAGGAAGATTTAGTGGGAGGATGAACTATGGGCAAAGGGAGAAATTGTAGTATGAAATTGACCAAATTCCGACTTTCTGTATATCTGTAAAGAACCAACTAAAAAAATAAACAAATAGAAGGAAGACCAGTAGAATGAAAGAAGGGTAATAGGAAAAGGAGAAAGGGAAAGAAAAATTATGTACTGGGGACTGAAATGGAGCAAGTTATATTCTGGTATGATTATGTCAGAATGAAACCCATTATTATGTGTAACTACAATGCACTGATAAAAAATATTGAAAAACCCCAGTTCCATTTAGAACATTCTCCTATATCCATGTACATGGAATGTAGTTTCTTCCCTTTGGGTTGATTCACCCATTATATAATTAAATTTTAAATATTATTTCCAGTGCTAATGAATGATTAATAACCTTTCATGGGGCTGGGGTTGTGGCTCAGAGGTAGAGTGCTTGCCTACCATGCATGAGGCACTGGGTTCAATCCTCAGCACAACATAAACATAAAATAAAAGATATTGTGTCCACCTATAAGTATAATAAATATTTTTTTAAAAATTAATCTTTCATGTCATCAGGAGGAGGACATACCAAAAATGAATTGTGAAACACTGTACCTATATGGCTAAAAACAATGTACATAGTTCACTTTAACATAGTCATGTGCTCTGGTAAAGTGGGGAAACCTTTTTTTTTGCATCACATTCAAGGCAATGTTATGTGTAGATTACAGATTGGAATGCTTAAAAATGCTAATCTTACCTCATAAAATTGACAAACATTAAAAGAGTAATAAAACATTAGTTAATTTATTAAATATATAGAAAGCACCTGAAATGTGCTGGACACTGTTTTAGGTGCAAGGACAGGATGACTAGGTGCCAGGGGTAGCATGAGGTATGACTGACACCTGAATTCATAGTATCTCCAACATTTCTGTGCAGTTGACTTTTATTGAATTTGTTGGTCAAGGAATGTAAGGATGTATTCAAGGGAGTGACTATACAGATGACTCATGGAATTTAAGGTGAGTAAGGAGGAATGTGACTGCAGGAGAGAAGAAAAGATTACTGGATTTAGGGGCTGAAGACTGTCGAACTTAAAATATTAGAAAGAGTAATCGATGAAATCAGTCAGTGTTAGTTAGAGTGTAGGATGCTTGACATTGAGATGATGGAGGGTTGGAATTATTAATAATGACAAAGTCTAGTGTTACAGTAGGAGAAAGTGAGTAAGGTAGGATGCAATGATTATCAGACAAATGAATCTTATGGACGAGGGTAGGGGAAGGAAAAGATGTTCAACAAAAGGGGCAAGCATAGTGCCTGTTGGAAAACACTGTGGCACATTGGTGGAACTGAAAACTACCCAGGATAATCAGATCTGAGGAATAGAAAAGGTCAGACTGCAGAATTAAGCCACAGATAGATCCTGGAGGGTTTGTAAGCATATGCAATTAGAAGATATTAAAGTGTTCTAAATAGAGATGTTATGTTATAACATTTGGACTGATTCCAACTTTTGAATATTATGAATAAAGAATCTGTAAACACAGGTTTTTGTGGGAATATGTGATTTTATTTTTTTTTCTAGAAAAAATGCCCAGATGTGCATCTGTTGGTTTACATGATAGGTTCATATTTAATTTAGTAAGAAAGTGACACAATTTTCAACATGGCTGAAGCATGTTACATCTTGGCTAATGTTAAATTTGTGATCCACTTTCTCTGTATCCTTACTAGCATTTGGTGTTGTCACTATTTTTTTATTCTAGTCTTTCTGACAGATGTGTGGTGATATCTTTCCATTATTTTAATTTGCACTCTGATAATGAAAAATAATGTTGAACATCTTTACATGTGATAGTTTGCTATCTGCATATCATTTTCTGTTCATATCTATTTTTGTGTTTTACTGATTGTTTATTAGACTTTTTGTTTTTATACTGTTGAATTGTGAGAATTCTATTAAATATGTGGTTTGTGAATATTTTCTCCCAGGCTGTAACATATCTCTTTTCAATCTTTTGGTGGAGTGTTTTGCAGAGCAATATTATTTTGGGGGGTTTGGTAAGGTCATTGTTTAAAATTTCCTCTTTATGGGTCATGCTTTTGGCTTAAAGTTTAAGAATTCTTCAGCAAGCTCTAGATCCTGAATATTTTCTTCTGTCTTATTTAAGAAATTTATGTTTTTCTTTACATTTAAATATAATTCCAAGATTAACTTTTATTCATTTTATTTATGAAGTAAAATTTAACTTGAGTTTAATTTTTTCTTTTTTCTATTGATATCCAATTGCCTTGGCACCATTTATTCAAAAGACAAATGTTGAATTATTTGGTAGTTTTTCAAAACTTGAGTGTATTTGTGTGGAACTACTTATGGGTTGCTCCATTCATCATCCCTTTGTCAATACCATACAAGCTTGATAACTGTAGCTAAATAATAATCTTTGACAATGAGTAAAAATATTTCTTTCAATTTATTCTTTTTCAAAATTATTTTACTTCTTTTCTCTTTTCACATGAATTTTAGTATAATCTTATCTAGCTTTACAAAAATATTTCTGGAGTTTTGATAGAAATTACATTAAACCTGGACCTCAATTTGGAAAGAATTGACATCTTCAGTCCATATTTAATCTTTCAATACATGAACACAGCATTTTATTTTTTGACATAAATCTTTGATTTCTTTCATTGGTGCTTTGATGTTTTCGGTGCAACTTGTGTACCTGTGTCATTACATTTACACCAATATTTCAATTTTTTGAGTGATTTTAAATTAAGTTGTATTTTAAAAGTAAATTTATTCATGTTCATAGTATATAAAATGCGATTTAGTTTTGTGTATTTGTCTCAGATCCTGTTATGTTTCTGAACACAGTTATTAGTTATAAGAAATTCAATGTAAATTCCTTGGGGTTTTCTATATAGAAAAAGATATAATATGAAAATAAGTGCCTTTTTATTTCTTTATTTTCAGTATATATATTTTCTTGCCTTGCTACATTGCCTAAAATTTTGAGATCTGTGTTAAAAACGACTGGTGAGAGAACATATTCTTTCCGAATTCCTGATGTTAGAAGAAGGCATTTAGTTGGAGGATTTATAATAGATGATTTTTGCCAAGTTCACATAATTTTCTTCTATTTCTAGTTTGCTGAGAGGTTATTTTTTTAAATTTTTGTATCATGAGTGGGTATTGGAATTTGTCAAAAGATTTTCTGCCTCAACTGATATAATTTTAACTCTCTTCTCATATAATGGCTTTCAATGACTGACTTTCAAATGTTGAAACAGACCTGTATACTGAAATAAATTCTAGTTGGCCTGTGCGTGTGTATGTGAGTGTGTGTTTCTTTTTACACTATTGAGACAGGGTTTTGCTTTGCTGAACAAGTTGATCTGAAAACTCCTGGGCCCAACCAATTCTTCTGCTTCAATCTCTTAAATGCTGTGATTACAGGTATGTGTCAATGTGCCCAGCTATAAATTCATTTTATACATTGCATCATTTACTAATATTTCACTGATCATTTTTTTTATTATATTCATTAGAGCTATTGTTTCAATAAGACTTTCTGATTGACCCAGCACTGTTTATGAAAAGGAACATCTTTTTGTCACTGCAGTTTTTTTTGTAAAAAATTATATGAATATTTGTGTGTGTGTGTGTGTGTGTGTGTGTGTGTGTGTGTGTGTGTATTTGCTTTTGGTCTTCCTATTACATTGCCATTTGTTTATTTGTCAGTCACTGCACAAGGTCCACAATGTCCTACTTACTATAACTCTATTTTAGATGTTGATCTTGATATCTGATGGTGTGAGTGTCCAGCTTTATTTTGTTACTACAAGGTTGTTTTGGATCTTCTCTATCCTTTGAATTTCCATGTAACTTTTAAAATTTACTTTCCAATTTTGTTTTTTTAAAAAATATTCCAGGGGCTGGTATTATGGCTCAGTGATGGAGCGCTTGCCTAGCATGTGTGAGGCACTTGGTTTGATGGTCAGCACTGCATATAAATAAATAAATAAAATAGAGGCCCATCAACATTTAATTTTTTTTAATGTTCTGGAATTTTTATTGAAATTACATTGACTGTCTAAATTAGTTTTAGAAGAGTTGAAGTTTTCATTATTTTGTGTCTTTCAATCTGTTCATGAATATATAAAATTATTCCTTGCTTTTATATAATACTTATTTTTATAATACTCTTTAGTTTTTCAGAGTGATGTTTTATGGTTTTCTGTATAATGGTCTTATAGAGATTTCTGTAGATTAATTCCTATGCATGTTTTTTTTTTTTTAGTGCTATTTCTCTTTTTAGGTTTCTGTCGTTTTCATTGTATAAATCTTTCACCTCTTTTGTTACGTTGATTCCCAATATTTTTTTAGGATATTGTGAATGGGGTGGTTGTCCTCATTTCCATTTAAGAATATTTGTCGTTGATATACAGGAATGCCTTTGATTTATGTGTGTTAATTTTATATGCTGCCACTTTGCTGAATTCATTTATTAGATCTAGTAGTTTCTTTGTAGAACCTCTTTGGTCTTCTAGGTATAGGATCATATCCTCTGCAAATAGTGATAATTTAAGTTCTTCTTTTCCTATCTTTAAGCCTTTAATTTCTTTCATATGTCTAATTGCTCTGGCCAGTATTTCGAGAACTATATTGAATAGAAGGGGTGAGAGAGGGCATCCCTGTTTTGTTCCATATTTTAGAGGGAATGCCTTCAATTTTTCTCCATTTAGAATGATGCTAGCCTTTATATTTACTAAGGGTTGCCCTATGGCATAATATATGTTCTATTTTTGAGAAGGATCCATGTGCTACTGAGAAAAAAGTATATCCACTTGATGATGGTTGATATATTCTATATATGTCGGTTAAGTCTAGGTTATTGAGTTCTATAGTTTCTTTATTCAACTTTTGTTTGGAGGATCTGTCCAATGGTGAGAGAGGTGTGTTGAAGTCACCCATAATTATTGTATTGTGGTCTATTTGATTCTTGAACTTGAGGAGAGTTTGTTTTATGAACGTTGCAGCACCATTATTTAGTGCAGAAACATTGATAAGTGTTATGTCTTGTTGGTGAATGGTTCCTTTTAACAATATGTAATGTTCTTCCTTATCCCTTTTGATTACCTTAGTCTTGAAGTCGATTTTATTCGATATGAGAATGGCCACTCCTGCTTGCTTTCGAGGACCATGTGACTGGTATGATTTTTCCCAACCTTTCACCTTCAGCCTATGTATGTCTTTTCCTATCATATGAGTCTCCTGAAGGCAGCATATTGTTGGATCTGTTTTTTTTAATCCAGGTTACTAGCCTATGTCTCTTGATTGGTGAATTTAATCCATTAACGTTTAGGGTTACTATTGATATAAGGTTTGTACTTCCAGTCATGTTTAATTATTTTTCTTTTTTTTTAAATTTGTTTTGTTTCTCAATGATTAGCTTTTCTCCCCCCTCTCCCACTCTCTCTTTACTGAGGTACTTCCCACTGTTGGTTTTGGTTGTTGTTTTTTATTTCTTCCTCATGTAGTGTTTTGCTCAAGATGCTTTGCAATGCTAGTTTTCTGGCTGCAAATTCTTTTAACTTTTGTTTATTGTGAAATATTTTTATCTCATTGTTGTACCTGAAGCTTAATTTTGCTGGATACAAAATTCTTGGTTGGCATCCATTGTCTTTCAATATTTGAAATACGTTGTTCCAGGATCTTCTTGCTTTCAGCATCTGTGATGAAAAATCAGCCGATAACATTATTGGTTTACCCCTGAATGTAATCTACCTACTTTCTCTTGTAGCTTTTAATATTTTCTCTTTGTTCTGTATATTGGGTATCTTCATAACAATGTATTTGGCGTTTTTCTACTGTGATTTTGTATGCTCGGTGTCCTGTATGCATCTAGAATTTGTACATCTGTTTCCTTTTTTATATCCAGAAAGTTTTCTACAATTATTTCATTCAACAGATTGTTTATTCCCTTGGTTTGGACCTCTATACCTTCCTCTGACCCAATGACTCTTAAGTTTGTTTTTTTTATGTTATCCCATATCTTTTGAATGTTTTTCTGGTGGTTTCTTACTAGCCTTTCTGAGTTAGCTAGACTCTTTTCAAGATGATATATTCTGTCTTCATTGTCTGAATTTCTGACTTCTACTTGCTCCGTTCTAGTGATACTCCACTCTAGTGATACTCTCATTTGAGTTTTTAATTTGGTTTATAGTTTCCTGCATTTCTAGGATTAATGTTTGATTTTTTTTAATAATCTCTATCTCCTGGTAAAGTTGCTTATTTGTTTCTTGAATCTGTTTATGTAATTCATTTTTGTTGTGTTCTTTCATTGTTTGAATTTGCTGTCTCATGTCCTCTTTAAGATTCCATTCCATCTGTATAAGGTATTCCTTGAGTTCTTTATTTGACCATTTTCCTGATGCCTCTAGGTTCTCCTGTAGATTTAGGCTGTCCTGCATTGTTTGTACTCCTTTTCTTCCTTGCTTTTTCATGCTGTTCATGTTATTTCCGATTCTGTTTGACTGCTGAGTTACTGTTTACTCCTATAAATTTATTTTGGTTTTGTGTATCTCTGGAGTCTCTCTTTTGTGATGGGAGACTATGACTAGAGATGATGAATTTTATTGCACTTTAAAGCAGATTCACTCGTTTCATAAAATGCGTATGGATTCTGATGGCATAATGCGATCTGCAGTTTGGTCTTGGGACTTATGTTTAGGACAAGTGATGTGATGATATAGAGGTTGGTATATCTTGGCAAACTTGGAAGATTGCTCTACTGATGAGGGATATTAACTTGAGAATGGTCCAGAGTACTTGGGGGTAGCTAGGGTATTGATAGCACTATATAAAGCCTGGGAACATTTACCTATACACATTTAGTTAATTACACATAAACAGTGTCATAATGCTTGGGAGGAATGGCATTAGAAGGGGAGGGAAGAAGTCGCTAAAGAGAAGGAGAGTAAACAGGTACAGTAAACAGTAAACAGAATTCAAGAAAATTGGAATAAGGAAATTGAATAGAAATGAAAAGACAAAAAGCAAAATAAAAACAAAAATTAAAAAAAATTAAAAATTAAAAAATTAAAAATATATATAAAAATGCAGTCTTTGAGTTTCATTAACATCTCTTCCAGTAGGTGGAACTGTGCCCACCGGGCCAAGCTTCTCCTCTGGATACACAGGAACCAATCCCTGTGAGGTGACTCCTCCTCCCGCACTGGGCGGCTCTTCAATCCTGGGTGCCCAGGGCCTTTCCTGGTCTACAGTCACTTCCCCACTTTTCCTCCAGCAAGGCCCCACTCACTGGTGATGTTCACCACAAAACTGGCTACACGCCGGGTCTGCCGCTCCCAGGAGCCCTATTTTCTTGAATGACTGGGCACACTCTCTTCTGTTTGCCATTCCCACAGACCCTAAGGTTGTTGAGCATGATGCTGGGAACCGTTAGCTTATTCTGCCTGCCCTCCTGTAGCCATGTCCCCAGGAGCTGGCACAAGAGACCTCGGTTATCAGCGCTGGTGGGAGTGGTAGCCAGAGGTCAGGTGCCACTCCTGACTCCCTCGGTCTGACAATCACACTTGGGAGAGCTGGGAGGGAGGGGGGCTTGAGATTTCTCTGCTGTGGAGATGATGGGTCTGGTGGTCACACACTGAAGTCACCAGTTTCAATAAAGCTATTTCCTCTGCCGAATTCTGGTGATGTCAGTTCTCTGCCATGGTGGTGTCCAATGAGAAGGGCAGCCATTCGTTCTGTTTGCCGGATGTCCGATATGAAGGGTGGGTCCGGTCTGGCTCTCCCAGGTCCCATCTCAATTCTGGGCCCACTGCCTATGAAGACTCTGTTGGTATCACCTCAAAAGTTGCACAGAGGACCTGAAGAGTTTTTTCTCTATTCCACGGGAGCGTCTGTAGTGCTGAGTTAAAGCAGTTTGGCGGCAAGACACAGACAGCCAGAAACTGCCTGAATTCACCCGCTCCAGGCTCGGTGTGGGTTCCGAGGTGCGCAAACTGCCTGCCCCAGGTCCACTTCAGCCCAGCATTGCCAAGTGATCCTGAGCATACAGCATTCAATCGGTTTAAGACTCCCTTTGCCTGCGCAGCTGAAGAGGTCACAGAATTGATCTTCCAGCGCCGGCCACCATGTTGGATCTCAGTCCTTAGTTTTTTAATATTCTTTATTTTTTCATAGTGATGTTTAATGGTTTTCTATATAATGGTCTTATACAGCTTTCTGTAGATTAATTCCTATGCATGTGTTGTTTTTAATGCTATTAAAATATCATTTAAATTTTATTTTTATTTTGTTGCTACCATATAAAACATTACTGATTAGTGCTTAATATGTTTATATTATAACAAAATTCCAATTATATGGGAATATGATGTATAAAAATGATAGTTTTATTTCTTATTTTATAATTTAAGTTCTTTTATTATTTTTTTCTTGCTTTATAGCATTGGCTGAAACTTCTGTAACAGTATTTGAAGTGATGGTATTTTATCGTTCCTCTTTATTAAGTAAAGTAATTCCTCTTGTATTACTAGTTTGCATGGAATTATTTTTTTTTAAATCATGATTGGGAATTGAACCTATAAAGTGTAGTAGCAATTATGATGTTCTTTTCTTTCTCTAATATTGCTATTGAGTTTATTAATATTTGAATATTAATTTAGTCTTGCATCCTGAAATATATTTTATTTGATTGTGATATAGTTTCTGTTTTATTAATATGTATATTGAGTATATATTCATATATACATTTATATAAATGTTCATATGTATATATATTTCAGAATTGGATTTATTCATTTGCATATGTATATATGTATTTCAAGATTTTTGCATTTATATTCATGAATAAGAATTGTCTGCAATTTTCCTTCCTAGTACATTCTTGCTCAAGTGTTAGTCAAAGTTATTCTTTCCTTGTAGAGGAAATGGAGAAAGGCTCCCTTTTTCTTTCTTTGAAGGAATTTGTAGAGATTGTGATAATTTTTTCCCTATTTATTAGAATTTACCAGCAAAATCTGTACTTGGTTGTTAAGGTCTGTAAACAAGTCAGATTGGCACCTGTTATTTTGCCAGAGAAATGTTAGAGTCTGTAAACAAGTCTGCACCACGCCTGGCCAAATGCCAGAGGGTGTGGTTTGTGAAGTAACAAAAGCAAGCCATTAAGTGTGGAGATTCCTTATTGGTTAACTGCTGTATCTATTTTATGCTAATTAGATAAGCTGTGTAAAATGTATAAATACCACTCTTATTCTACAATAAATGGCTCCTATTCCTGCTGCATCAACATACACAAGTTATTCGTCACCCCCGGATATTTTGCCCAGCCAGCCGGACTGCGGCACTTGGTGTTTCCTTTTTGGAAAGATTTTAAATAACAACTTTAGCTTTCCATACAGGTTATCAAAATATTCAAATGTTTCTTTTACCTAGAGTTTTTTTTTTGTAAATTATTTTTGGATTGAGATAATTCACAAAATTTCACCTACACTGTTAAATTCATTGGTAAAAATTTCTTGTAATTATACCTTTTAATTTTTGACACTGATAGTGTATATAATATTACTTTTTAATTTGGCAATGTTCATCTTACTGAGTTTATCACTTTCAGATAACTGTTTTAGCTGTGTTGAATTTTTTCTATTGCACTTTTATTTTTATTTTTAGTATTCACTCATTCATTTATTTAGCTTCTTGAAATAAAATATAGACTTTTAAATTTTATTTCATTTTTAATTAGTGCATGATAATTGTGTGTGTTTATGGGTACACTCTGATATTTTGATATATGTATACATTGTATAATGATCAAATCAGAATAATTAGCATATCATTCATCTCAAATGTATATATTTTTTAATCTGATAATTTTATAAACTTTATTTGCTCAAAGTATACAGTACAGTATATTTTGATATATTTATACAAACACAGAGTATCTCTTATTTTAATTCGGATTCCATTCTTGTGTGTGCACATAATGGGGAGATTCGCTGACTGTATTCATATTTGTATATAGGAATGTTATGTCAGATTCATTCTACTGCCTTCCCTTCATTCCGTTTTATTTAATGCACTAAACTTCTATTCTCTCCTCTTGTTTTCTGTTAGCATCCATATTAAAAAGATATATATCAAATGTATATATTTTTATTATTATTTTCTAATTCTATCATAGTCAAAGTACATTGTTTGGATGGTATAATCTTTTCAAGCTTTTTTTTTTTGCTTGCTTGCTTTTTGAAAGACTCCATTTCATTGTTTTTATTTTAATCTTTATTCTGATTGATGATGATCAAGGGAAGGGGCTTGCCAGTTCTTCCACTAACACAGATGAAAATATTAGCATTCTTGAATCAATTTTCGCTAAGTCATCTGCATATTGTTTAAAAAGTGAGTGTGGAAGACTTCTTTGCTTCTAATCAGACAACTTTAATGTGTGATTCTTCTAATCTGAAATTTCTTAAGTATTTCTTCATTTAGAGAAAAAGCCACAGATTAAGGCGAGGAAGGGCATTGATTGCAGGCAGAGCTCAGCCTTACATCATTCTTTCATCAGCAGTTTGGCTCTGGTCAGGTAGGCTTTCCGAATCAAGCCAATTTTCCCTTGGAAGCAGGTGGTTTCCATTTCTACTCAGTGCTTCAAAGAAGTGGCTTACAGCGAAATGCAGCGGTCTCCCTTGGAGGAATTTCTGCGAAGTCAGTGTCATTTTACATGTCAGTGATATTTTATTACTTTATCAAAATGTGCAATAGATCTATCCAGGTGCTGAACAAAAAATGCTCCCCGCACCAGAATTCCAGGCGAGGGTGGCAAAACTGGTTTTCCAAGCTCCCAGGTCATTTTTAACAGTTCCCCAAAGGTGAAGCCTTTGTCCCCCCTCGAGGGCCTGGGCCTGCACAGGGCTCTCAGCCTCTCCACCATGGGCTCCTTCACGCCACTCTGATGCGCAGCGCCACGCTTCCTTTGTCCCCAAGAACACGGCCCCCAGCTTGGCGTCCACACCACCATCCGGGCAGTCTGCTCCACCAGGCCGCCCCCCGCCCCAGCTAACCTCCTCACTGGAGGGCGCCCTGGCGACCGCCGGAAGTGACCTCTTTTCAAGTTTTTGAAGATTTTTCTTTTTAAGACAGCCTGTGTTTGATATTGTTCAATGTGTGCTTGACAGTCATGTGAATTCTTGTTGAATTCATTGTTCTACATGTGTTCATCAAACATGTTAATTCTGTTGTTCAGATTTTTACATCCTTACTGGCTTTTTGGCTGGTTCTTCAAGTATAGAAATATGGTAAAACTTCTTATTATGATTGTGGATTGGACTTGTTCTTTTGTTGTTGTTGTTAAATTTGAACAATCAACTTCTTAGTTCCAGAGTTTCTTTTTCTTGCGAGTCAGGGGTGATTATTTTCTTTTACAAATGGCAGTTTCCTTTGGTGTTGTATTTTCCATGCCTTTTCTCTCCATTTCCCTCTGTGCTTATGCCATTCCTTGTCTTATTCCTGCCAGTTCATCTCCACCCCCTAACAGAACTTTCCATTAATTGTGGGTCTCTTTCCTTCTAGGTTAAAAAATTGGAGACATTTTCAAAGTTTTTCTACTGTTAGAACCTCTCACTATTGTGAGGTTTCCTCTACTTCACCCATGACCTCACTGCCATGCTGATACTTCATGGCTAATGATGCAAATTCTGCTGTTTCCTCCCCCCCCCACACTTAGACAATATTTGAATTTGGGAGCTTTCAAGTCTCTTAGTTTCACAGAAGGTTTAGGTTGTCAGAAAGGATGTGTCTATCTCCTGTGAAATTTTTGCACCTTAGAAGTGGAGGAATTCCTACTAAATTATGTCTATATTACTGCTAGAACCTGCAATCACAAATTGAATAGCTATTTCCTTTGTATGTTTAAAACTTATTCAAATTCTAATTCTAATGCTATACATGAGATTATGGTCAGGATATATATATATATATATATATATATATATATTTATAAGTTCCCTTTATCCATACCTGATCTATTCATAATATGATGCTTTTATTATTCTAAAGTCATTTTATGGATGTACTAGGTATGTTGAACTTCCTTAATTTTGTTGTATGTAAACCAGCATTACTATTTTTTTCCAGTGCTGGGGATGAAACCTAGTATCTCTAGCATGCTAGGCAAGTGCTCTACCACTGAGCTACATCCCATCCCTTTGCTATTCTTAAACATTACTGATACTGTAGTTCACCCCAAGATTAATCCAAATAGTAAACTTGTTTAACTTAAGCTGCACAGTTTAAAATTAAGCATTAGAAAAAATAGCTAAATATTATTTCATTTGCTCCCCAGAGTGATGGAGAATGTCTCTACAGTGGATGAGTTTCTTTTACTCAGCCTGACCAGTGTTCAGGAGCTGCAGCCAGTCTTCTTTATGATGTTCTTAATTATTTACCTGATCAACTTGGCTGAAAATGGAGCGATATTAATAATTGTAATTTTGGAACCCAAACTGCACTCCCCTATGTATTTCTTTTTGGGAAATCTTTCTTGTCTGGATATTTGTTATTCTTCGGTGACACTGCCCAAGGTGCTTATGAACCTGCTCTCCACTCGCAGGGCCATATCTTTCCTAGGCTGTATCACTCAGCTACACTTTTTCCACTTTCTGGGAAGTACTGAGGCCATCTTACTGGCACTGATGGCCTTTGACCGTTTTGTGGCCATCTGCAACCCACTTCGCTACACTGTCATCATGAACCCACAGCTGTGTGTCCTATTGGCAGCTGTGGCCTGGCTCATTAGCTTCTTCTATGCTCTGATGCATTCTGTCATGACTGCACGCCTGGACTTTTGCCATTCTCTGAAACTTAACCACTTCCTCTGTGATGTGAAACCCCTCCTGGAACTGGCCTGCAGTAACACAGAACTCAACCAGTGGCTTCTTTCTGTTGTCACAGGGAGCATATCCATGGGAGCTTTCTTTCTCACACTCCTCTCCTACTTCTACATTATTGGCTTCCTTGTGTTGAAGAACAGGTCCTGCAGGATACTCCATAAGGCTCTGTCCACTTGTGCCTCCCATTTTATGGTGGTGTGTCTCTTTTATGGACCTGTGGGTTTTACATATATTCGTCCTCCTTCAGCTACATCCATGAGTGAGGACCGGACAGTGGCTGTCATATACAGTGCAATCACCCCAGTGCTGAATCCGGTGATCTACACCTTTAGGAATAAAGAAGTGATGTTGGCTCTGAAGAAAATCTTTGGGAGGAAGCTCTTTAAAGATTGCCATTAGTATCTAGGGGACTAATGAGACTTATATCTGTTTTACATTAAGACTTTCATGACTTTATTGTAATAAATGATTGTTTATTCGATTTCTGTTTTTTTCTCAGGAATTTTGAGCATGTATTATATCATTCGGTGTAGTAAGTTCAACAAACATAGGAATGAACGAACCAAATTCCAACAACTCATAAAAGTTAACTTTCAATGTGCTGGGAGAATATAATAAAAAACCCATAAGTACACCTTATCAGGGAAATTAAGACCTATGGAGAACTAAAATAAAGTAGGATAAAAAGGGAAAAATGATATTAGGTACCTGATGTATAATAAAGAACTTGTCTGGTCTTTGTCTCTGGTTCCTAGTATAGAGCTTCTAAAAACCTAGGAATTTCCCAAGTGGCAGAAGTGTCTTGGTTATTCATGAACCACCTGGATGATATTTGTTTATCCTCATGTCATGATTTTTGGTAGGCCCCAGGTTAGCTTAGGATGGGGGCTGACCATGCTTGAGTGATTATCCTTATAATTGGAGGGTTGAGGCTTTGAATCATGGTGATAGTATCCTGAACTTCATGAGACAAGGAGGGAGGATAGAAATTGACTTTAGGTACATGGTCAATAATTCAGTTAACTATGCCTATGTAAGAAAGCCTAAGTAGAAACTTTACACTAAAATACAGGCACTCTTCTTGGATGGCAGTATTGTCCATAGTTTTGAACACCAGTGTGCCAGAAGAGTAATGTACCTTAACAAGGCAGGAGGTGTGTGTTTAGGACCCTCACAGAGCTTGCTTGGTGTGTCTCCCCTTTGTGTATTCTTTCCTCTGATAAAACTATAATCATAAGTATATCACTTTCTTCAGTACTATTAGTCACTTGAGGGTGTGATAGAGACTTCCAAATTAGTAGCCACATGTCCATGAGTGAGGATGATCATTTCTGATCCTGAAACCTACAGTTTATACCTGGAATGAGAACAGTCTTTTGGCAGCATAAGTCATACTTAGGATTACTTTGTTGGCCCATTTATTGGATGCTTAGAAGACCAACAGCATTGAGTAGAGCCTGGAATAAAAGAGGGATGTTCAGGCAGTCCAGATTCTACACAAGTGATCATATTGCTTAGAGTGTTAAGATCTAGGAAATTCCACAGTACTAGTATTATCTGTATGAATAAAAATTCCATGTTTTATCCCAGGAAAGACAACAGGAAGGTTGGTTGTTTACCAGCTGTTGTCCTTCACTGGGAAGTGCTTAAACTTTAAGTGACAAATAGAGTATCTTTGGTGACAAAGAAAGAAGCTATATGTGGGCCTATTTGCATAAGCTATATTCCAGCAAGGATAATCTAGGTACTACTCCCAAGTATATGACCTGCAATCAGAGAAAACAAGTTTAGCTTTGGTTTCTTCCTACAGGGTTTTTGTCAGCACCAATTTCTGATGGCTCAGAGAAGGTCTGGTGTGTATTATAACACTTCACAGCAAGGAACTCACCTTTCTATGTAGTCACTGGTGTTATCAATAGATATTATTACTTTCTTCCTGCTACATAGTTGAGAATATAAGAATGTATGAAAGTACAAGTGGCCCATGACATCATTACTTATTTTCTCTTGGGTGCTTTGTGCCTCTTGCCTTGCAATTTTAAGTTCAATGAAAGCAGAGGTTCTATCTAAGAAGGATAATATTTACACCAGCAGATACAACATGATTTTCACTAATCCCAAAACTATAGATGTTATCTAGTCACTTTTTACTATTCATATGGTGTATCAGCAGACAAAGAGTTACCATAATGATAATTGACCTTAATCATCAGAGGAGATAAAATTGCTGCTGCATACTTGGGATCACAGCAGTATATTTGAAACTCAGGGGATCCAGTGTTGAATCACTTGAAGTTCTGGTGGTTTAAAGCAAGAATGACAAAAACTAGCATCCATAGACTAATAAAGAAAAAATAAATAGTGATTCAGGTCCTTTGGATTAAAAAAATAATGAGATGAAAACTTAGATAAACAGGACTTCTGGCATGGTTAAGGGAGTTTAAATTAGTGGTAGAAGAGGGAAATTTTAGATAAATATCAATAATGACCTAAAATTCACCTTTAGGAGTGAAGGGTGTCTTTCTCCATTGCATTCATCCACAAACATTTGTAGTCAAATTGGTAGGAAAACAGGTTTTATTCAAAGCTGTCTTTGAAGGAAAATAAAAGAAACATTTTTATTGTTGTATCCATTTTCCATTTTTGGGAGTTTCTGGGGGTGAGGAATGCTTTTGAAAATGAAGAGGTGGCAAAGTGAAATGAAAGATAGGAAGTGTACATATGAAGATTTAGTTAGGGGCTGGGGATGTGGCTCAAGCGGTAGCGTGCTCGCCTGGCATGCGTGCGGCCCGGGTTCGATCCTGAGCACCACATACAAACAAAGATGTTGTGTCCGCCGAAAACTAAAAAAAAAAAATAAAATAAATATTAAAAATTCTCTCTCTCTGTCTCTCTCTCTCACCTCTCTCTAAAAAAATAAAAAAAGATTTAGTTAGCCTGTTTTAGGCAGGATAGGGGAGGGAGAAATCTCTGTTCTTAGCTTCCTTTCAGTGCCCCAGACCAGGAGTCAGCCTGTTTAGCCTTCACTTTCAATATGAGGAAGTGACCCTCAATTTTAGAGGTGCCCTTAATTTCAGTCTGTTTCACAGGTAAAGAATAAAGCATACAGATTTGATCTGCAATTCATTAACACTTCTACTCAGAACCACAATCACTTTGGCTCTTTTATCTTTGGCAAAATTAAGATACATTGACAAGATCATTTTTGAGCAGGTTAAAAAATTTTACAATCTTTCTAGGAATGAAAAAACTTGAAATATTGGTGAGTAAGCAGTGTCTAGCACAATGCTCCCTGAGCTGAAGTATTTCTCTAATTCTGTGACAATTTAGGAAAGCAACCCATGGTATTCGAACCACATTGAAAACAGGCTTAATATCTTCATATGGAAGGGAAACCAATAGAAAAACAACAATAAAGAAATGGAAAGGAAGGGATTAGAGATTTTGATGCTGTTAGAGAATCCAAGGAGCTCTGGATTCTTGGTTCGGATCACTCTCTCAATTATTTTTTGAAAAATTATTTTTCTACAGTTATAAGGTGACATTAAATATGAAAAACTGTATAAAACACGTGTAGCTGAGCAAAGCAATTTGCTTCTAAAGAGCAAACAGAATAAGGTAAAAGAGTGAGCACAGACAGGTTCTGGATGGTCCTAAGTGGGCATACTAGTCAAGATACTGCATCTATTGTTTAATAGCTAGCTGTAGCTACCCAAGTAGTGGGCATGGCTGGACTCCAGGATGCCATGAAAAGCCATTGAAGACATCTATTGAAGTGAATACTTAGTGAACACAATGAGCAGGGGATTACAAATATTCAGGGATCCTTTGTACTACATGTTTGATCTCCTTTCATACCAGGGGGACATGGTCTTGGATCATACTGAGATTGAAGACTTAGAATTGGCTTCAATATAGTAAACATTTTAGTACTATTTAACCATTTTATATGTAACTTATGTTTTTAGGCAGTATTCAGCAATGAATCATGGAATAAAAAACAGTAATATAGCAGGGTCATGTTTTTTTTTTTTTTTTAATTCTCTTTAAGACCAATGAATAATCAAGTAAATTGTAGAACAACAACAGGTGTTCTAACCCTGGAAATAAACAGGTAGAAACAAGACCAATTTAAAATATGTCAAGAAGAAAAGATCTGTGGGGCCAATTCTATTGGGATCATTATAAAGGAAGGATTTATAGCTATGAGATTCTTAAAGTATACCAGAAGGGAACTTTCATTAGAAGCACTGGGGCACTAAGATAAAGTTTGCCTGGTGGTCAACCCCAGCACTCCTGTTAACTTAGGTTAGACTTGTAGATGAAATCCCCCTGAATGGGATGGTCATTAAAACAGTTACTGAAAGGATAAAACCAACTCTTCTCAACATGAAGGATGAATTAAGTGTCAGGATGGTGATGATTACAGAAGGTAGACCCCTACTTTCATGGGAAACATCAAGCAGTAATAAATTTGGAAGAAGCATTATGTTTCCTCCACTTGGATGCAATTCACTCTCTCTTGTGAGTGTTTTTGTTGTTGCCTGAAACTTACTTCACTTAAAATTCTCTTGCTTGGCTTTTAGTGTCTGAATTTACATTTTCTTTTGTTGGAACACAAGAGATGAGACTTGAATCTTCCTGTCGCCATTTATCCATGACAATTTTGTGTACTTTAAATATATAAATATAATATTAAAAATCAAATGGGTTTGAAATCTGATTCTAGTAATAACTACCTGCATAATCTCAGATTAGCTCCTTGTTTTCTGGACTTTATTTTTCTTTTTTAAATAAATGGGGAGAATCCTTTCTCACAAGATTTCTGGAAATACTAAGATAAAGGTATTTTAGAAAATACAAAGTGCTCTGCATGTTCACATAAATATTTTTGTTACAATTCTGATAATATTTTATTAAAATATTATTAAGGTTTATGTTATGTCTGAGTCTCTTAATTCTGTCCTTCACAAAAAACTATGACAAGGACAAAATTTAGTCAAGCTCTTTGTTAGATTCTAAAAAGAATAGACTTTGCTCCAGTTTCCAGTAATATATTTCTCATTTCTGCCTGAAACTTCATCATGATAGGCTTTACTGTTCACATTTCTAACACCATTCTGTTGATGACAACTTAAGTAGTCTCTGAGAAGAGAGGATTTCCCTACAACTCTTCTCTTCTGAGCCTGAGTCCTCACTGGAATTGCTTTTAATGTTATTACTGTCAATTTCAAGTTTTACTACATGTACCTCAAAACCTTTCCAGCCTTAACCCCCTACCCTGTTTCAGAGCTATTCCACAATGTTAGCTGTTTGCTATAGCAATCCCCCACTCTTGACACTGATTTTCTTCTCAGTTCACTTGTGTTTCTATAACAAAATTTTTGAAACTGGTAATTGAAAACAAAAGCATTTATTTTCTTCTTTTGTTTCTGTAGGATGGGAAGTCCAAGATCAAGACACTGGAAAATTTGATGTGGATGAGGGCTGCCCTCTGCTTGCAAAATGTCACTCCAGAGGAGACAAATGTGTGCCATCACATGGAAGAAAGATGTAAGAGCAAAAGGTCTTAGGACTCTGGCCACTAAGGTCATTCACAAGGACTCCACCCTCATTACTTTATTAAACCACCCAAAAAGCACATCTCTTAATAGTATAACATTGTGCCCTAGGTTCTAGTGTGAATTTCAGAGTGGGAGAACATACATTTAATCCATAGCTAATGATAGTATAAAATAGATACTATTTGTGCTTATTATATTAGTATCAGTGCTGTATCTACCTAGACCATTTTCAGCTAAATATGATGTTATTTTGTTAAGTTTACAGTAGTGAAATGTCAGGGGCTGCCCTGCACACGAGGTAAGCACCACCTCTATCAGCCTTGAATGATGAAGGTATTGAACTGGCAGCCGATGCCACAAGCTGTGCAGGAAGCAAGTGGGCCTTACCTTTGCTGGGCAAGAAAATGCTTCAGCTCTGGGTTTGAGTGTTACCCAATGGTATTGGAAAACCCCCCTTTTCTGTAACATTATCCCCTGCCTTATTTACGTGGAATATTCTATGGAATGTATTTTCCCTAATACATAGAGGAGTTCCAGGTGCACTCGCTGTCTTGTTCTCTTGCCTTCCTACATAGAAGAGGACCCCTGAGGTCGCAAAGCCTTCCCAACTCCACTTAGCGAAAAAGGTACTTTCATGTCAGTGTGGTTTTTCATCTCCGCCCCAAGCACACAGAGTGATCCTGATTCATCGCTGCTCAGGCTGTGAGTCATAGTGAAAAATGAGAAATTGGAGATATTAAGCATTTATCTTAATGTTATCTTGTCAGTGAGGATGGGCTGGGATTACAAACCTCAACATTCCCTAAGCTTTAACTTTAAATCTGGAGATTCTACAGAAAATTGAGTATAAAATCAAGTAATTTTAAAATTCAGTAGTTTAACCCAGATTATTTAACAGTAGTGAAAAAGACAATCTTAAATTTGTGAGGTTGGAAGTTGTCTCTGGACAGAATAAAAAGGAATTTGTTTAAATCTGAAGGCACCTACAAGACCTGTTCTCAGCAGCCACACACCACAGCAGAGACTAATTGCATCAAAAGCTTTTGTTTCCTGAAACATTAGTGCACTGTGATGCACTGACAGTGGTCATGGATTTTGTGTGGGGAGCCAGAGCCTAGCAGTGTCTGTACAAGTAGTTACATTGGAAACTGTCTATTGGGGAGTGGAACATTGTAGTACATTATGGTACAAGGCATGGGACCTCATTAAGAAAGTGAGTAGGCAACTGTGTATTAGACAATTATGTGCTACAAGTTAAATGGGTCCACATTTACATCCACAAGGCTGTAATACTTAATTGTTTTCATTGTTGGGATTATTTCCTTTGAAGAGATCAATAATGCTGCAACCCACACCAAATTTCTTATTAAAATAGTTCCCAGAAGTTATAACATTTCGAAAAATTCCCTGATGTAATTAAGGAAAGTCTGGAAATTTAGAAAACTCTGCCTCTGCAATGCAGGCTAGATAACAAGCAGCTTTTAAAGAATTGATCATAATAAGATGTCCCAGAGGGAAGCAAGCTCATGACTTGCAGATGATTCACATGTTTTACAATTGAGAGTTAACTGTTAAAAAGGAAAATAGGGTTTTCAAAACCCTCCTAGGAGTACATTATGTCTCAGAACATAAAAGCTCTATATCACACTGTAATCATTATAGCACACATTGACTTATTTATAATTTATACATTGAGTTTGATCTGTCCTGTCAGATTATTCCCACCCACCCACCCCCAATACTGGGGATTGAGCCCAGAGGTACTTTTTCACTGAGCTACATCCCAGTCCCTTCCCCTATATTATTTTTAAATTTTAATAAGGGATCTTGCTGAATTGCTTAGGAGGTTACTAAATTGCTTTGCTGGCCTTGAACTTGTGATCCTCCTGCCTCAGTCTCCTGAATTGCTGGGATTCCAAGTGGATGCCACTGTGCCTGGCTCAGATTATTCTTGTATTGGTAAAAAGTCCCATTAGGAAACAGCCTCTTCATTCCACTGTTTAATTGGGCTAGAGAATAAATTCTATGCATGGAAATAAACCCATTCATCTCTAGTCAACTGGTTATTGATAAAGGTGTTAAGAGCATGTGCTAGAGGGTAGTTTTTCAATAAATGGTTCTGGGAAAACTGTATCTTCAAATGAAGAAAATGAAATTAAATACCTCTGTCTTACCTGGTACAACAATCAACTCAAAGTAGATTAAAGACTTACATATAAGACATGAAACTACAAAAATAAAACATAGGGATGTTGAAAATCTTTTGGATAAAATTCCCAAACCACAGGAAACAAAAGTGAAAATAAGCAAATAGGATTATTAAATCCAAAAAGTTTCTTCATGGCAAAGAAAACAGACTGAAGAGACAACCTATAGAATGGGAGAAATGTTTAAAACTATATATCTGACAAAGGGTTGATATGAAGAATATGTAAGGAATTCCACTCAATAGCAAAATTTAAAAAGATTAAAAAATGAGCAATAGACTTAAATAGACATTTTCCAAAATATACACAAATGTCCAACAGGAATATAAAAAAATATTTGACATTGCTAGTCATCAGGGAAACACAAACCAAAACCACAATGAGACATCATCACCTCACCTTGGTAAGAATAACCATTATCAAAATAACTAAAGATAACAAGCCCTGGCGAAGATGTGGGGAAAAGGGAATCCATTCACATTGTTGGTGAGAATGTAAATTAGTACATCCATTATGAAAGAGTGTTGAAAGTTCTTCATAAAAGTAAAAATAGAACAACCATAAAAGCCAGCAATCCCACTCCTGGGATATATCCAAGGGAAATAAATCTATGTTAAAGAGACTTCTGCACTCTCATGTTCATTTCAACACTATTACAGAAGTGGAACTAACCAGTGACCATCAACTCATGAATGGATGAAGTGGTACCTATAAACATCAGAATACTGTTCAACCATACAAAGGGATGAAGTCTTGCCATATGCAACATTAATGGAATTATAAAAGGGAAATGAGCCAGGTATAGAAAGACAGGTACCTCCTGATCTTACTCATGTGTGAAATACAAAAAAGTTGAACTTACAGAAGTTGACAATAGAATGGTGATTGCCAGATTCTGGGAGGGTAGCAGGGAGTTAGAGGAGAAAGGTTGAAGAATCAGTACTAAGTTAAAAAGGAGCAAGATATTCTGGTGTACTATCACATATTAGGGTGACTATGGATAATAGTTATATGCTGTGAATTTCAAAAAGCTAGAAGAAAATACTTGGAAAGTTTTCACTAAAGAAATGATAGGGTTTGAGAAGAGAGATTCTCTTTAGCTTGAAAAAATTACATGGATGTTGTAAATTTATGCATCCATAATTACAAAAGTGTCAGACTAACTTTTTGATTTTTAAGTGCTTAGATTAATAAAAAAAAACTATTTTTAGTCACCACGGAAAATGATGGAGAAAGTGATTAGAAGGTTAGAGTACTCACTCCATTACTTTTAAGGTTTGCTGAAGTGATGGAGATTAAATCATATTTTGAGGTTATTTAGATTTAAATAATTTTGATTTAGGAAGGTGGGTATACACCCATTTATTAGTCAACTGTTTTCCTTTGTGAATTTTTTTCTTTGTCAATTTTTCCAGTTTTGTTTTCCTATTTATGCTTTATGAAAGTTCTTTATAATTGTTGGTAACTCATTATTATCAAGTTTTTTGAAAAATACAGTCTGCTAAATTGTGTCCTTATTGTCTTATTATTATGCCTTTGAATTTATTTGTAGCAAATGTTAATTTATGTGATCAATTTTTTCTACGTTTATGTTCTGTTTCTCTTCTTACCTGCAAATTTTAATGTTTTATCATTTCTGTTATTTTTCCACCTGTTATTCTGGAAATTTTGCATTCTGCTTTCTTCTTTTATCTTTTACCCTGAAATTATGACTTGCACCTTTTATCACTATGAAGACTTTAAAACACTTTAACACTGTAGAAACTCAATTCATTTTATATGCTATAAAATATGCATTCCTTTTCAGCACCAACAAATTTTAATAATATTTTATACAAATTTTATTTAAATTTTTCAGTCATTGACTATGTTCTTTTTTTGATATTTATCTATTCTTAAAACTCAGAATTTTCCCCCTTTTCTTTCAATTAAAATATATTCTTCAGAATCTCTTTTAAGTGAGGGTTTACTGGTTTCAAGTCTTATAATTTACATTTTAAGATATATTAATTCTATTTTTTATTTATGAAACGTATGGTCTTTGGACATGCTATTCTACCTGGATGAATATTTAGTCTCCCTGACTTCTGTTTCCTGTTGTTGTCAATGATGTCAACTGTCCTACTGTATAACAATCCATTGTTCCTTTGAAGGGGCTCTATCTTTTTCCTGCTCTTAAAACTCTTTTCTGCTTTTGTTGTCTTTCTCTGTTTCATATTTCTCAGGTCAACTCATGCAACTTCTTTATGCCCCAAGGCTTCAGTTTAAACTTATCATTGTTTAGGTTTTCAAAATTTCTCTAGATGAAGATCCACATTGCATTCAACATTCATTAAATTTCCAAGGCTAAGGCAGTGTCCTTTCTTTCAAATTTTTGTTTTATTTCTCTTTTAGTGAGCAACACAAACTTCTGCACAACAATTACTTAAACTTTGCAAAAATTCTCAAAAATAATAAAAAAATTAAAAAATTAATACTTTTGGAGAAAGAAAAAATAGACAAAACAGGGTCTCCAAGAAGAGATTCTCACGACATTTATGCCTGGGACACCACTTGTGAGAGTCAGAGGGTGCTCAGCTTATTTATTTTGTGTTCAGACTATGAACAAAGCCAAGTCTTGTGTTATTTATTTTTACACTTAATTGTGTTAAGTTCATAACAAGGCTTTGAGCAACTCTATTAATTCTATTCAAAGAGACAAACAAAGCCTTATAAACTGATTCTTTTTTTTTTTTTGAAAGAAAGAGAGAGAGAGAGAGAGAGAGAGAGAGAGAGAGAGAGAGAGAGAGAGAGAGAGAATTCCAATATTTATTTTTTAGTTTTCGGCAGACACAACATCTTTTTATGTGGTGCTGAGGATTGAACCTGGGCCGCACGCATGCCAGGCGAGGGCACTACCGCTTGAACCACATCCCCAGCCCCAATAACCTGATTCTTAAAATTACTTAAGTACAAAAATATCTATTTATTGCAAGACACGTAAAGAGAAAAGTGTAAGGTGAATTGGTCAGGGAGAAGATAGTTAAATTGGATTGAATTTTTTTCTTTGATAGAAACAAATTGAGACTATTAAATGGGGTAAGTCAAAGTACTTAGGAAAATTCCTTGAATTTAGGTTGTGGAAATTATCAGATGGAACAAGTGGGCATATGGCACAGGACATCTGTTAGAAAATCTTGGAATTTATTCATCTATTTTATCAGATTTTGTTTCAAGTATATACCTGTTTATGTATATTTACATGTGTGTATTTATAAGTTTGTTTGTATGTGTGTGTGTGAGTGCGCATGTAAATGGTTAAGGTGAATAAATAGCTACTGTATTTGTTTTAATATTTTCCATATACTGGAAATTAAAGTTTTCTATATACTGGAAATTAAACTATAAAGTTCCCTGAGGTCATTTAGTTTGAGTTTCAATACTTAAATCAATATCATGGTAAATTATGATTTTTGACATTTGCAAACACATCTAAAGAACAAATTATGGAAAGTTGAATTGCTAGTTCAAAGTATATGAACATTTTCATTTTTGATAGTTATTGCTAAATTGCCCCTTAGAGATTAAGTCAATTTATATCCCCACCTGTATTACACCACCCTTAAGCAAATACAGTGTATTGTCAAACACTTTGATCTTTGTTAAAATTGTATTTCAGTACATTTTTTTTGCATTTCTATTTTGCTTTTTTACACTTTTTTTCTGGTGAGATTTCTTCCATTAAGAAATTATGACTTTGGGGGCTGGGATTGTGCCTCAGATGTAGGGTGCTTACCTCACATCCATGAGGCATTGGGTTTGATTCTCATCACCATATAAAAATAAAATAAAGATATGTATCCACCTACAACTAAAAAATAAATATTTTTATATAAAAGAAATCATGACTTTCTATTTTTTATTTTCTTTCATAAGACTTAGATTATAGGAAATTTGTTTATTAATTCTTTGGATTAACATATAGTAATTGCTCATATTCATAGGATTTATTGTGATTTTTCAATGCATGCATACTGATTAAATACAAGCTCCCTCTAGCCTCTGGCTCCCACCTGCCCATCCTCTAATAATCACTATTTTATATTCAGGTTGTTTTTATTGATTGATTTTTTTTTAAGAAGTGAGGAGATTTGAATCTAAGCTATTGCCATGCTCCTACTCAGAAATAATGTGTGCCTATTAAGTCCATTAAAAAGTGTTTTCTAACTTTACCAATACATCTTTGACATGCTTTAATTAGATATACTAATTGTAATGCCATAGTTGAAGCTAGAGTTAAATCTTGTTTCTTTTTAATACATTTTCTCTGAATCTACCTTAATTCTGATGAGCTGCCTTTTAGGTTTAACTGTACAGTCTGAGTAGCCTTTTGACTTCCATGCATCAGATATCACGTTAACTCAGAACATGTCATGTTCTTCCATATTCCTCAGTTATGCTTCAAATGAATTTACCTCTGGAATGCTGTTCACCACAGTTTATCCTTCTTTTTTTCCAGGTGATAAAATTGCTTCATTTCACCCTACACAGTGTATCAGGATGTGTTTGCTAATTGTCACTGTCATCTTTCCTTCCCTAAAGTAATAGAGAACATAACTTTTGTGAATAAGTTTCTTTTGCTGGGACTGATCCAGGTTCAGGGGCTATAGCTTGTAATCTTTATCATTTTCCTCATTATATACATGAAAAACCTATTTGGAGATGGGGCCAATTAGTGATCATCATCTCAGAGCCAAGACTCCACTCTCCTATGTATTTTTTCCTGAGAAATCATTCTTGTCTGGATGTTTGCTATTCTTCAGAGACAATGCCCAAGCTAATGTGGAACCTCCTCTCCATGCACAGGGTCTTATCCTTCTTAGGATATCACTCAGCTACACTTCTTCCACTTTCTTGGTTGCACTGAAGGCGTCTTGCTAATCATCATGGGATTTGATCAGTTTGTGGCCATCTGCCACCCACATCACTACACTGTCATCATGAACCCTGTTGGCAGCTGTGGCATGGCTTACTAGCTTCATCTATACTCCGATGCCTTCTGCCATGACCACATGCGCCTGGACTTTTGCCACTTTCAGAAACTCAATTACTTTTTCTGTCATATCAAGCCTTTCTTTGAACTGGCTTGTGGTGATGTAAGTCTCAATAAGTGGCTCATTTTCATTGTCACTTGCAGCTTAGCCATCATGGTGGCTTGCTTCCTCACTCTCCTTTCCTATTTCTATATAAGAGGCTTTCTTCTGTTTAAGCACCGGTCCTGCAGTGTATTCCGCAAGGCTCTGTCCACTTGTCTCTCCCATTTTATGGTGGTATTTCTCTTTCATAGAACTGTGGAGCTCACTTATATCTCTCCTTTCTATGCTTCATGTGTAATACAGGAATGATTTATGACTATCATACATAGACGGTCACTCCAGTGATGAACCCACTGATAAATACCTTTAAAAATAAGGAAGTGATGTTTGCTCTGAGCAGAATTTTAGGAAGAAGCTGAAGCTGTTTGCCTGAGGAAAATAAGTCACAATAATGAACAGAAGAAAACTGTATGCCATTTTTATGACATTTATTTTATTTCCTATAATAATTCAATATATTTCTTAAAATTTTATTTTCATTTTAGATATTTGTTTAGTTGGTAACCAGGCTCTTCATTCATATGATTTCAACCACTATTCATATAATCATTCAATCATCATTTGAAATATCTTGAGTAAGTTCTGATTCATGTGCACAACATGCCCCAGTGGAAAAAAGGTCCACGAGGTCATTAATGGGGACATGGATCTTACATTTTTGTTGAGGGGGCAGGTAATACATATGTGAATAAGTAAATGTGCCTCTGTTAGATAGTAGAACCATATTATGGAAGGTAAGGGAATAACGGAGGCCTTTCCAAGATGTGACATTCAGGCAGAACACTGAAAGAAATGAGGTGGAGGGTCACACAGATATGTGAGATTATGTCATTTTATAAAGAGACAAAAGCAAGTGAAATAGAATTGAGATAGAGTGTGCTTGTTGCTTGTGAGGAAAGCAAGATCGCCAGTATGCCTGGAGCTTGATAGGTAATGGGGAGAATGGCCAGACATGAAGTTAGTCAGCTGGTGGACCCATGACACAGGCATCTTAGTCATTTTAAGGATGTGGGTATTTACTGTGCGTGATATTGGATGACTTTGAGGCATTTGAGCAAAGAACTCACTTGATATAACTCCTACATTTAAACAATCACATTAAATTCTATGTGAAGAATATAGAATCAACTAGAATGCCCTTAATCCTTTGGGTAAGAATTGAAGGTAATGCAGGCAAGGGTGATGGTGGTAAACACATGAGAAGTAGTTAGATTCTGGATGAATTTGAACACAAAACTTTCAGTATCTGCTGATAGCTTAGATATATTGTGTAAATACAAGAGGCACAAAAGATCATTGTTAATTTTTATTTATCTTTATTAACTGGAAAAATGACCATGATGTCAATAAATTAGGCTATGAATATAGCACAAGTATGATTGATATAGGTTTGAATTAGCTTTGCACATCAGGGGAATAATTTGAATAGAATTATTTCTTCCTATTAATTAATGCTTTTTATGCCTAGAATAATATATTTTTAAACCTTTTATTTTCAGATTAGCATGTAGGTTTTATGGTCTTTAAAGGTTTTAAGATATTGCTAACAAATTATCAATCTATTTGTAATAATATAGATTTTTCTCAGCATGATTATATTCCATTTTTAAGGTAATAAGAATAGTAAAATATTGTTTTTTGTTTGGAGCAACATATACTTTATTATGAAGAATTAACTCAGAACAGAAACAATTAGCAAATAAGTCAGAGTATAACAGGTGGACTACGTTATAGAAGGTAACTGGAGATGTAATCTACAGTGAATACAAATTGGCTAAAATATAAGTAATATCCTACTTGACAGTTGATACTATAATTCAAATACACTATGTCACATTGTAAATGATGTGAAAATAATCATTGATGTTTGGAAGAATGAAATTTTTCAAATATTTTCTTTTGATCTTTGGATATTTCTTAGACACACTTGTTGTATCATCTGTACATACACAGACAACTCATCCATACATAATTAAATGTTGTACAGTTCTGTCTTTCTACCTCTTTCTCTTTGTCTCATTAACCATATTCATTTTTACAAAAGTTGTAGTCTAAATTTCTTTTAATAACCTGATATGGAAGTGTCTAGTTAATTTTTGAAGTTGAGGGATTTTGTAAAGACATAAAAATGTGATTTCTAGGAATCTGTTTACTAAGTATATCTGTGTGTATCTGAACTAGAATGACAAGAAAATGTTTATGTGTAATAAAATATCCACTTCTACCTAACTCTGGTTTCTTTGCACATCAATGAAAGGCCTGATAGAAAAAAATAAACATGTATTTTGAGTGATTTTAAACAAGATATTGCTAATTTTTGTCACAATTTAATGACATATAATCCATTTATATATTTTTATATTGCATAACATATTATATTATATAATACATTGCATATAGATATATGAAGTATGTTTTCATTTGAAATTTATGCTTTGAAAATGTCGTAATCAGGATTGCACCAAGATGATACAGTAGTATGTTCCCTGACATGTATCTCCCCAAACCAATATTAATTTGAAGTAATTCATGGATAAAAGTGCCTTTGTTGGAGCTTTGGGACCAAGATGGTTTTGAGCTCAAGATAAAAAATAAAGGGGTTATTTTGAGAAGTCAGGCCTATGCCCATATGACTACAGAAATACTGACTATAGGTCTCTCTACAGACCTGGAGAAAGCCCCATCCCATACCCATATTTATTCTTGGTTTTGCCACTAGCATAATCTGACAAGAACCTAGTAAGAGATCATGCAAGACTATGATCCAGGAAACAGTCCCACTGACCTTGGTACTGGCTGTGGCCCTAGGAGCTACCCATCATGACCTGGCTCCAGCATCTCTCAGGTGCCAGGAATTGGATGAGATACACATACATCCATGCTCCAATACAGGTCTTATGACCTCAATTTGACTGTAGATCCTGAAAATCCTCTGTAACTTGTCTGTAGCCACTTTCAACTACATACCTGGAACATTCCTTCTTGCTTAGGACCCACCAGGAAACACTTATTCATACTCCTAAAAAAGGCTCTAGACCTTTCTCTTATTGCAGGTCTAGAAATAATTATGTGTGGGGTGCTAAGCAACCTAACTTGAAGGTTGCTACCTGCTTCCTGGTCCCGGGGCCACACGTGGTTAAGATGGCTCCTGGCGATCAGCCAGAAGGTATTGCTGTGGGTTCTGAAAAAAAAATTGGACCACCTCTAGGATAAGCCCAGGACTCTTCAGTTCTTGTAGACAGTTTGTGCTTTCCCTTACAGAACATAGAATGGGAGCGTGCATAGCCCTTCCAGCCCTACCAACCTTTGTTCTGATTGGCTTCTGTACTCTATATTAGATGTGTGTACTTCCTCAATAAATGAGCTTCAGCCTTGACTGGTCTCCCTGACACCTCTGATTGCCCTCCAGCAAGGGAGGCCTGCATGCGGGCGGTCAGTTGCCCTCTCCTTTCTTGGCTCTCCTGGTAGAGGCCTGTTCTCCCTATCTCTCTTGCAGGTTGGAAGGGAACAACGACTAAAAACCCCCAAAATTTTGTAGCTTGGATCCAGTACCCTGACACTGAACACATGCTGAGCAGAATTTGTACTGCTTCTCAGCAAGATGAACAAGACAGAATTCACAGAAATTCAGTATTGGACAGTCAGAGACTAAAAGATCCAGAAATTTGAGTATTTTTAATACAGAAAAATAAAGAGTGCATTGGAGTCATGTCAGTAGTGAAAATGGCAACAGGTCACTGCAGAGGAGAGGAGTAGCACAGATAGAGAAGCATAACAGACAAATTTGGTGTAGGAAAATTTGTAAATGAGAAAAATAGTATGAACTCAGTCAAATCAAAGGCTATACAGTGAGCTGGTGTTTGAAAACTACTTCATGTTTCTCAACTGGTCAGCAGAGAGCCAAGGCAGGGAGCCATCTTGAGGAGGTCACTCTGGAGCTTTTTGGTGCAGAAATCCAGGAGATCATGGCCAATGTTGCTACATTATCTCAACCAGTTTTTACAGTGTGTCCTAGAATGTATGCATAAACTCACCATTCCTGGCAGCATGCAATTGAAATGGGCACTGAGATGATTGTACCCAGAGGAAATTCACATTGGAGACTTGGAAGAGAATTCAACTTGCCTTCCCTTTTAGTCTGGGAGCTCACACTACCAGCTGATGAAGGTTGGGAAACTGAACAGGTGAGTGTGTTTACACTTGGGAGTTGAGCCTGGAAAAGCCATAATTAGGGTAGAGGATGAAAGAACTGTACAGGGTTTGTTACCCACCCTGTGAGAAGAATTCTTGGGTGAACTCTGAAATTCACACTTCCACCAGGGAATGGCCTCTGCCCAGTCATAGGGTTGGGTGGATCTAAATTTCTTTTGAGTAGATACCACCTGACAAAGTTCCTAAGTTTTGATTAGAGTTAAACCTCTCTGGAACGTATTATTTAGAACTCTGAATCAACCTCAAGCTGATAGTCTATCTGGGCAAAACTCCAATTGACAGTACTTCCCATCTGTTCCCACTAGTAATACTTTACACTAGTGAGAAGGGAAGCCAACCAAGACTGTTCAGCCAGTTTCTGTTCAGGCCACTCCAGCATGCAGGTTGGTGAGCAACAGAAAAGGAGAAAGAGTTTGACAATCCCCAGTCCTTTGTCTTTCCAAGGGATACATAGCCCAGAAAGAATGGAAAGAAGAACAGTCTGGCACAGGCAATGAACTCTATCCTGGTCAAAAGTTTTGACAATTAACAACAGTTTTGTTGTTAATTCCTGAACTCACCATTCCTGTTTCTGTGGTCATTAGTGTATTTGATTTCATAGTAGGCACCTGGTATTCATTTGAATGTTGACTATTGGGTTTTTTTCCTTCTTTTTACTGTTCCTGCTTCTGTTTATTTCCCCCTTTCTATGTGGTGCTGGAAATCTACTGTTAACACTGAGTTCATGGAGTAGAAAGTTGGCTGCTGAGCTACACTCATAACCAGATACATCCACACCCCAGCCAAGAGACAGCACACTTTGATCTACACAAAACCAGCCCCACTCAAATTTTAGCAATATTTCAAAGTGTACAATAGAGGAGAGAAAAACTCCAAACTGATGACCAGTTCTCACATGGCTAGGGGACCCTAAGGTCCCACTCATGGACACCCATACTCCTAGAGCAAACAGAAAGAAATAACCTGAAGTCTGAGGACACCACACTGATGAAGGGGACTGAGTCTAGATTGTTCACACACCCTTTTGGAGTATACAGAATTGTGCAGTCTAGAACAATTGCAGAGTGTGCATCTCATATACCCTGCTGTATAGAACACAATTATCTGATCTATAACAAGGCCCCCACGCTTGTGAGACATACAAAAAAAGGATCCGCAAGCTCTAACACAATACATACTGTTACAAGGTAAATAAATCATGAACTAGACTAAATTTGGGGCCTCTATAAATGAAGAGAAACTGTTCCTGTTGAGAGTGAAACCAAGCCCCAAAGACCCGATGGATGCCAAGAAGCTGGGAGTGGAGATTGCACTCTGCTCCCACCTATCAAGCACATGCTAATCATATCTACATATGCACACTGCCTACCTTTTGTCTCACTTTTGCTGTAACTACTGCCTCTTCTCTTTTAAAAGTTTTGCTCACCTTCAGGGATTTTGAAGATGAAACCTTGAAAAGAATAGTTTTATTTTGTCTTATTTCAAAACTGGCTTTGATTAAATCATTTTCCTACCAATTTGATTTCAAATATTTCTAGAGCAGTGAGCATTATATATAGGACACTCACAAAGTTCATGCAAAGTTCAAAGACCACACCACTCACTGTAAACTCATGCAAGAGATTTATTGTTAGGAGCATGGAGCAAACCCACAAGGCTGTCCCTCTGAGAGGGTCTCTCTGAGGGGAGTAGCAGCCTGTGGGCACTCACAGAACAGCTTGATAGCCCTCAAGAGGAATTTCACAAGCATGCCTAGGGGTAGTGTCATGAGCTGGGTGAGATTAACCTTTTAGCAGTCACATTCAGAAAAGCAAACAAAAAGATATAACCTGAAGGCTGAGGACTGCTGCAGTCCGGCTGCAGCAAAATAACCAGGGGGTGACGAACAGCTTGTGCACATTGATACAGCAGGAGTGGGAGCTGTTTATTGTAGGTCAGGAGGGGTATATATACATTACACACAGCTTATCTTAATTAACATAAACTAGATACAGCAGTCAACCAATAAGTAATCTCCACACTTAATATCTCGCTGGCATTACTTCAAAAACCACTCCCTCTGGCAAAATGCCAGGCACCATCCTGACTTGTTTACAGATCTTAACAGAGGACACCTGAATAAAATGACTCTTAAATCAAAACTTAGTAGTCACTAGATAAAAATGGCTCCCAACCTAAAAATGGCAGATCTGATGCCAATATTGATCTGATGCCAATAGTTATAACCTAGCCTTTTCCTCCCCAGGCTGATACTGATGCCAGTAACAACCATTACCTCAGAAAGAAGTAGAAATAAATTAAACTACGGAGGTGAAAGACCTCTTCAATAAAAATTATAGAACACTGAGGAATGAAATGGAAAGACTTTTCATGTTCATGGATAGGCACAACTAATAATGCTAAAATGACCCAAATTCCAAAAATTATCTACAGATTTAATGCAATCTCCATCAAGATGCCAATGACATTCTTCATAGAACTCGCAAAAACAGTCCTAAAATTCATGCTGAAGAAAAAAAGACCAGAATACTCAAGGTGATTCTAAGCAAAAAAATCAATGCTACAGGCATCACAACAGATGATTTCAAATTATACTACAGAGCAATTGTAACAACATCTGCATAGAATAAAAAACAAACACAGATCAATGGAATAGAACAGAAGACACAGAGACAAACCCACACAAATACAGTCATCTGGCCCACAAAGGCACTGAAAAACATACATTGGAGAAAAGGCAGACTTGCTAACAAGTGGTGCTGGAGAAATTGGTTATGCATAGTAGAAGAATGAGTCCTCTCTCTCACACTGTATAAAAGTTAACTCAAGATGGATCAAAGACTTAAAAACTATGAAACTTGTGGAAGAAAACACAAAGTCAACACTCTATAGGCACAGGCCTACAGTTAAGGAACTAATGTCAAGAGTTAATCAATACGATGACATCAAATTAACAAGTTTCTCAATAGCAAAAAAAAAAAAAAAAAAAAAAAAAAAACTTTACTAAGTACTGCTCCAATGCGAATTAATATCCTTCATATAAACAAAACACTTACCACAAAAAAAAAAACCTCCAAATAACCTAATCAATAAATGGACAAATGAACTACACAGATACTTCTTAAAAGAAGAAATACAAATGGTCAACAAATATCTGAAGAATGTTCAACATCTTTAGCAATCCCAGAATGTAAATCAAAGCTATACTGTGACTTTATCTCACCCCAGTTAGAATGGCAACCATCAAGAATACAAATGATAATAAATGCTAGAAAGGATATGGAGAAAATGATATACTTACACATTGTTAGTGGAGTTGTAAATTAGTATAATCACTTTGGAAATCAGTAGGGTGACTCCTTGGAATGGAAACACCGTTTCCAGTTATACCTCTCCTCAGTATTTATTCTAAAGAATTAAAATAAGCATCTGAACCCAATTCTCAATAGCTAGGCATGCTTGTATGTTTTATTCAGTCCTAATGAACAATGAAATTATGTCATTTGCAGGAAAATGAATGGAACTTGAGAGCATTGTAGTAAGCAAAGTAATCCATACCCAGAAAGTCATGGATCATATACTTCCTTTCTCTCATAAGTGGAAGCCAGAGCGAAAAAAGAAAAAAGGAAAAAAAAATAAAGGGTCAAGCCAGGAGCTCATAAAAAGAGAAATGACACAATTAGAGTAAACGAAGAGGAGCAAGGGGAGCAAAGGGAAAGGGGAGGCACTGGGAAATGGAACTGACAAGATTATATTGTTCTACTGTGTGCACATTTGAATATATAACAACAAACCTCATTATTGTATATAGTTATATCAATAAAATAATATATGTAAATTGATAAAAAGGGTATATTATCCCAGTCTCACATCTCATACAAAAATAAATTCTGGAATATTGTATGCCTCAATGTGTGAAAGCATTTTAAAGGCCTTTTAAAAGTGACATAGGGAAATATTCTCATTTAGGAAAATATTTAGGAAAATATTTCTTACTGAGGTCACAGAAAATACTGATAGCCACTTTCCATTTATGAATTTCTCTTCACCAAGAGTTGTCACTAAGAAAGTGAAGAAATAAGTCAAATGGTGGGAGAAAGTATTTGCAGCATATATTATCAACAAAGAATAATGAAAATAAAGTCTAAAGAAATCCACATTACTCACCTCTAGAAGATCTGGAATCATAAATTCTGACAAAATTCAAGTGTTGACAAAGAGGTGGAGCACCAGCTAGCCTTACATAGTGCTATGGAAATTTAAATGTAGCAAAGCAGTTTGTAAAACAGTTCTTACTGAGCACATGCCTTTATTGTAAACTATTCTCTAAACACTCAGTTTGTACTAGGAGCACAACATACATTGTAGAACATATAATATATATTACCTCTTTTTTGTTCATTACTATGACTTCCCTGAATTATAGATTTTCAGATTAAATATTTTGAAAGACCTTGTATTTATATTTGTTAACAATTGCTGTGTAACAAATTCTCTCCAAGTTTTACAGTTTAAAACAATAAATGTTTATTATCTCAAAATAAGCAACTTAGCTGTAAGCTTCTCACAAGCCTCAAAGGTTATGACTATGTCTACATCATGTCAAAACTCAGTGGTGGAATACATTGGTGTCACTGGGCCTCAGACTCTTTGATTGTTGATCAGAGACTCAGTTCCTTGTCACTTGTACCTCTGCAGAGGAAGGCCTAAGACATAACAGCTGAGTTCCTTCAGAATGATTGAGCAGGGAAATGTGCCCAAGATTGAAGCCATAGTCTTTGTAACTAACCTTTGAAATGACATTTCACTGTTTCTGTCATATTCTATTTGCTAGAAGTTAAATGATAATAGTATCTTCTTGGCTTTTTGGCTAAAATCAAGTGTAGCATTTATTCTTATCAATTTAAAATATGATATGATAGTAATTGGAGTTTTAGAGCAGTGGGTGCTTGCTTTGTCCATTAAATGCATAGACCTGATATTGTAGCACCTCCATGAATGGTGCAACACACCCCCAAAAAAGAAGTTAAATTACAAATCCAGTCTATACTCAAAGTTTAGACATTATAAAAAGTGATGAATGCTAGGAGGTGGGGATCATTGGGGAACAACTTAAAGTCTGTCTACCATAATACTTTTATGAGGAAAAGAAATAGTATTGAGCTGAATTTATTTTTTTAAGAATAAATTAATTTGATCAAATTATGATATATGTATCTATAAATCTACCACAGTGAAACCCACTGTTCTGAATAATTAATGTGTACCTATATAATATGAAAAAATACTTCTGTAAAGGAGTCAGTCTTAGTTACATTTATTTGCCATTTTTAATAATTTATCATTCATTTACTTAGTTTTTCCTAAAAATATCAATTTATAAAAGGATATTTGATATTACTGATGTAGTATCACAAGTAATTTATATGATGAATTATAATAGGAAAGTGTTCTAGTTCACTAAAAATCATTTTACTGGATATCAATTACATGGAAAATCAAATTTTCTTTTTATCTCTCATATCCATAGTTAGTTTTCAAATGTATGTAAACAAATCTATGCAGAGATCCCTAAATTTGTAAACTATTTTTTTAATCTGGTTATTTAATTTGTATAAAATTACACAGTGTTTCGTAAGTTATTTTCCTAGACAAGTTGCTCTCTGCCTTTGTATTTTGTCATCTTATAACTGTTCAAAATTTTGTAACTTCTCTTGTTAGGGATCCTCTTTTGCCCACTCAGTGATAAGATTAGGCTTTGCCCAAGGAAGAGCCTTATTTTAATATCATTAGCATATGGTGATACCACATGCCAAGAAGGACAAAATGGGGATTATAAACCTGGAAAGGAGGATCAAATGTGCTTACCTTGAGAGGCTTAGGGGAGATTTTCTACTGCTAATTTTCAACCTAGGGTAAGAATAAAGTTGAGGTTTCTGAAATTTATTCTTAGCCTTAGATAAAAGATTACTACTACTTTCAGTCAGTTTGCATTAAGAGGATCTTAAGGACAATTTTTGGAAAAATTTTGTATTTAGGCAGCATTCTTGGCAGAGGTGGAACGAGGAAGGGAGGACAGTGAAGAAGAAATGCTGTTGAGCAAGAATGGAGACAAACTTTGGTCTCACCCTATGGGAGTCCTGGAGCATACTGCACCTCTGAATTGGTTTCACCTTGAGGTACAGAAACTAGCCTTTTGTCACCCTGTCAGTCAGTCAGTCAGTCATTGGTCTCTCATTGATTGCCCTGGAGAAAGGAAGAGGCTCATTTTTTGAAAGTCCCGAGGAGTAGCAGCTATGATCAACATTAAAAAAAAATCTATCAACATACTAGTAGACTGCAAGGAAGAAGTCATAATTGATTTAATTGTCATAAAAAAGGATTGATAAAAATCAACACATGTTTAGTATGACAAAAAATTTAGTAGAATGGAAATAAAAGGAAATTTAACGATGATATTAAGTGTTTTATACCAAAGAAACTGAGCATCCATATGTAATGAGAAACCACAGAGACATGCCTTTGGGCCAGTGAAAGTGAGAGGGTAAGAATGTCTACCACCATCATTACCACTTTATGTACTTTGCAAGTATTAATCTGTTCTATCAGAAAGAACACAGAAATATACAATGTATGAATTAAAAAGAAATAGATAAAATTCTTTTGTACATGCCATGAGACTTTATATAGAAAAAACAAAATAGAATTGGCAACAAACTATTCAAGTAAAAGGTGTTCACTAAAGTTGCTAGATAGTGATATAATAAATAAGATAGAATTTATAATAGCAACAAAAGTTATATAGTATTCAGAATAAATTTAACAAAAATACATACACCTCTATGTGAAAGTATTAAGTATTTTAAAGACATAAAGAAAGATTTGAATAAATTAAGAGTTATGCCACAATTTTGGTCAGAAAGACATTTAAATGTGTCAAATTCTCTTCCAAATAATTTATAAATTCCATGAAATGAGCTTTTAAAATCTTTATGAAAGCAATAGTTTTCACAATTTTCTAGGTTAATTTTGAAAAAAAAAATTAAAAAGATAAAATTTTTGAATATGACATTAACATTTTAAAAGCCATTAATATAAAGTCATGTTCATTCAAAATAGATTTTAGAAAAGGGTAGAAATCATTGTTTAATAAGAGGGATATCACAATGAATGGTCGATGTTTAGGAGTAGCTAGGAGCAACCAGATCACTAAATACAGAAAAATAAAATTAGATTCTTGAGGGTTACAAATTAATCTACATTCACTTAAAATGAACTCTAAATGGATGAAGAAAAAACATCTTGAAATTTAAAACTATAAAGTTAAAATAAGACCATAAAAGTATATATTTTAAACCTATCCTTAGGGATAATCTTTTAATCAAACTTTGAAGTATCACTCATAACCTGAGAAATTATGGATTTTATTATGACAAAATTAAGATTTTCTTTTTTATGAAAGACATTCTAGATAATGTACAGAGGACTGATTACTGGAAGGTATTTTGAAACACAAGCTTATAAGTAGTCAAAAGAACAAGAAAAAACAGGGAATCTAAATAACTGAAAAAAATCTTCCGGATATATTCAACATTGCTGGTAATTTAAACAAAGCATATTCATTAGATTGACAAAAATTAGAAAATTAGATAATGCCAAGTAACTTTAGTAAACTTGTACATTACTGGGGATGATACAGATACAATCAAAGAAATGATTAAATTTTGAAGATTAAAGTTATATAATTCATCATTTGCTGAAAGCCAAATTTGATTTTTCCTGACTTTCTATCTGCTTTTGAAGAAGTGTCCTCTGATTCCGAGGCACTTCCAGGCTGGAAGATAGTTATAAAAATCCTAATGTTATCTTTAGCTTCCATGTTATCTTTGGAGAAAAAGAGGACAATAAAATACCATATCCCATACTGGGATTGTGGCTCAGAAGAAAAGTGCTCGCCCAACATAAGTGGGGCACTGGTTTTGATCCTCAGCCCACATAAAAATTAAAAGGTATTGTATCCACCTACAACTAAAGAATAAATGTTTTTAAAAAAATATCAAATCCCTGAAGTGCTCTTCTCTGGTTTCGAGAACCTAGCCAAATTAAGAAAGCCATAAGAATGAGCCTAGGCCACAATTCCTGGATAAAGATTATCTTGAAGGACACTGGCTTTCCCTCAAGTATGCTAGAAATTAGGGCCAGTTGTGCTATCTGTAGAAAGCTACTTTCTTGCATATATTCCAAGTTCCTTGGGATGCTGGTCATAAAACTGGACAAAGCAATCAAAGCTATTTGTATTACTGCTTCTGTAACCTAATAATTTAACACATAACCTCCCTCCCCACCCCTGTGATAACTGTGTGGAAAAGCACGGTGGACAGGAAAGTGCTTGTCCAGTTGGCCATCAGACATTGAGAGGGATTGGGACACTATTTTCAGGTGAAATGGAGGTGCACCTGTCCAGCCTTTCACCTCTGGACTTTATGGAAAAGCTCCTGTCTAGTCCTTCACCACTGAATCTTCTAGTGAGTATTTTTTTGATAAATCTTATGTCTCACATTCCATTTCTTGTGTCTTCTTTGGTCTCTTGGTAAGCTGCCTAACACAACTGAGCTGTAGATGGTTATATATATATATATATATATATATATATATATATATATATATATATATATATAAAAATATAATATTTATATTTATATAATATTAATATATATATTCATCAAATATACTATTGTGCTATTTAATGTCTTCCGGTATTGTGCTATTTAATGTCTTCCGGCTTCCAGAAGGAAATGAAAGTGATTCCAAAATAAAAAAAGGAATGGGAATATAATTTAAGGTGGAAAAAAACATAGAGCTTGACATCTACCCTGAAAATTGAGAGTCCAAAGGTGAGTGCATTGTGTGAGTGCAAAGTAGCAAGAAGTCAGAGAACTGCCTTTGCTCTGATGATGGAGAGAGGATGCAGATTGCTTATCATTGGGTAGATATGGCCCAAAGAGGTGTGATCCACCTGGAATAGTTTTGATTTCACAGACTTCCTGAAACAGACCAATTGTAGTAAGGCTGTGTGTGTGAGCTATGTGCATTTGAGCTTAGGAAGGGACCACTCTGGCAGTGTGCTGCAAATGAGCCTTTTCTCTTGCTCTGCCTGTGATCCCACACACCACCTGAAATGGGTGTGACTTGCCAAGATGTCAATCAATCTGCTGACCACATGACATCACAAAGCAAGACTCCACCTTTGAAACCTTATTCCCTGCCTTATTTGGTGAAGAACATTCCATCAAACCTTCCTTGTGTGTGTCCCCCTCATAAAATAAAAAGAATCCAGGGGCATACTCCTATTCAAGCACTGCCCAGCTGACCCTGGGTGTCACTGAGCAGTCCCGCCCTAGACCTTAGAAACTCATTTTCATGTGCTGCGTGGTTTCTTCACCAACTTCTTAGTTACTGATATAGCCAGCTCCTTTGAACCCAGCTCATTCCACCAGCCTGGACAGCTGGTTATAACCTATAATGGCAGCAAAGTGGCTGGAGATAAAACAAATTCTCAGGACTGAGCAGGAATCAGAGTTATCAGTTTCAGGTCCTCTGTGCTCAGAGGTCCCAGAAGTGTGTCTTCAGGGTCCTTGAAAGATTCCCACAAGATATGGAGATCTTTCACATATATATGGCCTTGTCCTTGCTCAGCTCTAGTCCCACCCACAGGCATGCAGGGTTCACAAGACTCCCTGTACTCAGATGGAAATCAGCTGACAGAGACTCTCCAAAGACAGTTATTATGTGCCACTTCTTGTGTTCATAAAAGCAGTTCCACATCAGGCTCTAGATTACTGAATGGTAATCTTTGCTATGTAGTTTTGATCACAGGTAAGTAGTTTTTAATTGCTTAGTTATAGTTCATTGCTTTCAGAAATAATGTTTTGCCTTGCTTTTTGGATGATACACTAAATGTGTGTGTGGAGGGGAGATGGAAGTGTAATGATCAAAGGGCTTCCCAGGGAGGGAAAATTCAAACTGTCTGACCTATGCTTTGAATGACAGAAGTAGATTCAGAGGGTGCGAACCAGGGAGCTTCCTTTTTATAGGGCAATTTCTGTATCTCAGAGTGGACATGTGCTAACTTACTGATTCTTTACTGGATAAAGGACAGTATATATATATATGATATAAAATGCCACTGGATTTCAGAAAATAGTGTTAGGAAAACACTGTGTGGTTTTCTCACAAGAAACAATCTTTCATAGGGATATAACATCATTGCATGCTTGCTATGCCTATTTTATATGCTTACTATGTGATTTCAGATGTAAGTAAGGGATTGGACAACATACTTTTAGGAAATCCTTGAAATTTAAAGATTCTACATTTCTTATTTTCCTTTATTATTATTATTTTTTAATAAAAGGCACTGAGCTTTGATAGAGTGACTCATGCCTGTGATCCCAGGTACTTGGGAGGTTAAAGCAGGAGGATCACAACTTCAACTTCAGTCTTAGCAACTTAGCGAGATCTTCAGCAACTTATCAGCCCCTGTCTCATTGTAAAAAAGGAGTGGGGATATAACTCAGTGGTAAAGTGCCCCTGGGTAAACATACTGCAAACACTCAATAAAAAAAATTTTTAAAAAGATGCACTGAATCTCTTAGACGTGAAAACATCAAGACTGAGACACTTCATGAATTTTCTGGGAATCTTTTCCTGTGGGTCCTGAGTAGCCATCCTTGAGATCTTACTATGATGTAAACCCCTGAAAATATCCCCCCCATCATCCATTTGGCCTCAAATCCTAAAGAAATCCTAAATGATTTGTGGCCAAATAAGTAATATAAGTTACAAAAATCAATATGTTTTGTTTAAGTGCCATAGTTGAGATCTAAACAAAAGCCTCAGCATTCTCCAAGGGAGAGACTTCATTTTCAACTGATGAGAAAGGTAGATTTTAAGGTGAACTTTGAAAAAATACATGAAGATTGAAAGACAGAAATAGGGGCAGAAAGAAAAATTTGAAGGTTGAATATAAAATTAAAAGGAATATTCTGAAATAATGTATTTTGTCTCAAGGCAAATAACCTTAGAGAATTAACATATTAGTTGTTTTAATTATTCCATCTCGTCACTTTACCACGTGACAGCTCCCTAATAGATTAGGAAACAGGAAAAATGTGTTTTGAAGTGAGAAGGAATTATCTCAGGGCACAGTGGGCTTGGAAAGTATCCTAAATGATAAAACAAACAAATCAGGATATCTCTGGGAGAAAACAGTTCTTTCTCTGAATATATAATACATGCAAAGAGGGAGGCAGAGCAGCTGGATCAGTGTTTCCTCTGTCTCTCACCTGACAGCTCATAATGACTGTTTTGGTGACAGAGGATTGTCATCAGCAGGATGTCTTCTTATCAGTAACATAAAGTAAGAAAATTGTATTTTTTTTTGTATTTTTATATTTTGCACCATTGTTCATATACTAACTGTGATTCAATGCTTCTTTGGATTTCTTCATATTATTATTCTACTTTTCCATCTTCTTTTCTGGCATCTCCAAATAGCAAATTAATTCTACAGAAATTAAGAATGTTGGATTTTGTGTTCCCTTATCTCTTACTCTATTCACTCCCATCTACATGATAGTTTTGAACACCTTTCATTTACAGATGTGTTACAAATGTCTGTCTCTAGTACATACCTCTCTCCTGAGGTCCAAATCGCAACTGCTTTTTGAGACACTTTATTGGACATCTCAAAGATGTCTCCAGTTCACTGAGACCACCAATGAGCCTCTGATCCACCTCTAGATCTCAACTGTTTCCTACTTTCCTTATTTCAGTGAGTGACTCCACTAAGCATTTACTCATTCAAACTAGGACTCAGATCAGCACAGTGCACCCATTAAGGTTAAAATCTCTTTATTTAGTTTTTTTCTTGGAGTATGAGCATATAGACCTACTTCATATTTGCTGTGTGTCTATGTGTGTGAATGTGTGTGTGTGTGTGTGTGTGTGTGAGTGTGAGAGAGAGAGAGAGAGAGAGAGAGAGAGAGAGAGAGAGAGAGAGAGAGAATTGGAAGAAATAAGATTTTTTTTTCATAAAAAGCATTTAATATATGTCAGTAATAATGATTATCCTTAATTCATCTCTATTTCTCATTTCATACCAGAACTTTAAAGATGTATCTCCTAACATCTCCTAATGCCTCTGATTATTTCCAACCCAGGTCTCACCGCTCTGGTGTGAAGTTCCATGACCTTTTGTCTGACTGAAATAGAGAACTCAATGAGCTTGTCTTGCTCATTCTTGCTTCCTTCTATTTTATTGCCCACACATTTTACAGAAAGACCATTTTTAGAACATGGACATCTTACATTCTTGTAATATATTCCAATTACTCTTTAAGTCTAATAGAATATTTCACACTCTTGAAATAGATTCCAGTTGCTCCAGATGATTCTAACCTTATCAGAGAAGCCTCCTGCCCTTGCTCCTTTCCTTCCAGGCTTCTTGGATTTCCTTTAGGTCTCACATTACCTCCAACCTCAGGACCTGTGCATATGTTCTTATTTGTATATGGAAAGTTTTCTACATTCACCTTGCCTTACCTACTTAACTTCTGTTTATTATTCAGATTTCAAGTCACATTTTCTCTTGGAAATTTTTGGTAACTAGGTTCCATACTAGTCTATCCCTTCTGTTTTCTACTTTAAAATAATTATTATAGCTTTTATTAGATATTTTTAAAATTATGCATAATCTTCAATGTGCATATTCCTGGAGATAAAGTTAAATTCTGTTTTTCTTATTTTGTCTTTACTACACTTTGTCTTTAGCCATATAATTTGTACATTATATGGCTAAAATTTAAAATGTATAAATTATATATATATATATATATATATATATATATATATATATATATCACATACATTATATATAATTTATATATTAATACTTATCATTTTATCTTTAGTACATACTGCCATATAATTGTTGAATAAAATGAGTAGAAAGGGTTCCCAGGAGTAGAAATAAATGTTTAAAAAATGTGAAAGGGGAGGAAGATATTAGGAAAAGCAAAGAAAATAGATTAAAGAACAGCAATTTTGGATTGAGAGAAAATTATGCTAGAAAATTCATTTGGTTCTAGTAACAATGTGAGATACTATATTATGAAAATTTAAACCTTCATCTAATTTGTCATCTACTTCCACTGAAAATGTCCACAGTAGTACACAAGCAGTGAGGGCATCAATTAAAACAAAAGTACAAATGTACTACATTCCAAACTTGAAATTAAATGTATGTTTTTGTCTGTAGGCCAGGATAATCAATAAAGCATATATTTGAATAAATATAACAATATGTACTTTTAGTTTTAAACATGGTATTTTATTTATGTTTTTGGTTTCTGTAATTTGTGTGAGAGCTCAAACTACAAAATTAACTATTTTCCTTGAGTTTGAGTGAATATTTTTTTTGTGTGTATTTTACTGGGTATCAAACCCAGGGTTTTGCACATGCTAGGCAAGTGCTCTACCACTGAGCTATATTCCCAGCAAATAACTTGAACATTTTTTAAAAATTATTTTTTAATTATTATACATACTTATAGAATACAGTGTGGCAATTAGATACATTTACATAATAATTATCCCCACAATTTTACCAAAATTTTTAAATAACTGACTTAAGCTAAACTGTGGAATAGTATCCTTAGTAACAAAAACACAAACACTTAATGTTCATTTGGGCAGGAAGGTGAACAACTGCACTGGACTTTTATTATTTAAATAAACACATTAAAGTGAAAGACCAGATATTTAGTGACAATTAGATTTAACCTTCAAGATGCTGTGGCATAAATTATTAACATTTGGGAGCACAAGTCATAAAAGTTTGTGACTACATAGTTAAAATACTTTAATTGTATGAACTTAAATTTCATTAAAACCAGAAAAGTATTTTTAAAGAGGATTCTGTTGTCATTAAAGGGAATCAAATTTTCTACCACTCAATGTATGTATATTGAGATAAAAATGTATTTTCACCCAGCTAGCTGTGTAAACTCTGCCAGATATCTTTCTTACTGAAACTCTATTTTCATCTGGAAAATGGCAATGATGATATTACTTATCTCACTGGACATGTGTAGAGTAAATGAGATGACATGTAGAAAGTGCTTAGAGATTATTGGTAACCTTCTCCACACAGCACTTAAAATGATTTGTGTAAACAGCAACAGAATCTTGAATAAACCTAATGGCTCTTGAATTTTCCAGATAGATGACCTGCACCAGTGGGTCTCTTTAAAAATTTGTAGAAATACAAGTAACCTGACCCCAAATTCAGAGAATCTAATTCAGCATGCTTATTATTGAAATTTATTATAACAGAAATAAGTAAATAAAAAAATACAAATGTTCACCACTAATAACAGTGGCTTTTCTTAAACTACTTCTAACATTGAGCAATCTTGTTGATTAGAATCTGAGATGTAGGTAACAAACAGGTAAAAATGATACATAGTTGCATGTTAACTTTTACTTTTAGGTTACTGAAGACTTTCTGTTACACCTAATGTCAGACCAACTTTCCTGACTTATTTCAAAGTCAGGATGCTGTCACACTAAAGATCATTAATCCCTTATCATTTATGTAAGTTCCACAGAATTAAGGTAAATTATTTACAACTCAAAGGTCATGTTTCATAGGGTTTATTGTCCTGAAAATCTATTACAATGTAGTGCTTATTACAATGTAGTGCTTAAGGAAAAAGCAGGTTAAAATACATACTTTTCTGATCCACATTTTGAATATTTACATATGGAAAACTGATCTGAAACGCAGACACAAAACATTTCTGTGAACATTAAGTACTATATTTATTAAAATTTTTTGGGGGGGCTGGGGTTGTAGCTCAGTGGTAGAGCATTTGCCTAGCATGTGTACAGATCTGGGTTTGATCCTTGACACCACATAAAAGTAAATAAACAAAATAAAGGTATCATGTCCATCTACAACTAAAAATATTTTTTAAGATTATTTTCTATATTTTCAACATATTCTAAAACAAACACATTAATTTGAATCAGAAAAAAAGACAAATTTTGTTCTGCATTTAAGGATGGAAAGGAGGAGAAGAGATAGATTTGCAGAAAGTAATGAAGACCAGAGAGATTCTTCTGTAACTATTTCTGCAACACATGTGTACACATCACCAAGAAAATATAAATAGGCTTGACAGAGGTATTATTAACAGATAATCTTAGGATGTACATTACCCTTTTGTGATTTGCTTTTTTTTTTTTTGAGGTGTTGATGGACCTTTATTTTGTTTATTTATATGTGATGCTGAGAATCAAACCCAGTACCTGGCACGTGCTAGGTAAGTGCTCTACCAATGAGCCACAACACCAGCCCTTGTGATTTGCTTTTAGTTAGAAATGTTCAGTGCTGTTACATCTAATATCTTATACAGGGAGATGATTTTCAAGTGAAACACTGGAAGTTTTTATATATGTGTTGTGTGGCCGTTATGAATCATAGTTTATGAGTGTTGCTCCTGTGGTTTACTACCAGATATAGATAGTAATATTTTATCTGTACCATTTTGCTTTCCTGTTTTTCAGACCATTGCTACTGTAGCATATGATTATTATAATCTATGCTTCTCTTTGCCTAGCTCTCCAGAGGAAACCAGACAACATTAAGGAAGGAAAGAATCAAACAGCTATATCTGAATTCATCATCTTGGGATTCTCTGACATGAATGAATTGCAGTTTTTACTATTTACCATCTCCTTTCTGACCTATATATGTACTTTGGGAGGAAATATATTCATCATCTTGGTGACAATGGCTGATCCACACCTACATACACCCATGTACTATTTCCTAAGGAACCTGGCCTTTCTTGATGTCTGCTATACCACCACCAATGTCCCCCAGATGATGGTACATCTTGTATCAGAGAAGAAGAGCATTTCCTTTGGGGGATGTGTAGCTCAACTTTTTGCATTCATTTTCTTTGTAGGATCAGAGTGTCTCCTCCTGGCAGCAATGGCATATGATCGCTACATTGCCATCTGCAAACCCTTTAAGGTATTCAGTTATTATGAACAAGGTCCTGTATAATCAATTAGCAGCCTCATGTTGGATTGGTAGTTTCCTCAATTCAGTGGTGCACACAGAACTGACATTCCGTCTGCCATTCTGCAACAACCAGATTAATTACTTCTTTTGTGACATACCCCCTTTGCTGATCTTGTCTTGTGGGGACACTTCTGTCAATGAACTGGTGTTGCTATCCATTGGAGTCTTCATTGGTTGGACTCCTTTACTGTGCATTGTCCTTTCCTACCTTTACATAATCTCCACCATCTTGAGGATCCACTCTTCAGAGGGGAGACACAAAGCCTTTTCTACATGTGCCTCCCACCTGGTCATTGTCCTTCTCTATTATGGTAGTGCCATTTTCACATATGTGCGGCCCATTTCATCTTAGTCATTGGAGAAAGACAGACTAATTTCAGTATTGTATAGTGTTGTTACTCCCATGCTGAACCCTATAATTTACACATTGAGGAACAAGGACATCAAAGAGGCTATGAAGACAATAGGGAGAAGGTGGCAGCCACCAAGTCTTGATATGTAATGTTTAGGACAAGATTAAGGATAATAATTATTTTGATATGTAATCTCAAAATAATAATCTTATATTAGAATTTAAGTTTTTCACCAATCAGCTGTTTCTCCTGACACTCAAAAACTGCCTGAAATGCTGGGACAGAGATGAAAGAATTGGCACACTCCACATCAAACGTACATGATGTCAAGCTTGCTTTCTTTCCCCCCCCTCATTTTGGCACTAGAGATTGAACTCCTCAGTCCTTTAATTTTTTTTTTTAATTTTATTTTGAGATAGGGTCTCACTAAGTTGCTAAGGGCCTCACTAAGTTGTTGAGGTTGGCTTCAAACTTGCTATCCTCCTGCCTCAGGCTCCCTAATTGTTGGGATTGCAGTTGTAGGCCATTCTACCTGGAATTCTTGAACTTTTGCTTGTTCCACATGAGAGACATCAATCTATTCTTTTTAGATGTTTTCTTCTTATCTATGTTTTCCATTCTTTATCCTCTTTCCAAAGATGGTGGCTCTCTTCCATGTAATATTTGTTGGATGATCTTCATCATTTGGTACTTTATTTCCTATATGTGGAAGAATGTGAAAAAAGCTTCTCTTACCATATTTCTCTTTTCTTACTACTGAACTCATGTTTTTTGTCCTTTTATTTGGTTCTTTTTTAATAAAACATCATCACCAATATATAAGTTCACATGATTCTCATTTTGACAAAGAAATATGATGAAATGGTGTCTTATCTCCAGATCTCTTGGTAATTAATTTTAATTTTGTCATTTTAAATTGGCTAAAGCCAATTTATCTTCATATTAGAAAGAAGATACAGTTTCTTAATCCCAGTTTATATTCCTTACTCTATTCAAAAGTTAAAAAATCCTGAAAAGATTTTTCTAGGAATAAGTCCACATGACAGATTACTTACCATAATCTTAACATAACATTATGAACATTTTTTATAAAAATTTAGAAAATATAATCAGATAAAAATATAGAAAATTTATGTTTTATTGGAAGGAATAAAAATTTTAGTAAGATGGCAATTAAAGGTAGAAAAAAATAGAAATTACATGTTTAAAATATTAAATTACTGCTTTTATTTTTTATACTGTTTAAAAACACTTCTGGTTTGCACATTATTCCTTTAACTATGATTATTTGGTAATTGCTGTATTAAGTATTATGTGTATTACCTATCTTAAAACCCATGTCCTGCAGAAACCCTAAGTAATCCTTCCCTAGGTAGGGCTTGGTTCCTGTCTCTACACCACCACTATGACCATTTCCTTAATTTCCAAATTATATCCTACCAATCATTTAAACAAAAACTTCTCTATTATTTGTAATTTTGTTCAAAACACACTTTCTCCCAATCATTTCATCTGGAAGTATTTTCTCTTCCTTTTTAAGTCACAGGATACTATGCAAGATGGTGGGGGTTGGAGTGGTAGCAAGAGTTCCCTGACTATGCCATTTAAATTGCATCATTTTACCCCCTAGTAATCATTGATAAACCCAATTATCACAAATTATTAATAACAATCATCAATTTATTATTATCTGATTTATGTGTTCAATTAACCTTTTGATTATTAGGGTCAAGAGTAATTCCTGGCTTATAGGAGCTTTTAAAGAACTTCTATTGATAAAGATTAAAGTAACAGGCTATCATGACATATACTATAGTATTTGTGCATGAAGTCTTTACTGTCTTACTGTAAACACACTTCTAAGGAGGACACAGCTTATAAAAAGTATATATCTTGGTATTCCTCACAGTCTATAGTTTGATGGTTTATTCAATTTTGGGTAATATTACAAGATATTATGCTTTTTGGGTAGATGAATAAAGCAATTAGTGATGGATATAATTTAGTTAGTTATTTTATTGGATTTTTTTTTTCATTTTTGAGCTGAGTTTTTTAGTATTTTGTTGAGAATTTTTTGCAACTACATTCATCAGGGATATTGACTTACAACTTTCTTTTCTTGCAATGTCCTGGTATGGCTCAAAGCCAGTATACCAAGTATCAGGATAACACAAGCTCTTTAAATGAGTTAGGAAATATTCATTTTTCTTAAATATTTTGGGGGTGTTCGAGGATTGTTGTTAGTATTACCTTTTAAAAGAGTTTAACAGAACTCAGCAGTAAACTATCAGGTCCTGGGCTTTTCTTTTATGGAATTCTTTTGATCACCTTATTTGTTATTGATCTGTTCCAATTTTCTATATCTTCATGATTCAGTATTTGTAGTTTGTATGATTTCTTGAAATGGATCTATTTTTTGTTTTATAATTCCAGGTTTAAAATTATTCAGAATAAACTCTTATGGTTCTTTGTATTTATGTACTATCAATTGTAATATTGTCTTCTTCATTTTCATCCTTTTTCTTAGTCTATATAAGAGTTCATGGATTCTATTTTCTAAAACACCTATTCTTAAGGGTTTTTTTTTTTTTGTATTTTAAACTTTCTTGTCTTTATTTTACTTATGTTTGCTCTGGTCTTTATTATTTATTTCCTTCTGAGAACTATGAACATCTTTGTTGCTGTTATGTAGTTCTCTGAGTGATAATATTGTTTATTTGGATCTGTCTTTGATACAAGTGTTCTTTGCTATAAATTTTCCTGTTAGAACTGCTTTTATCTCATAAAATTTTGTTATGTTATTCTTTGATTTTCATTCATCCTAATATTTAAAAAAAATTAAAAGTTTATTTGCCCATTGTTTTTATGAGAAGCATGCTAATTATTTTCCATGTATTTGTGAATTTTCTGAAATTCCTCTGTTGTAAGTATGTAGTTTTATCCCTCAAGAAATATACTTTTTGTGATTTCAGTTTTCTTAAATTTGTTGACTTGTTCTTAGGCCTAACATATAATGTATCTTGGAGAATGTTCCTTGTACACTTGAAAAGGATGTGTATTTTGCTGATGTTGAATGGAATTTTCTTTATATTTTTGTTAGCTCCATTTTATCTAAAGTTTACTTTACGTCCTATGTTTTCTTATTCATTTTCTCTCTGTTGATCTGTTCTTACTAACATTTGCTAGTGTTAATGTATTACAGCCTCTGTCTTCCTTTTAGTCTAATAATATTTGCTTTACATATATGTAGGTGCTTTTATTTTGGGTGCATATAATTTTATAATTTTTAAATTATCTTGATGTATTGACCCTTTATCATTACTTTTTTTTTTCTCATTTGGCAATTTTGAATTAAAGTCCACATGATCCAAATAAAGCTACTCCTGCTCTCTTCTGATTCTTATTAGTATGAAATATCTTTTTTTTTTGAATCCATGCACTTTCAATCTATTTGTGCCCATATACATAAATTGAATCTCTTGTAGGCAGCATGTAGAAGGGTCTTATTTTTGTTGTTATCCATTCAACCACTCTTTATCTTTTAACTGGAAAATTTAATCTATTTATATTTAAGGTTATCATTTGATAAGTATGAACCTACTTCTGCATTTTTAAAGTTATTTTTTTTCTGGTTGCTTGGCAGATACTTTGTTCATTTATTTCCCTCTTGCCTTTTGCCTTTGTGATTCAGTGAATCACTCTAGAAGTATACTTTGATTCCTTGCTTTTCATATTTTGTGTTTATATCACAGATGTGTACATTCTTGATATCATGAGTCTTAAAAGAAATCTTCTATAACAGACTGTTTTAAGCTGATAGTGCCTTAAATTTGATTGCATAAAAAAACTATGCTTAAGAAAATACTTTAAAAAATAAACTGTAGTTTTATTCCACTATCTTAGAAAGTTAATGAAAAACACTACTTTTTTTTTATAGTTTTGCCTTTTAACATTGATACTAAAAATATATGATTGAAACACCATGATGACATTATTAGGGTATTCTGAGTTTTTATTTATTTTTATACTTTCCTATATTTTCATATCATTCATTAATTAAAAAATATAAAAACAATGGGCAAATATAATTAATTAATTAATTCAACTTGCAGTACTACCTTTAGCATTTTTCATAAAAAAGGTCTGGTGGTAATGAACTCCACCCACTTTTGTTTTTCTGAAGGACAGCTTTGAAGACACAGTAATCACAGTATTTTTTTTTCTGTTAGCACTTCAAATATGTTGTCACATTCTTTTTTTGACCTATAAAGCATTTATGAAAAATCCATGCTAGGATTACTCGAACTTCCTAACATGTCATTGGAGTCTCTACTCTTGTTTTCAGAATCTTCTTTTGCTTGATTTTTGATAATTTGATTATTACATGTCTTGGTTAGCTTTGTGTGGATTGAATCTGATTGGAGAACTTTAATCTTTATGTACTTGGATATTTATCTTCCCCCCCACCAAAATTGGAACATTACTATTATTTAATTTTCTTGAGGTTCATAGAACTTTCTTAAAAAATTATTTCAAATTATTTGTTAGGCTGTTCATATATGTCCATGTTTTAGGGTCAGCTACTGGGAGATTAATATAGGGGTTTTTTTTGGTGGTATTTTATCTCTTTGATGTGTGTGTGTGTGTGTGTGTGTGTGTGTGTGTGTGTGTGTGTTTCTTGTTTCCTTACATTGATTTTTGCACATTTGAAGATTAAGTAACTCATTCTAGTTTTTGTAGGTTGACTTTGTCTGGGACACCATTTAGCAGTCAGCCTGTCCAGAGGTATTGACTCATCCTTCTGGTTTTGTCCCAAGGTTGGAATTGCTTCTGGAGTCCTTGGGCAGGATGGCCTGGTGCCTGGGTTAGCAGGTACATGAATCCTCTGGGGTTAACCTGATGTATGAGTGTGTAGGGATGGCCCTGGTGCCTAGTTTCAGGGGACCTCAGACTGAAGCCTGGTATTGAGATAAGCATTAAGACTGAATCTTCAGAATATTGCCAAGCTGCTGGGATGGATTTAGTTCCTGAGTCCATTGAGCTGGGTCTGGACTCTGAGTTCATGGGAGCTGAATTGGCACAGGGGTAGACCTGGAGCTTGAGTCTACAGGGGTGGCTGTGTTTCCTGGGACCATAGTGGCTGACCTAGAGACTGATCTGCTAAAACATACCTGGACTCTAATTCCTCTGGTGCCCATGACCATGGGACCAACCTGTATCTATTGGAGCAGGTACAGAACTTAAGATCATCAGGGTTTTATCTGGTCTTGGGATCCTCACACTGCTAAGAATATTATATGGTGCTAAGAAAAGGCTTGATCCCAAGGCCACTGAGGTTGACTGGTAGTGGACAAGCATGGAGACTTAATTCACTGCACAATTCTGGAGGTCAGGATCTGGCCTGGCACTGACACTTCTCTGTGGCCTCCCCAGGAGTCCACAAACACTGGTCTGGAATTTGTGGTCAGATGAACCTGCCTAGTCCAGAGCAAAGTCTGGTGCTCACTTTCTTCTCTTTCACCATATATATGGTAACTCTGTCCAGGTCTCAGGGGTGTGGTCAGCCATGTGATGAAAATTTGTTTTTCCTACACTTTTAAAACTCACCTTTTCTTATTTCTGCACTAAACCCAAATGCTCTATTCTCTCACCCACTTTCCTTTCATGGAGGTATTTTATATATGCAAAGCTGTTTAAATTGATATTTATATGAGCATTGGAAAGTCCTATTCTGTCATCTTGCTGCCATCTCTTGATGTCCTATTTTTCTGTAGCAAAAAAAATGTACTTTTTCTTTAACAATCACGCTCAGTCGATCATGTATTCTATTAATGATTTGGCGCCATTAACTACTGGGGATCTAATTAGTACTCTGCTTCCCTTTTCACCCCACTTTTATAACTCTGCAGCATTTCTCTTCTTTTAAAAAAATCAAGTTCATTTTGGTATCATTTGAATACCACAAAATTCAGCATTTTAAACACATATTAAGCTGGTATTGACAAATATTTACTGGGTATTACTGCTATCATGTTGCTGTACCTTTCCCTAACTCAAAATGCTTTTTCTCATGACTCTTTCAAATAACTCCCCTTGGCATCACTCCCAGCCACTGGCAACTGTTACCTTCCTGTCAGCAAGAATTATTTTTCCTACAATATTATATGAATGGAATCATGAAGTGTGTGTATTATTTGTTTCTGGATTCTTTCATTCAGTGTGACACTTTTGGAATTTATCCTAATTATGGAATATGTAAATAATTGTTGCAACTCCACTAGTGAGTACTATTTCATTGTATGGATACATCATCATTTGTTTATCCATTCATTAATCTGTGGACATTTAGATTGTTTGAATTTCAGCTATTCTAAATAAAACTAATATATTCTTGTGCAGAAATTATCTCTTTGCTCCTCTTTAATAAATATATAAAATTATGTTTCTTGGCTCAAAGCTATTAGCAAACCAAATATGTTTTTGCTGTTGCTAATTTCACTTTAAAAAATTGTTGTTTTATGCAGAATTTAATTTAAGACAATAAGCCATACGCTACAGGACAAATGGATATTATGCTGACTTCCAGTGCTAATACTGATCCTAATTAAATGGAAGGGATAAGTGTAAAATTATAGGCATTAAAATTAAAACCCATAATTCACAATTCAAGACTAATGAAACTGGCCTGCTGGATATTTAAACCCAAAATCTGGAGACCAAAGTCAAGAAAGTAAAAGGGATAAGGAAAAAGCATCCAGTATTTTAACCCTGCTGTCTAAGATTTAGTCATGACCCAAGAAAAGACAGCATCCCTCTTAGTGTCCTGTGACTCTTGTGAGTCACCTGATCTCCCAATCACAGGAATCCTGAGGCTCCTAGAGAACAATAGGAAGAAAACCAGTACATATTCATTGGCTTGTTTTTTAAAATATGAATTTGATATACTCATTCATCCATGTATTTCTGATTAATTCAGTAATTCTACAGGTGGTCATTTTTATTAACATAATTAATTTATTTATTAGTTTGTGCCTTATGATTGTACCAGGCAGATGGTGGTTGCTTGCTTATACAAAGTGAAAAGTCATTCTGCCTGAGCACTTAAACTCAAAATCAAGTAGCTTATGACAAATGACTGCTTTACAAAATGGGGTAACTCAGGTTTAGACACAGCCTGAAAACTGCTGTTCAAAGAGTAACTCAGAGCAGGGAATAGTCTGCTCTCCATAACTATACTGAAATTTTGAAATCTGTCTTAAAATGAAGAATGAGTAAAGCAGGATTGCCTCTTACACAGAGATATGGCACACACTATACAAAATAACTTTAAATAGTATATAAGTTATTATTATTAGAGAGCTTAGCAACTTAGCAAACCAGTTTAGTTACTTCTACAATATTCTAAGACAACAATCATGATTAACAGCATTATATCCAGACTATCAGATATTTAAAGCTTTAGAGTAAAACATATGATATCATTGCAAAACAATAGTCATTTTAACTAGAGGTAAAGAACAAACAAACAACAACAACAACAACAACCAATGAAACAAACAAAGAAAAACAACAAAACAGACTCTAGTACAAAGGAAAATTTGAATGAGTTATGTGGGGTTGTTCATGCCTATAATCCCAGTGGCTCAGGATTCCAATTTTAAAGTTAGCTCAGTAACTTAGTGAGACCCTAAGCAACTTAGACAAACCCTGTCTTAAAATAAAAATTAAAAAGATAAAAAGAGTTGGGGATGTGCCTCAGTGGTTAAATACTCCTAGGTTTAATCCCTGGTACCAAAAAAAATTTTTTTAAATAAATCTAGTTGTTGTAGGATTTTTTAAAAAACGATGAAAAATATAACCAAATCAGCAAAATGATAAAGCATAAAATCTTCATTCTTTAAACCAGTTCTTTATAAACTTTATTAAGAGCAGATCAGCCCTTGTCACTATTAGATCCTATAACAAGAATTTACATTCTTCACTTTTGCCTGCAAATGCCCAACGGATGGCTGAAAGCAGGATTAAAAACCTGGCATTTCATCCTCCATTTTACATCCATACCCTTTGCCCCTGAGTCCTTTGACCCTGGATTTCAGGAAGGTTGTCTTATCTGATCAACATCTTTTGATTGTGGGAGTTATCTTCCAGGCAACAGCAACTTTGCTATCAGGGATAAGACCCCACCTGGCCAATCCTGAGTTAATGATGCACCAATACCTGATCAAGATCACCTGCTTTGGCAGTCATGGAATGTCTCCAGCTGTGCTGTAATCAAAAGTTCTCTAAGGATCTTTAAGATGGAATCCCGTGCTTTTCATTTACACAACAAGTCCCCCAGACAGACATTCTATATCTCTATGTCAAGGGAGAAGAGATGTCTCCAAAGAAGAGTTTGAGGAGTTCCTGGAGAAAAGGGGAAACTCACCATCAAGGTATTGGCATAAGTAATGGGAACAGAGTTGCAGCTCAAGTCAGTCAAAGGCATAGACAGAGGCTTATTCAGGAAAGCAGATAAAAATTCAAATAAAATGGAAAGAAGTAAAGATAGATTCCTTTGGGGTAAAGCAAGGGAGAATATGGGCCATATCAAGAGTGAGAAATGCTGTTTTCGGGTTCTAGTGGATGTGGGAAAATATGTAGGAATGATATAAATCTGGTGATCTCAAGATGGGTTCTGGTGGTCTGGTTGATCTCTGGATCCTCAGGCTGACATAGTCTTTATAATCCAATCAATAGATAGCCCTGGAAATGATAACACAGAAAAGCAGATTCCTGAAAGAAGATCCTACTGAAGCCAGAATTAGGCAAGAGTCAGATCAAGAGAATGGAGGAAATAAAATGTTAATTACTTCAGAGCCTTTTCTCCACTCTTATCAAGATAACCTGCTCCTGCTCCAACATGTTGCTAAGGAAACCTGTCTCAATAATTGTCTCTTCCTATAGAGAATTGTTAATTATGCCCACTTCCTGGCCAGATCACTCCAACTTTGGCTCTCCAACCCAGCTGCTTCTCTCTCTTGGCCATCTCACCTGAGCATCTCCTGTACTTAGTCACATACAGAGGAAGGAGAGAAATAAGGGAAAGAGAGCAGAACAAAGGAAACCTAGGACATATAAAAAGGCAAAAACAGCCTCACTCCTTGGGATACCAGGATACCAGTTATTGCCCCTCCTCCCTCCATAGGGAAGTCTATGTTACCCATTTTAATAAATTCTACTTTATATGCTTGCCTCTGCGTGCTTCTCTAATGTCATACTTCAACATGTGAGGGAGCAGAACTGGTCATCAATAACTGGCAGTATCACTACCAAAGACTGGGTTGTGTTTTCAGCTCCTGTGTCTTCATATGAGAGGATTTCAATGTGCACACATGCTAAGTAAAAGTATAGCAAAATTTATTAGAAGAGAAAGAAGAAGGGGGAACACCCTCACGAGAGAGAGGGGATCCTCTCAAAAAGAAAATCAACAACTCACTTCTTTGCTTCCCAGCTTTTACTTAACTAGAAGAGAGATTGTTAGAAAGTCTGTCCAAATACCACCTCTGGTATTGACTATAAATTGAAAGACACATTAGCTAAAAACCTAAGGGCAACTCTTGGTCATTTGGCTGAAAAGTCATAATTGGAACTGGTTTTATAGAATTTGTGGTCATTGAGTTCCAATATTAATCATCCTGTTTTCTTAGTTCTGGAACTCTAAGGTTCAGGTGTTTTTTTTCAGAATCTTAATTAAGATGATTTAGCAATTAGGTCCTTCTGAGAAAGCATAAGCTTGTCTTCCTTCAAATTAATCTATCTTCTTCCTGTTGAAAGAGGAATAGTTTATAGAGCTGACTGAGATCAGGAAAGTGTCCTAAAATAGCTATATTGTTAAATCCTGGGGGTGTCACCGAGGCAGAGCTGTTCATTAAGTGATTCACTCAGTACTAAGAATTTTCTTAAACTTCTGACCCACTGCTCATGTCTAACAACTAGCTAACAGAAAGTTCCTTGAATTACATATTCCTTAAGATATCACACCTTCCTTTACTAAATTGATTTATTGGGGGTTTAATTAATAGTACACAGGTAGATATATGGATTTCTCAGAAATTTGTGAGCAATAGGCCTCGGGGTACTGGGAGCCATCAGCCAAGTAGGTATGACAATTTCCTTGCAAGCGTACCCCCATGTTTCTTTAGTGGAAGGACTCATGGAAATAGGACATTTTGCAGGACATTGCATGTAAGGTGACCTTGCTCAAGGACCAGGGCGGATCCGTGGTTAGGGTGTTCCCCCTTTAGAATAGGGCGTATCCTGCTGCTGAGTTCCTCTTGAGTTCTTAGGGTCAGACAGTATATTTTGGGAGACAGAAGCCCAGGAGTAGGGAATTTGGGCAGAGTGTGGATTTGGGCAGAGTGTGAATTTGGGCAGAGAACGTGGATTCCCCCAGAACGTGTTTGTAGACGGCCGGTGTGAGTTTGGGAATAAAGAATTGCTGTTTGAATCTACAAGCTGTGTGGAGACTCGTGATTTGTGCCCAGCCAGAGACTGAGGCATTTGGTGGCCCGTACAGGGAATGCCTGAAGCTTGGGTAAGTGAAATTGCTCGCCCCTGAGGGAAGGTGACAGAATGGGTGACCATTTCAAAAAACAATGTGTTCTTCTTTTGATTTATTTTGTTTTTCTTTCAAGCTGCCTATCCCTAGAACTTTCTCAGGCAAACTGGGGAAAATGGTTGACTCAAGGTTTGAAGTTGTTCACCTCCGAGGAAGAGAAATTGTTAGAGAAAAAAGGCACCCCAGTAAGACTAAGAACAGCTAGGGAATATGTTGATACAATACAAAAATGTAGCTCATGGCTTTTTAACGAGAAGTTATTAAATATATCAATGGGACCATCATGGTATCCTGTAGAAGGATTTTTCTTCAACAAGAAAGAGATGGCTAGTTCTGTTTACTACATTTGTCTAAGATCTTGGTTTCTGCAAAGTTCTAATTAATTTACAAAACTAAAGTGTTAAAATATCAACCACTAAATATGAAATCAAGTAGTCTTTACTTATTAAGTTTCATAAGGTAATATATTTAATCATTATGTGTGTTTTCATAAATTGGTGAATGGAAAAAAGTTTAATATTGCTTTGGTCTGTGTCTTTGCCGAAACAAGGTTACTAAGTGTTAGATTCTATCATGTGTAATTTATATACAAATAGTGTAAGATGTACCATAAAAAACATGAAAGTATATCATCCTATTAAGTGGAGTAATTTGTCTAAATCAGAAATTTTATAAGAGTTGTTTCAGAATGTAAATTTATAAAAAGGGTTAATGGTTAGAAAAGAGATATTAAAAGATTGAAGATGTGAAAATATATTTTAATATGGAAGGTTAAAAGAAAAAGAAATGTTTCTAGATGAGATAATCTCTGTTTTAAAGTAAAAAGTTGTAAAATGCTATTTAAAAAGATTTTGAGGAAACTAGACTTACCTTAAAAGCTTGAGAAAGGAAGTAAGAAGAAAAAGGTATTTGTACATGGCAGATTGAGACAAAGCTTCTTAATGGAGTAAAAAAGGCCTTTGGCTGAAGGGCAGCCATGTAAACTAACATTAAAGTGATTTAAACAGAATCTAAGACTCATTTAAAAGAGTGAAAAAGTACATTTAAAAGTACAGTATAGATGATAATTGTAAGACTTTAAAAGGTTAAATAGAAGGTGGTTAAGATGCCTTCATGAAGGAGGAAAGTTTGTGTCATTCGAAGCCTAGTTAATCTTAAAAGCATTACTTAAAAAAATAAAATAAATAAAAAACACGAAAATGGGAAGATAATAGGATAAAAGATATTTAGATAAAGAAGATTAAAAATTTGAAGTGAAAAACTTTAAAGACAGAAGTATAGAAAGTTAAAAAGAAAAAAGTTAGAAAAGATGTAGGAAGACAAAAATTAGAAAATGGTTAAAAATATCAAGTAAAGGTATTTCAGATAAAAAATACAAAAAGCTAAGACAACTATTAGATACAGATATTCAAGATAGAATTAAAACGTACTTATTAAAGCAAAAAGAGGGAATTGGAAAGGGGTATGTATCCCCCAAAGATAAACTTAAAATAAAGCTTTTTACTCTAAACTTTTAAAATTTGGATTCATCAGGACTTAGTGCTGCGGAAAGGCATATGTATCCAAAAAATGTGCATAAGCCTAAAGTTCTTTGGAAAGATATTCTAACAGGACAATGGAAAGGTCCTGACCCAGTGATTGTCTGGAGTCAGGGCTCTGTTTGCGTGTTTCCACAGGGAGAACAGCAGCCAATTTGAATTCCAGAAAGACTAACTAAAACGATTTCTACAGATTGAAAAGAAGATGATTTGACTCAAATCCATAACAGCTGATATCCAGAACTCCAGCTTGGCCATTCTTACATCTGCGACAGTGATTAACAAGGATGCTTTTTTCAATATCTATTTTATTATTGCATTTTTCCACATCATAAGGTTCTATTTTTATTTTTTGAGCTCCTACAAACCTAGGTTAATGTGTTTTTTTGATCAGTTTTATTTTTTGACTGTGGAGTTTTTAAACATTGCAATGGAGATTTCACCTAGCTAAAGCTACAAGGCCTTTATTATTATCTTATGTGTTGTACGTTTGTTTGCACATTTGTGTTTTGTGTTGTATGTCTGTGTGTGTGTATGTCCATATTTCATATATGAGGAGCGCTCATGAAAAATGGATCCAAATTATTATTTTTTTATTCACGTGATTTAAATGGCTTAATTTAAATTAGGTAAACAGCTGTTAAGGATTGTTTTTAAAGGTGGTTAACAGATCTGTTTGTTTACTAATTTAAATCAGGTAAACAGCTGTTAAGGATTGTTTTTTAAGGAGGTTAACAGATCTGTTTTTTTTACTTTCACCTTTCCTTTTCATTATATTTAATAATTCTTTTCAGGGTAATGTCTTTTTAGCATCATTGCCAGAATTCCTATCTTCATCCCAATGAATATAACTCAACAAGTATGCTCAATCAAGGAGTCAACTTACTTTGGGAGGTAATGGACTTTGGGAGGAGACAGACATATTGATAGATTCCTCCACTTTGAACCGCTTGCAGAACTTGCCTGGACAATGTAACTACGTTTAGTGCAGCAAATTGTGGTAATGCTGGCATATCTTTGCTGAAGGTGTCACCAGTGATGCAATTTTTCCAAAGGAACTGTCAATTGGCTTGGTGTCGTGGCATTTCTGTATCCTTCTCCCTTCTGCTAGTGATGGTCTAAATTTGGGGGCCAATGGCTATATGCTGGACCGGTAGTCAGTGACGGGTATGATCCAATTGCAGTGGTATCAACCTAAGACAGGAGGCTGACGCCTAAAGGTCAGTTGTCTAAAGGCCAGTTTTCCGATGACGGGTAAGAACCATATGTTGAATTGGACAACCTACCAGGCACGATCCTTAAGCCACATTAACCTCACTCCCCCACTGGCACCAAGACCAAATTTGGGGGCCAACAGAGGTGAGGCAAAGAACCTCACCCCCCCACTGGTGCATAGACCTATCCACAAGTATGGCTGTATGCTGAACCGGTAGTCAGTGACGGGTATGATCCAGTTGCAGTGGTATCAACCTAAGACAGGAGGCTGACGCCTAAAGGTCAGTTTTCCAATGACGGGTAAGAACCATATGTTGAACTGGACAACCTACCAGGCATGGTCCTTAAGCCACATTACTTGTTGTTTAATTAATCAGAAGGGGGGAAATTCTGGGAGCCATCAGCCAAGTAGGTATGACAATTTCCTTGCAAGCGTACCCCCATGTTTCTTTAGTGGAAGGACTCATGGAAATAGGACATTTTGCAGGACATTGCATGTAAGGTGGCCTTGCTCAAGGACCAGGGCAGATCCGTGTTTAGGGTGTTCCCCCTTTAGAATAGGGCGGTTTAGCATAATAGGAGATTAGGGTGTTCCCCCTTTAGAATAGGGCATATCCGGTTGCTGAGTTCCTCTTGAGTTCTTAGGGTCAGACAGTATATTTTGGGAGACAGAAGCCCAGGAGTAGGGAATTTGGGCAGAGTGTGGATTTGGGCAGAGTGTGGATTTGGGCAGAGAACGTGGATTCCCCCAGAACATGTTTGTAGACGGCCGGTGTGAGTTCAGGAATAAAGAATTGCTGTTTGAATCTAGAAGCTGTGTGGAGACTCGTGATTTGTGCCCAGCCAGAGACTGCGGCATCGGGGAGAGACTGTTTGGGGGAGTTACAGGAGTGAAAAAGTATGAGAAGCTTCTGAATTAAAATCTTTCCCTTCTCCTTTCTTTTTGTCTCCTGTTTATCTATTTCTTTTTAAATTTCTTATACCTCATCTATTCCTCTTAATGTCTCTTCCAAAAAAATTGGCACTAAATAACCCCTGTAAAGGGGAAATTTTCCTGTCAAACAAATAGTTTAAGAACTCTAAATTGATTGCAGAGAAACTCCAAATTGGCTGAAAAGCCCTGGACAACAGCAAACAAACAGAACTTTATATTGGTTTTATAGAAATCCCAAATAGACTAAAAAGTTCCATTTGACAGGATAGGAATTACAAGGGTCAACATGTGCTGCCAATGAGACAAGGGGACAACTAACCTTTGGGCCCATAGATTTTTAAAATTTAAATTTCCCATGTTATTAAAAGTGGCAAAGGGAAGCAAATTCTGGCTTCAAGGTAAAAGGAGAGTCTTAAAGCTTAAATTCAGTTTCATTGCTGCAGGTACATTCCTCACCAGTTCCCTTCCTACAGTCTTTTAGTCACAGGGAGCGTCCAAGAATGTGGTTACTCTTGTGTTATCAGAACCCAGGCAGTGTCCCTGGGCTAGATTTCTGGTGATGTTATTGAGGGGAATTGAGATAATTAGCAATTATAATTATAATTATGAGATATTGGCTGCACCCCCAGACTTGCAATTGGAAGACATGATTTTGAGGTTGGACATTACTGCTAAATATTAGCACAACCTTAGTCGAGTCCATTATATTTCTATTGATTGAATTTTCTCTTTCAAAATTTGTTCCACATTTTTTGGTGCATTATAGTTGTACATAATCAGAGGATTTTTTGCTAAGTATTTGTACATGTGCATAATGTAACACTATATTTTGGCCAGTATCACTCCTCAGCACATCACCTCTCCTTCCCTGCCTCTCATCTCTTGGCCTCTTTCCTCTATTGATCTCCCTTTGATTTTCATGAGATCTGCCATGCCCCCGCCTTTCTTTTCCTTGTCTTCTCAGCTTATATCTGAGAAAAATATACATCCTTTGATTTTCTGAGTTTGACTTATTTCTATTAACATGATGGTTTATAGTTGCAATCATTTTCCTGCAAATGACATAATCTCATTTTTGTTTATGTCTGAATAAAACTTCTCTGTGTATATATACCACATTTTTTATCCATTTATCTATTGATGGACACCTAGGCTGGTGTCACATTTTGATTATTGTTAATTGTGCTTCTATAAATATGGTTATGCAAGTATCACTGTAGTATGAAGATTTTAACTCTTCAGGATAAATATTGAGGAGTGGTGTAGGTGTGTCACATGGTGGCTCCATGCCTAATCATTGAGGAAACTCCATTCCTATTTCCATAGTGGTTTTTATCATTTACATTCCCATCAACAATATAAAAGTGTTCTTTTTGTCCACATCCTCTATAGCATTTATTATTATTTGTATTCGTGATGACTGCCATTCTGATTGGTGTGAGATGAAATCTCAATGTAGTTTTGATTTACATTTTCCTAATTTCCACTGATGTTGAACATTTTTCACATATTTGTTTGTCAATTGTATTTTTTTCTTTTGAGAAGGGTTTGTTTAATTTATTTGACCATTTATTTACTGTTTTTAAAATTTTTTGAGTTCTTTATTTATTCTAGATATTAATCCTCTGTTAAAAGAGTAGCTAGCAAAGATTTTCTCCTATTCTGTGAGTTTTTTCTTCACATTTCTATTTTTTTTGCTGTACAAAAATCCTTTTTAATTTGATACCATTCCATTTATTAATGCTTGATATTAATTTCTGTGCTTCAGGGATTCTGTTGAGAAAGTTGTTGCCTGACATATATGCTGGCATGTTTACCCTATGTTTTATTCTTGGAGTTTCATTGTTTCTGGTCTATTTTCTAGATCTTTGATCCATTTTGAATTGATTTTATGTTCAGGGTGAAGGATAAAGCTTTAGTTTCAGTCTTCTGTAAACAAATAGTTCTTCCATACTGAATTTCTTTTTATTCTTATAAAATGAATGTAACTGAAAAACATAAGTGGCTGTGTTCAGTGACACATAACTGTAATCCCAGCAATGAGGAGGCTGAGGCACTAAGATCTCAAGTTCAAGGCCAGCCTGGAGAAATTAGCAAGACCCTGTCTCAGAATAAAAAATGGAAAAGGCTGGGGAACACTCCTGGGTTTCATCCCATGTTCCTCCCCCCAAAAAAAGAGTGTAAAAACGATATTTGAAATTACTATTGAAAAAAAACACATTGTAACTAGTGTGGATGAATGATTAAAGCTATTTTTTTGATACTTATTACATGTGTTGCTATTTGATATGCTTAAAATGTATCAAGTTGTCATGAGAGAAGAGGGTCTTTGAAGAGGGTTTGAAGAGAGAAGAAGGAACTTGACTCAAAACCAGTGGGGTTCTTAACATATGTAATGGAAAAGAATTTATAGTACAGGTCATTCAGAGGAATAGGCAGAGTTTCTTTATAGGAAAGTAGATACCTATACAAGCGGAATTGAGGACAATCTTGAAAAAGACTCCTTGGGGCTAGAGTAAGGAATACACATTCAAGAGAGGATGTGGGCTATTTTGAGAGTGAAATGTGGTTTCAGAGATCCAAACTCTTCTTTTTACATAAACTTAGTGAGCATTGGTTATGAAAAGGTATATGGTAATGATTTCCAGACAAATTCTGGTGGTTTGGTAAATCTCTGTATCTTCAGGATGATGTGTTTTTTTTTATTATTATTTGACCAGTAGATAGTGCCAGAAAGTTCCCTAAATTATAGTTTATTGAAATTTTATCTCCCTCTTACCTGGTCAGTTTAATTAACAGTGTGCAGATAAAGTTACAAATTTTCCAGTAATTTGGGAGTAAGTGACTTGAAGAAGAGACTCATTTGTGGAATTACTGACATGGAAATTTTATGGAACTTCTGAATTAAAATTGTATTTCCTTCTGAACTTCAAGAAATGAGGTTTCTGTAATTTCTTTGTTCACCTACAATCCTTGCCTGACTTGTTGAAAGTTGAGGTATTTTTCTTCAATTAAAAGATGAAATAAATGCAGAAATTTCCCGAAATAAATCTTATTTCCCTCTACTTTCGTTAGATATCTTTTCTACCAGTGATTTCTTCTATCCTACCTGAAACTTATTTGACATCCACAACAGCCACATGAAAGAGGTGTTGTTGTTAATAAGGTTCTATCTATTTTACAGGTCAGCAATTGCACACCAGAATTATTTCCTCATTCTCCTAAGTCAAACATAATGTAATGATTAATGAAACATTATTCAAACTCAAATCAAATTTTAATTCTATATCCTTATCTGCCACATATCCATATATACTACTGTATATTGCAAATCAGCAGCAGTATTTACCATTTTCATGGACTATTTAAAAAGAATAAAGGACTGAATCAGTCTCTTTAAAATATTTTGATTATTTTTGTCAATATAAACACAAAACAAGATAAATTTGAAATTTTGTACTTAAGGATTCTTTCTCCCAATCTAAAGAACATAAAGTAGAACAACTTTGGAAGTCCCTACAGTATTTATTTTCTCTCCAGGATGGTGGTTTCAGCAATTCTTAATCTTCAGACATGTTGCTTATTGAGACCTTTACCAAAAACGGTTCTCTTGTTATACACAGAGCAAACATGAGCTGATTAAAGCCATCATTTTGCATTTTAATGCAATTAAAAGTAGTCTTCTGGAAACTGTCTTTTGTTAAGAAAGTTCTTGTTCTATAATAAGTCACTTGGGGCTCATTATAAAGATTACAGATAATTACATTAGTAAAATGTTATAAAGGTTTTTACCAAGTCAGTAACCATATAATTGTTTAGGGAGTTCAAAACTCTTTTCTCTGAAGAGGAAGATGACTCATCAGAGTGTATACACTCAATACTTTCAGAGTTGTCTCCAGAGGTGCCAGCTTTGTTAGGAAGTCACTCCTGCTTCCATCTCAATTGTGCCTCCTGACTTTTACAATTGCTTCTGAAAGAGGCCTTTTGGGGCAAGCCATTTATACAGCACACTGAGATAAACTTTCTCCAAGTTTAAGGCATCCCACAGGTGTGGGAGAAATAAGTGGCTGCACACAAAGCACCATTCAATTGTCAAGTCATTACTATTGAAAAAGGAAGACACATTAGGAAAATTCAAGGGTGTTTACTTTTTCTCTAATAGTCACTAAGCTCAGAATAAATAAAAATTAAAAACTTATTAACACAAACTGTAGACACACGTATTTCCACACGCACATATATATACACACACTTATATATTTAATCGTATTTATGCATATATAGACACATACTACATAGTCAATCACTTATTCATTACTCTTATGGACTTGTTATTCTGATATTCTGAAACATTGATATAATTGTGGGGAGCTGCCACATAGGAGCTGAGTGCCCTCTAGCGATGAACAATGGAAATGTGGAGACTGGTTTTTACTGTGCAGGAAGCAGGTGGATCCCTATCTTGGCTCAGCAGGGGAGTGGACATTACCTAAAGGAAGTATTGCCTTCTTGTTCTTTTGTAATACTACTCCTTACCTTTTTTTGGATTGAATGTTCTATGGAAGAGCTTCTCTCAATAAATAGAATGATTTCAGGCATGCGTGTTCTTTTTTTTCTCCCTCTCTTGCTTTCCTTGTGGGAGCTGGGGCTGGGCAGCCACCGCTGAACGCCAAGAAAAAGGTATTTTGTCTGTCTCTGTGTGATGATTTAGTGCCAACCCAATCCATCTGGAGTGACCCTGACTGATTTAGTTGCCTGTTGAGGTATATAATAATCTATTATACATTAAGTTTTAATTAAACTACAGAATTAATAATAATTCAGATAAATATGATTTTAAAGAAAGTTTATAATTTTATAACATGGAATATTTTTTCCACTTGATATTTATTTTGTGGCATTTTAAATAATTTTGTTCACTTTTTTAATGTAACATCATGTTTTTCTACAATTTATTATTATCCATAAATTATGACATAAATTTGTCATATATGAATGAAATTTATCGGGTATATAGACTTATGTTTAACATTTGTTACTAGATCACAATTTTTTTCATCTACCTCTGAAAAGCTTGATATATATCATATGTATATATATGATATATATATATATCATATATATATAAAGCTATGTAAAAATTACGAACTCTACAAACTCTTCAACTCCAGGGCTATAATCATACCAACATACTATTTACTAATTCAAAGAAAAGAACTTGGAGGACTAAACAGACATGGTTTTGAACATATTATTACTTACATATTTTTGGCAGTGGCTGGCTAGATACAATGAAAGGTCACATCATGCCTACAAGAAGTGAGGGTCATAGGATAGTGTGCATGCCCAGTGTGCAATTGGATTTCTTCAGATATTTTCAAATGAATATGAATGATGAATATACTCTTACTTTACAGTCAAGCTCACTCTGCTTTGATCTTCACCTGAAAATTGGAGTCAAGAAAGTGGCCTCTCCATTTCCTTTGTATCAAATTCTTATCCTACTTATCTCAGAACAACAAGCTTTTCCTAGGCAATCACTAGTGTTTACCCTAATACAATCGATGCAGATATATGTAATAAAATTGTATATTTGAAATATTTTATTATGTTATTCTAGCCCATGAAACATGAATTATCACACTTTAGAACTGACAGAGAGCAAGATTCTGAACAAGAAAAGAAAAGAAAAATTAGATGAGAACAGGACAAAGATAATAGTTCCATGAGAAATTATCTTCCTCTTCTATTGTTGCATCTTTTCTTTATCATTTCATAACTAAGTTGCCCTGCTCTACAGAGTCTTTTATAATTGTGTTTGGAAGAAGCAAGTTAACTATGGTGATTCTCTTCTTCTGCTTTTTTTGTATCAAAAATAAATAAAAGTATTTGCATAGGGGAAATGCATGGATGTGTTAAAAATATGAGAAGAAGATAATTCCATGACATAACTTTCATATATTTTACAAAGTATATTTTAAATTTCCTTCTAAATAATATGTAAGTACCTATTCAGTTAACCTAAATTACATATGTAAATAAATAATTGAGTGGGGCAGAGGCACATTATGAAAGAACATTCTCATGTTACTAATATAGTCCAGGACATATGCTTTATCACCTTCCAAATTGGCAGAGGATACATTTTAAGATAGTGTGAAATGTTATGGCTTGAATGTGAGGTGTCCCCCAAAAGCTCATGCATGAGACAATGCAAGAAGATTCAGAGGAGAAATGACTGGTGTGTGAGAGTCTTAACCCAATTGGTGAATTAATCCCCTGAAAGTGGTAAACTGAGTGGTAACTGAAGTGGCTGGAGGAGGTTGGAATTGGGGACATGACTTTGGGTTATATATTTAGCTATCTGGCAAGTGGAGACTCTCTTTCTCTGCTTGCTGATCAACATGTGAGCTGCTTCCCTATGCTAAACTGTTTTGCCTCACCTTGAGCTCCAAAGAATGAAGCCTGCTCCTTGAATATTGAGATCTCTAAAAGTGAGCTCCTAAATAAAATTTTCCTCCCTTAAAATTGTTATAGTCAGATCTTTTAGTCACAAAAAAAAAACCTAAAACAGTGTTGAAATGAGCTCATTTATAAATAAAGTTAAGTTTTTTTTTAATTTTAATATTGTTTAGTTTAGAATTCATAAATCAAAAAATTAATATTATCTCATTTGTCAGTTTTATTCCCCACAACAGAACACTCTTATAGTTAAACAGATTTGATAGTAGTCTTGTTTTAGTCAGTTTTTGTTTGCTTTTTTGTTTGTTTAAATCACTATGACCAAAAGATTTGACAAGAACATAGTCGGGAATGAAAAGTTTATTTGGGGCTTGTTTTCAGAAATCTCAGTTCACAGATGGCCATTTTCATAGCTCTGGGCCCAAGGTGAGGCAGAAAATTATAGTGAAAGGAAGTGCAGAGGAAAGCAGTTCAGGACATGACAATTAGGCAGGGGAGAGAGGGAGAGAGAGAGAGAGAGAGAGAGAGAGAAACTGTTCTACTCACCTGTGACAGAATATATGCCCCAAAATATATGTCCCAATGACCTATCTCTCCCAGTTACACCCTACCTGCCTATGGTTACTACCAAGTTAATCCTTATCAGTGGATTAATGCAGCAATTAGGTTTAATATTTCACAACCAAATCATTTCACCTATAAAATTTCTTACATGCATATATAGTATGTATTTGTATCTATGTATTATAATATGTCTCTATATATTACCTATGTATGTAATACTTATATGGGTATCTAAAAAATGCAGGACTTAGAGGAATTTAGGACTTAAAATAGATTGTGGCCAAAATATTACTATATAATATATATGAGATATATGTGTACATATATACCACATATACATATATGCATGTATATATGATATACATGTGCACCTATCTACACACATTTATATACATATACATATATACTATATAATAGCAGAGAATGCAATAGTGGTAACCAGGGTTTGTCATGGAAGGAAATGTGTAGTGGTTGTTTAATAAGTCTAAAGTTTCAGTGATACTAATAGAATAATTTCTGGAGATTAGCTGCACAGCAAAGTGCTTGTGGTTAACAATAAAATATTTTCCACTTCAAAATTTGTTAAGAGGGAATAGGAATCAAGATGGTAGACTAGAAGTACTTCTGCACTTTTTAACTTCTCCATTGCTTGGAATTTAATGTTGGAGAGCAGTTACTCAGTGAGCTGGGTGACTGAGGAAATATGTTGAAATTCAATATTTAATGTTCAGAGACTTGGAGAGACTCAGAGATGCTGATTTGGAAACAGAGGACAAGAAACAGTGCATTAGCACTAATATTGAAAATCAAACTTGAACTTGCTGCTTTGGGAAACCTAAGTTCCTACATTTACCTTTCCCCTGAAAATCATAGAAAATATTGTCATGTTGTCCTGGCTAGTATCTACCTTGTGACCCAGTGTGGCCCTATCAGAATGCCATTGAAACAAGTCCTTTGAAAAATATATACCATGAGATTTTCACAGCCAAAAGTGGCATCTACAAGCAGGAGCAGAGTGAAAGCTTTAAAAATAAAGTGACTTTTAATGTCTGGGCATGTGGTGCTTCTCCCCAAGGACCAAGAACTCCCCAGGCACACAGAGAACCTGGGCAGTCCCAGAAGTAACAGAGCTGGTGAAACATTGTGGTTGTGTAGCAAGAGAGTTCCTCTAAGCCCAGGAGCTATGTGACTAACATCAATGTCAAAGCTGATAAGACTCTTGCACAGAGCCTCCTCATGAAGGGCATTATCACAGCAGCTAAGCATCCTGTGCCCTTGCACAGGAATATTCCCAGGCACCATGGATTCCACAGCCATGTGGTCATCAGAGACCCCAATGTCAGGCATTGCTCTCCCATTCTCTGCCACTACTCCTCACACATTCTATTGATCTATCTTTAATTTATTTATAGTTGAAAATTAGTTCATTATGGGTACATATATACAGGTAACTTCACTGTGGTATATTCATATAAGTACATAGGAAAGTTTGGTCAGATTCAGTCCACTGTTTCCCCCTTTTCCCATTCTTCTTCAATCCCCTTTGCACTGCTCCACTGATATTTCTTCTATTTCCATGTGATTCCCCCACATCTTTTTCTTCTTTCCTCCCTTATTTTTTTCTAGTTTCTGTATAGAAGAGAAGATATATGACCCTTAACTTTTTGGGTCTGGCTTATTTCTCTTATCATGTTTTTTGGATAGACAAAAATATGTTAATATTCTCCAGTTTCATGTACTTACCAGCAAATGTCATAATTTTATTTTCTTTATGGTTAAGAAAAACTGCATTTTGTGTATGTATGTATGTATGCATGCGTGATATATATATATATATATATATATATATATATATATATATATATATATATATATATATCCAATCCATTCACCTGCAGATGGACACTTAGGCTGCTTTCATAGCTTGGCTGTTGTGAATTGGCTACTACAAATGGATGTGACTGCATGCTGATGATATGCTGATTTTGAGTGTTTTGGAAATATATCAAGGGATAGAATAATAGCTGGGTTACAGGGTAGTCCATTTCTAGTTATTTTTTTTGTGGGCTCTCCATACTTTTTTCCAGAATGGTTGCATTAATTTGCAGCCCTTCCAATAAAGAACAAGTGTGCCTTTCCCCCACATCCTTTCCAACATTTATTATTATGTGTGTTCTTGATACTTGCCATTCTAACTATATTGAGATAAAATCTCAGTTTTGATTTGTTAATGATATTGAACATTTTTTCACATATTTGTTGGCCATTTGTGTTCCCTCTTTTGAGAAGTGTCTATTTAGTTTCTTTGCCAATTTATTAATTGGTTTGTAGTGTTCAGTTTTTGAGGTTCTTTCTATATTCTGGATATTAATGACTTATCTGAGGAGCAGGTAGGAAAGTTCTTCCATTGTGTAGGCTCTATCTTCATGCTTTAAACTATTTACTTTTATGTGAAGAACCTTTTTAATTTGGGCCTATCTAACTTACTGATTGTTAGGTTCATTTCTTGCCCTTTAGGAGACTTGTTAAGGAACATGATGTGTGCCAATGTGTTGGGAGTGTTGAACCTAGTTTTCTTCTAACAGTTGCAGGGGTTATGGTTTAATCCCTGAATTTCATCCTCTTTAATTTAATGCAGGGTGGAAATACAGGGTCTAGTTTTGTTCTTCTACATATGCATACTCAGAACTATTTGTTAAAAAAGCTATATTTTCTCCAATATAAGTTTTTGGCACCTTTATTGAGTATTTGATGACTGTAATCCATGTGGGTTTGTCACTGTGTCTATTCTATTCCATTATTCTTCATGTCTGTTTTGGGTGCCAATACTATGCTAATTTTTTTACTATAGTTCTTGTATAGTTTGAAGTCAGGTATTGTTATTTCTCCAGCATTGCTTGTCTTGCTCAAGATTGTTTTGTTTATTCTGGGACTTTTATGCTTCCAAATGAATTTTAGAACTGTCTTTTTTAGTTCTGTTATGAAGGTCATTGATAATTCTATGGGGGTTGCATTGAATCTGTATGACATTTTAGGTAGTATAGTCATTTTGACAATATTAATTCTGTCTATCCAAAAACATGGGAGATCTTTCTGTCTTCTAAGATATTCATCAATTTACTTTGTCCATGTTATATAGTTTTTACTATAGCTGCCATTCACCTCCTTGGTTAGATTAATTTCCAAGTATTTTTTCTGAGGTTATAGTGAATAGAATAGTTTTCATAATTCTTTTTTTATCAGATTCATTATTAGAGTACAGGAAAGTGGTTGATTTACATATGTTCATTTTGTGTACTGCTACTTTGCTAAATTTACCTAGTACTTCTAGAAAACTTCAGATGGAGTTTTGGGTCTTCTAAACATAAGATGAAGTAATCAGCAGAGATAATTTGATCTCCTGTTTTTCCATTTTATTCCTTTAATTTTCCTTCCACAAACCCCCCCCCCTCTCTCTCTCTCTCTCTCTCTCTTCCTGATTGTGTTAGCTAGAGTTTCAGGGTCTATGTTGAATAGTAGTGATAGGAGTGAACATCCTTGTCTTGTTCTTGTTTTAGAGGAAATGCTTTTCATTTTTCCCTATTTAGTGTGATATTTGCCTTCTGTTTGTCATATATAGCTTTTACAGTGTTGAGGTAATTTTTAAAATATGAATGGGTACTGTATTTAGAAAATGCTTTTATTTTATTTTATTATTTTTGCATCTATTGATATAATCATGTGATTATTTTTCTTAACCTCGTTTATGTGGTGAATTTTATTTATTGATTTATGTACATTGAACCAATCTTGCATCTGTAGGATAAAACCCACTTGATCATTATGAATTATCATTTAATGTGTTTGTGAATGTGGTTTTCCAATATTTTATTATTTTTTTTGCACTTGTGTTCATTAGGGATATTGGTTGGAAGTTTTATTTCCTTGATGTGTATTTATCTGGTCTTGGTATTAGGGTGATACTGGCTTAATAGAGTAATTTGGCAGTATACCCTCATTTTCTACTTCATGGAATAATTTGAAGAGGATTGTATTAGATTTTCTTCAAAGGTCTGTTAGAGCTCAGCTCAGCTTTTCTTTGTTCAAAGGCTTTTGCAGCTGCTTCAATATTATTACTTGATATTGGTCTGTTTAACTTTTCTATATTCTCATGATTCAATTTGGGAAGGTCATATGTCTCTGGGAATGGGTCAATATCTTTGTGATAACCTAGCTTATTGGAGTATAATTCTTAAAAATAATTTCTAAAGATATTCAGAATTAGTGTCTATCTCCTTTTGCATTTTTAAGTTTGTTAATTTGAGTTTTCTTTATCTTTCTTTTGGTGAGTTTGGTTAAAGATTTATCAATCTTGTTCATCCTTTCAAAGAACCAACTCTTTGTTTCATTGATTTTTTTTTAATTCTCAGTTTTATTGATTTCAGCTTTGATTTTAATTTTTTCCTGTCTTCTATTGATTTTGGTATTACTTTGTTCTTATTTTTATAGCCTTGAGGTTAATGTTATAATATTTATTTGATATATTTTTATATTTTAATCTAGTAACTCAGTGATATAGACATTCCTTTTATAAATATCTTCATATTGTCCCAGAGATTTTGATATGTTCTATCTCTACTTTCATTTGTTTCTAATAATTATTTTTTCTTCCCTGATTTATTATGATTTAGTCCTCATTCAAAATTATATTTAATCTTCAGGTGCTAGAATGGTTTCTTTTTTATCTTCTTGCCAAATTCAAGTTTTATTTCATTATGATCTGATAGTATACAAGGTATTATCTCAATTTTTGTGCTTCCTGAGTTTTGCTTTGGGACCTAGACAATGACCTATTTATAAAATATTCCATGTGCCACTGAGAGAAAAGTGAATCCAGTTTATGTATGAAATTTTCTATGTTCTATATATATTATATATGTTATTCTACATTTCACATTCTCATGTACGGATATATTATACATTTCTATATTATATATTCCATATTTTTATACTATGTCCACTTCATTAATGGAAATTTTAGTTCTGAATAATCTTTACTTAGTTCGTGTCTAGAGACCTATCTAATGTTGATAGAAGTGTGTTAAAATTACCCAGTATTATTGTATTGTGGTCTATTTGATTCCTTATATTGGAAAGTTTTATTTTATGTTTGTAGATGGACTGTTGTTTGAAACATAAATATTTGTAAGCATTACAAATATGCTGTTGGATGATTCCCTTAACTACTCTGAAGTGACCTTCTTTGTCTCTTTTAATTAATTTTGGCTAGAAGTCTACTTTGTTTGATGAGAGTATTTACCCATATATACTTTTGGGTTTTGTTTGGAATAGCATATTTTTCCTTATCCTTTCACCCTTAGTTGGTGTATGTATTTGTGTATAAGATTAGTCTCTTGTAAACAACATATGGCTATGTCTTGCTTTTTAATCAAATGTGCCAATCTATGTCTTCTAATTAATGAGTTTAGACCATTTTCATTCAATTTATTATTAAGAGCTCATTTTTTTGTTTCCTGCTATTCTGATTTGTTTCTAATGCTTGATTCTTCTTTAATTGATGTTTCTTCCAGTGCTATCCTTCCCTATGCTGGTTTTCAAAGTGGCATAGAGCCTAGTAGGCTATTGCAAGCATAGGACCTGTGGTTATGATTCTTCATGGGTGGTCCATGGTGCAGAATTGTTGGAATAACTTTCAGTTGCAGCTAGTAGCTCGGAGCAGCTCCAAAGTGCTTGAAATATCCACATTAGTTCAGGCCTGACAGGAGCGCATGCAGGATGGGGTGAAACCACATACTCAGCACTTGTGGTTAGCATTGTAAAACTACCAGGCCAGGAAACTGAAAGTCAGGGGCTTCAGGGCATGAAATCCCTGACTCAGTAAGCTCCCACCCTTAGGGACAAAGAACCTTCCAGATTGCTTTCCACCAGGACAGTAATATTTAGAGTTTCCTCCACAGTGCAGTTACATTAAGCAGAAGATGATTGGCTTATGGATATTGTCTTGCTTATGTATGATTTATGGGCACACCCACTCGAACCCTATAACAGTTGTGTGCATTCCAAAAATAAACTGAGCTACTGGATGACTACTTGAGGCTTGTCTCCAGCCAGTTCTCTCACAAGCTCCCAGAGTCTGTGTGTTGATTCCACTTCTCTACCCCTGTGACTGAGGTAGCTGAGCAACTAATTGACCACACCAGTGACAGGAACATATGCACAGAAGCATTCCCCTTGATTGACACAGAACAACAAGCCACTGTCTCTGCTACCCTGAGATTTCAGTTTGTTCATGGCTTCTAGTTCTCATTACCCAAGATTGGAAACTGTGGGTGTTGCTGCCCTCTGTTGACTGGAGACAACCATCCCATCCATGTCCCAGCTTCTACTGGCTGCTGCTGCAGCTGTAAATAACAACAATTCACCACAGTGAATTGCAGACTTCCACTAAGTGTTTGCAGGCTGTGTGGAGTGCTGGGTTTGGCTAGCACTTCTTGCAAGTGCACTGATGTTTGGTCTGATCCACACCATTTCCCATGTTTGTGGAAAGGGGGAGGGGCTTCATCAACTTTAATTTAGTAGCAGTCACTCTACAAGTTCCTTTTAAAAGACTTATTGAATATCCACTGCAGGACTATTCCCCCTTGGTTTTATTTCTTGCTATCTGAATGTGTGAAGATGGCGTTTTTATTTAATTTCTTCTAGGTTGGCTGGCCTCTTGTGGGCTCCAGGAAATGTCTGCCATGCCTAGCACAGCTTTCTGTTCACAGCTTGGGTTCAGTTTTTGATTTTTTTTCAATGAACCTGTCACTCCAGTGCATTTTAATTTGGTCTGCTTTCCTAAGGTGTTGCTAAGGGTGTGAGCTTATGTCCTCCTCCCCTCTATGTGTATGTGTGTGTGTGTGTGTGTGTGTGTGTGTGTGTGTGTGCATGTGTGTTTGCTCAAGGTCATCTGCAGACTGTGTGCAGTGCTGCGTTTGGCTAACACTTCCTGTGAGTGCACTTACGTTTGTTCTGATCCACACCACTACTTGTGTTTGTGGAAAGGGGGAGAGGCTTCAGCAACTTTAATTTAGTAGTGATTATATATATCTTATCTTCCCCCTCCAACATCATGGTGAAGCCAAAATTAGACAGACAGTATAGATAGGTAAATTGAATAAGGTCAGGTCAAGGAGGCCCATTTGAGTGAGTCCAGGAAGTTAAAGACTGCCTCCTGAGGAACTGAATGACTTCAGAGACCTTCCTCTACCCTATCAAGATAACCTGACCTACTTCAACCTGTTGCTAAGGTAACCCATCCACAGAATTGCTCCTCCCTACATTGAGTTGTAAAAGTTGAAAATTAATGTGTCTTGGGCTGCTCCCTCCTGCCTTTCCCCCTTTAGCCCACCTGTTTTCCCGCCTTTTGGCCATCTGACTGAGCATTCCTGGACCTAGTCACTTATGCAGGAAGAATGAAGATAAGAGGAAGACAGCCAAGAAGCAAGGAAGCCTAGGACATACAAAAAAGGGCAGAATGCCAGGATACCAGCTATGGCCCTCTTCTCCCTCCCAGGAGAAATCTATGTGACCCCTTTTTAAATAAACCCTGCTTTATATGCTTGCCTCAGCGTGCTTCTCTAATGTTATATTTCAACATGTGAAGAAGCAGGACCCGTCACTGGTCACCAGTGGTATCAATGGCACAGATTCAGGGATGAGGACTTTGTCCTTATTTTCTACTCTGGTAGCCAAACTTGAAGTCTCTCCAGGTCTCAAACTATCTTACATTGGTCTCCCTCCTGCCCTTCCCCCTTCAGTCCACCTGAAGCATTTATTCTATCATCCACCTCTCCAAAAAGCTGTTTTTTATGGATTTCTTTCTCTGCTGTGGAGGGGAGAGGGGTCACTGCCTGGCTCTGCTTCACCACCTCCTCAAGTTCTGTATATATCTCTCTAAAATAACCATTGATTGAAATGGTCTTAATTATGCAATTAAGGCACATGTTAGAAAACTTAATTAAACAAAAAAACTCAAATATATGTTGCTTACACAAGACAAACATAACTGGCAAAAGATACTGATTAAAAGTGAAGGAATAAAAAAAATGATGTTCTATGCAAGTAGGATTAATAACACTCATATCCAACAAAGCAGACTTCAGGCCAAAATTAATCAGAAGAGGCAAAGAAAGACACTGTAATGGCACCCTCCCACAGAGAGAGAGAGAGAGAGAGAAAATCTTACTTAAGCTTCTCCAGAAATATTCATCATAATTAATTTTAGAACTATCCCGAGTCTCTACAAAAAGTTCAGTGTAGCTAAACTTCCTATTTTTCTGTTGCTCTAGTTTACTTGGACACTCTCCTGGAAGAGATCAGCACTCCAAGTGCCAAATGCCCCTTTTTCTAGTTTTTCACAAACATTTATCCAATATAGTAGTTTTTAAAATATGTGTTTATGAATGCAAAATGTGATTTAAAAAGATAGATCCTTTAATAAGGCCTCTGGCATTTTGCTAGAGCTTCATAGAGATGTCTACATTTCTAAGAGAAGAGAAGTTACCAATTGGGCTCCATGGCAACTGCTGACAGGGGGAGGGAAAAAAGGGGAGAAGAAGCTCTCCCCTTCTCAGGCACTGTCCTTGAAGGGTTAACTTGCCCAGAACAGTAAAAGAAAAAGCTGCTTTTATATGAACTTCTGCAGACCGTGAACTTCTGAGCCCCCTCCTTTCTTCTCCCACCCCTTTGCCCTATCTAGAGTTTATATATTCCTCCCATGCTCCTCCTCTTTAGCCCCTATGAATCAGCCTGGGTATAAGTTTCTGAAACTACCTGAACTCAGGGTTCATAGGATTAATTGATTTCAGTGAAAGCTGTACACTCTGAACCTGGCTGCAACCAAATAAAACTGTTTCCTGCTATCATAGTGCCCTGCCTCATTTGTCCCCTACAACAGTACTACCTATTGCTAAAAAGAATAATTCACCAAGAATATGTAACAAATGTAAATATATATGTACTGAACATAAACTTACCCAATTTATTTCTTTTTTTTTTTTTAAGGTCATCAGTCATATTGGATTGTGATTATCCTAGTGACTTAACTTTTTACCCTAGTGACTTAACTTTATTGCCTTTTTAATTTTTTTGTTCTTTTTAGTTATACATCACAGTAGAATGTATTCTGACGTATTCTACACGTATTTACATATGTGAAGTCAAAGCTTATAGCAGCTCAAACAACAGCTAAGCTATAGAACCAACCTAAGTGCCCTTCAACAAATGAAGGGATTAAAAAACATGTGACACACACACACACACACACACACACACACACACACACACACTAGAATATTACTTTATCAAAAAGAAGAATGAAATTATGGCATTTGCCAGTATATAGATAAAACTGGAGACTATCATGCTAAGTGAAATAAACCAATCCAAAAAAAAACAAAGGCTGAATATTCTCTCTGATGTGTGGTTGCTGATTCACAACAAGGGGTATGGAGGGAAGAATAGAAGTACTTTAGATTAGACAAATGGTAATGAAGGAAAGGGAGGGTGGATGGAAATAAGAAGCACACCCAATTTCTTTTTTAAATAATTTTTATATGTGACAGTGGAATGCATTACAATTCATATTACACGTATTGAGCACAATTTTTCATATCTCTGGTTTTATACAATGTATATTCACACCAATTTGTGTTTTCATATATGTCCTTTGGATAATAATATCCATCACATTCCACCATCATTTCTTACCCTATGCCCCCTCCCTTCCCTTCCCACCTCTCTGCACTATCTAGAGTTCATCTATTCCTCCCATGCTTCCCCTCCCTACCTCACTATGAATCAGCCTCCTTGAATATTTGGCATTTGTTTTTTGGGGATTGGCTAACTTCACTTAGCATTATCTTCTCCAACTCTGCCTATTTGCCTGCAAATGCCATGATTTTATTCTTTTTTGTTGTTGAGAAATATTTAATTGTATACATGCCACATCTTTTAATCAATTCATCTACTGAAAGGCATCTAGGTTGGTTCCACAGTTTAGCTATTGTGAATTGTGCTGCTATAAACATTGATGGAAGCACACCCAATTTCATTGAACAATGAATACTCAGCATAAAGGGATTAGTAGGTCCCAATACAATAATAATGGATGAATTCACTACCTCACTCATGATAATAGAAAAGTCATCCAGTTAAAATATCAACAAAACATATAGAGTTAAAACTACACTATAGATCAACTGCACTTAAATATTTTATTTACAGAATATTCTATCCAACAGCAGCATAATACACATTATTTTCAGCTACTCATGAAACATTCTCAAAAGTAGACCATATGTTAGGCAATGAAATAAATCTTAAAAAATACAAAAAAATGAATTATTTTGCATTTGTCAGATCATAATGGAATGAAACTAGAAATCAATAACAAGTGACACTATAGGAACTATGCAAACAAATAGTAGAGATTGGACAATAAACTTTTGAATACCTGTGGGTTATTGAAGAAATCAGGGAAATTTTAAAAATTCATAGAATTAAGTAAAAATAAAAGCACAACATACCAGAATCTGTGGGATACAGTGAAGGCAGTTCTAAGAGTAAATTATGCATCCCAAGTTCTTAGAAATAACAGGAACAAATATCTATGTATTAGGTACACTCATACATAGTTGTTGGACTGCAAATTAGTATGACCTTCTGGAAAGCAGTATTGAGATTCTTCAAAAAATCTAGGATAGAACCACCATATGACCCACCTATTGCAGTCCTCAATATATATATACAAAAGATTTAAAATTAGCATACTTTAATGATGCTGTCACATCAATGTTTTATAGTAGCCAATTCACAATAACCAAGCCATGGAATCAGCCTAGATGCCCTTCAAAAGATGAATGAACTAGGGAAATGTGGTATATGTACACAATTAAGTCCTACTCAGTCATAAAGAAGAATAAAATTATGGCATTTGCTGATAAGTGAATGAAACTGGTGACCATCATGCTAAGTGACATAAGCCAGACACAAAAAGTCAAAGCTTGAATATTTTCTCTGATATACAGATGTTAGTTCAAAATAAGAAAAAAAGAAAGAAAGAAAATGAGGGGGAATCAAATGAAAATAGAAGAGAGATCAGTGGAGTAGAGGAAAGAGGTTGAAGGGGAGGTTGGAGGGGACTGAATAAGGGAAGAAAGAGGAGTGGAATGAATGAACCTATCTTTTCTATGTACATATTTAGATATTTCAAAAAACTATAAGTAAACTATAAGTAAATAGTAGAAAGATCAATAGAGGGAAGGGAACAGAAGAGGGTAAAGGGTAGTACTGAGAACTGAATTAGAGCAAATTATATTATATGCTTCTATAATTATGCCAAAATAAATCCTAATGTTATGTATAAGTAAAATGAGTTAATAAAAAGTGATATACAGATTCAATGCAATCCTCAACAAATTACCAATGACAGTCTTTACAGATAGTAAAAACAATCCTAAATACACAAGAAAAACCAAAGAATCAGAATAACCAAAGAAATCCTGAGAAATAAAATAATAAATCTAGAGATTTCACAATAGCCAATTTCAAAATATAACACAGAGCCATAATAGCAAAAACTGCATGGTGCTGGCATAATAGGAGACAAGTAGACCAGTGGAATAGAATAGAGAACACAGAAATGAACCCACACAACGAGAGTCATCTGACTCTGAATGAAGATATTAAATGCATACATTGGAGAAAAGATAGCCTCTTAAACAAATAGTACTGGGAAAACTGGATACCTGTTTGTAGAAACCTAAAACTATCCCTATATCTCAAAATACAATTCAAAATAGATCAAAGATGTAAGATCCATCAATTTGAAACTCCTAGAGGATAACATGGGGGGAGCAGTTTAAGATATAGGCATAGGCAAAGATTTTCTGAATAGGACCCATATAGTCCAGGAAATAATAGGAAGAATAAAAAAAATGTATTGCATAAAATTAAAAACTTCTACAAAGCAGAAGAAACAATTAACAGATTGAAGATGGAGCCTACAGAATGGGGAAAAAATATTTACCACTTACTCTTCTGAACCAGAATTGAAATCCAGAATATAGAAAGAACTTAAAAAAAAAAACCTCCAAACCCCAAATAACACAGTCAGTAAATGGGCAAATGAATCAAATAGTCACTTCTCAAAAGAAATATAAATGGTTAAAAATTACATAAAAACTATTCAATAATTTTAGCAATCAGGGATATGCAAATCAAAACAGCATTGAGATTCCATCTCACTCCAATCAATGATAATCATCAAGAATGTGAATAGGGCTGGGGATGTGGCTCAAGCGGTAGCTCGCTCGCCTGGCATGCGTGCGGCCCGGGTTCGATCCTCCGCACTACATACAAACAAAGATGTTGTATTCGCCGAAAACTAAAAAATAAATATTAAAATTGTCTCTCTCTCTCTCTCTCCTCTCTCACTCTCTCTTTAAAAAAAAAAGAATGTGAATAAAATTAAATGCTGGTGAGAATGCAGAGAAAAAGGAGCTATTATACACTGTTGATGGTAACATGAAGTAGTACAAACACTATGGAAATCAGTATGGACTTTCGTCAAAAAGCTAACGAAACAACTACAGAACTACAATATGATCTAGCTATACCACTACTTGGTATTTATCCATAAGAATAAAAGTCAGCATACTTTAGTATTATATATAAATCCATACTTATAACAGCACAATTCAAAATAGCTAAGTTATAGAACAAGCCTAGGTATCTGTTAACAAATGAATGGATAAAGAAAATTTTATATGTATGAACATAATATTATATGTATGGAGTCTTATTCAGCCATAAAGAAGAATGAAATTAAAACATCTGCAGGAAAATGGATGGAATTGGCTAGCATTATGTTAAATGAAATAAACCAGACTACAAAAGACAGGTATTTCATGTTCTCTCTCATATGGGGAAGAAAAAGATGATCTGAAAGTGTAGGGAGTCTATGAGAGAAGAGAAAGGGAATCAGGGAAGAAGAAAGGGGGTGGAAAGGGAGGGTAATGGAGGGAAATAAATGACCAAAATATGTTATATGCATGTACAAATATGCTGCAAGGAACTCATTATTCTGTGTTATTAACGTGCACTAATACAAATACTAAAAAAATTAAGAGGTTCAATCTCACGTTAAGTACTCACACACACACACACACACAAAAAAAAAGCAAACACAAACCTAAAGGAACATAGGAAACTTCTGAAAGTAATGGATACGTCTATTAACTTAGTTATGGTGATGATACCATAGGTATTTATATATGTGCAGTTGCATCAAATTGTGCACATGAAATATGTGTGTTTCTTTATATTTTAATTGTACTTCAATAAAACTGTCAAAGAAAATGTGATCAAATTAAATTCAAGAGAAGACTGTCAAAATATCAGGTTATATATCCCTAATATTTCTGTTTCGTCATGTTTAAAGATAACCTTCTCCAGAAAAATCAGATTAACTCACATTTAGAATAAGTATATTAACCTGGAAACACACATCCTCATGACCTGTGTTTGATTTGATCCTGTTATTTTTGTATTCTTTGTAATCATAGTATTTTTTATGTGACAATTAGTCTCACAATTATATCAAATATCTGAGGGGTAAAATTATTTTATTTTTATCCAAGGAAAACAGTCAATACAAACATATTTCCTTTATCCACTTTACAAAATAATTTATGACAAAAGAGTTGCTTTTATTTTATTTTTTTTACAGATTTTGAGGCGTTTTTATTTTAAAATATTTCATTATAAAAGTAACATAAGTAAAAGCTAAAATATTGAGGGAAGATAAAGTTTTCCATTCATTGCTCTGCCATCCTACTATAACCAGTTAGTAATTTCATCCACTTTGTCACATTCTAACATGTACTTGGTGTGTTATTTGCAGCCAGGATCACATAATTTTAATGATTACATAATATACCCTTCATAGATCTGTTTATTGACTATTTACCTTGACCAGGGGATGACAAAGTACAGCCCCACATTTGACTCCTGCTCTAAACTTCAAGTGATTCATAATTTAAGTTACAAAACAATACTGTTTGGAAAATCTTTGTGCATATTATTTTCATATTTGGACAAGTCAATAGGATATTAACAAAAGAGGAATAACTAGGTCTAATTAACAAAGATATTTTTAATGCTGAAACTGTCCCTCACTCTCTTATAATATTCAAGCTATGATATAATAAGGATGGTGGTGACAGGATGGAAAGGAAGGTCCAACACTCTCCTCGTAAGCACTTCTCTGGCCCCTATTAATGCTGACATATGAATTTACACTCATGACAAGCATATTTTCAATTCTGATTTAAAGTCAACCCAAAAGGAAAATAACAGTAAGTGCAACAGAAAAACAAACACACTCAAATAAATATTTTACTTTATACAAAAGATGTAAAAGCAGGCAGAATTAAACTCTCCACATTTCACAATGTACATGAAGTACCAGCTCAAGCTAGCTACAGAGGCCAGAAGGCCCTAGAAGAGCAGAATAAGGGAAGAGGTAGTGGATTCAACAAGGAGCCAGCAGCAGCCAGGTGAGTGTGGGTGATGAAGAAGTACAGTGCTTCCACCCCTCTGAACACATCCTCAACATAAAAGTTAGTAAAACTGTGTCTAAACTGTCTGTAATAAGAGTTCTAGAGCAACAACTCTATGGTTTTAAGCAATACAAATTCTTTTATCTGAAAAAGTTTTATTCTTCAGAAAGAAAACTTATGGAATGAGAAAAGCTAAATTGACTCTGACTATCTCTGAGATAAAAGATAAAGCAGTTAAATGGGTCTCAAAACCAATCTATTATAATTAAAGTGTTGAGAAGTACAGATGTCATCTTCTATGGGTAATATTCTGAGGGTCTGAGAGCATAAACCCTTCAGTGAGTTTATAATAGACTATTGTAGAATCGGACTCCAGGATGGCCAGAGTGAAAGACATCGGTATATCTGGATTCCCTCCTAGTTTTTGAGATGCCTTCAAGATGTCCCTTATCCTTTGATAGCTGAGGGAAGCAGAGATGGGTGTAGGCAACACAGTCTGTAACCCTTCCCCTTCTATCCCAGTATCAATCAGGTAGATGAGCTGAAGTTCAGGTAATCCCACACAAATTACATCATACCAACTTTTACTCTCCATGAGGTCCAGGTAAACCAAGAATGCTATATAAATTTGAGTGGCATCTCCAATATTTAAATTCATCATTTCTAAATATGTAGGGTGGGTGCTCATCCAGGCTTCTGCCAGAGTCCACTTGTGAGCGCCTCCGCCATGGTGAATGCCGCCCAAGTCCAGACCCCACTACAGCCTGGGGTCAGCTCAGAATCACCACTCTCCTCCAAGCCCGCCCACGCGGCCTCCCTTGGTGCATCAAGAGTTGCTTTTAATATATAATGTTATCGTAGCGCATGGTGACCATAATTTGGTTTTTAAATAATTCAAACACCACTTTCCAAGACCATTTTGCAAAATAAAACAAGATGAAATTTTACATTCTTAATTTTAAAATAGCTTTTTAAAAAAATTTTTGGATCTTGCCAGGTTCTCCCCTTCATGAATAAATAGTACTAGTTTGCATAAAACTCAACCTAAAATGTTAGTTAATCTTAAAAAAGACTTTCCTTCTTCTCTAGGACCAATATGTACATATTTAAAGGTAGGCAAAAAGTAGACAAATCATATTGGGAAACAGTGTAGATTTTTCCTCTTCATCTTAGGATAAGTTACTTCTTCAATGACATGCTGTCATTATAATTCTATCGTGGGGGAATGCTTCTCTTTGAATCATCTCCTCACTAATAAAATTCCTTAGCACCTCTGAAATATTTTTGAAAAGTTCTCTTATACCACTACATGCTTTGATCCACTGCATTGATTGACACAGAACACTCTGTGTCAAGGTTTTCTCCCAACACTTTCTCTTATCATTCTTCACTTCAAAGCTGCTCCTTCTTTCCCAGTTTGGAGTGGCAGGTGAGGGACAATGTCTGTATTCTAAGTTCCTTATTTTTCTTCTAAACTTTTATTTCTTCCCTATTAGAGAAAAATTACTTTGCCCTTTGTTGTCTAAATCTCCTGTACTGAAAAATTATCTACATATTGTTTTTCTCCTCTATTTGTTTTCCAGGCAAGTTCTTAACTATTGGACAGCTACATCTGTGTTTTCTTCCCAGCACCAAATTTGGTTGTCATCAGGGATCTATGTCCAGATGACCCAGTTTTTATACTGGTTTTCATATTGGCATAATCAATACCAGGTGGATAACTCTTCTGCCTCATTGGCCTTAGAACTCCATGATTTTATTCATTCATTATTGTCCTTAAATTACTGTTGATCACCAACCTATTATGAGACATTTTGGTGTTATCTGGAACTCAGAAAATACAAATGTGTGTAAGGTCAAGTCTCATTCTTCCACCTTCAAATAATTTATCATACAAGGAGAGAAACAAGCAAGTAGGAGACAATTAACACAGAATGTAGTAAGTACAACTATTGATCTGAAAAAAAGACTTCCAAAAACAGTAGAGATTTTGTTCACAGCATGAATGTCACCTATACTTCTACTATGAGACTCTATCCCACTTCACAGATGTTTGATCTTGGAGTGCACTTATATAATTCTCTGTTTCAAATTCTCCCACTATGTCTCTTCTTTCCAATTTATTTCTTAATGTAGCATTCTATCTTTTGATATGTAATTATGTGGATTTTTTTGTCAAACACAGTCACATAACCATAGCCATTGCCAACGTACAGAATGATTACATTGCCTTCAAAGTTCTCCCATGCTTCTTTCTAATGAAACCCTCCTTCTGCCGAGCTTCTAGTGACAATGGATCATTTTTTTCCTTTCAGTTTTCCTTTTCTAGAAAGTGTATTTAGGTGAAATCATATAATATGTAGCCTTTTTCTTTAATTTCTTTGGCTTCAAAGAAGGTCTATCTTGGTGCTGGGGTGTGGCTCAAGCAGTAGCGCGCTCGCCTGGCATACTTGCAGCACTGGGTTCAATCCTCAGCACTACAAACAAATAAAGATGTTGTGTCCACCGAAAACTAAAAAATAAATATTAAAAAACTTTCTCTCTCTCTCTCTCTCTCTCTCTCTCTCTCTCTCTCTAAAAATAAAAGAAGGTCTCTCAAAGGTATTCTTCCATATATTTGTTGGACATTTGTATTTCTTCTTTTGAGAAATGTATGTTTAGTTTATTTGTTCATTTATTGCTTAGATTGTAATTTTGGTGCTATTTTTTTTTAGTTTCTTTTATATTCTGAATAATAATCCCCTGTGGCAAGAACATTTGGGAAAGATGTTTCTCCCATTTTTGAGGATCATTCTTCATGCTCTTAATTATTACCTTTGCTGTTTAGAAGCTTTTTTATTTGATGTTATCACACTTACTGATTTTTCGTTTTATTTCTTGAGCTTTAGGAGTCATATCGCCAAGTTGATGCCTGCACCAATAAGTTGGATTGTTGACCCTGAGTTTTCTTCTAGTAGTTACATAGTTTCTCATCTAAGTCCTCTGTCATTGACCTATTTTGAGCTGATTTTTGTACAAGATGAGAGATAGAAATCTAGTTTCATTCTTCTACAAATGGATCTCCAGTTTTCCCAGTTCCATTGTTAGAAAGGTTGTCTTTTCTTCAACATATGTCTTTGTCAGCTTTTCAAGGATCATCTATGTGGGTTTGTCTCTGTCTGCATCTTCAATTCTATTTCATTGGTCTTCATGTCTAATCATCCTACTATAGTTCTGTAGTATAATTTGAGATAAGATATTGTGATGCCTCCAGCATTACTTGTATTGCTCAGAATTTCTTTGGTTATTATGGGGTTTTTATTGTTCCATTAGAATTTTAGGACTGTTTTTTTCTAGTTCTGTGAGAATGTCATTTGCATGTTGATGGGGATCACGTTGAATATATTGATTGCTTTTGGAAATATTAGCCATTTTAACAATATTAATTCTGCCTACTCAAGAACATGTGGGGCCTTCCACCTTTGTAAAGTCTATTTTCTTTGTTGACTGTTCTATAGTTTTAATTGTAGAGATTTTTCAATTTATTGGTTACATTTATTCTTAGGTATTTTATGTTTGGGGAGACTAGAAAACATTATCAACAACCATAGCAATTAGGAAAAAGCAAATCGAATCTACACTAAGATTTTATCTCACTCCAGTTAGAATGACAATCATCAGGAATAAATAACAGTAAGTGCTCTCAAGGATGTGGGGGCCAAGGCACACTTATACATTGTTGGTCAGACTAAAAATTAATATAACCACTTTGAAAATCAGTATGGAGATTCTTCAAAAGTGTGGAATGGAACCACCATATATCCCAGCTATTCCACTCCTTGGTGTTTGTCCAAAACAGCTAAAATTAGCACGCTGTATTGATACATAGATACCAATGTTTATAGCGGCCAAGTTGTGGAACCAGCCAACCTATCCATGTATCCACAGAAGAATGAATAAAGAAAATGTAGCATATAAACACAAAGGAGTTTCACTCAATTATAAAGAAGAATAAAATAATGTTATTTGATCTTAAATGGGTAGAACAGGAGAATATAATGCTAAGTGAGAGTGATGGGACAAATGTTTTCTCTCCTATGTGTGCCTATGTGCATGAGAGAGATTAGAATGAAAAAGAGACCTCACTGAAATAGAAGGGAGACCAATAGGGTAGAGGAAGGGAATTGAGAAGGAGGGAGGAGGGGCAAAGGATAAGGTACTGGGAAATAAAATTGACCAAACTATACTCTGTTCGATCTCCTTGTATGACCATACCTCAAAACTCCAACTTTTATATATAATTATAATATACTGATTAAAAAATAATGCTAGAAGAGGGTCCAATAAAGTATGGGAGAGAAATTAGGTATAGGGTGAAGGAGAGGGAAACAGGAAGTACTGGGAAATGAGTTTAATCAGATTTTGTCATGTGCATGTAGAAGTATGTCACAATGAATTTCAGTATTATATATAATAATAATCTTCAAAGTGTTTGTGCATGTTTTTAATTCATAAATAACTTGGCAAATATTTTATGTGTAAGAAAACAGGAAACCAGAAAAACTAATTTAAAGAGCTAGTAAAGAATCAGGAAATTTGAACAAAAAGCTAGAGTGGATCTTATTATTATTGTTAATTTTTATATTTTATTATTTTGGGAGAAGGAAGGATAAACAACTTGAAACCTAGGGATACCCAATATTTACTTTAACTTGTATTCTTTCTAATTAATTCTCATGACTTATTTAATACTGAATACATTCATCTATTTGGACTGATTTTTTTTCATTTTAATATTAATAGTAAAATACACTTAAAATAATGTACATTTTTCATTTTATCTTTTCTAAATGTATATTTTTTCCCTGTAAATGAACTCACAAATCAGGAAATCTTGAGTACAGAAAAAGTAGCAATGAGTTTTGGCCTTTTCCATGGCAAAGAGTTGGGAAGAATATTCTGTCCTCATGTGTTTAACTCAGTGGATCTAAGAAACTTATATCAAAGAACAGATCCTGGGAAGAAAGTGGTTGGTTTCTAGTTGGGATGTATATGGGCAATGGGAACAGCAATGAGTGACATTTTATGGAAAATAGTCCAAGTAGTACATCTGAGCTCCCTCTTGATTGGGGCTAAGCTTTGAGTTATGCTTTAAAAATATTTTTAAAAAATAAATTTGCCTGCTTATTGGCTGTTCCCAAACTGCAAGATAGAACAAGGGAGGTCAAACTCTGGTAAGATTAGTGGAATGAACTCAGGGAATACCTACACTTGTGTGTTGATGTTGGTATCAGCAGTTGCCTGGTGCATATACCTGCCCTGGATTTTTGTTTTTACTTTTCTTTCACAAATTCTATGGTATAGGTAATAGAAATTAAGGAAGGAACCTCTAAAAAGAAAAAAGAGCAATGGACCTTTGGAGGTACTGAAGCAGTGTGGTGTAACTACTCTATCCCAGGCAGATTGATTGATGATTTAGGCAGATTGAAGAAGATACACCAGGCTGTAGAGAGATATGAAATATCTTTATTGATGGATAGGAGAGCAGAAAGTCCTGTTCATCTTATGTACAGGATTGTAACAAAGTCTCCAGAATGCAGACTTCATGGGTTATATAAGACTACACAGGGACTGTTGCTTCTGACTTCCATAAGACAGTGCTCCCTAGACATCTGGGTGAGGGACCCTGATAAACTCCATTTTCTTTATAGCCAATGTTTCTTGAATCCAGGGTTCCCAGGGTCAGCATTACCTGGTAAGAGGAATTAAAAGGAATGTGATTAGTTTTAAGTTTTAGCAGCAGCAATTCTCTTCTCTGCATTGTGTAATCCCTATCACTCCCTAAAATCAGCAAGAGACAGAAAAAAGGGGTACTTTTAGTCCCTGTTTTAAATATCTGAGTAGTCAAAATAACTAATCCTTCCAGAGTAGTATGAATTTACTGAAGTCAATGATATATTTGATAAATGAAGCCATTAATAAAAAGAAAAATAAGTTGACTTGATTATAAAAGATGAGGCAGAATCAATGCACTAGAAAATGAAAATGACTTAAAATAAGCTTGATACATATACCCAGTGGGTGAGTTAATGTGAAATAAGGCAAACATTTATAACTAATAACAATAGACGAAGGCAATCAAGAGAAAAATCTACTCATCTGGAATGTATGTTCACTCTCAGAAAATGTTTGAAAACAAATGAAGAAGTGGAAAATGTGAAGACCAACACTAAGAGATATGTTGTGAGAAGAAACAATGATAGTATATAATAATAGAAAATACAAAACAGTAGACAGTATTAAAAGAAACAATTGAGAATTCACAGAATAAATGTAGTGCAAGATACGTTCCCTGAGAAGAAGACTATAACCTGAAATTTAGATTGAAGGATGTTTACTAGGGCATGACTGATGTACTGTAGAAGTGAGGATCAGAAAACAGGACTGGGAGGGAATGATCCGCAGTCCTCTCAGTATCAGTCTCAGGGAATTCTGGAGCTATATGAGTAATTTGGCACTGTCTTCAGTTATACTGCCTGTAGTTAGACCTTTATAGTGGCATTGGTTGGCACTGGGTGAAGGCACCCATGAGATGGGTGTGGTCATAAGTGAGACAGTTTTCTGGAGCTGAGGTAATCCCCATTGCAGGCTGGAAGCTGAGGACTTTTTGTCAACAGCATTTCCAAATTCCATCATAAAAGTACTCTTGGAATGGATTCATGGACCCAGTGGTCTCACAGCAAACAAAACCACTCCAGATTCCCATTTCAAAAGAGAGAGCTTACTTGTGTGTTACTAAGGTAGCACACTGGCTTTCAAATTAGCTTTCAATAAACCTTTGTAACTTCCAATTTTATTAACAAAATGTATTTTCATTAGTAATGGAGACACAATTTCTTTTTCTGTTTTGTTATTTGTTCCTATAACCATCTGTCAGATGAAGAGGTGAGGAAAGCTCACACAGTAATATTATTTTAACAGGCTAATTTTAACATAAAAATTATAAAACAATCATGATAAACTGGAATACTGACAGACTGGATAGAAGTAAGTGAAGAACTCTAAGGAGTATAGGAATAACCAAAATAAGAAAAAAACACAAATAACAGGGAATAGAGTATTCAAGAATGCGCATTCCCTCCTGAAGCTGAAATAGAGCACTCAAGGTGTTGGGACCACTGCTGAATCCCACTGTCTGATAAAGAATCCCCAGGAGGCAGATTTTGAGATGAAGATTAGGATGCAGAATACTTATTAAGGAGTACCTTCTGGGTAAAATTTGTATAGGCAAGGGAAGAAAAGAGCAGGAATGGGCAGAGAAAAAATTTGCATTGTGATGCATTACTGATGACTGCTAAATGGATTTTTTGAAGCAAGACTGTCCAAATTTGGGCTGAGTTGGCAGGCTGTTTTAGTTCTGTGAGCAGTCAGTGGATGAAGGTAGCTCCAAGAAGAAGTTGGTCGTGAGCCAGGAAACTCTGTAGTCAAGACAAATCCCTGAAGTGCCAATGTTTCTCATTATTGTAATCTGGCCATTGCACATTCATAACTTTGTGATTTCTTTCTTACATGTGTATTCAGGAGCTTTCACAATAGCATTTTGCACAATTTCTACGAATCTGAAAGAACATAAATGTCACTCAACCACCTATTTGGTAAAGCTATTTCTTGTATTTGTTTAGTGAAATACTATACAATAATGAAAATACATAAATGATAGCTAATGCTAGGTAGCTAATTAAAATTTACAGACAATATTGAGCTAAAGATACATAATATAATAGAAAGCACACAGTATGTTTTCTTTTATATAAATTTAAAAATCAAATAATAATTATATATTTAAGGGATATACATCAGTAACTTAATACATTCAGGAAGACCAAGGGATAGAAAAACTAAAAGGTCAGATTAGTGATGATGTTTTAAGAAGAGATTAGGAGGACTGGGATTAGAAACAGACATTCAGAGGATTCAGGGAAGGGGTAGGCTTTAATTCTTCCTCTTCTTTATTTTTTTGTTTTTTGAGGAAAAAAAATCTTAGACTCAATTCCATTTTGCTAATCATATGTTTCTATAATCTCTTAACACTCAAGCAGTTTTTACAGTTAAATTTCACATTGAAGATAAACACTATTTGGCTTAGGGAACAGAAAGCTGAGTCACTTGCATCCTTCATATCAGATACTATATTTTCAACAGTTTCTAGTAGGCTCTACTTCTTGACCGGAATACTGGTGATTTGCCTTGGTCCATAGTTTTATTATGAACAATTATATGTCCCTAAATTGAATAACCTAGAAAAAAATGAATAAATTCCTTGACCCATTCAACTTATAACATTAAATTATGAAGAAATAGGCAAGGTAAATATAGCAATAAGCAGTTAGGGGATAGAATCATTGATAAAAAGCCTCCTACCAAAGAAAAGCCCAGGACCTGATGGCTTCACTGCTGAGTTCTGTAAAACATTTTAAAATATTAATTCTTTTCTAACTTATCAAAAAAACTGAACAGAAAGGAACACCTTCAAACTCATTTTAGAAGGACAGGATTAGCCGGATACAGAGCCAGATGCAGGAGGAGGAAGAGAAGAAGGAAGAGGAGGAGAAGGATGAGGAGGAGGAGAAGGAGGGCAGAGGGAAGGGGAAGGGGAGAAGAGCTAGGGGGAAGAGGGGGAAACAAGAAGACAAAAACAACTGTGTAGGCCCATTTCCCAGATGAACATAGACACAAAAAATCTTCTACAAAATAATACCAAACTAAGGTTAACAGCACATTAAAGATCATTCAAGCCCCACTTGGTAGTGAATGCTGGTAATCCCAGAGACTTGGGAGACTGAGGCTGGAGGATCAAAAGTTCCTGGCTAACCTCAGTGACTTAGAGAGGCCTCAAAATAAAAAAAGGAAGCTGGTAATGCATCTGAGTGGTAAAGCACCCCTGAGTTCAATCTCCAGTATAAAAAAATCATTCACCAACCTCTATTCAATATAGTTCTGGAAATCCTAACCAGAGATATTAGGCAAAAGAAGGAAAAAAGGGATATCCAAAAATGAAATTCAGTTAAATTGACTCTGTTTCATAAGTTGAATTGATTGTGTCCAATATATGAGAATAAAATATTTTATTTAATGCTATAGCTACAGCTGCCTAACAAAACAAATATTTGTTAAATGAATAAATTAACAAATGGATAAAGGAATGTGGAGTTCTCAGTTCTCTCAAAACCCAATTATGTTATTTTTTCATCTTAATCAATTAGGGGAAGGGTCTTTTAATATAATAATACAGCAAAACTGTTCATGTGATGTTGCCAAATAACAATGGAGCTCTGTGGCAGAACACAAGTAAACCTGGTAGTAAAATGTATCTTCTTACCTAAGAAACTGAAAACAGAGAAGAAAATGTGGGGAAAAAATTGCTTCTTCCTTTCTTTAACTATTATATAAGAAAGGTAAGACTGAGCTAATTGAAATGTAACAAGTAGAAAGTGAATTTAAGACATTTTATTTGGGACTCCAGTTGTTCTCAAAACTTCTGCTTGGCCATAAATGGCAACCCCAAATCCTCAAATTATAAAGTTATACAATTCAATCCTACCTTTTTGGCCTCTTCTTTCTATCTCCATCAAATTAAAAAATTATAATTATAATTATAAGTCCTTATTTCCTTTCCCTATTTTTAATTTAAAAATTAGCTCATTACAGAAATTTGGGTAAATCCTGAGCCTCTTGGAATGGTAGATGATTAAGCTTGTGAGCCCAGATCCATGTGCTGAGCTCTGGATTTTCTCCTGCTGATGCTGAGACTGGATTCCAGGCCCTATTGTGATTGCTCCCCAAAGCTGAATAACTTGGCCACTGACTTGGGTAGAAAAGGATGCCACAAAATGCAAGCTTGCTCAGACAGCTCTTGTGTAAGGTGAACTTTCAAGTTGGAGCATCTAGTGCTACAATCAGGTTCAATGCTTGCATTCTAGGTGTAATGGAGCCTGGGGCAGTGGGCTTTTGTATTCTCACATGGGAGGTAGCAGTAGCAATGCAGAAATCCTCATAGTTCAAAGACCCTTGGTAGTTGCATTGTATGCTTATCTTGAATAGAAAGTGAGTCAGTCAGGTTTTGGAAATCACACAAATTAGGGAATGTTTTATTTTCATAAAGAGAATTAGCAGAAATTTTATTTAGAGAAAACAACAAAACTTTTGGTATTTATTGGAAACAAAAAACAAGTTTCACAGAGCACAATATTTTCCATGTTAATTTGTATATTTTGAATGACTATTGGTCTCAAGACAGACAATAATTACTGAAATGAATGAAGACATTAAAAAATGTATCTATGAAAGTAATAGAAGACAACAAAAATGTAAAGAGTAGCTCTTCTACTCAAATCATGCAGTAAAATCAATACAATATTATTTAATTTAACATATATATGTGTATATATATATATATATATATATATATACATATATATAATAAAGAGAATTGAAAAAATAGAATGGAAATTGAAACATATATGTATTTTATAATTCAGTGGGCTTATTAAAATAATAGGTCAGAGAAAGAAAATTTCAGAAAACTATGTTAAAATATTTCACTGGGGTGAAACTCAAAAAGAAACAAATATTATTCACATGTTATTATTGTCTTTTGAATGGCCTGAGAACAAAGGAATTAAAATATCTAATTATGCATCATTTATGATTATGTCTTGATTACCTGGACTAGTTAAGCTTTGTTTCCACAACATTAAAAGCTCATATTCAGTTTACTTGATATAAGGTTTGCATTTATAAAATGGCCTGAGAATTTGAAAGAAAAAGAACCTGAGAAAATGATTTTGCCATCATAAAACAGAATTGTAATACTTATAAAAGTTTTCATAAAATAGGAAATGTGTAAAGCCAAAATGCATAATTTGGAAAATAAGTATTGTGAATATATTTAATTTCTTGAGATATCACACATTTGAAAATAATTACAAAAGGTAAAATATTGTTATTATTTTTAAAAGACCCCACAATTTAAATGCTGTATCTGTATTTTTGTGTTGCAGGCACCTGATACGACTTCAAACAGCTAATAGTTCTCTCGGAATATTTTTTGCATGAATTAACAAAATCATGTAAGACATAGAGTAGAAATGACTTGGCCATCTATTGCTAATTGTAACATAAAATATCTAATATTTTTGGAAATAAATATGGTCTCAAAAGCACTGAACAATTTGTACACTTTGACTCCACAACCAATACTTTGAAATTATGAAAACTTCAACTTTCAGCATTACTTATAAGAGTGAAAAATCGAAAATAACTAGTATAGGTGAAAAAGATAAATGATTATTTGTATTTTCAGATGAGTTTAATTGATTATGTTGTATTAAAGAAAATTAGAATAGTAAAACTTTGTGGTTAAACATAGTAATGGCCTATAAATTTAAACCAATATGCAAAATTGGTATATATTAAGATAAAAATTAAGATGGATATTTAAACTTAGATAGATTAAAATGAAAATAGTTGACTTGTTTGGTGAGTGAAACTGTTTGTAAATATTATCATTTTTTATTTTTATTGTTGTAATATCATTTATACAAAAGTGTTTAAAACATGCTATGATTGTTAGTGTGTTTGTGTAAGTATGTGTTTGTGTGTATATGTACTGGGATGAAAAAAGAAGTAGTGGACCTATATTACAAGGTCATATGTGTTTACAATTTTTCTTAATTAAAAAAAACCAAAAAATTATTTCAATGAATACAATGTTCAATAAATTAAGAAAAAAGTTTCTTCAATGATGATGATTATTTTACATAGTTTGTCTATAGAAAGTAATGCAATTTCTTCATTAACTTTACAAATTGATGGATCCAATTACCAAAAAAAATTCCTTGCATATAATACTGAAGAACCACTAACAACAGGACAAAAGTGTATTTTTCCCAGAGAGAATTCTCTGTCCCAAAGTAAGTTTCTTAGCACAACCTTCATGGCCTCATTCCTCAGACTATAGATAATAGGGTTGAGTGTTGGGGGTATCACTGTGTAAAAGATAGATACCATAAGATCAAAGATCAAATGCAGATGGAGAATCTGTAGTTGGTTTTAGATATGCACAGATGCCTGTAGAGAGAAAAAATGAGACAACAAAGAGGTGGGGCAGGCAGGTGGAGAATACCTTAGAGCGGCCTTCACCAGAGGGTATTCTTAGAACTGTGGAGAATATGTGAACATAGGAGAATGCAATGGAGACAAAGCAGGCTAAAGCTACCACAGACATGAAAGCAGCTACTCCGATCACTCCTAGGTAATCATTGGAACAGGAGAGCTTCAGTAATTGGGGAACATCACAGAAAAATTGATGGATTATTTTCACCCTACAGAATGTGATAGAAAATGTGGCTGCTGTGTATAAGATTCCTGAGATGCCTCCACTCACCCACACAGCTATCACAGCCCACTGACAATTTCTGGGATCCATGATGACCTCATAGTGCAGTGGGAAGCAAATGGCTGTATAACGGTCATAAGACATGACTGTAAGAATAGCTACCTCAGTCCAGGCCAAAGATGTGAAGAAGAAAACCTGCAGTATGCACTGGCCATATGAAACATAGTTATCATCCATCAGTGAATTGTCAATGGCCTGGGGGACTGTGACAGAAATGAAGGAGAGGTCCAGAAGGGAAAGTTGCTTCAAGAAGTAATACATTGGAGATTGGAGGTGCTGGTCCAGTGTTGTGATGGTGATAATAATGAAGTTTCCTGTCAAAGCCACTAGGTACAACACCAAGAAGAGCAAAGCATACAAGATCTGCAGCTCGCGATCATCAGAAAACCCCAAGAGTAGGAATCCATTCCTTGTAGTTATGTTTGTCATAATCATTTGGAAAATGCAAATCTGGTAGCAGTTGGAAAATAAAAGAATATGGAAAATGTAATAGAAAGACACTAAAATAATCATTAATCTGTTCATCATTGCTTATTTCAATCATTTAAGGACCTGTTATTTATCAGCTGTGTCCTAGATGTTGGGAAATCAAAGGTGATAACACATGTTTCTTAAGTAAATAGAGCTTACAGTTTACCCTAGTAAACTAGTAGTTAGAATACAAAACAGGTCCTATCAAGAAAAAGTCATTGTGTTTGCCCCAGGGATAAATGCTATTCCATTGTCACAGGTGAAAACTTTTGCTTTGTTTTTCACCAAAAGAAACACAATAATGAGCTCTTAGGAGTGTTTGAATAGTGGATGAATTACATTTGAGCACACTGGCTTATTTTAGTAGATGAAATGGCCCTTTTCAGAGGAAATTTTGGAAATTAAAACATGGGCTTGTTGTGGACCGGTGATCCCTGTTTTCATTCTAGCAAACAATATGGTCATTACAATGAGAAGCCAAGAGCCAAAATGGACAGTGTTATTGCTCTTCCAATTAACACTGTATCTAATGGACATGTTGAAATCAAGAGCAAAAATACTTTGTAAAGTAAATACTTAAATACCACTCACAGATTAAGCGTCTAATTTGATTACATGAGATATTTTCTGATTCTAACAAATTCTGTTTATATCTTCATTTTATCGAACTTGTTGAAGCTCTCAAATAGTTATTGATCACTTACTACAAGTAAAGACACTTGTAAAGAAAAAGACTGAATGCCCTGAGGTGGTTTTTAAACATGGAAGGAAAAATACTCTAATACACAACTTCAGAAAGAGATTTGTGGAATAAAGCAGTCTTCATTTCAGAGAAGGGATAAACCGAGTTTGGGTTTATGACCTGGGCTTTTGATCTTATGAGATGGAACTATCCAAGCATTTATTCTCCCCTTACAAAATGCACATTGGTATGTGAGGACTGATGAGACATTAATAATGATTCTCTTATATTCCTGCACATTTTTCCTTTCATGTCTTAGTTCTATGCAACAACTGAAGAAATTGCTGTATTAGTTTTTTTGGACTTTATTTTAAACCACATGAAATCTCACTGTGTGTGTGTGTGTGTGCGCACACACACAAAATTCATCTTAGAAAAATCTGGGAGAATCCAAAGACTTGTGGTGAGCACTCCCTCCCCATTCCTTATCAGTATTTTGTTAATCCATCTCTCCTGCTGACCACCCAGACTTCTGCTGCCTCTGTTTCATGAAACTTCTCTTTCAAAAAGAATGCATCTAAGGATCATATTTCTATTTCCTGCTGCTTTTAGACTATAATAAAATGGCTGTTAAATTAACTAAATATTTTAAATTTGTTTTAGTTGTCACAGTTGAAAGCCTCTTTTATCTTACTCTGTGAACATGAATTCCAAATTTAATTTAATCAACCTATAGTGTCCTCAAACTTATTGATTTCTGTTAACATTTCATACCACATAATAGCACATAATAGCAGAGAAAATTAAGAGTGAAGTTATACTTCTAACAGAATTTCTGTAGTCCAAGTTTTGTTTTATTGTTCCATTTTGCCCTGTACTGATAAAATTATAAACAACATGATTAACCATACTTAATTTTGATTAATTTAATATTTTAATCTGCCAAAAGCACATATGTGGTTATCAACAGACTGGGAAGTAAAAAAATAATAACAATCTTGAGCATTCATTTTAATAAGACAGACACCATACTAGAGTACATCATAAAAATATATATCATTTAATTTACACAGGTATTTCTATCTTTATGGAGATAAGCATCTTAATCTTTATTTATACAGGAAAAACTTAATGCCCAGAATGCTTAAATAGCAGAATTGATGTTGAGTTCCAAGCCCTTGGCCTTTGTAGCTCATACTGCTTTCTTACATGTAAAAATATATAAAACTTAATAAAAGACATGAAGGAATATTGGGGAAAAAAAGCCACAATTACATTCAGGCTTGTAATTCCTACAGACACCAAAGATTATTTGAAGAAGTTTTTTACAAAGCTTAATTTATGTAAACAGATAAAATATTAACCTTTTCCAATTTACTGGTTTTCCTTAAGTGGCTCATTATTTTAACACACTTATGTGAATTAAATATATAGATTTTATTACTTTGTTTATTTTCTGGGAACAAAAATTCCTTCCCTGAAAGAATGAATACTCTTGCTTTTTCTAAAGTCAATTTGAAGAACATAAGGTTCTGTCAAAAATTTCATGAAAGCTTACTCTTTTTTCTTACCCAAGATTGGAAAACTCACCACAGGTGTCTTTTGTATGCAGTAGTTGTTAAAATTGATCACCAACTTCTGACACTTCTCATCTGTAATCACACAGATTTTAAATATATGTCATTTCCCTTGAGAATGTGTGTGTGTGTGTGTGTGTGTGTGTGTGTGTGTGTGTTGTTTTTGTTTTTTGAGGGGGAGTGGGGAGCATCTTTCAAATTGGAAACTTGAGCTAAATAATAAATCTTCATTTTCTCTACCCCTCTAGCACCTGGGACTTGGAGTTGTAACATTTCCACACAAAGAAATGGTTTAGTAAGTGGTGGTAGATGTTTGTTGTCCCTGCTTCAGTGGTTCTCAAACTTTAATAGGTATGTAAATCACCTGGAGAGCTTATTAAGACACAGGAACCTAAGAACTACACTCAGAAATTCTGATTCAGAAAGGCTCAAGTGATCCCCAGGAATTTGAGTGCCTACCATGCTTCCAGGTGTTGCTGCAGATCTGAGTACCATGCATGGAGAACCACTTTACTAGCTAAATCATGTATTTCTAAGACGAACAGGAAATCTTGAACTTTAAAAAAAATGAATATTTAATGTCAGTCCTCCTGGAAAACTAAAAATAAATGTTTATGTTTGAAATTGAGACCTACCTATCGAATCTCCGGTTTTGAACAACTATTTTGGTCATTCATTATGATTAGTAACAATAGAAAAAAATAGTTTAAAAAAAAGTCTACAAGGCCATCCTAAAACAAATGTAGCAACTACCTGAAATCCTCTCAGGTGGCCTAGTCTATTAAAATTTATTATTCAAATCTTATAATACCTTTAAAAGTAATTGAAAATAAATGTAAGCCCACAATATACTTTTGTTTTTTTCTGAGATCTCTTACCATCTTTTATGGACATCATTAATATTTTTTAGTAATGACCATGTGACCAAAGATTTTCTCTAAAGTTATGTGGATACTTACTTGTTATATTGTAAAGGCTGCATAGCATTCTGCTCAGATTACAAATCACAGCTTGCAGGGTTTTTTTTTTCATTTTTTAAAAAAGTTTTATTGAGTACCTGTTTTGTACCATGCACTTTTCTATTTTGTGTCATTTCTATTGTGTGTCATAAATAACATTTTTCCATGTTTTTTAATGCAACAATTATTCAATTCATGTAAACATATAAACAGCTCTGTTAAATTTTTCTTTATTATAAATAAAGACTTGTGGGCTGGGGATGGATGTGGCTCAAGCTGTAGCACACTCGCCTGCCATGTGTGGTGCTGGGTTCAATTCTCAGCACCACATACAAATAAAGATGTTGTGTCTGCCGAAAACTAAAAAATAAATATTAAAAGATTCTCTCTCTCTCTCTCTCTCTCTCTCTCTCTCTCTCTCTCTTGCTCTCTTTAAACAAAAATAAAGACTTGTGCTAGCATGATCAGTCTTATAAATATTATATTTTCTACAGTTGATCTTTGTTAAATTTAAATTGAGATGAGGTTATTGTTGAAAATTTTCATAAGTTTCAAATATTGAGAATTCTTTTTAAAAATTATCATGAAATGTTATATTGCTTGCAACATTATTTTCCCTGATCTCACCAACACAAGGAATTTATCATTTGTTATTTTTTGTGCTAGATTACATAAAACATATTGTGTAATAATATTCATGTAGCAATTAAAATCAGATTGCTCAAGTTTGGATTCTGGTTCTACCATTTACTTTTTATGAGGAAACTTTGAATAATTCATCTTTCTGCATCTTTGATTTCTTATCTGAAAAAAATGACCTTATTGATTAGATAATTCATGAAGAACATTCAGCAGAGACTCATAATTAATTAGGCACTTAAGAATAAGTATTATGACCATTGATGTTTGATTTAAAATGTTACCACCCAAAATTTTTACAAAAAAAATATAGGAAACACTTTCTATTTTTTTTTTTGTTTTGAAAACAAAGTTAGACAAAAACAGTGTACACATACATATAAAAGGGAAAAATAACTTCGTATCAATGCATACAGAAAATTTTGATAAAATTCAACAGCCATCCAAAATAAAAGGATTAAGTTACTGAAAATGAAGAGGGAAACTTTGATCTGACAAAGAGAATCCTAACAGAAGTTATGGTATTCCTCATACTTAATAAGGAAATATTTAATATTTTCCTTGTGATTATAGAAATAAGAATGACCACTAACAACATTTCTACTTGACAGTTCAATAGTATAAGAAAAGTCACAAAGAATTTATAAAATTTGGAAACAAATTACATGGTTTTGTACATAAAAATGCAAAAATAAAATATATGTAAGCTATTAGAATTAATTAGTAGTACAGAATAGTCAATGAAATTATAAAATTATAAAAAACATATGTTTTGGTATCTTTAAAAAGCACCTAGTGTTAAGAATAAATCTAGGGGCTGGGGTTGTGGTTCAAGTGGTAGCGCGCTCACCTGGCATGTGCGAGGCACTGGGTTAAATCTTCAGTACCACATAAAAATAAAATAAAGATATTGTTTCCACCTAAAGTTAAAAAATAATATTTTTTAAAAAGAATAAATCTAATTAAATATTTTGAAAGACTTTACATTGAAAAACCAGAAAATTTTGCTGATAAAAATTAAAGCAGACAAATAAATTTGGGGGTCACAGTATTTTAATAAATTGGAAGTTTTAATAATGTTGAGATGTCAATTATCCCCAAATTAATCTGTAAATTCAATGTGGTTGTCATTAAAATTCAACTGGCTCATATGTTTATGAAAGTTGATGATTCTATAATTAATATAAAAATACATAGAATAAAGTTCACATCAAAGTCAAAGAACTTACATCAGTGGATATCAAAACTTACTATAAAGCTGTGATATCTAGAACAATCATTTAGAATAGAGGATCCCTGATCAAATTCATACAGCCATTCATCAGATTTAAGATCAATATTCCACTGCAATGAATTGGGAAGAGAATAGTGCTATCGCTTGGATCTTAAATATTCCTTAAAGGCCATGTGTTGAAGGATTGAATTACAGCCTGAATTCAAATTGGGAGGTGGTGGAACTTTTAAAAAAATAGGGCCTTGTGGAAGGAAGTTAAGTAATTTGTGACTTGTCCTCCTTAAAGGGGATATTGGGACTCTATCCCCTTTCTCTCTTCCTTAATGTTTCTTATCTGCCATAGGTGAGAAGCTCTACTCTACCACATATTCCCTGTGATGATGTTTTGCCCCACTTTAGGCCAAGAGCAATAGAGTCATTAGACTATGAAGTGAAGAAACCTGTGAAACTGTGAGCCAAAATCTTTCCTCTTCATTAGTTGATTATCTCAAGAATTAATTCACAGTGATAGAAAACTGACTAACAAAAATGATCTTTCCAATAAACTTTGCTGGGACAACTGAATATCTATATGGAAAGAAGCCATGTTCTCTATCTCATGTTCTTCATAAAAGGCAATTTCAGTCTAGTGAGAACTAAAACAATAAATCCTCCTAAAAAAATTATCAAACTGAATTATCATAGAGTAGAAAAAAATTTGTTTAAGGCACAAAATACATGAACCAGAAAGATGAAGATAAATAAATTATATTTCATTAAAATTGAGAACTTATAATATTGGATCATAATTTTAAAACTTATTGATGATTACTAATTTTAAATATTCAGAACTCTTTGAAGTAAACCTTAATTGCAATTAAATATTTCAAATGGTTTATCTTGCTAATCCTAATCCAATTGTATTAGCAATGAGAGATTATCAGAAAATAATGAATATTAAATATTTCAAATGGTTTATCTTTCTAATCCTAATCCAATTGTATAAGCAATGAGAGATTATCAGAAAACAATGATATTTTAATTATAAAAGTATTATTTATCAAAGTGTGAAAAGCATATAAAAGTATTATTTATCAAAGTGTGAAAAGCTGATACTTAGATGATAAGATACGGCCTTAAATATTTATATTGGGAATGAAAAAAATTGAAAAAAATATTGAAAAACCACAAATTTGGTTAAAGAATTAGATTTACAAATCTCCAAGTACAAGTGACATAGTGATATAATATAAGAACAAAAGTTGTTGAAATAGATGAATAAGTAAATAAAGGATATTTTAAATTGTCACTAAATTATTATTAAACTGTTAAAATTTTTAGCAAGATTGCTAAGTAAAGAGACAATACTCACATTGATAATTTATTAGTGAAAAAGGGGTAATTCAGGTAACTATAAAGTTATAAAAAATTGTGGAAATTCGTGCTAATATTTCTTTTAAAAAAACAGTTGATATGACTCAATAACCCTGAAAAAGAAATAGAACACTAGTTTCCTTACTATGATATACACATTCTGAGGGGACTTCCACCTAAGGCCTTTGTACTCTGTTTTCTCTGGCTGGAATGTTCTTCCCCATATATCTACTTAACTACTTTCATTTAAGTTTTCCATTTCCATTGGTATTAGTTGCGTGGGCTCTCTCATCCATCGAGGAGGTCCATGGAACAGGGTAGAGGAGAGTGTGACTGTGATCGGTAATCAAGACCTCAGGAGATGAAGCAGGAAGCAGGTCTGATTTTATTGCACAGTTACCATGTATATATACTCAGGCAGTAGCTAAGCAGATTACAGGCAGCTACCAATACAATTTCTGCAGGGACTGCAACACAAGGCCTCACACCCAGGGCTGTCCCTAGGAGGTAAGCCCTGCTCATGTGCCTAGCATGAGGGGTTGGTTTGCCACTCAGACGTCCTTAATGTATGCCATGTATGCAGTACTCCAGGCACTTGTCCCCACAGTTGGTGAAAGGCTTACGATATAACATAATTACTTTCCTATACTATCTTACTTGCCTTTTTTTCTTAATTTCTGTAACATGTGTTATTAATATAGTACATTTTTACATACTTATTTGTTAATAGTTTTTTTTCCACAATACACTGCACAATAAGGATGGAAATTTGTTTCCATTTCTAAATTTTCAATAGAATACAAATAAATTAACTTGAATGAAAGATGAATTAAAGAATAAAAACTGGTGATCTCAATAGATTAGTTGCATGCAAGTCAACATAAATTTATGATGGAAAACAGCAAACTTCAAATAGGAGAACACTTTTTTAATTCAGTTAAAGGACTTTGGATGGAATATTACTTTAGTGTGTTCTGATAACCCAATCCTCCTGATCCTTATATCCATTGCAAATGACTCTGTACTTAGTCATGGAATCAAGCCATCATGCATGCTCTGATACGAGAAGCTCACTCTAGCTATGTGCAAAGGACCAAAAGAGAAGAATCAATAACCAGCCAAGAGTTTCAGTTGGCTCCCCAATCAAAATCTGAACCATCTTGATTGGATTAGTGACAAGCTGTCTTTAACTAGCTAAGTTAAAACAAATAAATTGCATAGTTGTTGTTTTTTGTTTTGGTACCAAATATTGAAGTCAGGGGCACTCGACCCCAGCCCTTTTTTGTATTTTTTTTTTAATTTAGAGAGAGGGTCTTACTGATTTGTTTAGCACCTCGCTCTTTGCTGAGGCTGGCTTTGGACTCATGATCCTCCTGTTTCAGCTTCCCAGGCTGCTGGGATTACAGATGCACACCAATCAGTGGAGTAGAGAAAAGAAATTGGAAGGGGAGGAGAGATGGGAAAAGGGAGGAACCACCCTAGACTAAATAGGACCAAATGTTCATATGTGTCTGTGTGTGTGTATATATATATATATATATATATATATATATATATATATATATATATATGCCATATATATATATATGCCAGAAAGAATTTCACCTTTATGTATGTCTATAATGCACTAATTAAATAAAACTGTAAGAAAAGAGAACAAAGATCCATGGAGTAAAGGAGAAGGGAAAAGATAGAGGGAGGCAAGGAGAGAAAAGGAAAGAGGGAGGCAAGGAGAGAAAAGGAAAGCACTGGAGATTGAATTGGAGCAAATTATATTCCAAGATTGTATAATTATGCCCAAATGCACCCTAATATTATGTATAACTATACTGAAATAATTAAAAATAAGATTTCATCCCAGCCCTGTTAGAATGAATATTATAAAAAAAAGTAACAAATTCTGGAAAAGAAATTGAGGAAGAGATACTTTTTTTTTTTTTTTTTAGAAAGAGAGAGAGAATATTTTTAATATTTATTTTTTAGTTTTCGGTGGACAAAACATCTTTATTTTATTTTTATGTGGTGCTGAGAATCGAACCCAGTGCCCTGCGCATGCCAGGCAAGTGCAATACCACTTGAGCCACACCCCCAGCCTGAGACACTTTTGTAAACTATTGATGGGAATATAAAATAGTACAGCCAATTAGTACAGCTAATTATAGTCCCACTAATGGGATGAAATATTTCTCAAAACATTAAAAATTAAACTATTGTATGATCCAGAAATCCCACTACTAGCTATATATCCAAAGGAAATGAAATCAGCTACTTTAGAGAGAGCTCTACTCCCATGTTTACCACAGTACTATTTGTAAAAGTCCAGATATTAAATTAACTTAAGTGCCCATTCACAGATGAATGGATAAAGAAAGTGTGGCATACATACAAAATGTAATGTTAGTCAGCCACATTTAAGAATGAAATCTGGTAATTTCTAACAACATAGATAAGCCTGGAGGCTTGTTAAGTGAAATAAGCCAGACACAGAAAGACAAATATCACATGATCTCCCTCATATGTGGAATCTAAAAAGTGGATTTTATAGCAATAAAGAGTATAATAGTGGTTACCAGAGGCTGAAAATGGTAGGAAAGAGGAGGGGATGAGGAAAGATTGGTCAATGAGCACAAAGTTAAAATTCATTTTGGCTTATGGTTTCAGAGGTTCAGTCCATGGTTGGCTAACTTCAAAGCTCTGGGCCTAACATGAGGTAGAACATCATGGTGGAAGGGCATGGTGGAGGAAAGCTGATTAGTTCAGGACAGCCAGGGAAAATGTAATCCCCAATGGCTTAATCCATTGACCTACCACCTCCAACCACAACCTACATGCCTACATTTAGCACCCAATAATCTATTCAGATTTTTATCCAACAAATATATTAATCAACTTATTAGGTTACAGCTCTCAGAATTTACTAATTTCACCTCTGAACATCCCTGAATTTTCTCATACGTGAGCTTTTTGGGGACATATCACATCCAAACCATAACCCTGTACATAACTGTTGTCTATAGTCACCTGACAGTGTAATAGCACACCAGAACTCTATATTCCTATCAAACTGTAATTTGGCATCCATTGATCAATATTTCTCTATTCCTACCTTACCACTTCTCTCCTAAGTCTCTAGTAATCTGCATTCTACACTCTACTTCTAGGATATTCACTGTTTTAGATTCCACATGAGTAGGATCTCACAGTATGTGTATTTCTTTCCTGGCTTAATTCTCTTAACTAGATGACCTCTGTGTATACATATCATGTGCTCTTTGTCATCCATCAGTTGATAGACCTTTAGTTTATTTCCATTTCTTGGCTATAGTGAATATCATTGCAATAAACATGAGAGTGCAGAAGTCTTTTCTGATTTTGTTTGTCTTTTATTTTCATTTTTTTCCTTATATGATTAGTTGGGCTTTGACTACTAGCACTAAATTGGAGTAGACAATAAAAATGACTATCTGTGTTGTTCCAGATATTTGAAATCCACCTTTCAATTTTTTCTCACTCAGTGCTATGCTAAAAATTGTCTTCTTATATCTGATCTTTATCATGTTGAAGTATGTTTATTTTATACCTAATTTGTTCAGCATTTTTATAAGGAAGAATATTGAATTTTAGCCTATAATTTACTAGTAATATAGTTTCAGTGACATTAGGTAGATGGCCCAAAACAATAGTAAAAAAATGTGCTGAGAATAGGAAATTTGTAATCATTCCCAACATTTTTGAAATTGTCTAGTGTTTTTGTAGTAAACTAGATGACAATAATTGTTCTAATATGAATATTTTTACCTTATTTAATATATTTTCCTACTGCTTCAACTATGTCAAAAATTATATTTCTATTTAATGGCTTATTGGATATTTAAAAAACTTACTAATGTAATATTTTAAACATTTACAATATTGTAAAATTGCTTTCAGGAACACTAAAGTATATCTTCATTAATCTTGTTTTCAGTGTTATACTATTTTTATTTGCTGGTTTGACAATAATGTACTATACTTCACTTAGCTTGTTATAGTTAAATCTTCATCCCAGGGTTTCATAAATTGACTTCCAGACCACTCACATATAATCAAATCAAGCTTTTATTGAAGCACATCGGTGGCGGCTGAACAGAACATAAAGCTGTTTCCCTGATTATCCCCTTACAATTGCAAGGGCACTCCTTATAAGCCTGAAAACCGCAAAGGGGATGTTCCAGGGGTCTAGCCAATGCAAGCAAGCCAGGTTACACAAGAAGACAGTGCAGTCAAGCGGAGGGAAGCCTAACCAATAACAGTTATCTCAGTCACCCCAGTTACAGAAACAGAGCCACATTACCTTAGTTACAGAAACAATGCCCATTAGGTAGTTCCATGTTCTTAAAGGTTTCTATAGCAAAAGGAAAAGAACATTTTGCCCCAGTTACGACTCTTTAACTTTGCATGGTTGTTTTACAGGATGAAGTCATAAAACAAAATGGAGTCACATTTGCTTCTAGTATCACAGCTGTGTATTTAAGCATATGACCTCCTAAAATCTCAGGAAGAATTCATGAAGAAATATTAATTGCCATTATAAAATTAAAACTTCAAAATTCTCAGGTTTTCTTTTGACATGACTGTGATTTTTAAGGTGAGTCAAATATATTCCTAAAGCTTGGGAGACATACCTGGAACAGTTTCTCACAGCAGCCAAATATTTCTCTGAAGACTCGTGTTTTTGTTTAATTTAATGCAATTCCTATAATGTAACATGTACATGTGTATTAAAATGAAAAATATTTTTATTTAGTGTCCTCAAATACCTTAAAACACATGCCTTCTGAGAATGATACTGCTTTTAGAGAATGCATAAATTAACACAATACATAATTTTCTTAATACATATTAGGATACATTTTATATTATATTTTATGTTGATAGGAGTCCCATCTAAGAATTAGTTGGGTGAGAAACTCTCTGACTAAAAAAAAAATTGTAATAATTAGGATACTTTTTTTGATCATACTAGAACTAAACAAAACAAAACAAAACAAAACAAAACAAAACAACAACAACAACAACAACAAAAAAAACCAGTGGCCTTCAAAAGTATTTCCAGAAGCCTTTTTCTAATGTTCATATCCAAAGACTGGTATTTTTATTTATTTATTTATTTTATTGGTTGTTCAAAACATTACAAAGCTCATGACATATCATCTTTCATACATTTGATTCAAGTGGGTTATGAACTCCCATTTTTACCCCAAATACAAGTTGCAGAATCACATCGGTTACACATCCACATTTTTACATAATGCCATATTAGTGACTGTTGTATTCTGCTACCTTTCCTATCCCCTACTATCCCCCCTCCCCTTCCCTCTCATCTTCCCTCTCTACCCCATCTGCTGTTATTAAATTCTCTCCCTTGTTTTTTATCCCCTTTCCCCTTACAAACTCTTATATGTAATTTTGTGTAACAATGAGGATCTCTTTCCATTTCCATACAGTTTCCCTTCTCTCTCCCTTTCTCTCCCCCCATTCGACTTTGTTTAATGTTAATCTTTTTCTCATGCTCTTCCTCCCTGTTCTGTTCTTAGTTACTCTCTTTATATCAAAGAAGACATTTGGCATTTGTTTTTTAAGGATTGGCTAACTTCACATAGCATAATCTGCTCTAAGGCCATCCATTTCCCTGCAAATTCCATGATTTTGTCCTTTTTTAGTGCTGTGTAACACTCCATTGTGTATAAATGCCACATTTTTTTATCCATTCATCTATTGAAGGACATCTAGGTTGATTCCAGAGTCTAGCAATTGTGAATTGTGCTGCTATGATCATTGATGTGGCAGTATCCCTATAGTATGCTCTTTTAAGGTCCTCAGGTAATAGACTGAGAAGGGCGATAGCTGGGTCAAATGGTGATTTCATTTCCAGCTTTCCCAGGAATCTCCATACTGCTTTCCATATTGGCCACACCAATTTGCAGTCCCACCAGCAATGTACAAGTGTACCCTTTTTCCGACATCCTCGCCAACACTTATTGTTGTTTGACTTCCTAATGGCTGCCAATCTTACTGGAGTGAGATGGTATCTTAGGGTGGTTTTGATTTGCATTTCTCTGACTGCTAGAGATGGTGAGCATTTTTTCATGTACTTATTGATTGATTGTATGTTCTCCTCTGAGAATTGTCTGTTCAGGTCCTTGGCCCATTTGTTGATAGGATTATTTGTTATCTTATTGTTTAATTTTTTGAGTTCTTTGTATATTCTGGATATTAGGGCTCTATCTGAAGTGTGAGGAGTAAAAATTTGTTCCCATGATGTAGGTTCCCTATTTACCTCTCTTATTGTTTCTCTTGCTGAGAAAAAACTTTTTAGTTTAAGTAAGTCCCATTTGTTTATTCTTGTATTTAACTCTTGGGCTATGGGCGTCCTATTAAGGAATTTGGAGCCCGACCGCACAATATGTATATCAGAGCAAACTTTTTCTTCTATCAGGCGCAGAGTCTCTGATATGATGTCAAGCTCTTTGATCCATTTTGAATTAACTTTTGTGCATGGCGACAGAAAGGGGTTCAGCTTCATTTTGTTTCATATGGATTTCCAGTTTTCCCAGCACCATTTGTTGAAGATGCTATCCTTTCTCCATTGCATGCTTTTAGCCCCTTTATCAAATATAAGAAAGTTGTAGTTTTGTGGATTGGTCTCTATGTCCTCTATTCTGTACCATTGGTCCACCTGCCTGTTTTGGTACCAATACCATGCTGTTTTTGTTACTATTGCTGTATAGTACAGTTTGAAATCTGGTATCGCTATACCTCCAGATTCACACTTCCTGCTTAGAATTGCTTTTGCTACTCTGGGTCTTTTGTTTTTCCATATGAATTTCATGATAGCTTTATCTATTTCTACAAGAAATGCCCTTGGGATTTTGATTGGCATTGCATTGAACCTATAGAGAACTTTGGGTAATATCACCATTTTGATGATGTTGGTTCTACCTATCCATGAACAGGGTACATTTTTCCATCTTCTAAGATCTTCTTTTATCTCTCTCTTTAGGGTTCTGTAGTTTTCATTATATAAATCTTTCACCTGTTTTGTTAGGTTGATTCCCAAGTATTTTATTTCTTTTTGAGGATATTGTGAATGGGGTGGTTTTCCTCATTTCCATTTCAGAAATTTTGTTGCTGATGCACAGGAATGCCTTTGATTTATGTGTGTTGATTTTATATCCTACCACTTTGCTGAATTCATTTATTAGTTCTAGTAGTTTCTTTGTAGACTCTTTTGGGTCTTCTAGGTATAGGATCATGTTGTCTGCAAATAGTGACATTTTAAGTTCTTCTTTTCTTATTTTTATGCCTTTAATTTCTTTTGTCTGTCTAATTGCTCTGGATAGTATTTCAAGGACTAAATTAAATAGAAGTGGTGAGAGAGGGCATCCCTGTATTGTTCCAGATTTTAGCGGGAATGCCTTCAGTTTTTCTCCATTTAGAATGATGCTACCCTGAGGCTTAGCATATATAGCTTTTACAATGTTGAGGTAAGTTCCTGTTATCCCTAGTTTTTCTAGTGTTTTGAACATAAAGGGATGCTGTACTTTGTCAAATGCTTTTTCTGCATCTATCAAGACAATAATATGGTTCTTCTCTTTAAGTCTATTGATGTGGTGAATAACATTTATTGATTTCCCAGGAATGAATCCTACTTTATCATGGTGCACAATTTTTTTGATATGCTTTTGTATTTGTTTTGCCAGGATTTTATTGAGAATTTTTGCATCTATGTTCATTAGAGATATTGGTCTGTAGTTTTCTTTCTTTGAAGTGTCTTTGTCTGGTTTCGAGATCAGGGTGATGTTGGCCTCATAGAATGAATTTGGAAGAGCTCCTTCTTTTTCTATTTCTTGAAATAGCTTGAAAAGTATTGGTATTAATTCTTCTTTGAAGGTTTTGTAAAACTCCGCTGTATACCCATCCAGTCCAGGGCTTTTCTTGGTTGGTAGTCTTTTAATGGCTTCTTCTATTTCTTCCTTTGTTATTAGTCTGTTTAAATTGTGTCTGTCTTCCTGACTCAATCTGGGCAGATCATATGACTTAAGAAGTTTATCGATATCTTCACTGTCTTCTATTTTATTAGAATATAGGGTGTCAAAACACTTTCTAATTATCTTCTGTATTTCTGTAGTGTCTGTTGTGATATTGCCTTTTTCACCGCGTATGTTAGTAATTTGAGTTTTCTCTCTTCTTCTCTTTGTTAACATGGCTAAGGGTCTGTCGATCTTATTTATTTTTTCAAAGAACCAACTTTTAGTTTTATCAATTTTTTCAATGTTTTTTTGTTGTTGTTGTTGTTTCAATTTTGTTGATTTCCGCTCTGATTTTCATTATTTCTTGTCTTCTGCTATATTTGCTGTTGTTTTTGCTCTTCCTTTACCAGGGTTTTGAGATGTAGTGTGAGTTCATTTATTTGTTGTTGTTTTTTATTTTTTTGAGGAATGAACTCCAGGAAATGAATTTCCCTCTTAAAACTGCTTTCATTGTGTCCCATAGATTCTGGTATGTTGTGTCTGAATTGTCATTTATCTCTAAGAATTTTTTGATTTTCTCCTTTATGTCTTCTGTAACCCATTGATCATTCAGTAACCGCCCACCCGGCAAACGGCCCGCCCGCCTGCTCGGCTCTGTGAAGGGCCCCGCCCGCCCGGCTCAGGAGGCGACATGAAGGGACTTTAACCAAGCCTTTATGAAATAGCGAACAGGGAACTGAAACCAGAGATTGAGTCAGACCAGAGACAAGCCCATCCCACCCCTCCCTTGAGACACTCCGGCAAGGAGCAAGGGGCCCAACATAGCAGAGAGGGAAAGTCACCAAAGTTCGGCCAATGAGATTCCTTCCCAGCTGAATCTACTTTAGCAGGTGTGTGACTCCCACCCAAATCAGACATAAACAACTGGGAAACTTCAAAAATCTCTCCGTGGGTGTGACCGTAAGGGCCAAGGGACTCCGGACCCCCAACTCCCCCTACTGCCAGTGATGTAGGCATGACTGTAGGGGCAGAGGGAAGCAGAGAAGACTCCCCACCCCCAATCCCCCCAACCGCCAAATGAGAGGGCGTGATGGTAGGGGTGGAGGGAAACAGAGGACACTCCAGACCCACAACCCCTCCTACTGTCAGCGGAGTGGTCGTGATTGAAGGGGTTGAGGGAAGCAGAGGGTATCCTCGACCCCCAACTCCCATTACCACCAGGGGCGACACCAAAGGTCTTAGCAGCCAGCTTCCGAGGGCCTGTCCACCAAAGGGGTCCAGAAATATTAAACTATTGTCTCCCAGACCATAGCTCCACAGCACTGGGGCTTAGATGAATGACAGAGAGAGTGCTCAGTCATTCGGGAAATAGGGCACGTGGTGGGGCTGAAAGTGTAACCACATCCTTGGGGAACCACCTCCGGTGAGCAGGTCCTGGTTGGCTGGCAGGAGGAAGGGGAGGAGGGGCCGTAGAAGTGAAACGGTTCTGGACCAACAGGATTGAGAGACTCCCAGGAGCCGCCTTATAGGGATTGCTGTCGACACTTTGAGGGCAAAACTCAGCCCGGAGGGCACAGCTCTGCCTACGGGAAGAGAAGAAAATGGGTCTCTAAGACATAAATTTATTTCTTATTTTATTTTATTTTATTTTTTCTCCCACCTTTTCCCTCTTTCTTTCCCCTTTCAAGTTTTATTGTACTTTCCATTCTCCTCTATGCTATCTATCTCCCTCTCCTTCTTTCTTTTCAAGAGCACCTTCCTTTCCCTTCTGCACAACTTTCATCCCAAGCATTACATCCTCCATTACGTGTAATTGTCTAAATGCAAATAGGTGAATGTTTTGAGGCTGTCTATAGGGCTCCTAAATACCTAGCTGCTACCAACATCCTGATCCAATCGACGGTTAGTATCCCCCTTCAGTAGAGCAACCGTCTAAAGTAACCAAGACATACTAACCCTTATACCTTCATTGCACCTAACCTAAAGTCCTAAGAACAAACAAATCACTATATGCATACAGAATCTGGAAGCCCTTTATAAATTGAATGAATCAGCTCTAAAGTACAATAAAGTCCAACATCTCTAGGCATAATCTCCCACCACAAAGGAGAGACTACAGAGATATACAAAGCCAAAAAAAATGTATAGGAGAAAGCAGTTACAAAGCAGTCAAACAGAGCTGGAATGTAACGTAAACAACATGAAAAAACAAGGGAAAAAAGGATTACAGATAATGCAGGACAACTTAAATCTGCAGGAGGACCTAGAAGAATCAGAAAAATGGACAGGGAAAGAAATCAAGGCATACCTAACTCAGATGGAATGGAATATTAGAGAAGACATGAGACAGCAAGTCCAAACATTGAAAGTATATTTTGAAAACGAACTAAACAAACAAATTCAAACTGCAAAGAACGAGCTTTACCAGGAGATAGAGATCTTGAAAAAAACCAAACAGTAATCCTAGAAATGCAAGAAACCATAAACCAGATTAAAAACTCTAATGAGAATATTACAAATAGACTAGATCAAGTAGAAGTCAGAACATCAGATAATGAAGACAAAGTTTATCAACTTGAAAAGAATATAGTCAACACAGAAAAGATGCTTAAATCTCATGAGCAATCTATCCAAGAGATATGGGATCTCATCAAAAAACCAAATTTGAGAGTCATTGGGATAGAAGAAGGCACAGAGTTTCAAACCAAAGGAATGGACAACTTATTAAATTAAATAATCCTAGAAAACTTCCCAGAGATGAAAGATGGAATGGATTGCCAAATCCTGGAAGCCTACAGGACCCCAAACATCCAAACGTGCAATATACCAACTCCAAGACATATAATTATGAAGATAGCCAACATACAGAACAAGGAGAGAATATTAAAAGCTACGAGAAAAAGGAGGCAGATTACATTCAGGGGTAAACCAATTAGGTTAACAACTGATTTTTCATCACAGACGTTGAAAGCGAGAAGATCCTGGAACAATGTATTTCAAACGCTGAAAAATAATGGATTCCAACCAAGAATACTGTATCCAGCAAGATGAAGCTTCAGATTTGACAATGAAATTAAAATCTTTCACGATAAACAAAAGCTAAAAGAATTCACAGCCAGAAAATCAGAACTGCAAAGCATTTTGGGCAAAATTCTACAAGAAGAGGAATGGAAAAATAGTACCCAAAACTAACTGTGGGAGGTATCTCAGTAAAGGGGGAGGAAAATAACCAAAAAGTAAAAACTAGCCAAACTAAAATAAATAAATAAATAAACATGACTGGAAATACAGATCATATTTCAATTGTAACCTTAAATGTTAATGGACTAAACTCACCAATCAAGAGACACAAGCTAGTAACCTGGATCAAAAACAAAACAAAACAAAACAAAAAAACAATCCAACAATATGCTGCCTTCAGGAGACTCATATGATAGGAAAAGACATACACAGGCTGAAGGTGAAAGGTTGGGAAAAATCATACCACTCACATGGCCCTGGGAAACAAGCAGGAGTGGCCATACTCATATCGAATAAAATCAACTTCAAACCTAAGTTAATCAAAAGGGATAATGAAGAACACTATATACTGTTAAAAGGAACCATCCACCAACAAGACATAACAATTATCAATTTGTATGCACCAAACAATGGTGCGGCAACGTTCATAAAATAAACTCTCCTCAAGTTCACGTGTCAAATAGACTACAACACAATAATTATGGGTGACTTCAACACACCGCTCTCGCCATTAGACAGATCCTCCAGACAAAAGCTGAATAAAGAAACTATAGTACTCAATAATACAATCAATAACCAAGACTTAACCGACATATATAGAATATATCAACCATCATCAATTGGATACACGTTCTTCTCAGCAGCACATGGATCTTACTCAAAGATAGATCATATATTATGCCATAGGGCAAATCTTAGTAAATATAAAGGTGTGGAGATAATACTATGCACCATATCTGATCATAATGGAATGAAACTGGAAATCAATGATAAAAGAAGGAAGGAAAAATCCTGCATCCCAAAGACTGGTATTGAGAAGCAGAATACAAACATAAGTATTACATGGACTTGAGAAGGCCTTTTCTTAAAAAGTATTGCTACATGATAAGGTGTTCTAAGGAGACCCATCTGAGGAAAAGGCAGCTTATGTGTTAGCAGATAATCTGTGTTGTAAAAAGAAGCAATTTTCAGATGCAAATGAACATGTTAGTAGGAGGAATCCCAAAAGTCATGCTGATGTGTGGGGAAGAAGGAGAAGTTCATATAAAATCCTATGACATGGAGAATCTCAATTTGTTAGAATATTTTACTTTTGGGCGAGATTTTGTTCATGTTTTGTATAGATCTTATCTTAAACATTTGCATTTCTAGGTTTTCATAATTTCTTAGAGTATTCAACCCAGGAAAATCATTAATATTTCCAGTCATGCTAATTTAATTTAGGTCCCAGGATTCACACCATCCAAGCATTTATTTAAAGAGTCCAATTAAATTCACTGAAGGATTTTCCAAAGATTGTTCAGTTCATATTTATCAGGACCTTAAGCAACATCTTATTAAGGGATCCTAACCCATTATTTTGAATGAACTACAGAGAAGTAAAATGTGTAAAAATGATTAGACTCATTTATATAAAGACAACACTTTGGACAATATAATCATAAATAAAGCTTATTTTAAAGGAAGAAAGGAAGGCTGGAGTAGAAAAATAAGGGAGAATGAGTGGAGAGAAGGCTGTGCCTTGATTTGAGTTACTTATTGATGTATAGAATATCAGTTTTCAGGCTGTGCCTAAACTTGAGTCACTTCCTTTTGTAGAGCAGTGATTTGCCACAAGCTACTCCATTTTGAGTTTAAGTGCTTATGTGGATTGACACTAAACCTTGATGTAGAAGTGAGCAATGTCTATCTGCTTGACACAATTGTATGGCACAAACTGGTAAATTATCATGCTAGTAAGAATGCCCACCTTTGAAATTATCAAATTAATCAGGAACACTTGGATGCATAGGTGTATCAAACTCATATTGGAAAAAACAGGCCCACAAGCCTATTCAATGCACAGACCACCCAGTGATGCCTCCTCTTCATTTGAGACCCATAGAAGGAGGAGCAGCTTGAGACTGGACATAGCAGGACCCTGGATTTTGATATCTTCCTTTCTAAAAAGTTGGAATAGTACTACCATCAACTCTGCATCTCACGGATATTTAGTGATGATGACAGAGTACGGGAACAAACAAATTAAGAAAAGGCAGAACTTCAGGTTGAACAAAGGACAGCAGGAAGAAGGCAGATAAATCTGCAGCTGAAGCAGAGCTGATGTGTTCATCTTCATCACACTAAACCTGATTAGAGGCATCATGGAGACTTTAGTCCTTCATAAAATTTGCATGATGAGGCATATCAGCACTGTTTTACACCTTTTAAAATTTATTTCGGGTCCTATTTAGAAATATTATATATATATATATATATATATATATATATATATATATATATATATATAATACTTATATATAATAATTAATATGTTGTATTTTCAAAGAAATGGGACTGATAGCACTGTCACTGGATTAGATAATTATTATAGAAATAGATTTTGATATGCAGTTGTGAAATAATTTTGTCCTTATACTTGTAGAATACGTTTTGCCTTTTCTATCAGGGTGATAGGAAGACTTCTGTGTTGCAGAATTATTTATAGAAGGATATCAGTCAATCAGCACTCATGTAATTCTTTACCTAATTAGAATTTTAAAAAGGAGAATTGTGAATTATTCCCTTTGTCTTATCTGGATTTCTTCCTTGATAAACTCTTTCAGAATATCATTATTCAATTACCTGTAGTCAGATAATGTTTTTCTAAACCCAAAGAAAGCTAAGTTTCTTCTATTATATTTAAAAAAAATTTGTATCATTTTCACAATGTTCATATTTTCCTGATACCCTTGTCTAAAAAGACATAGCTATATGTTCCTGTATCTAAGATAAGCTTACATTTTTGTGAGAAAATCAAATTACATACTTCACTCAAGGGAACACTTAAGTTATTAGATGGGAATATATAGCATATATTTTGACTTTCTGAATAGTCAATACATACCTAAATAGTGGAGATTTATGGGCACATGGGTAAATTGAGCAAGGATAAAATAAACTCAAAAAATGGATAAGAAAAATAATGAGAGGAAAAAGATAAAAATATAAATGCAGCAATATTCTATCTAACAACAGAAGACACTTAGGTTAAGTATATGCTGAATATGTGAATATAAAAAGAAATAGAAGAAAATGGGAAATAAAGATGTAAGACTAATTTAGGTAATTCAGTTTATTTTCCCAGAAAAAACTATGGAGAGTTCTTGTCCTTTTGGCTGAATAAGAAAATTACAGGGATTAGAGCTTAATTTACCTAAATAATAAGTAAAAAAAAAATATGCTTTTGATTCTCATGAGGATGAGAAACTGGAGTCAGTAGACAGAAGTATCTGTAGGTCTTAAGAAAATGAGGTCTGCAAATAAATGAAGGGGGAGGAGGGAAAAAATATCTGACCATAAGGCTTAAGAAATCATGGAGCTCCTTACTTTGAAGGTGTACATTTCTAATACAGTCTTTCTTAACTTCATAAGCATGATTCTGATATAATGTGTTAATAAGACAAAATAGGAACAATAATTAGGTGTTCATTCTACCACTAACCCAGTTTAGATATTTGCTATGGTTTTAACTCCATGCTTGTGTCTATTGGATTCCCTTATTCTAAATTGTCACAGATTTAAACAATCTTTGGTTTATCTGAATGACAGGTGTTTCAGAGCTAAATCAGTTTCTACACAAAATCAATGTTATAGGATCTACAACTTTATAATGTAAATAGCAATTTCAATTTTAAAAAGTGATAGAAAGATATACCTAAAATATTTAAAAGAAAGTACAAGTTTCCAGAGGTAAAAAACATAAATACTGACACATGTATTTTCCCTTAGCTTTCCTCATGAAAAGATAATGTATTAGAAGGATTTGCAAATACCAAAATGTTGATGTCAAATTTTCCACTAGCCTAAATTGTAATCAAATTCATACATACATACAAATTCCTTATAGTATATCAATTTAGTTCCCTTAATACATTTCCAAGGTAAGAATATTTTTTCACTAAAGGGAGAAAATTTAGGCACAAAGAGGTTATAGTAATTGCTCAAATTAATAAAAGTAGTAAAATCAGAAATAAATATTTGAATGACATCAGACTTTAAATTTTATATCAGAATGCTTTTCATAATTCCATTATTCTTCTTTCAAACAAAAGTACAGGTGACTTATAGAATCAACCTTTTAATATTTTTTTCAAATTTTTTTACTTTATAGTTCTAACCTTAAATAATCCTTTTAGCTCATTCCATGAAGTCTGTCAAGGTAAGATAACTTTGGTCTTGACTAACCTTCCCTCTCTGAATCCCTTCTGCATTTACCTGGTGCTGTTTGCAGTCCATCAGTTTGTTAGGGTTGTGATGTGGAGAATGATAGAAAACTTTCCTGTGGCTCAAACATGATCCTCAGACCAGTCCACTAACCAGGCACTGTTAGACTTACTGGAAGGTCAACTTTAAGAAACCAGTTCTAATTTATGGCCATTCATAAAACCCATGGATCCACAGGGAGCTTTCCCATGAGTTTCCATTACCATTATTGTCTTAGACTCATCCTCTACTTAAGCCTCTGAGATTCAACATAATTAGTACTTGCTTCTGCCAACATGTCCAGGAGAGAAGAATCAGAGGGACTCTACAAGGGAAGAAAACTTTGGAAGCAATCAATGAAAGTTTTCTGGCAAAACACATGATTTGGGCCTTCATATTTAGAGAGTCACTTAAGAAGAAATTAAATCAATTCCAGTAAGACCAGATCTCAGAAGTCATGAAGATTTTTGTAATATACGTTATGAAATATGCAAAAATTTCTTCGTATATGGTTGCTATTCTGAGAAAAATATAACAATTCATAAAAATTTGAAATTCTCTATAAAATATTACTTTTTATGTTTCTTACCACAATAGCTCTTTATTTTCACTATCCATTTATATTAATATGCTACTTTATAATCATTAGACATATATAATTTATTTGATAAATATTGCCACTGTATAAATTGAGAAAGTATTCTCTTTATTTTATTATTTAGCTGGCCACAATTCTAAAACATCAACAAAATTAAAAAGGTCACACACACTCAGAAACCAGGGACACAAACTGATATTACCAAATTTGATCTATTTCAAATTTTCTCCTTCAAGCTATTGAACATAACTTTTCTAGACTCCTTAGATTAAAAGTTAAAATTAAAATTCAGCATGTTTTGGTTATCATCTCCATTACATTAGCTTTTCTCTTTAATAATATGTATGGAATATTAGAAATATAATGACATAAAACTGCTAAGATTATTTACAAATACCAAATCTGTTTATAAATAATGAATAACAGGCTTTGCATTTCTTTATCAAAAAACTCCGCTTACTAAAATGAAAGTTTAAATATAGTAATGTAATAATGTCAGGTGAAATATCTACAATTACTCAAAAGATCTAAGATCACTAAAAACTCAGACAGCTTAAAATGATCGATGTATTTTAAATGTTAAAGTAAGATTTTGGCAGAGACAAATATCCCAAAGTGAAACAAAAACACAAGTGACAAAGTCCCAAGGAATAACTGTAAAGCATGTGAAATAAAAAAGGCCAACTTCCTCAATATCTGTATGTTTGTTGTAAAAGACCAACAGTTCCCTGAAACACCAGCAAATGACCAGGAGAGAGGTTGATGTGACTTTCACATGTGTAAATTAAAGGAAATACTTATGTGTACAAGAAATACAAATTAAAACCACAAGAGATACAATTTTAACATCTAGAATTCACAAAGAGCAATAGTTAATTTATGTCATGCTAGAGTACCATTTTGCTTTATCTTTCTTGTAAAGCAACTTAGAATTATATATCATATATAAAACTGAACCTGCTTACTTGAACAGCAATTTCATTTCTAGACATTCACCTAGTGAAGATTCTCTCATATTCATGAAGAAGTGAATGGCACAAAACCTTCATTGCAATGTCTTTCTGCATTAGCAGAGAGATAGACATAAATTATCACTATTTCTGAAGTTGTTAATACCTCTATAATGTAATATTATGCATTCATTAAAATAATGATGGGTGTTCATAGTTACAGAACTGGAATTGTTTCCAAGATATATATTTCAGGAGAAAATAAAATTACAATATAGAATTTATAACATGCTGGGTGGGCTCTCTCTCGTCCAGAAAGGAGGTCCACAGAACAGAGTACAGGAGAGTGTGGGTAGGGAGTTACTATTCAAGACTTCTGGAGACCAAGCAGGAAGCAAGTCTGATTTTATTGCGCAGTTATCTAGGAAGATTGTAGTAGACAGTCACCAATACACTTTCTTGCTAACTGTCCTTGCAGCAACCAGTGGAGGAGCGGGCAGTAGAGCAAGAGCAGGGACTGCAACACGTGGCCTCACCCACTCAGGGCTGTGCCAACAGGGTAAGTGGTCTGCCCTTCATGAGCCTAACATGAGGAGAGTGGCCTTCCCCTCAGATGCTCTTAACATATGTTATGTATGCAGTACTCTATACACGTGTCCCCATAGCACATTTGTTATCTGTTAACCTGTCAATATACATATATAAAGAAACATTTATAAAAACACCCTTGTGTATACATTCAAGCACTCCATGTATGCTAATATATTCCAGGATATTTTGGAAACGATGGTGAATGAAGAGAAATGAGGAGTGGAGATGTGATTTTTTTTCCATAAATATCTCTATTGTATTTCTAATCTCATAATTTTTTTAATATTTATTTTTTAGTTCTCGGTGGACACAACATCTTTGTTTGTATGTGGTGCTGAGGATCGAACCCGGGCCGCACGCATGCCAGGTGAGCACGCTACCGCTTGAGCCACATCCCCAGCCCCTCTTATATGATAATTTTTATGCTTTATTGTGTTTATGAATATAATGAGGACAAAACAACAATACTACAGTACCTTTCATGGGAGGTTTCCTGAGGAGTTTATGTAGTGTAATTATAATCATAAAAATATATGTATAAGATCTGTAGTGAAAAAAAACAAGATTTTACCTTTATGATTATCCTTTACTATGCATCTCTCCTCTTTTTTATACTCGATGGTTTCACATTTAAATTTATTTCTCTAAGAAATATGAATACACAATTTAAACAGTTCTACATGAATTTAAAAAACAACCACAGCTAGTATGCCACCCCTGCACCAACTCAATTTCCTCTTTTCACAAAGTAAGATTTGGGGTCTGTTTTTGATTTCTATTTGTCAGTTTCTTAAAATTTTCCAAGTTAATTTAACATTTCCAAAAACAGTGAGTTCTTTTAAGTGGCAGTGCTGTTCCTGTGTGCTTGGGATGCATCAACAAACAAAAGATCCTCCTTCTCAAAGGTTAAAATCCCAGGAGAAAATGAAGATAGTAAGCAATGAGCCAACAATTTGTTATGTGTTATGTTAGAAGATGATCAGTGCTACCGATGAAAGAAACCACATATTGGCATAAGAATTATCAGGTGGGTGAGATAAGTGTAAATGAAGTGGTCCAGAGAGATCTCCTTGAAAAGATGTGATTTAAAAACCTGAAGGTAAAGAAATTAACCAAGCATGTATCTGATGTCTAGAATTCCAGAAAAGAACAGCAAAATCTTTATAGCAGGAGATATCATAGTGCATTTTAATTATCATCAGGAGGCCAGTACAGGGAACCAAGAAGAGAGATAAGGGAGATGTTGCCAAAATAGGAGGGCATCACGTGAGACTCCACAGGCAATTGCAAGAACTTAGAGAATTGGGGTTTTTAAGGACTGAAGAGAGACATTATGTACCTTAATTTCAGATGAAACTGTAATGTTTAGAATTCCCTGGAATACTGGAAGAGATTAGAGCAAAGAGTAGACTACAACAGTAATCTATGTGAGTATTTAGGCTGTTCACAAACTGGGAAGCTTATAAACTATGGGACTTTATTTCTCATAGTTCTGGAGGCAGTTAAATCCAAGATCAAGATGCCATTAGATTTTGCATTTGGTCATGCTTTTCAGTTTACAAATAGAGGGCATGCTTTTGGTTTATAAAAGAAGTCTTCTCACTCTATCCTCGTATAGTAGATGAGAAAAGGCAGCTCTTTGAGCTCCTTCTTTGGGGCCTGTTCTTCAAGGGCACTAATTATATTCTCATCTAACCACATCCCTAATGTCCCACCTCATAATACTAATATGTTAGTGAATAGGATTTCATCATATGAAAGCAAAGAGGCCACAATGATTCAGCCCAAGGAAGTGTGAGGATAGTGATTCTGAGATGGGTCTGATATTAATTTTAAATAATCCAGTGTTTATTTTATATTCATAATAGAGTTTTAGCAGGTAAGCTGCGTAGTTCACTGTGATACATTTTTCTTTCTCACATAGCTTTTGGTTGTTCATTGAATTAAAAGATGTGTGTTAATGCAAGTTTATGTATAAGTATGAGTGATTTTTCTCTGTACTTTTCCTTAATATACTCCACAAAATTATAAGGCTCCTCTCAGAATGATCAAAGACATCAAATGATCAGCACTTTTTTTTGAATTAACTTTGCTGGAAGCAAAAGCCAAACTTCTTTTGCTCCAAACTGGATTCTCTTTACATATCTTTCTGGCCTACACTTTTACTCCCTCCCAAGGTGTTTTCCCCTTTATTTCCTGTATTCAGTCCCTTGTTTCCAATTCTTTTCTTTTTACTTCCTTACTTTTCTTTCTTTTTAGTGAAGCATGGTACCCAGTATTTTCTTGAGAGTACTGGGCCAAGAATAAATATAAAATATGAGAGCATCCATGTCAAAAAATTTCTTAATATTTTATAATATTTACTTAATTGATATTTTGTCTCGGCACAGATTTTTAAGAAAGAAATAAACATTTCTCAACATTTTAAAATTGTTGTTTCATTATAATTTAGTTTCCATTTTTTCCCCTTAGAAACTGAAATGTCATGTTAATTCCTCAGCCTTAATATGTGATTTTTCAGTCTTTACTGAAAAGTTTTTATTATTTTTTTGCCTGATTGCTCATGATTGCAATCTTACTATACTATATTTTTGTGTCTTTCATTCTTATGCACCAATTGACACCTTTTAAAGGTAATTTTTAACCACCCCTATATGAAAACATTATTTTAAGAAATAATCATAAAATTAAACAATGATAATGATCAGAAAATAAGTGTAGTAAGAGAACATTGTCTTTTATTGAACTATAAAGATGTGCTACTAGAAAAATGCAGAACAAACAATAAAATAAATACTATAATATAAACACCAAAACAACTGCAAGCATACACTTGTGTCACTATTACAACATTTTAATTTGTTCTTCAATTTTAAAACAAAATTCTAAAGAAAGAACAAATCTCAGTATTAAGCATTGTACTCAAATTCAGTTAACTATTTTAGGTAGAAATTAAAATCCATACTTACAAAATTTAAAATAATTCTTTCATTGTTTAAATTTTAAAGACAAACAAAGATTTTAGGTGGTTGAATCAGAAGACAAATATAAGTATTTCAAGTTTTTCTAATTGCTGTACTATCAGTTTATTTTTCTTTTTAATGTGAAAAATGCTTTTTTTTTAAAGATCTTCCACAAAAGTTTGAAGAGAAGTAATGTTGTCAACTAGTTTATGTCCAAATCTGAGCCAAGGAAGGACATAGCTGCCTAAAGACACAAGAAGGTGAAACAAACTGCAGGGATCAAGATGGTTACTGGCCATTTGAACAGCAATCTTAGGCAACCACATTTTGAAGCATCATCAAGAGGCAGCAAAGATAGAAAAGTTGCTGGTGCAAGTCATTCCAAGGGAAATGCAGGTGTTTAATCTTTAGACATATTGTTGATGATCTATGCTCTTTTATGGCCTTCTCCCAATTACTGCCAATGAATTGCTCTATGACCTGACACTTCAAAGTGTCCTCATCTAGATGGTCTAGGACAATCTGAAACCTCCCTGGTATTGAGTGGGAGTTCAGAAGCTCTGAAAGCCACTACTCTTAGTGAAGGTGTGTTGGGCTTAGTGTTTGTTGAACATATAATCATATAGGTTGTCATCCTTTTATGTCCCTTTGGGAGCTTGAAGTAAGACTCTGGAACAATAAAGCTAAGAAATAAAACTCACAAATAAAAATGCAGTAGAAAACATCAATAGCAGAATCAATCAAACAAAAGATTGAACCAATAAGCTTAAAGTGAGGATAATTGAAAATACATGGTGAAGCTAAAAAAATAGGAATAAAAAAGCCATGAGAACTATGGAGAACATCAAATTAATAACTTTTGGGATTATAGGAATTCTCTTGGGAATACTCATGGGCAGAAAGCTTATTAAAAGAAATAGTAACAGAAATTTTCACAAGCCAGAGAAGGATACAAATATCTAGGTATAGGAAGGTCCAACCTTTCCACTAAGATTCAACTCAACTAATAATTAATCTCTCAAAGATAAAAGGCATAGAAAGGATCATGAAAGCAGCAAGAGATAAGAAACAAATAATATAGATGTTTTTAATTCACCTGAAAGAAGACTCCTCAGCAGAAATCTATAGGCCAGGAGATAGTGGGATATATATATATTCAAAGTGCTGAAAGCCCTAAACAAAATCTGCCTATAAGATACTGTACTCAGCAAACCTATCCGTAAGATATGACAAAGAGATAAAGATATATCACAAACAAAAGCTAAGAGAATTTATCACCTCCAGGTTTGTCTTAAAAGAAATGCTGAAAGGTCTTCAAACTGAAAGAAAAAGAAATGAATGAATAATAAGAACATATCAGACAGGACAAAACTCATTCAGAAACAACTATACAAATTCCGAATGTGCTCTATTATAACAATAGTACATAAAATATATTTATGTTTATTATAAACATTAAAAAAGAAAAATTAAAACTAATAATAACTACAGTAGGTAAGAGGTGACATATGAAGATGTATAATAGAACATCAAAAATTCAATATATGGGGGAGAAGGATGGAATGCAAGTGTAAAACATTTTTGTTATTACTCTTTTCTTTTTCTGTATATTTACATATCTTTGTAATCTAAGTTGTTACTATCAGTTCAAAATAACTTGCTATAAATGAATGACATTTTCATAAGCCTCATTCCAACTATAAAAGTAAAAAAACTACAATAGACATACCAAATATAACAAGCAAAAAATCAGTAGAGAAAATCACTTAACAAATAAAAACTTAACAAATAAAAACTATGGGAGAAGGAGAAAGAGAAAGAAACTACCACAAAACCAAAACCAAAAATAAAACATCAAGCCACATAATGGCTTACATATTGAAAATTACCTTAACTGTGAGTAAATTAAATTCTCCAATTAGAGGACACAGAGTAACTGAACAGATAGAAAAGCACGACCTAACTGCATACTGCTTATAAAAAACTCAAACTGTAAAGACTGAAATGCATAGACTGAAAGTGAAGGGATGGGAAAAGATAGTTTAATAAAATGGAATCAAAGAGAACAGGAGTAGCTATGTACATTTTTTTTAGAGAGAGAGAGAGAGAGAATTTTTCAATATTTATTTTTTAGTTTTCAGCAGACACGACATCTTTGTTTGTATGTGGTGCTGAGGATCAAACTGGGCCCGCATGCATGCCAGGCAAGCAGCTACCGCTTGAGCCACATCCCCAGCCCGCTAAGTACATTTTGATCAGTTAAAAAATACTTTAAATCATAATTGGCAAAAAAGACAAGGAAGTCTTGGCTCAGTGGCATGTGCCTATAATCCCAGCAGCTCAGGAGACTAAGGTAGGAGGATCACAAATCCAAAGCCAAACTCAACAACCTGGCGAGGCCCTAAACAATTCAGTGAGACCCTGTCTCAAAACAAAACAAAACAAATAATAAAATTAAAAAAGGGCAGGGTATGTGGTTCAGTGATTAAGCACACCTGAATTCAATCCCTAATACCACCCTCAAAAAAATAGATAAAAGAAGTCTTTATTCGACAATATAGATATAGGGATTATAATGCATAGCAAGGTGATGTAACAATGGAAAACCCACATTCACTCAGTATCAAAGCCCCTAAGTGTATAAACAAAATATTAATATGACTAAAGGAAGGCATTTATTTCAATACACTATTAGTAGAGTACTGTCATTCACTGTTTACCACTATGAATATATATTTTAGAAAGAAAATTGACAGGGAAATAGCAGAATTAAACTCTATCCTAGACTAAATCTAGCACACATCTACAACATACACATAACTTCTATAGAATTTTATTAGTGTAAGAAATCTTCTCCAGGATAGATCCTATGAGAGGTCATAAACAAGTCTCAAAAATTAAAAAAAATAAAATCATATTGAGTATCTTTTCTGACCATAATAAAATAAAACTAGAAATCAATAAAAAATTTTGAAACACATGGAAATTAAATACCACACACCTGGGCAATCAGTGGGTCAGGAAAGACATCAAGAAAAAATTCAGAATTTCTTGAAAAAAATGATAACAGATACAGTCACAGATAATATAACTTTGAGAACTCCCATACCACTACTCCCTGATGAAGACAATGACTCAAGAGAGAAAATGACAGTGGAAGAGAGCTTTACTGGCAACAAGTTGGCAAGTTGTAAGATGGAGACATTTGCCTCTCCTCACCAAAAGAAAAAAAAATAAAACATCTTGCTTAGGGGTTCCAGATACAAGGCATATGTAGAGACTTGAGGTGAGTATATGTTTAGTCTAAACAAGTGGATTCAGAGGTGATCATAAATTTCCTCGTTAGTCTGCTTTTCTCATGTACATACTGCTGTCATCTGAAGGTCACCAGATATTTTGGATTCTGTAATTCTAAAGAAAAGTCAGTGATTGAAAAGTTTCTATATTTTCAGAAATAGCTAGCCTTGCAGTTAATCATTAAGATATAAAACAAGGGAAGAGAGCAAAAAGTAACTTTGCATGGAGACAGTTTTAACTCTTTAGGTGACTGAAGAAAATACATCATACCAAAACCTATGGGATACAGGAAAACTAATAAGTAGAGGCAAGTTTATAGCATCAAAACCTGCATCCAAAATACTGAAAGGTCTCAGGTAAACAACCAATCATTACATCTCAAGGAATTAGAAAAAATTAAGTCAAATGAAAAGTTAGACAAAAGAAAACATTAATGAAGATCATAGCAGAAATAAATGAAAAAGACTAAATAAATATATAAAGGAAACCCATTAATATATATAATTAATATGCACTAATTAAAAAGAAAAAAAAACCCAAAAGATCAATAAAATGAATAACTGTTTTTGAAAAGATAAACACAAATAATAAACTCTTAAAAAAGAAAAAAGAGAAGACTCATATAAATAAAATCAGAAACCAAAGGAGACATTACAAGTGATACCACGGAAATATGAAGGATCATTAGATACTATTATGTACTGTTATGTACTGTTAATACTCTTTTTATTGTTGTGAGCAAAATAACTGACAGTAACAGCTTAGTGAAGAAAAAGTTTATTTGGGGATCATGGTTTCAGAGGTCCAGTCCATGATCATACTAGTTCCATTGCTGTGGCCCTGAGGTGAGGCAGAACATACTGGCAGAAAAATGGTGGAGAAAACATGCTCAGCCTATGGCAGCCAGGAAGGGGAAAGAGAGAGAGAGAGAGAGAGAGAGAGAGAGAGAGAGAGAGAGAGAGAGAGAGAGAGAGAGAGAGAGAAAACAAGGAGCCAGAAACAAAATATAATCCTCAAGAGCACACCCTAGTGACCTTTTTTCTCCAGCTGTGCCCAACTGCTTATAGTTCACACTCTGTAAACTGTTTGAATTTTTAATCCATTAAATGAATTAACATATTGATTAGGTTACATGTGTCAAAATTTAATCATTTTGTAGTGGCACTCCCTTTCTCCACAGAAAAGTCTTAACTGGGCTTCTCCAGAAATTTTCGCCATGGTTGACTTTAGGACCTTCAGCAAAAGAGTCCCCACAAAAAAGTTCAATGTAGATAAACTTCCTATTTTCATGTTGCCCTATCTTACTTGGACACTGGGTGGGAAGAAATCAGCACTTGTGTAAAGAAGGTCTCTGGCCTAGAGCTGGGGTTTCACAGAGACATCTGCATTTGTAAGTTAAGAGAAGCTACCAACTGGGCTCCATGGTAACAGCTGGCAGGGGGAGGAAAAAAAGGGAGAGATATATCTCCCTTTCTCAAGTGTTATCCTTGAAGGGTTAACTTGCCCAGAACAGTGAAAGAAAAAAAGCTGCTTTTATGTGAACTTCCACAGACTGTGAACTTCTGAGACCCTCCCCTTACATGCTGGGTATAAAATTCTGAAACTACCTGAACTTGGAACCTGATTGCAGTCAAATAAAACTGTTGCCTGCTATCTTCGGTTCCTTGCCCCATTTGTCCCTAAAATAATTTTACCTCTAAACATTCCTATATTGCCTTATGAGCTTTTTGAGTATATTCATATCCAAACAATAAGAAGTAAAAATATATGCCAACAAATTTGGTAACCTAAAAGGAATGAATAAATTTTTGGACACGTAATCCTATCAAGATAGAATCATGGAAAATGGAGAATGAACAAACCAACAATTGGTAATCATATTGAATCTGTAACAAAAATTCTCTGATTAAAGAAAAGTCAAGGATCATGAATCTTTTCTTTTGTTTGCTTCTCTGTTTATGTTATAATATTCTCTGTGGTGGAAGCTTTACATAGAAGTGAGATGATGTAATCACAAGAAAACTGATAGAGAATCCTTTGATTTAAGTTTGCTGAATGGGGTTTCATGACAGGGTGATAAAAGCATTTGGTTAGAGTACAACAAATGTCAGTATTCTTTGGGTATTTTTGAACAGGTTTTGAGTCTCCATTAGCACTTCTATAGCTCTACCTATACAGTTATAAGAATGGCTTCCTGTGTTTTGAGATCAGGATGAGGAAAATACTTAGGAAGGATGCCATATGCAGCATCTAATACAATTCTTTGCTTTTGGTGTGACACAGTCAAATCTCAGTTGTGTTAGTATCTAATCTCACCTCTTTAAATATGACAAGTACTTTTATCTGCTTTGATATTAGGATAGCCCTCATTTGGTTGTGTGGCTTAGAGAAAAGGTTTTTTTTTTTTTTTTTTTTTTTTTTGCAGTTGTTCTTGTTTGGCAGAAACTTAAATTATTTTTACTTTAGCGTCACTCCACAATATATATTCTAGGACATACAATATTTACCATTCTAAACCTCTGTTGCTACTCCAGGGTTCTATAGTAGAAATTTCCTTTATTCATACTGGCTTCTCCTTTTCCATGTCAGAATCCTCTAAAAGCAGTTTTGTTTCATCTTTTTTTTTTCCCTTCTTGAAGCCATTTACTACCTTTCATTAATTTTGCATATGACTAAAGCTTATTTGTCCTGAATCTGCTGTTAGCTTCTCTTCAGTCCAATTAGTCCTTAATACATTTGTAGCATTTTTTAATGTAGTGGAATTTTAATACCTTTTATAAAGGAATAGGAACAATCACTTCTGTTTAATTTACCCTGTTTAATCAGAACTACTTATGATTTAGCTATTTAGGTTGCTGATTTTGAGGATTAAATGAGTACATTTCAACAAAGATTTATATGGCCACAGTTATAAAAATGTAAGATGCCATATAATTTTTATTCCTGATGTATATCATTAGAAGCCAATGAACTGATTTTCATCCTTCAGAAATGTGACTTCTGATCCTTATCACATTCACATTCTCATTGAAGATGCATTTTTCTTTCCTCAAATACATTTATAGTTTTATCTCTATGCCTATAAAATAATACTCAGTAGTTTGTTGATCCATAGTTAGTATGAACTTCTGAAGCAATGTACTTGCCTTCTTGTTTCACTGTGCATTTTGTATAACCTTATATTGGTTTTAACTTTTTCTTAAATCATGAAATATCTTTTATAGGAATATTATATATTACTTGTTGGCAGTGCAGGCATCAGTATTATATATTAATTGTTGGGAGTGCCACAATAATAAACATACCATGGTTCATAAGTTCTTACTGATTGAATGACAAATGAACATATTTTTGATGTATTGATATATGATTTGACCCATCAGTTCTTTGCTCACATGATTTTTAGATAATTCTTAAAGGTCAGTAATTACTAGTTCACTGTCTTTCATGTAAACTTATTTTTCATTCATTTCATGTGAGGAATTTTGTGAAACCCAATGGATAACTGAGGATAATAGAAAGAGACACTCATAGGTTTAAAAACTAAATATAATAAAAGTTAAAATATGGATAGTCATTTAGATGAGACTTGGACCTTGATAGTATAGCTTTTCAGGAGAACATTGTCAGTCAGGGCCTACCTGGTTTAGGTATAGTAGGTAAACCCAACTTATAACTAAACTTATAGTTTAGTTATAGATGTATAACTAAACATGAAGTGTGCTACACTATGTTTGGTATGAATATCTTTAAGTTTTAAGTTAATGTAAGAAATAAATTTTCCCTCATATTATGGAAATGGAGAATCACAGAAATCAAAGTAAAAAACATGTTAGAATTGTGTAACAAATATTAACTCACAACTGAGTCAAAATCATTATATTGCAATACACTATTTTTGGCCTATCTATAAAAAAGAGACACATTTATATAAACAATAAACAAATATATTTTACATGTCAAAAGCAGAATTCATTTGATTATTGTGAGTGAACTTGGTAGAGAATTAATAGCAACGAGTGACTGCTCGAATAAATTAGGCCTGGAAAACATATGTATATTTGCCATCAAGGATACTTGATCTGACATCAATGGTTTATTAATGCATAAATTACATATACTTAGTTCTAACTACATGTCTTGTAACCTCTGAAATGCCACAAACTTTGAGGTTTTCCTAATGTTAGAAACACAATAACTGAGACTCTGGTCTCTCCTCATTCAAACACAGTTTTTACCTACTACATTTACAGTAACTATCCTTTCAAAAATAACACTTTAAACTTTACTATCACCATTAAAAACAAATATACTATGCATTTCATAAGTGAGTGAAGAAAATAAATCATATTTTTTCATATTACAAAGAAAAAGTAAGAATTAACTTATTTTCTATCAGATTTTAAGGTATTTTTTCCCATGCAGATGTAAACACAAATTATGCAAATAATTCTAGACTAGATAACAATTTTTATGGGATCAAATTTTTAAAAAAAGAAGCCTAAATTAGACTTCCCATAGAGGGAATATTATGACCAGGAAAGTAGACTTTTGAAAACATGCTAATTGATATTGATTGATCATTTATTATCACTTACTGCAATTATGTTACACTTAAAATCTTTTAATTAATAGTGAAGCTCATTGCTTTTTTAAAGAGTTTAATTATAAGGTATAATTTGGAGTTAAAATCTATAAGTGGAGATTAGTTTGCGACCAATTAATGGGAGATAATAAAACTTTTTCTCAAAGAAATGACAATACATTTTCTTGAAACAAAACTCCAAATGGGAATTTTCATTCTGTACATGTGAGTAGATTAATTACTGATATACAAGAAAAGCACGACACCAATGGGTTTCCTTACATATGCATTTTAAATATCTATGTGCATTTTATTCTTACACTTACAAATTTTTAATGTTTTAGACAACAGCATGAAAGTTTGAATCTAATGAGATGGTGCTTTCAATTTGAAATATTATGTATACATGTATATAAAAATAAGCCAATATATGATTCATCTGCCAGATTTTTAAGATCAATAAAGGCTTATTATCAAAATGTAGTTAGAATCAATGGGAGTTAGCCAACCTCTTGATATTGTCTTGTTACTGGTTTGTTTTTCAAATGGTATCAATAGTGATTTTTGGAGCAAATCATGTGACTTCAGTCTATTTAGTTACGATCGTATACCACAATCATCAAGAGGGACAGAGGAACTGTGCAAAGGGGAGTAGGCAGATGATGTCAAATGATAAAAGATGAACTTTGCATTCTTTTTTGGTATGGATAAAAACAGATCAATCAAGGGAAGAAATTATAAATAGGAACAAAACTGCAATCAAATCAAGACATAATAGCCAAATTAAATTATTTTAATATTGCATATATAGATGTTTAGCCATACTCTAAGATCAACTCTTTAAGAGCAGAAATTGATATCCAATTTACCTGCTTCAGATATCACTTCTTGTTTGTTACAGTAAGGTCTTATATACAAAGCTGATTATTTTTTAAACCATACATAAACATGGATACAAAAAAGTTCAACAAAACTGCATAAGCTCAAAAAGGAAGTTGTGGAATTCAAAAATCAAATTCTCAAATATTTTCACAAGGTGTATGATAGCTTTTGCTGTGACAAAAGAGAAAAGTTTTAAATTTTTTTTTTTTTTAGGAAATTGCTTTCAGGAATTATTAGAATATTAATGGGAAGAGCTATAACATAGAGGCATGAGGGAAAACAGTTACAAAGCACATCATACAAATGGTAAGAAAAACTGGGCCCAGAGCTGCACACATATGCTTGAAGTTACTTGAGAGGTGGATGCAGAAGGGTCACAAATTCAAGGCCCACCTGGGCAACTTAGACAGACCCTGTCTCAAAATAAAATTCTAAGGGCTGAGGATGTAGCTCAATGGTAAGAGTGGTTACCTGGCATGAGCAAGGTCCTGGGTTCCAGTACTGAAAAAAAACACCTGATAACCAAATGTAACATAAAGGAGGAATAAAAGGTGGAATAAGAAGGAAGGAAGGGGGGGCTGGGGATGTGGCTCAAGTGGTAGCGCGCTCGCCTGGCATGCGTGCGGCCTGGGTTCGATTCTCAGAACCACGTACAAATAAAGATGTTGTGTCCACCGATAACTAAAAAATAAAAAATATCAAAAAAATTCTCTCTCTCTCTCTCTCTCTCTCCTCTCTCACTCTCTCTCTCTCTCCTCTCTCACTCTCTCTTTAAAAAAAAGAAGGAAGGAAGGGGATGACAAAAGAAGAAATGAAAAAAGAGAGGGTTAGGAGTGGAAATTATTAGGAAAATGGTTCCAGCTGTGCTTTTAGGACTATATGAGATGATATTTAAGAGACTTGTGATGAAAAATTGACCAGTCTGTACTTTGCTTCATTTTTTACACACGTAGGTCTCTGTGGCATAGTCTTCCCAGTGCACCTTTAACTTCTTTATTCTTCAAGGTGTAAATGAGAGGATTGAGGGTCAGGGTGATTACTGTGTAGAAGAGGGAGATGAATTTTCCAAAAGTGTGGGCATAGGTGCTGTTGGGCTGGATATAGTTGGCTGTGATGCTCCCATAGAAGAGGGATACTATTGTCAAGTGGGATCCACATGTCCCCAGGGCTTTCTGCCAGGCCTGAACTGACTTGATGCTTATAAATGCCTTGGCTATGTGTCCATAGGACATCAATATCAGTGCCAAGGGCAAAAGGAGCAAGACCAATGAAGCAACGAAGAGCTGGATCTCATTGGCATGGATTTCCACACATGCAAGCTTAATCATGGAGGGGACCTCACAGAGGAAATGATGGAGCCACCGGTGTCCACAGCGAGGTAGCCAGAGGGTGAAAGTGCCCTGGATGAGAGCATTTCCTGCTCCACTCAGCTATGCAACCCCTGCCAGAACCTGGCTCAAGCGTGGGTTCATTACAGCTGTATAGTGGAGAGGTCTGCACACTGCAGCATAGCGGTCAAAAGCCATCACAGCCAGGAGAACACATTCAGTGGATCCCAATGCCAGGGAGACGTAGAGCTGGATGGCACAACCCAGGGATGTGATGGTCTTAGCTGGTCCTTTGAGGTTCCACAGCAGCTGAGGGACAATACTGGTGGTAAAACAGATGTCCACTAGGGAGAGATGAGTAAGGAAAAAGTACATGGGTATTTTGAGTTTAGGGTCTATGGAAGAGACCAGAATAATTAGTGTATTTCCCACCAAAGTAAGAAGGTAAGATATCAAAACAGCCACAAAGAGTATCTTTTCCAGTAGAGGCTGCTCTGAGAAGCCCACCAGAATGAAGTCTTCTTTGGCACTGCTATTGGTCATGCCCATTACCTTTTCAGACAAGAAGGAAAACATTACAAGAATTAAAAAGTGATTATAATGTGTTGGTCACTAGTGTATAATGTGTTGGTCACTACTTTATAAAATAACTCTATGAAATCCTCACTCAGACAAATTACAGTGACTCACAGAATAAATTTCAGTGCAGTGTCCTTCAAAAGTTGCAGAAGATGTTGTTAAAGATCCTCTACAGAGAGGCACCTGCAGCTTACTCTGGAAACAAAGTCTTTCCTTGAGAGAGAACTATTAGAAGCTGAGATAAAATCTTCCACAGAAGGAAAAAAAGTACAGAGAAAGAAAGAAAATGCCAAAGGAAAAAATACATTAAATTCATTAATAGCTTATGAAGAATCATTCAAATTAAATGGAAAAATTCAGTAAAATAAATGCTTAATATAAGTAAATTATATATACATATTATTTCCAGCCTTAAAGCATAAACTTTGAGTTGGGCATTCTTTTTTGATGATTTTCTTTATATGAATGACTTTTGGGTTGTGGAGACTATAAAGATTCTTTCTAGTGTAAAATGGTAAACACTTTTTTAATAAAGTCATAATATTTTTATTTTTATCTAACTGTTTAATAATGGGGACACATAATATCAGAAGCATGTTTCCTTTAGGGATTAGTTAATTCATTTATTCCATCAGCTTATTGAGGATACAGATTCATGCAGCACATTCAAAACAACCCTCATTTTTTTTTTTTTTTTGGTATGTGGTTACTAGGGAAGGGGATATTGAAGAAAAACATGTTTAAATCTGAAAGGAGGGAGTGGGGATTATCATTATGATGGCACATCAAAAGAATGAAAGAGCTGCCTCAATATGCATAAAACCTACATAGAATTTTTACCTTTCAGAAGGCTAAAGGGCAGCTTATTAAAAAATCCAAATATTTATAAATGCAAAAGTTTAAAATATATTCACCAATTCAATGAATACATCTAAAGACCATAACCATATCTTTGTTTAGGATAAATAGACACTTTCTACATGGATGTGAAAAAACAATCTTTCAGACCTTGAAATTCTTCCCTAATAATTTCATATCCTGTAATTGTTTTTTTGAGAAAATTAATCATGTAAATAAAATATGCAAAATAATTGTCAAAAGCAATACCTTATAGTAATTATACTTATCACATAAAAGTGATATTTAGCTGAAATCATTAAAAATTAAATCAAGGGAGTGGTAGGGGAGAGACTTTAAATAGCAACATCAAGTCCTTGAGGGATCACGCAAGAGATAGGGAAAGGGGAGCACTATAATAAAAAAGAATATGAAGGATGCCCTAGATACACACACACACACACACACACACACACACAAACACACATATATATATATATATATATAATTTTGTGTATATGTAATATACCTAAAATGTATTGCAAAGATGTTTATACATTCCCATGTCCAATCAAGACCCACAAATACATACATGCATAATTTTTAGTTTTTTCACTTTACTTCTATCAATGCAATAAAATAAATTCAGACATGTTACTCTAATTCTAATCCGGCATATAGCCTCTACCCATCTTGGCCAAATGTTACTTTTAGTAGAGTTTTTAACACACATTCTCACACATATACAATAGCAAAAGAATGCAATGTGAGATTAATTCTGGTCAGGAGAAAGTTTCTTACTTATAAGATTGTGTTCATTTAAGAGTCATAGAAGAATTGTATTTAACTCTGATGCAAAATCTGAAATTACATGTGCTCCATTTTATCTCCCTTTATCCAGATGGACATCACTTTAACCCCAAATCTCAATTTATAATTAAATGTTAAGAATCATGGGAATAAGTCAGATATAAAATCAAGGCATTAATAATAGTGATATATTAAAAGAGAAGAAGCTCTTCATATTTTTTCATCCTAATAATCACATTTTAAAACAAAAGGAAATTTAAGCAACAAAGCAAAAACAATTTTTACCTTGAAGTGATAAATCAATGTCTGAGGCCCATGTATTGGTTGTAGGGACTGTTATTTGAGATTGGAGATCCCTGAAGACCAGCAAATTAAGAGAGATTGAGAGAGGACACAGGCTATTGAATCCAAAAAGTTCCCAGGGACACAGTTCTCCCAATATGGCAATTAATCTCAGGCTCTGTAGTATCCAAAGTCCATGGTCCCAGGAGTTCATTCTGAAATAGGTTCTTAGTTTTCAGTACTGTTTAAACTAGACAAAATCACACACACAAAAAAATTAACTTCTACTTTAATAACCTCCCAATATTGACTCACTTCATTTTGAATATATTCATATTAAATTTCCATCAATAATCTAATATTACACACACACACACACACACACACACACACACACACACAATAAATGCATCCTATTGGCAGATAATTTCATTGGAACCTTAAAATTTTCTCTTATCCTTTCTTTATGTCTACCCTGAAAACTTAGACCAGGAACATTTTTACAGGGCTTTTCTCCTCATTTCTTACAAGTACTGGGTTTGATGGAGATAAACATATGACTTTGTGGAATCACACCCTTAAAAATCCCAGTCTCTCTTCAAATGGCCTTTTAGGTCTGCCCAGAAGTCATTCTATGTGTGTCCTGTTGTTCTTCTCTCCTATCATAGAAAACTGGGACAAATTATTAAATCCTCCCACTCATCTCTGCACAGGTTATCTTACTCTGATCTAAGACCAAACAAAGACCCCAAATGGAAATCCCATTAATTTCCTGCCGGCTGCCTATAAGTATACCATATTAATCCTATACTTTATGCTTTTCTTCAAGCATACTTTTCTCAATAGAGGAGGTGAACTTCATTTTGGCTAAGGCCATCAACTCTTCTTCCAATATTTCAGAGTCTGAGAAAAAACTCACCCACATTCATGTTCTAGCCAGATTATATCAGTGACAGGTCTAAAAAAAAAAAAGAACAATTGCAGTGATGTAATGATGGATGGCAACCACATTAGTGAAGGCCTGTACCCAGTACTAAAAGAGAAGCAGAAACTTGGACAAACTGGACAGCATATACAGAATCTGAAGGAAACACAGTTCACCTAACTTGATCAATTTTCTGTGCATTGAGTCCCAGGACTGAAAAATATTTATAATCCTCAAAAGAATCTGGATTTTATGAAAGCCTATTGATTCTTTATATAAATTTATTTCATATACAAATAAACAGTTCAGCCGGATATGGTGGTGCATGCCTGCAATCCCAGCAGCTCTGGAGGCTCAGGCAGGAGGATTGTTAGTTCAAAACCAGGCTCAGCAAAAGGCAAGTTCTAAGCAACTCAGTGAGATCCTGTCTCTAAATAAAATACAAAATAGGGCTGGGCATGTAGCTCAGTGGTTGGATGCCCCTGAGTTCAATCCCTGGTACCCCTCAAAACAAACAAACAATGCATAAAGATACAGGTTGCTGACTTCTTACATTATGAAAACATCTTGATGGAGAAATAAAACAAACAACACTCCAGAACAACCCTCAATTCATTTCCATATAATACTTTTACTTTCACATGTAACATTTATTATGATTTTTGAATGGTATATAAACAAAATAATACATCACTATTTCTTTTGTCTCTGACTTCATTCATTCAACATTATCTTTGTGAGATTTAATCAGATGGTTCTTGTAAAAGCAAATTACAATTTTTATTCCTGCATTGTAATACATTGTGTGAAAATGCCACTCCATATTTAGCCACTGTAGTATTGATAGGTATTTAAGTGTTTTCAGGTTCATCTTTTATGAGCAATGCTGCTATGAATATTTTTGCACATATCTCTGGGTAAACAAAAATATAAATTATCTTCCAATGAATTGTCTAGACATAGATTATATTCAGATTTAGTAGATACCATTAGGCCTGGAAATTGATGTAAACACCTATACTCCTCAGGGCTTCGGAATTCCAATTGCTCCACATCTATGCCTACACTCAGTATTTTGTGTTCTTTTAATTTTAATCCATCTGGTAGTAAGTAATGGATATTTCATTACTACTTAAATTTTGTACTCCCCTGATGACTAATAAAATTGACCAGATTATTTTGTTTAAAATTCATTGAGAGATCTTATGTATCATACTTGTTCAAGTCTCTAGGTTTTTTTTCAAGTTGACTTCTAAAAAATTTTTACATATGTCAGAAGTTTGAAAAATAAAAGAAAAAATCCAAGTACTTGTTTTAGTCAAGTGTAACTTTGTACCACAACAGAAAACTAAAGGATAGTCTTACAAACTAACACGGGTTTGAAATATTATGAAGTCCATTATGAAATAAATCATGCTCATTGCCCAAATTGAATATATTCCAGAGCCAAAACATGAATAATGATAATTCACCAAAATAACAGAATTAAGGAAGGAAAAATTACATAATAATATCAATAGATCCCAAATCAGCTTTTGATAAAAATCAAGGTTCACCAAAATAATTTTTTATAAACTATGAATAGAATAAGACAGGCTAAACTTTTTTTAAAATTTGGCTTTTCAGGTCACTAGAAGGAGTAGTTTTTTTTTAATTAGATGCTACTGTAATAACTAATCATTCATATGTAAAAGGAGACATGTGACCGCTATCACACCATCCATAAATATTCTTGCCTGAAGATTATAAAACCAATGATGAAAAAAAAAAACTATACATTCATGACATCATCACAAGAATGCTTTCTTAGAAAATTAGTAAATTATTGAAATATCAAACCATGAAGGAAAAGTTTGATTGATTTGACTGTTTTGAAATTACTGAAAAGCTTTGTCATTGTCCTTGGGCTAAATTCTTAGGAAAGACCCTGCTGTTTCCTGGCAGAGTATACTTCTTCTTAGAAAGTCTTCCTACTGTATACATATCCATGCCCATACTGGTTTGTATATCCTTTCCCTTCCTTCTAGCTTTCTTCTCTAACATCTCCTTTTTTCTCTCTCTCTCTTTCTTTTTGTTTCTTTCTCTCAGTTTGCATACTCTCCTGGGTTTCTCTCAATCCCCTGACAGCCCCCCACCCCATACACAACCATTCATGCCTGCCAGGCTAAAATCTCTGCCTGCTCCAAATCATTCCCAAAGTGCATAGAAATATATTACTGTTCTGAAGTATGCAGGGGTTCATAATGCTCATTCATTATCTTTATTCTATTTAGAATTTATTTAATACCGGCTATATTCTTTTGCTTAATGATAATGGTTTCTTGTTCTTTCTTTTCTTGTACAATCTTGCTAACAGTTTATCAATTTTGCTCAACACTTTCAAAAGTGTACCAAAAAGTACATTTTAATAAGGTGAAAACCTCGTCAATATTCTCATTTGTAAACTCTTTACATTATTTTATATTCTTTTATTTGTGACCTGAAAGCATACATTTTAACTACTGATCTGAGAATATTTTATTAGGAAAAGTGGCTTCTTTTATCATTTGTAAATACATAATGAAATATTACTCAGCCATAAAAAAGAATGAAATTACGATATTTGCTCTTAAATGGGTGGAACAAGAGGCTATCATGTTAAGTGAAATAAGCCAATCACAAAAAAACAAAGGCCAAATGTTCTCTCTGGTGTACAGATGGTGACTCACATTAGGTAGGGGGCAGGGAGGGAGGAATGAGGTTCACCGGATTGGATAGGGGGAATGGGAGGGTGGGAGAGGGGATGAGAATGGGAAAGTCAGTAAAATTAATTGGACAGAACTTTCCTTTATTTATTCATATATGAATACGATACTATTGCAACTCCACATTATGTACAACCACAAAAATAGGAATTTATGCTTTATATATGTATATCAAAATATATTCTACTATCATGTAAAAGTAAAAAGAACAAATAAAAAAATTTTAATTAAAAAAAAAGGACAAATCATGTGCATTCTAAAACTCTTCTCCAGGGGCATGGAAAGAGCCACACTCTGGTATGGGCAGAGAAAAGAATAAAATAATGCTTCTTCTGATTTGATAGTGCTCCTTGAAGAATCTCACTGTTAACAGACAGGTGTGTTTTGAGCTTTGCTAGATGTCAGGCCCATAACATGCATTGCCTCACTTGCTCCTCACCCTGGTATCATGAAATTGACACTATTACTCTGTTATGTAGATTTGGAGATTAAAGAACTGATTCCACGAGTTAGAACTAAGGTGGTCTGACTCTGGTGTCCAAAACCTTAGAAGAAACAAGATATTCTTCTAGAATTCATAGGAATGTTCATTTTTCTTCACATACTATACAAGTCCTTAAGTGATTTGGTTCATTTCACAATTCCAAGACTATCTCATATGATTTCTGATTCTTATACTCTTAACTATAATGGAGTACTTGAATTCCTAAAAAAGCCCTTTTTTCTCATAATTTTTTAAATTACTAGTAGATGAAAAGTGATATGGCAATACAGAAAAAAGAAGTTATTATTGAATGAGGACATTTATGTGAAATAGGTAAGACTTAAGTTTGGCTTTGAGAAGCTGATACAGTAAATATTCTAAGGTTAATAAAAAGAAAATATTCAGAAACTTCTGTTTAAATATGAATTACACATGGTGAGGAAAACAGAAAAATTCAGTGAAGACAATGGAGAATGTGAGATTTCACTCTGTAACATTTAAGTGTCATTTAAAATTGGAATAGCATAGTCATAAATAGAATGTAATTATTTTAGAATAATAAAAGTTGTCATTTAGAAAGGCCATGAAAAGAAAAATTGGGACATTTAAAAAGTTTGGTCACACATACCAACACTTTTAAGTGCCTCAAAAGCTAGAAAGTGACCCACATGGAGCCTATGGGCCAGGTGTGAAAGGCTATAAGGCAGAAAATCTATTACACTTTTGGGTGCATTCACAGTCACTAAATTAAAATTTTCCCTCCAAATCAAACATGCCTGTAAAACCATTTTTGCTCACAGTTTTATATTTTCAATCTTTTTAAGGAGCAGGACAGAAGATTTTAACTAGGGCAGTGGCATCATGAATGTGAAGGATGAAATGGGTGTAGACACCACTAGGAATAGAATGAAGAAGATTTTCCTATGGCCGTGATGATAATGGAAGTCTAAATATAACGCAGGATCCACAATCAAACTTTACACTAGGTTAGAGGAGTTACCAAAAAGATAGGGAATAGTTGGGCATAGTTAAATATTGTTGAACTAATAGTAGGAAGTGTTTGAAGACATAGAGAAATCATTAAATCAGTAAGGTCAATCAAGTTATGAAGTTTGGAATAGTAAAAGTGATTCAGAAGTAGCTAACAATTATTGAGTGGTTGTTATTAATACATAATATATAGCTCTGAGCTTAACTGTATCCCAATCATATTTACTTATTGCAGTAGTCAAGTTAGGAACTATTGTTACTAACTATTGTTACACCCTTGTACTGTTGAGAAAACTGTGAATTGGCATAACATAGATATGTATTTAAACATTATTCTAATTGATTAGTTCTATAGGACTTGGCTTTGAACCCAAGCACTCTGACTCAAAGTTTCAACAGTATAGTTTAGAGAAAGATTCCAAAGTCAAAATTTGTACTTGATTGCAAATTGGGGCTGATACAAAGAGGTGTGAAGAGAGATTTTGATTGGTTTTAGTGTTTCCAGGAAAAAATCAAATAAACAAATAAATAAAATTCAAATGAATAAATAAATTAACAAATAAAAAATCTAACTATCAATTAATATAAAATGTGAAACTAACACAAACCACACAATGAAGCGCATGTTGAGAATGACAGAAGTTGTGTGGGAAGACTATGAAGAATTCTGAGTATCATTCTATTTTTTAAAATATTTTAAATAATTGCTAAATTTACTCAGCACTTATTTACTGACATGACTTTTTGACACTTTGCATGAATTAAGTTTATTTAATTGTCACTGAACATGTCAGAAGTGATTGAGAAACGTACAGGTAAGGTAAAGAGCAGAGGGTCATGATCGGCAAGTGAGAAAAACCTTGAAACCAAGAAAGTGTGGCTACAGAGTCTACATGGTCAAAAGCCACAAAGACACTGGGAAGGTATGAGACTGTTACATAGAATTGAATGCAAGATTTTGCCAAGAGATCAAGCTGAAACTAGGTTATGTGAATATTTAGCATTTATTAAATTATTTAGTAATTATTTATTTATTGTAGAATTGTTCTACAAAGGAAATACTACAATAATTTCTTCATGCTAATATATACTTTTCAACTTTTCAATTAATAAATAATATTTTAATTCTCTAATTATGTTTGCAGGCATATATGTATATATGTGCAGTGAAAATCTACAAAATTTTCCATTCTTACTATATGTGTAGCATTTCATTTATATGAAATGTATTCACATAAATTTCATTTAATAAGGGAGTTTGTGAAAATATTTGTAACACATACAAGGTTCCATGGGCTACAGAAGTTGAATCTAAATGTTCTTTTTTGAGACAATGTGGTCCACACTGTACAAAAATGCAGCTAGAGAGGCAGTCAGTCACACATGAAATGCACGTTAGGGAGAAGTAATTTAATATGGTAACTCTTTAATAAGTTTCCAGCACAGAAAGTCGCTGCCCTTTGATTTTTCCATTAGAAATGTTGTTCTCACCTCAGTAGTCTCCTCAGGGCTCCTTTCACATCCTTGTTCCTCAAGGTGTATATGAGGAGGTTGAGAGTGGGAGTCACAACAGCATAAAAGAGTGTGAGTAACATGCCCTGGCTGTGGCCAAAGGATCTCAGTGGCTGGATGTATATGACTGAGCTGGTCCCAAAATAAAGGGACACCACTAGTAGATGAGAGCCACAGGTCCCTAGAGCCTTGCACAAAGCTTGGGATGACTTAATTTTTATCATAGCATGCAGGATGAATCCATAGGAAACAGACATCAATGCCATGGGAAGGAGGAGGAGAACTAATGTAGCCACAAAAAACTGGACTTGGTTTGCATGGATATCAACACATGCCAACTTGATCATGGCAGGCACTTCACACAAGAAGTGGTGAAGGTGATGGTGCCAACATCAAGGAAGCCGCAGGGTGATGGTGCTTTTGATGAGAGTGTTTCCCACTCCACTTAGCCAGGCTATTCGTGCCAGGGCCTTGCAGAATGATGGGTGCATAACAGTCATGTAGTTGAGAGGTCTGCAGACAGCCACATAGTGGTCAAATGCCATGATAGTAAGGAGAACACACTTAGTGGAACCTAAGGAGAGGGACACATAGAGTTGTAGGACACAGCCGGTGAATGTGATGGTTTTGGCTGGTCCCCTCAGATTCCACAACAGCTGGAGCACGATGCTGGTAGTGAAGGAAAGGTCAAGAAAGGAGAGATTAGTGAGGAAGAAGTACATAGGTGTGTGGTGTTTGGAATCCAGGCTGGAGACCACGATGATGGCTGTGTTACCCACAAGGGCTAGAAGATAGGATATCAAAACTACCACGAAAAGGATGATTTCCAACTGGGGTTGGTCTGAAAATCCAAGCAAATTAAAAGCTTTCTCATGGGTTTCAATGTTTTCTTCCATCAGTCTTCAAAGGTAAAAGAGAAAAATAGAAGTTCAATCCAAAGAAGTATCATTATTACTATTTACCTAAAATATTTGAAGTAAGGTTTTTAACCAGTGAAATTACACAAAGAAGAAAAGATATAATTATTAAAAGACATTTAGAAAGGTCTTTTAATGCAAAGGCATTTGTGTCATTTTTTGGTCACATTAACTATTTGAAACCTCCTCTTTTTTTTTTATGAACTATTTCCCCTAATTGTCAAAAGTTATTATTGACAATTTACTTAAGAAAAGCTTCCATATGGTTGCAGTGACAAAAATCTGACTAACATACCACTCAAACCTGATAACAACTTAGAGGACAAAAAGTTTATTTTGGGCTTATGGTTTCAGAAATTCAGTCCACAGTCAGCCAACTCCATGGTTCTAGGCTTGAGGTGAGGTGAAACATCATGGAAGAAGGGCATGGTGTAGGAAACTTGCTACTTCATGGTGTCTGGGATGCAGAGAGAGAGAGAGAGAGAGAGAGAGAGAGAGAGAGAGAGAGAGAGAGAGACAGAGAGAGAGAGAGAGAAGCCAGGGGGACAATATATAATCCTCAAGGGCACATCAACAGTGACCCACCTCCAGCCATACCCCTCATACCTACAGTTACCACCCAGTACAGTGGAAGTTTTCAGTGATTCATTCATAAAATAGATTAGGCTACATTTCTAATAATCTAATCATTTCACTTCTAAATGTTCCTGCATTACCACAGGAGCTTTTGGAAGACTCTTTATATCCAAACCTATTTTAGTGGGAGGGGAGTAACAGGTGCATGCTGAGACTAATTTTAAGCTATCATTGAGTGGATTGTTAGTAATCATTATTCATAGTAATAGAAATTGTAATACAGAAAAATAATGGATAACAGTGAAGAATTTGGTTGGGAAAATAACTGGAATGTATTTTGTGTCTTTTTTTTGTCTCACAGACAGGGTGAATGATGATGATGTTTCTTACATTTAATTATCTGATCTGAGTGATAAGGGGTTAGACTCAGGTGTCAACATAGAAGGAAACTAAATAAAGCTACTTTGTCTCTAATAACATACTTAGGAGTCCTTACAAAAAATCCTTTACCTCTTAAATGTGATAAAAAATAGGTCCTATATACATATGAAAAAACACAGGTACAAAATCTCAGATGTGCACTCATTTGTTGAGACAGATAACCATGAGATATTTTTGATAAAAATAAGGGGAAACTATAATCAATTCCTTTAAATACAAGGTGCTGGCATTTAAAGAAAATCATGAGAAAGCAAATCATATCTTGTTCAACTCACTTTACATTGCTCTGCTAAATAAATAAAAGGAGATTGAATCATAATGCAATCCTCCATGCCTCTTCACTTACTATTTTTTATGATGTTATCCTTTGTGCTCCCAAATTTTCTGCTCTCATGGTAGCATTTTCTTGAATCATTTACTTTTAGGAATAATTACGGATCAGTTTTTTGTTTTATTCAGATGTGTTTATATTCAAACAGTAAAATTGTGTCTGGAATGTCTTAATGCTTTAATTTCTGGACGTAAATGTTTAGATATGCATAGCTAATAAAGAATTCTACTCAGAAAGCCTGAATGATACGCTATATAGAATCTCACCATTCTGCATATTCCTAATGCTACTTAACATAAAATGATAATTTGTCTCATACTGATATGTTTTTAGTTTTAGTTACTAAAGTAACTAATTCAGTAGTTTAAACAAATGCTTAGCTCTAATAGAAGCATAAGTTATTCCTATTGCCTTAAGAAAATAACACAATGTACATATTTTTAAAAACTTTAGAATCATCTTAAATTTGAACTCTTTTAGAATGTAATGTTCTCTTAAATATGAGTTTATTCATAATGATAAATTCAGGCATTAGCAAATTTTTAGTATTTTAAAAATCACATAATTTGATAGGATATTTAGAAGCAATTTTAGAGATAAATTTTTAGTTTGTTTCTTTTTTAAGACTTTAAATGCAGAATCAAGTATTTAACACATTTGTTGAAATTAATAGAAGGATTCAAAAGTGATGTTAAAACGAATTGAATTTACAACCTGATTATATAATATTAAGAACATTTTTGTTTGTGCAATACATATCCCACATTATTTACAGTGAATCTGGTTTTAAAGGTATACTGAAGTACTATTGATAAATATAAATTGAATATATTCATAATATACATGATGTTTGGTTCATGTAGCCACAAAAGAGCAATTTAATTTTAATTTTATATAGGGAAATAACATTTTTGTATGTGCTTATGAGTCTACAAGAATCTTAAATATGTAGGAATAATCTAATTATTCCTCTTACGTTTTACTATTACAATACTGAAAATTGTTAAAACATTGGGATTATAAGTAATTTTTCCAAAACAGCTTTCAACTTGTACCCATCAATTACTCTGTCTTTTTATTTTGATTAGGTGATTAGGTTGAAGAATAACTATTTTATCCAATCTCCCGAGAACCTGCTCATACCTCTGAAATGGGATGTGTAGGAATTTGCATTCTCCTCAGTTCAAATCTGATTTGTGGCTTGAAGGGAGTCACTGAGTCACTGAACAGGACCTAGAAAGGAGAGTGGTCAGAAATGTGTGTGTGTGTGTGTGAGTGTGTGTGTGTGTGTGTGTGTGTGTGTGTGTGTTTTGAAACCACTATAGAATTATACAAACCTATCTTTTCAAATCTTATATATGAACAAAGACTGAGGTACTATTTGGAAAATTATTGTCTACAGAAAAATCCTTTTTCTTTTGGCAAAAATATCAAGAAATTTATTCTCCCCACCTTTTTTTCTGATTGTTCTTATTGTATGAACACATTTATTTCTAATTAATATGCAGAGGGAGAGACACAGAGACTCAATCAGGAAAGTAGCTAACTGGGTTGGTGCTGATTAGTGTGATTGGAGACAGCTAAAAGTGGGAAAGACATGGTGATGCAGGACATTTAGAGGATTATTTACATCCTGCAGATCATCTCTCTCTTTCCCTTTCACACTTATTGGCATGTAGAGAATATTGCTGGTGATATGACTTTAGCATAATAAGGATTTTCTCCTGGAGTGAATATCACTGCCCTACACCCAGGTGAAAGTAAATATGGCTTAAGTAATTTTCTCTGGAGAAACATAGATTAGAATAAGTGAAAAATACACAGGATACGGATTTTCTAAACACCATCGGGATCTATATTTTTTAATTTCTAATTATCATGGAGTTGATTAGCGTTCAGAACTTTGCTCTCTCAAGAGAGACACATAAAGGAAGGCATTTCTTGACAGAACATATTTTTTTTGTTTTTCCTGACAGACAATATAATGGGAAAATTCTCTTACCCATATTCAGACCTCTTACCCATACCTGTTCTTTAGTTCATTGCTATGGGTGCTGCTATGTGTGCTGTGGATGAAGTCTGTGTCATTGCTATTGGAAGTTAACTACATAATTGGGTAAATGAGTCGTATCTCCTTTGTAGGCCAGTTACTTTCACTAACAAGTATAAATAGTTTTTCAGCATCAGAAAATATTAACCATAAGATCATCGCCTCAATAAATTCCATTATAAGGGTACACCAAATTATTTAAATAGATTGCACATTTAGAGTCACTAGATTTGTATATAATTTCACTGTACATGATAAATTATTCCCATAAAATATTTCTTATAATTAAGTATATGCATATTTTATTGTATATTTAATAAGGGAACATGTGTTATCTGCCTCAAGAAAACTTTTCAAATGCCAACTCTATGTGCATATTTATGCAAGTATTATTTGTCTTAATTTTATCCCTATTCATTGATATTCTTAGTTTAAAGTAAAATTTTTATCTGTTTTATTCTTTAATATATATTTGTTAAACTGGAAAGTCAGATATCTAATGCTGTCATTATTTTGGAGGATCATTATTTGATCCACTAAATAATATATTTCCTCACTAATTTGAAATACTAGATGTATGGCATGTTGTTATTTCAGATATTTGTATTTTTATTACAAAGATTATGAATTTTTCATTATATATTTCCAGGGATATACCCAATGATTAAATCTATGCATACAAATTTTATGTTATTTTTGTTACTGTTGCCATTTTATGATTTAATTTTTTTAGGAGTACTGGGGATTAAACCTTGGGATGCTTAATCATGGCCACTTTTTATATATTTTTGTTTGCTTATTTTTATTGATTATTTTAAAAATAAATGACAACAGAATGCATTACAATTATTGTTACACATAAACACCACAATTTTTCATATCTCTGTTTGTATAAAAGTATGTTCACACCAATCTGTGTCTTCATACATGTACTTTGGATAATGATATTCACCACTTTTCACTATTATTGCTAACACCCTGCCCCTCCCTTTCTCTCTCACCCCACTGCCTATCTATAGAGTTTGTCTATTCCTCCCATGGGCCCCCTCTTTACCCCACTATGAGTCAGTCACCTTATATCAGAGAAAACATTCACCATTTTTTTTTGATTTGGCTAACTTCAATTGGCATTATCTTCTCCAACACCATCCATTTACCTACAAATGTCATGATTTTATTCTCTTTTATTGCTGAGTAACATTCCAATGTGCATATATGCCATATTTTTTTTTATCCACTCATCTATTGAAGGGCATCTAGTTTGGTTCCACAATTTAGCTATTGTGAATTGTGCTGCTATAAATATTGATGTGCCTGTGTCCCTTAAGTATGCTGTTTTTATGGCATTTGGTTATATACTGAGGAGTGGGATAACTGGGTCAAATGGTGATTCCATTCCCAGTTTTCCAAGGAATCTTTCCTACTGCTTTCCATATTGGCTTCACCAATTTGCAGTCCCACCAGCAGTGTATGAGTGTGCCTTTTCCCCTACATCCTTGCTAACATTATTGTTGATTGTCTTCATAATAGCTGCCATTCTGACTGGAGGCAGATGGTATCTTTTAAAGAACCAGCTTTTTGTTTTGTCAATTTTTTTCAATTGTTTCTTTTGTTTTTGTTTTCCTTGACTTCAGCTCTAATTTTAATTATTTCTTGCCTTCTACTTTTGCTGTTGATTTGTTCTTCTCTTCTTTTTCTAGAGCTTTGTGATGTAGTGTGAGTCATTAATTTGTTGAAGTTTTCTTCTTTTAATGAATGAACTCCATACAATGAATTTTCCTCTTAGTCCTGCTTTCATAGTGTTCCAGAGATTTTGATATGTTGTATCTATGTTACCATTTACTTCTATGAATTTTTTAATCTCCTCCTTGATATCTTCTGTAACACATTGTTCATTCACTAGCATATTGTTTACTCTCCAGGTGATGGAGTAATTTTTATTTTTTGTCAATGATTTCCTACTTCATTCCATTATAATCTGATAAAATTCATGGTAGTATCTCAAATATTTTGTATTTGCTACAAGTTGTTTTGTGGCATATTATATGATCTATTTTAGAGAAGTATCCATGTTCTGCTGACAAGAAACTGTATCCACTAGATGCAGTTGAAATATTCTATATATGTCAGTGAAGTCTAAGTTATTGATTGTATTATTGAGTTTTATATTTTCTTTATTCAACTTTTGTTTCAAAGATCTAGATCCAGTGGTGAGAGAGTTTTGTTACATCACATTGTGTTGTGATCAACTTGACTCTTGCACATGAGAAGAGTTTGTTTGATGAACATAGCTGCACCATTGTTTGGAACATATATATTTATGATTAGTATGTCTTGTTGGTGTATGGTTCCCTTGAGCAGTATGTAATGTCCATCTTGATCCCTTTTGATTAACTTTGGCTTCAAGTCTACTTTATTTGATATGAGGATGGAAACCCCTGCTTGCTTCCTCAGTCCATGTGAGTGGTATGATTTTTCCCAACCTTTCACCTTTAGTCTGTGTATGTCTTTTCCTATCAGATGAGTCTCCTGTAGGCAGCCTATTGTTTGATCTTTTTTTCTTTAATCTAATCTGCTAACCTATGTCTTTTGATTGGTGAGTTTAAGCCATTAACATTCAGATTTATTATTGAGATATGGTTTGTATTCCTAGCCACAATTGTTTATTTTTGTTATTTAACTTGACTTGGTTTTATTCTTTGATTAGTTTTTCCTTTAGGATACTTCCTCCATCTGTTGCTTTACATTGTTGTTTTTTGTTTCCTCTTCATGGAATGTTTTGCCAAGGATGTTTTGTAGTGCCAATTTTTTAGCTATAAATACTTTTAACTTTTGTTTATCATGAAAATTTTTTATTTCATCTTCAAATCTAAAGGTAATGTTGCTGGATACAAGATTCTTGGTTGGCATCCATTTTCTCTCAGAGCTTGATATATGTTGCTCCAGGATCTTCCAGCTTTTACGGTCTGTGATGAAAAATCTGCCATTATCCTAATTGATTTCCCCCTATATGTAATCTGATTCCTCTCCCTGGTGGCTTTTAAAATTCTTTCCTTATTCAGTATGTTGGTCCTTTTTATGATGATGTCCCTTGGTGTGAATCTGTTGTGATTTTATACATTCAGCATCTTGTAGGCTTCATGGATTTGGATTTCCATGTTTGGAAAGTTTTCTAATAGTATTTAATTGAATAGATTGCTCATTCCTTTGGTCTTTTATGCCTTCCTCTATCCCAATAACTCTTAAATTTGGTCTTTTTATGCCATCCCATATTTCTTGAATGTTCTGCTCATGGTTTCTAACCATTTTCACTGTGTAGTCTATGTTCTTTTCAAGATTATATATTTTGTCTTTATTGTCTGATGTCCTGTCTTCCAAGTGGTATGCTCTATTTGTGATGTTTTCATTTGAGTTTTTAATTTGTTTTATCATTTCTTTTATTTCTATGATTTCTGTTTTTTATTATTATTATTTTTATTCATTTTTTATAACCTCTATCTCCCTGTTGAAGTGATCTTTTGCTTCTTGGATTTGTTTATGTAGCTCCTTGTCAAAGTAATCTTTCAACTGTTTGAATTTGCTGTACTATGTCTTCTTTGAATTCACAGGACATTTTAACCATGTATATCCTGAAATCTTTCCTTGTCGTTTTTTTTTTTTTTTTTCTGCTGTAGCTGCCAATGCTTCTAATGATGTGTTGTCTTGATTTTTTTCTGGTACTTTCTTCCCTTGTCTTTGTATGTTGCTCATGTGTCTTACTTTCTAGCTCTGTGGGTTGGTGTTTTATTGTTTTTACCCTATGGATTTGTAGTGCTCTTATAAGGTTCCAAGATCCTTCCTTTGTGGGGAAGGACAATGTTAACAGATCTGAATATCAAGAATATATCAACAATGAACAATTTGTTGTTATTAATACATTTACAGTTTAGTCTCAATGTCCAGAAATATTGGATTCAATTATTATCTAAAATATAATCAGTAATTTCATTAAAAGTTTTACAGTTTCTGGTAGTGGACAATGAACTGGGGATAGGGCATAGGATGATATACTAAAAGGAAAGATGTGAATGTATAGAGTTAATATATCTTAGGAAACATGAAAGAAAAATCTAATGAAGAGTGTTAGGAGCAGGGAAATTGACAAGAAGTAATTTAGGGTAGGCAAGTACATGGGAAGACAGTAGAGTACATAAGTCAAACACACATATGTATTTAGAAAATAACAGGATTTAAAAGTAGTAAAATTTGGAGGGGGAAAGAAAAATTAAAAAATAAAAAAGAGAAAGAAAGAGAGAGAAAATGGAAAAAAGAAAAAGAGAGAAGAGAAAAACAACGCATATGCAACTTCTCTCTATTATACTATTCAGATGACTCAGTCCTCAAAGTCCTATCTCATGCAGAGTTCTCAGTTTCATATATGTTGGAGATGTGAGGGCCAGAGGATTCAAAGGTAGAAGAGAAAGAAAAAAAAAACTCAAAAGAAAATACCAGGGTTGTTTCTAGTTTTACAGATCCATTTCTTTCCTGCTTGTCATCCAGTAGGTGGGGTTGTCTGTTTTAAGCTGATATCTCTGCCTTCAGGGTGGTGTAGGTAACCAGGGTGAGAAGACTGGACTTGGTGTAGAGCATCTGGGAGTGGGGAGTGCTGCCTACCAGTCACAGCAGAAAAATTGCACCTCACAGGTCTCTTTTTGGGGCCCGCTTCTCTGACTTGAGAGCCCAATATTATCTCCCTCTTTTGTCTGGAGATTTCACAGATCCTGGTCTCTCTGTTATTCTCCAAACTTTAGAGCCATTCCCTCTCTGACTTGCAGTTCCCAACTGTGGACCTCTCACCCCCAGGCTCACACCAGGTGGGCAGTGCCCTGGTCACAATGCACACCTGAACAATTGAGAGCTGTTTTTGTGTTGGGTGGTCACTGTGCCAAGTTATCACCACTGGGGAGAGAGGGGAGTTGGGAACCAGGTACTGGCCAGATGGAGATCTAATCTGAGAGCTGCACTCACCAAATATGGTGAGAAAGGTTATTCAAAATGAAATGGGTCTGATTCCAACTCCCAGGGTATCTGGTGAGGTGGGGGGAGCTGGGCGATGACCTTGTGCTGTTGGTAAGTAGCAGCCGTGTGACCTACTTGGGAGCAGAGCAGTCTGGAATTCTGCAGAGGTGCTGATATGTGATTCTTCTAAGCTGCTTGAGAGCTGTGCTTGGGCTAGAACTGCAGGCTTTCGGTCTGGAGTCTGGAGTCCTACTCAAATGCTGAGGCTCTGATTCCTGCGCTTCCTGTGCAGGTGTTGCATTGCTGGTGAATTCTGAGAAAATCCTCTGTATAGGGGTCTTCTCACCCTATCTGTGATGCTGTATTTTGACTAGGTGAGACCTGGGTCACAGAGCAACACAGGATGCTGCCTCTCTGGCCACTATTTTCCTTCTCCTTATTCATATTTTAAAATAACCTTAAATAACACTTAAGTAATACTTAATGTGACTATGAGCTTTAAAATATGAAGAAAAGAATGTTTTAACCTCTTTTCTAGATAGACCATGTCTTGTCTTTGCATAAAAATCCAATCAAGATGTGTTCTGTCTTAAAGCAAAATTCCCATACAAACAGATGTTAAGGTTTATTTGGGTTCAATAATGAGTGAAACAGCAGAGTATAAAATAACAGGAGGTCAGGGTTTAAAAGTAAGGGGATATAGATAAAGAAAGGTTTTGTCAAAAGGGATTTATTAATTTTATAACTCTTAGGGTTATTTCCTGTACCAAGTAGTAAAATCATCATATCTTATTAATTTCTACAAGTAAAACTTCCGTTTATAGGACTGTAATCTAGGGGTTGGTATGCAAACTAAACCAGAAGACAAAATTTGACCTCTTGCCTATTTGTATAAATAAAATTTTGTTGAAACTTAAGTCACTCTGAATTACTTTCTGTGGCTATTTTTATGCTATAATTAGTTTATTCATTGCTATAGAGATTGTTGTGGCCACAATACCTAGCATATTAAATATCTGGCCCTTTACAGAGAATGTTTGCTGACTTGTGTGATATATTAAAAGTATTCATAAAACATACCAACAAATATGAGGCATAGACCTTGTTTTGATCTTGATCTGAACAAACCAAAGATAAAAGTTCATTTTAAGACACTTAGGAAAATCTCAAGTTGAACTGATAAAGAATATTGAGAAAATATTGTTAATTTTTGTTTTAAATTGTTTATGATTTAAATAATATTATACATGGGGTTTACTTCTTTAAAAATACAGCAAAAAATGTTACAGAAAGTAGATAAATCACAATTATCAAGATAGTGATAAATTGTTAATGTAAAGTTGCTGCATATGTGGCTGATCTTGTTAATCTATCCACATTTCTCTATGTTTGAAGTTTTTATGTATTAAGAACACTTAATTAATGAACTATATGTTATTGATTTCTATCCTGATTTCACCTTTTTTTACATATTTATTTTTTAGTTGTAGATAGCATGACTTTATTTCACTTATTTATTTTTATGTGGTGCTGAGGATTAAACCCAGTGCCTCACGTATGCTAGGCGAGCGCACTACCACTTGAGCCAAATTCCCAGCCCCTTATTTCACTCTTGACAGATAAAATGCTCTATGCTTCTAGATTATGAAAGCATTTTTTCTTGATTTATTATTCAATATATGGTCAACTTTTTATATAATTTGTGTATGATTGAAAGAAAAATTTTATGTATTTGTTGGTGTCAATATGACCTCTATAATTATTAGGTAATTTTTGTTAATTGTGCTATTCCAACTTGCTATTTCTTCATTTGTTTATGGTTGTATAAGTTTTCTCTCAATTATTCTTTCAATACAGTTATGATTTCATCTATTTCTCTTTTATTTGTCTTACTTTACTTCATATTTTGAAGTTATGTTATAGAATGTATATAATTAGGATTATTTTAAAATCCCAATTAGCTAACTATTTCAACATTATGAATTTCCCTCCTTAATCCTAGTAAGTTTTCTCCTTAATATGTATTTTTTTCTGGTATTAATAGGATGGTTTTCTTTTGTATTGTGTTCACAGGGTATGTCTTTTTCTTATTGTTCACATTCTCATATGTAGTATTTACCTTAGTATTTTTAAATATACTCTGAAAATTTTTTTATTTCTTCAGATAATTAATAACATTTAACATTTATTTAATTATTGTTATATTTGGGTTTATAGTTATTATTCTTTTTGTTTTCAATTCATCCAATATTTTGTTAATCTTTCATTCTTCTGAATTTATGTCTTTGTAATTAATGAAGTATTATTTTAATATGACATTTTTCTTTCCTATTTGCTCATTGTAAATACATTATTTTACTCTTCTTTTAGTGATTATGTCAGGAATCACAAGGTCCCTCTATTATTGGATAATTTAAGTTAATGCTTTAACAATTTGTTTTTAAAGGAACTAACTTTGAGTAATATCCAGGTCCTACCAAGTGAAATAATCAAAATACAAACAAGTATCTACAGTAGTCTGCACTTTTCATAAGAAAAACAGTAATAAAATATGTATAGTGTCTTAGTTAGGCAAAAGAAACATGAGAAGGAGAAACCAGAAACTGATTAGTGATTCCATGCAAGAAATGGGTAGAAAGGGATGAAAGAGACAGGAGAACTGGAGCAAGTTGAGAAGGATTAAGAGGTGATGTTTTTCTGAATATATCTTTCTGCATAGTTTTAACTCTTAGAAACATAGTCATGTTTCGCACAATTCCACAAATAAATGAGTAACTAAAACCACTTAGGATGTGAGTGGGGCCTAAATGGCATATGTTATAATAAAATTTAAAAATATATATAAATGAAATAAAATAACTATACTTAAATGATGAGGAAAAAAAGAACTAAGCTATGTAACCCTGGAAAATTGTATTTCTCTAAAATTTATATATTGAAGTTCTAACCACCACTCTCTTGGTATGTGACTGCATTAGGAGAGTCTTTAAAAGAGGGAAGTAAGATTAGAAGAGGCCATGGGGGGGGCTCTCTAATCCATTACCACTGATGTTTGTTCTTATAAAATGAGGAGAATAGGATATATAATAGTACAGAGGGAAAGCCAAGTAAAGACACAGGGAGAAGAGACAAGAATCTACAAGTCAGGAAGACATATCTCAGTCCAAATAAACCTGCTAGTTCCTTGATCTCAGACTTCTAGACTTTAGAGTTGTGAGATGATAAATTTCTGTTTAAGTTTAAAAACTCAAAAAAAGTAATGTGGATATTGCAAAGCTAAAGATAATTTTTAAATCTACAAAAATCCTGTTCTCTAGTTCATATCTGCTTCTCATTAAGATTAACTACTCTGAAACTACTTTGCTTACCAAAATTAAAAATAAATGAGAAAAAAAGAAAAGAAAGAATGATGGCAACAAGAATGAGAAACACTGGGATGAACCTTGTGATATTGAATTTAAACTGATATTGGTATGATTTCATGGTTTCAGATTTGTGTGTATGTGTATGTGTGTATACAAAATTTATATGAAACATGTATTCACATCACATATATCTACTGAGAAAGAGAAAGGAAATGGCATACATGTGTGTGTGCATGGGTTAGAATGTCATATATATTTCCTGTTTCTCTCTGCTAAACAGTTATAGAAACAATGACACTCAGTGACAAACAGTGCATCTAGTGCCTAGATATTTAGTTTCTGTACACCATTCTCTAATAAAAGGTACCAGGATTTGTTGGAGAAGTGTTAGACTCCAGGGATAAAGCAGAAAAAGATGAGATAAGCCTAGAAAATATGGGGTACTAGAAAGTAAAGAAGTGTTTGAGAAACAATAGGGCATATTGAAAGGACACTGGAGTCAACATGACAGAGTTTCCCATGGCTAAAGTTGAAACAATTTGAGCAAGAAAACAAATAATGATAGTATTGTGTTATAACTCACAAAATAAAACAAATATTTGAGTCCATATTTAAAGAGCATCCCAATTAACAATAGGGAATGAAGGAAACATAAAATTACCATTAAGCTAACACCAAGATAGTTTGTACAGCAAGACTCACTAACAGATGCTAAATATCTGGGTGACATTTTGAGGAGAATAGTCTCAAAGTTTGAAAGTACTTCTCATTTTGGATAATGTCCGGGAACCACCTTCCGACAGAAGTAGTGAAGCACACTAGACCAGCTAGTGTCTCCAGGGCTGAGCAACATGATGAGTGTCGCGACCCCGCCCACCACCCAGCCTGGCCAAGAATCACACCGAGTGGGGAGTTGAGTCAACCATAGAGGTGCTGCAATCTCAATTTTATTGTGTCAGGGACAAGGTTATATAGTGATAGGAGGGGGTAAGAATAGTCAGCAGCGAGAACCAATAAGGGGCAATTACGTCACTATCACTAAGGGGCCTAGGCAGATTTCAGATTAAACCATTAGGTGGGGCTAAAGTAAAAAAAGCCTGTGTGTGATGATCCAGCCAGGTTACATATACAGAAATGCTCTGGAAGAACCCATGAGGCCACCTCAGCCAACACCCAATAATGGCTGCGGTCCCAAGGGAGGTAAGAGGTCCCAACAGGATAAATACCAAGAAGTGAAATAGTTGGGTCATATATGGTGTTTCTATTCCTAGTCTTTTGAAGAATCTCCAAGCTCCTTTCCACATTGGTTATGGTAATTTGCAGTCCCACTAAAATCAGCCTTCTAAAGTGAAACAACCGCATCAACGTTCATAGCAGTGCAATTCACAATACCCAAGTTATGGAACCATCCCAGGTGTGCAGCAACAGATAAATGGGTAAAGAAAATGTGAGATATATATATATATATATATATATATATATATATATATATATATATATATATTGAAGTTTACTCAGCCATAAAGAAAAAATACAATTATAGCATTTTCTGCTAAATGAATGGAAATGGAGAACATTATGCTAAGTGAAGTAAGTCAGTGGTTAAATATTTTCTTTCATATGCATAAGCTACAGCAAAGTTATGGGGGAAAGGTGGGGGAATTCCATAAAAATAGAAGGGAGATAATTGGAGTAAAGGAAAGGGATTGAGAGGAATGGAGGAGAGATAGGAAAAGGAAGAGTGGAATAAAATTGACCAAGTCAAGGCTGGAGATATGACTCAATTTGCAGAGTGTTTGCCTAGCATGCACAAAGCCCTGGGTTATAATCCTTAGTACTACATAAAAAAAGGAAAAAAAATGATCAAGTCATGCCATATACATACATGTAAAAAGCAATAAATAAGTAGAAGGAAGACCAGTAGAAGAAGGGTAATAAGGGATGGAGGAAGGGAAGAAAACAGAAATTACTGGAGAGTTAAATGGAGCAAATGATATTCCATGCATTTATGATTATTCAAAATGAATCCCAATATTATGCATAATAATAAATGCCCTAATAAAAACATTTAAGAAGTATTTCTCCTAAGTCATTTATCAGTTACAAATGGAAAAATAGTAAGCTTTCAAACCTGAAGATACCTCCCTAATCACATGGTTAAGAATAACACACTCAGGGCTGGGGATGTGGCTCAAGCGGTAGCGCAATCCTCTGGCGTGCATGCGGCCCAGGTTCCATCCTCAGCACCACATACAAACAAAGATGTTGTGTCCGCCAATAACTAAAAAATAAATATTAAAAAATCTCTCTCTGTGTCTCTCTCTCACTCTCTCTTTAAAAAAAAAGTAAAGAATAACACACTCTACAAAGACCTGAGAAGGGTACAACATCACTTCTGTGGTTTTTATGTCAAAAATGCATAAGATTGACAAAATCATGAAAAAGCATTAGGTAAATCCAAAGTAAGGGATATTCCATGAAACAATTGACCAATGTTTTTCAAAAATACTAAGACCATGAAAGACAAAATTTAAAAAAAAAAAAAGCTAATGAACTGTAATAGAGTGACAGGGAAGACAAACTGAAAATAAACTGGTATTCCAGATTGAATTCTAGAATGGAAAAAAGACAGTATTAATTTAAAAAATAGTGAAATTCTAATTCTGTAATGCTTTACCTGTGTCAGTTTCCTGATACTAAGAATTACTACTATGGATATTTACAATGTTAACATTTGCTAGATGACAGTTACATGGAAATTCAATTATTTCTGTGAATTTTCTATAAATTTGAATGAATTTCTATAATAACAAGTTTAAAACAGCATAGAAACAATAAGGCTCTGCCTATATAATTAATTCTGTTTAGGGCCTGAAGACATGCAAAGGGAAGGCTTCCACTTTGTTTATAATGTTTTATTTATCAATACAGATGTTAGTAACAAGAATATTTTCCTTTTGTAAAATTATACTGAGTTCTACATATAGGAGTTGTGCTTTTAAATACTATATTACAAAGTTAACTAAAGACTTGCCATCTTCCAGTATTTCATCAAAATGATAGTCACAGAGGGAAAGAGAGGTAGCTGATACATGTTCTCTAGGCCTATTATAAATCATGGAGTTGTTCCTTTGGTCACATGTGTGTGAATCTATAAGACAGATAGAAACCACGGGAATGTGTGCTCCAAATCTTACCACTAAAGAATTGGAATAGTCTACAGTGTTACCCAGCATGCTTTGGTACTGTAGTAAACAAAAAATTAAGGACAAGATTATTGCCAGGAGAATTAATGATTGTTGAAAATAGTAAGCACTCTAAGAGTCAAGATAGCTTCCTGAAATATGTGGAAAAAAAATTATCAGATAAAGGAGGAAACAAAAGAAAAGGGTACCTGAGTCCAACTGCATCACCAGCCTGCCCTGCCAGAAGGAGCCCATATTGTGAAACACAGTGGGAAGGAGCCTGGGCTGCTGGAACAAAGTCCCTATTAACTTATGGCATAATAGGTGTAAAACAAATGGACTGAAAAAAAAGTTAGATAAAATGTTTACTAAAAGTACAATGAACACATTAAAACTATTAAGAGTTTTCATTTTCTTGTGGATATGAGAATATAATTTATATTGGATTTTATATGTATTGTTTGAAGGTTTAAGATTTTCCATTATTCAGATAATTGTAGTGCTTATTAAATACTTGACTATCCTATTCCATCAATAAAATTTAAATTTAAATAAGAGTAGTAATGATTACTAATATCTATCAAATTATATTTTATGAACAGAGAAATTCAAGGTTTACAAAGATAGTGCCTAAGTTACCTTATCAATGTCATCTAACTACATCCTAGTATTCTTTTGCAATCTTTTTAAAATACAATGTCTTCTAATTACAACCTAGTCTTCTTTTGCACTGTGTTTTTAATACTATCCACTCTATTTATTGTATTCCCTAGAATTACCTGTCTGTACTTAAATTATTCTTCAGCATTAATCTCTGTTAAAAATTATTTATTTTTAATAAAAGAACACCAAATAATAACATGTTTCAAGTATAAAAAATTTAATAAAAATCAGAATAAAATTTTGCAAGTAAATATTGTGAATATTTGGAAAATAAGGTGAACTTTGCCGCAGTCTCTGGCTGGGCACAAATCACGAGCCTCCACACAGCTTGTAGATTCAAACAGCAATTCTTTATTCCTGAACTCACACCGGCGGTCTACAAACACGTTCTGGGGAAATCCACACTCTCTGCCCAAAATCCACACCTCCACTGGGCTTCTGTCTCCCAAATATATTGTCTTAATCCCTAAGAACTCAAGAGGAACTCAGGCAGCAGGATACGCCCTATTATAAACAGGGAACACCCTAATCTCATATTATGCTAAACCGGGAACACCCTAAACACGGATCCGCCCTGGTCCTTGAGCAAGGTCACCTTACATGCAATGTAGCTGCAAAATATCCTATTTCCATGAGTCCTTCCACTAAAGAAACATGGGGGTACGCTGACAAGGAAATTGTCATACCTACTTGGCTGATGGCTCCCAGCAGAACTTAAAAAAAAAAATAGATTACCAAATTTTAAACATCTCATTAGAAGGGTTAAAATCTTGAAGAGAAATAGTCTCACAAATTCTAAAAAACTATTCTATAAATAAAAATGCTACATAAACAACAAACATCATTGTAAAACTATGCTTACTTTTAAGTTTTCAGACTTATTGACAATACTTTATATTTAACCAAACGAGATTGTTATTTATGTTGACAAGATATGGATGAGAGTTATCTAAATTAACTTACCAATACTTTCCTATTTATGAATATTCAGTCTTTTGGCTCATTTCCTTTGAAAGCTTCCTCTGTGAGTGAGAAAGAGCAGAAAAAAATCCAGGTTGCATATAATCACAAATGCCTCTGCTCAATGACCTAGAAGTACCATCCCCCCAATAAGGCAACTGTTGGATAGCGGTTGCTTTCTATCAAGCCTTCTCACTTTCAAATAAAATACAAACAAAACACCAACTGCCTATGGTACTATCAAATATGAGATCAACAAAGCAGCAGGAAACATTTTTCAGATAACTTTAAACTTCTGCGGTTGTGATTCAAATGATACCTTCACAATGCTGATTTTTCTTCTATGATGAGAAAATGGGTTTGTCATAACTATATACAGTTGTGTTCTTAGTCATTAGAGTAATAATTCAGGATTTAATTACACATACACATTCATATACATTCATGTATGTATGAATATTTATTTATTCATAAAACTCTTAAGAAGTACTGAGAAAGGAGATGCATAACATTTTTAGAAAAGAAAATTAAAAGGGCATAAAGTAGGTAAGTTCAGGATGTCATTAAAGAAAATTTCCCACCTACTTTTATGTCAGAGATTTAACTATGCGTCTTACACATGATAAAAGAAATTATAACTAAATAAATCCTACAAGTCCCCAAAGTCTGAGAGAGTGCATGGGTGTGTTTTGCATTTCTCCCTAAACTGGGTCTCTTGCCAGTGACCTTCTTGTTGCCCACTTAAATTTTTTTTGTTTCTCAAGGTTTAGATCAGAGTATAGAAAAGGGTAGGAAATTTTTTGTAATTCTGAGTGGACTTGCTCTTGGGTTGTATATACACAGAAATTGTAGTTCCAAAAAACAAAACTATAAAAATTAGGTGAGATCCACATGTCCCACATGCTTTCCTCCTGCCTTCAGTGGATTTTATTCTCAGCATATTCCTAACAATGCAGCCATAGGATAAGCCCCAAAGGTATAAGCATGTAAAGGACAGTAGCTACTGAGAGCTCATATTTCAAAAAGGTTGTTTCCACACAAGCAATTTTAATCAGTGTAGGCTCCTCACACATAAAATCATCCACACTGTGGTGGCTGCAGAGAGGCAATTGGAAAACAAGGGTGGTCTGAACTGTGGACTCCACAAAACCACTGGTCAAGGCCACAACTACTAGTTACTGGAGAAGCTTTGGGGACATGATAACAGCATACCAGACAAGTCTACAGATAGCATTGAAATGGTCATAGGCCATAATAGTCAGGAAGACACACTCTGTGGAGCCCAATTCCAGAGCAATGTATAACTGGATCACACAACCAGTGTGATTGATGGTCTTCTCAGGGACCTTGAGATTCCAAAGCATCTGTGGGACAATACTGGTAATAAAACAGAGGTTCAGGAAGGAGAAATTGGAGAGGAAGAAATACATGAGTGTGTGGAGTTTGAGGTTTAAGTGTGAAAAAAGTATTATTGCTATGTTCCCCAGCAGGGTCAAAATGTAGATAACAGAGATGATGAGAAGAAACATCTCCAGCTGGGGCTGGTTAGAAAATCTCAGTAAGATAAAATGAAATGAAATGAAACAATGGGCCACAGTCCTCCCTTGGCCGCCTTCAAGAAAGGCAAAGAGAGAAGCAAGCTGGTACACCCAGGTAGGAGAAAGTTTGAAGAGCAGCCTTAATTGAAAAGGGAGGGAGCTAGATTGGACTAGGAATGAAGAGTGGAATTGAGGTGTTAGGTGCAGGACAGGCTGGTCTGCAGGGCCTGCAGGGCATGCCAAAAAAGTTAGCTGCAGAATGACCTGGCTTCTCAAACCCTCTGTCTGGTTCTTTATCACCTGTTTGCTTCAAGCTCCCGGTCAAGGCTGAACACTCAATCCCGCTCAAGGTTGAACACTTAACCCCCTGTGCCAACTAGGCAGCTTGCAGACTCAGAGACCCCATTAGATTTGGGCTATAAAAACTCCCTGTGCCTGTTCCTTCCCCCTATCATAAAGTTCATTCAGACTCAGGTGGGTAAAATTTCTAATCAAGCTTTTAATCAGCTTCTCCTCAGGAATTACCAACTCCTGGCTACTGATGATACTTCCAGTCCAGACCTATGCTGAATGGACTGACATCATCATGGATCTGTGGTGGCAAGGAACCTTTGTCTTCTCTGCCCTCCTGTGGGGACACCTTACTTCCCTTCTCTCTTTCTCCTACACCACCCCATTTCAGCAGTAAGTAGCCAGAATGAGTTGATGTCCACTCTCATTTAATAACAAAGAAGGGGGAATGTTGGGAATTGCCCTGGCTTCCCAAAGACTTACCTCCCCTTCCCCCAGTCCTGCTGATTCACATGATCCTTACCCACCAATCAGAAAGCACCCCATGCCAGCTGCCAAAACTGTTAAATCATTAAACTGTTTCAACCATCAGACCACCCCCGGCTCTATAAATATGCAGAGCTGCCTCAATAATGGGCATTTTCTCCAATGGCAAGCCTTGATCATTCTTTCAAAATACATATGCCATCAATGAGCAAACTGCAAAAAAACAAAGCAAGTTGAAAATAAAATGATTTCTATATGCATAGATACATGATAGTTACACAATATAATAGATTCATAAACTAAAAAAAACATAGAGTATTTAGAGTTTGGGATACAGTTAGAATAATTATAATATGAAATAGGAGCTATTAGATATATCTATCATTAATATTCATTGTTTTTCTATGAAGCAATCAATTATTGAAGGTACAATCAACAATCAAATTAAGGAAAGTCTTCTGTGATCTCTCTATTGGAGGCATTGTTCTGCTTTATAAATATTGCTCTCTAGAAAAATCTAATTCATTTTAAAATCTAACTCAAGGCCACACACTTTAAGATGTTTTAATTATAAGATACACAAAGTAGAGAGAACTAATATAATCCATTGACCTTTTATAAAATAAATTATATAGACTGTATAAGTTCAAACTACTAACTTGTGAAGTTAAGAAGTATAATTATGAAAATTCATGCTTCTGATTGGTCAATTTTGGGGTTCCCCCCAAAAAACTGCAGCATATTGATTAACTATATACAAGAAATATTCCTTTATAAACACCTTTCTAATAAAAATTTCTGATTAGGTCTCAAACAGCCTAACTAGAAAACCAATAAATCTATGAATCCTAGGTTGTTATGTTCAGATTCAGATAACAATATAGCCCGTTAGGAAAATATGAGCCTAATTTTCTTTCACATGCATGTATGTGGGCTCTCTCTCATCCAGCAAGGAGGTCCATGGAACAGGGTAGAAGAGAGTGTGACTGTGGAGTTGCTAAATCAAGACCTCTGGAGACCAAGCAGGAAGAAGGTCTGATTTAATTGCACAGTTACCATGTATATATACTCAGGCAGTAGCTAACCAGATTACAAGCAGTCACCAATACAATTTCTGGCCAACTGTCTCTGCAGCAACCAATCGAGGAGTGAGCCATAGAGCAAGCACAGGGACTACAACATGCGGCCTCATGCCTAGGGCTGTGCCTACAGGGTAAGCAGTTTGCCCCTCATACACCTAGCACAGGGGAGTGGTTTGCCACTCACATGCCCTTAACCTATGCCACTGCCACGTATACAGTACTCCATGCACTTCTCCCCACATCTCCCTGTGCTGAAAGGACTTCAGCCAGGATTGCTGTTTTTCATCTGGTGGCCTTTACATGGTTACATAAATGTCTACAACATAAGAAAAAATTATTGCTATTATAAACAGTAAGGCCAGGGTAATACCATTATAAAGATTAGATAATTTGGCTATCAGGTTTTTCCAATGTTCAGTCCATCCCTGGAAGAAAAAAGAGGTTGTCAAGATAGACACCTTCATCTCATTGATTTTGAAAATTGCCTTAGTAAGGTTATGCATAATCATAACATAGTAAGCATCACAAGCACCCTTAATATACTGAGAAAAATTGGAAAAGTGAAAGGTTAAATTTTCAGTTACAGCATATTGGGAGACCCAAATACTATGAAATTCAGGGTCTCAAGTGATCCTGTGCAACATAAACAGAATATCTAGTTGTTCCTGGTGGAGGTCTAGTTCTTGCTGAATGACTTAAACAGCAGCTTGGGACAGTTTATTTAAGTCATTTTGATTGGCAAAGGCTGCTGGCAGTAGACAAATTGTTTGCAGTCTAAGCAGTCTGTATACTCTGAGTGAGCAAAGCAGCGACAGTGGCTATGGTGGTGATGGTGGCTACCAGAGCAATGATTCCAGCAATGATGAGGCTAATTGCATTCCTTGTCTGGTATAGGATCTCACTCAGAAGATTCTTCATCTGCATGTCCCATGGTCTCCTCCACTCTCTGCACAGGTTCACTGAAAGCTAGATTGCTGGGGGTACTCTTAACATAAATATAAGTTTAGCTTTCATAGCAGGGTTTACAATTTGTGAGCCTGCAGTCTATATTGACTGCACAGGGGATCTCTGTGAGTAGTGTTTATGCCATCAGTATTGTTGATTATTAACATGGCAAGGGGTGGCATAACACAAGCTTATGCATTGTGGGTATGAGTTTAATTTGGCACAATGGCAAATTCATGGTTAGGGTCTGGATTCAATATAGACCCATTCATCCAGCTGGCTGCTGCCCTTTTAATGGGTCCAGAAGCTTGTAATATTGGTGTGATATCCTTCATGCCATACTGATTTCTTGCACACAGGTTGGTAACAGCTTGTTCCATGTAGAAGTTACTACAGATTTGGGGTACATCAGTTACATTCCAGGAGCTATGCCCACCCAGGCACATAGATGTTGTTCTTCCCCAGAGAAATTCCCCTTATCAAGGAGATAAGATATGACAGTGATACTTTGGTTCCATGGGATGCTATAATTATCTGAGAGGGGCTTTCCAAAAAGTGTGATGGGCAGGTTGGCAGCAAGGGTTTCTTGTATTTGCCATGTGGGAGTCTAGGGCTATAGTTAGCATTAACTATAACTCTAAGGTCAGTGAGAGATAGCTCAACATATGACTTCTTATAGTTATCTACAATAGTTTTATTGACAAGAGCAAAAGAGAGGGGACTGCCTGGGTTATAGGTTTCATTATCTACTATGGAGAAATAAATGGGCAGATGCTCGTGTTTCAGGGTACGGCTACCTCCTGGATGAATAACTCAGGATCAATAAGATTGGGATTATTCAAAAAGAGCTTAGGTAAAGCCCCTTCCCAACTAACAACAGCCAGAAAGTGTGGTCTAGTGACAAGGGCTCAATTTACCTGGGCCATGGTACTGTTGATGCTTAGAGCTGTGCATAAGAGTAAACAAAAGACCTGTCTGGGAGGATTAGAACCATGACCCAGGCTTTCTCCAATATCATTGGCCTGCTGTATTAGCCCCTTTACATCACCCCATGTGGTCTTGTGATGGAGTTTCCTCTGGTGTCCTCTCGCTCTCTTGTGTTTTTGCTTAGTTTCTCTTGAATTGTGCAGCAGGCCATATTGGCAGGTAGGTATCCAGGGTTGAACATGATGGACTGGAATCCAGACAGGTTGCGGATATCTTTCTGGAAAGAAACAAGCAAAACCCCTACCCAACACAAGGAGCAGTGAAGGCTCTGACCACTGATTGGTTAAGGGGTCTTCATATTGCACAAAGGGTAAGTGAGATGGCCCATCAAGGGATCCCAATGCTTGAAGGCAGGTTTACAATCATCACCCTTGAAAATTTAAAGATGATAGTATTAAGAATATCATGGGGAGACCATGGGGAGGCGCTGTCTTCTCCATTTTATTCTATAATTGTGGCCTTTAGCTATTTGTGGGCTTTTCCCACTATCCCTTGCCTCTGGAGGTTTTAAGAAATACCAGTGGTATATTTAATGTTCCACTTGGAACAGAACTCCTTAAATGTTGTATTGGTATATGCGGGGCCATTGTCTGTTATTATTTCATATATTACTCCCATAGTTGTAAAACAGCACAAGAGGTGAGAACAGACATGTTTGGATATTTCTCCTGGGGCTGTCATTGCCAGGAGGAGCCCCAGTTGTCTATGCATATATGCACATATTTTAATTGCCCAAAGATGGCACATAGTGATATCCATCTGCCATAGGGCATTGGACTTTAGACCTCTAGGATTAACACCTTGTGGTTGTAAAGGTCCTATGGGCAAGAAAGGAGCACATTCAGCACACTGCCTAATAATTAACTTTGTTAGGGAACACTTTGTGTAAGCTATGGGTTGATTGATGGAACTTGCTGTGCAGCCTGATTGCCTGCTCAGGCAAGGAGGCCTTTTAAGCTTCATGGGTTAGGTTATCTATCAGTCTCCTCATTTAGTTGTGACAAAGATCCAGGCAACCCAGAATGAGCTCAGATATGTTGAATGTAAAGAGGATTAGTCCTTTCTTCTAGGAGGTTTTGAATAGATTTTAGGAGCAGGGTAACCATATTGATATCATTCTTTATGGAAGCAAAAGGCAATCTAGAAATAGTTATCAATCACAACATTAATAGATTCAGGGAATTGTTGCAAGACCAAGTGTATAGCTGAAAATTCTAGTGCTCGGGGATACCCAGGAGAGTAATTATATTGGAAGATCCTTTTTACCCTGGTCTCAGGGTGGAACTAGGTTATGCCAATTTTCCCTGTGGAACTGGAATTTGTGAACACCAAGGGTGCACCAGGAATAGGCTGGCTCACTATTATCTTTGATTGCTTTAGAGACACAGGGAAATGGTTTGCAGGATTCTTGATGGAGGCAAATGACAGTCAAGGACCACAGTGAAAGTATCCATGGCCACTTGGAAATTAGGGCTAAGCATCATAAGATTATTCACCTCTGAAGTAGTGAGAGGAATTATAAGCCTATCTGTTTTTTTCCACACCACTTGAAGTAGGAACATTCTCAATGAGATGATCATCTGTGAGATGCCTTCCACTTGACTTTGGACTTTTTTTGTGCACTGAAGGAAGAGTGCACCCATGATATGATATTGTCTGGCCCTTGCCAGATGACTCCAGTAAGAAGCCCAGGAGTTAGGCATATGATTGCCCAGACATCCTTCTTAGGGTCTAGTGTTTTACCTCTATGTTGTTTAGGGATGTATTAACCAATTCCAAAGCCTCAAGAGCTTCTAAGGTATGTAAGATGGAGTCTAAATGTTGGTCTCCCTTTAGCAAATCAAATAAGGGCCATATTTTCTTTATTGATTCGACTATTGATTTCTTAACTTAATTGATTTCTTAACTTGGCTGTTGTGAATTGTACTATTATGAACATTGATATGCTGTATCCCTGTAGTATGCTGATTTTAGATTTTTGGGGTTGTACACAAAAGAGTGTGAGAGTTATGTCATATGATGGTTCTATTCCTAGTTTTTTGAGGAATTTCCATACTGTTTTTTGGAGTAGTTGCACTATTTTGCAGTTCCACCAATGATGTATGAGTTTACATTTCTCCCCACATCCTCGTTCACACTTAATGTTATTTGTTTTCTTGTTAATTGCCATTCTGACTGTGAAACCAGTCTTGAAAATCAGGATCAGGTTCTCATTCCCCAATTGTTGAAAACAAAACACGTAAGAAATGCCAAGACAAGAGCAAAAAGTAAATTTTATTTAAGAAACAGAACAGAGAGAAAAGAGAACAGAGACAGTCCTTCAAAAAGGTGCCTGATGGAATGGGGATGTCTTGCCCCTTTATAGATTTTAGGTTTTCTTACTTCTCATGTCTCCTCCTCCTCTTATCATGCCTGTATGACCAAAAGTGACAAAAAATGGCGGGAAGAGAGCCATTTAGGGGGTAATTATTTGTGTTGAAATGTATGATACCTCCCTTCCCTCAGAGGCTCTTAGCAACTGGGTGATGGTTGTGAGGATTGGGGTGGGGGAAGTTGGTGTTAAATTTTTTTGAGTTCTTTATGTATTCTGGATTGTAATGTTTGAGAAGCAACTGACAAAAATTTTACCTCATTCTGTGTGTGCTTTCTTCATGCTCCTAATTATTTTCTTTGCTGCGTGGAAGCCTTTTAATTTGATGCCTTCCCACTTAGGAAATTTTGGCTTTCTAACTTTTGCTTAGGATCCTTTTTAAGGAAGCTTGGCTGTGCCAATATATTGTAATGTTGGGACTACATTTTCTTCTAAGAGTTGCATAGTTTTTGATCTGATCTGATTCTTTGGTCTTTGATTGCTTTTGTACAGAGCAAGAGATAAAAATCAAGTTTCATTTTTTTACATATTTATTTCCAGTTTTCCAGTAAAATATATTGAAAATGAGATATTTCCACCATCATATATTCTTGGAGCCTTTGTCTAGTGTCAGATAACCATATTCATGTGGGTTTGTCTTCCTGTCTTCTATTCTATTCTGTTGATCTTCATGTCTGTATTGATGCCAGTATCATGCTGTTTTAATTAAAATAGCTCTGTAGTATAAATTGAGGTATGGTATTGTGATGTCTCCAGCATTACTCTTTTTGCTAAGGATTGCTTTAGTTATTCTTGGTCTCTTATTTTTCCAACTGAATTTGAGAATTGCTTTTTCTAGTTCTGTGAAGAATACTATTGGTAATGACAGGGATTGCATTCAATGTCTTTAATGCTTTTGTGAGTAAGGTCATTTTGATATTAATTCTGCCTATCTAAGAACATGGGTGGTATTTCCATCTTTTAAGGTCTTCTTTGATTCCTTTCTTTAGTGTTCTATCATTTTCATTGTAGGATCCATCACATACTTTATTAGATTAATACTCAGGTATTTTATTTTTTGAGGTTACTGTGAATGAAATAACTTTCCTAATTTCTTTTTCAACAGATTCATTATTGGAGTATGGAAAATACATTGATTTTTGTGTTGACCTTGTATCCTGCTAATTTACTAAATTTGTTTATCAGCTCTAAAAATCTTTAGGTAGAGTATTTTGGGTCTTCTAAATATAAGATCATGTCATCAGCAAACAGGGATTATTTGAGCTCTTCTTTCCTTATTTGTATTCCTTTAATTTCCTCCTCTTGCCTGATTGCTCTGGCTAGTTTCAAGGACGATCCTGTTTCTATTCCTGGCTTCTGTTGAGTTAATTGAGGATTTTCTATATTTATGTTCTAATTCCTTTTCATTTGACAATTTCCTCTGCAATTTCTCTCTTCTGAATTTTACTAAAATTCACAAGGTGAACCCAAGCCTCACCTTTAACACTTTACTTATAAATGTATTCTTCTAAATAACTGGATCATAACTCAAAGTTCAACCTTCAACATAAGAGTAGAACAAAATGCCACATTATTTACATAGAAGATATGAGATCTTTAAATAGTTGATTGAGGTTAAATGAGATGATAAGGATGGGGTTATTGTTTGAATCTTCAATGTCCCCTGAAAGCTCATATTCTGAATGCTTAGTCCCCAAGTGAAAAAAAAAATAGAAAATAAGGCCTAGTTCTAGGAAATTGGTCATTGGGGTTGTGCCCTGGAAGGGTGTATTGGGATCCCAGGCCCTTTCTCTCTCTTTTCCATGAAGTATACAGCTTTGCTCCACCACATACTCCCTGCTGTGATATTCTGGCTTGCCACTGTCCCAAAACAATGGGGCCAAGCAATAATGGACTTAGGCCATAAACTAAAGTAAATACATCGTCAAATTATTTTTCTCAGAATTTTTTTTCTGTAATAGAAACCTAACACAGAATCCTAAATCAGAATGATGGGTATCCTAGTAAAAAGAGACACCAGAGATATTTGTAAAACCATGTGAGGACACAGGAAAAAAAGGAGGAGAGACCTCGGGAGAAATCAATCTTTTAGGACCTTGATTTTAGACTTCTAGCCTTCAGAACTCTGAACTAATAAATTAATGTTATTAGAGACACAAAATCTAGAGAACTTTGTTATGGCAGCCACAGCAGACTAAATATATATAGATATATAGATACATAGATATATAGATATAGATATAGATATAGATATAGATATAGATATAGATATAGATATTGATATGTAAGATTTCACTAAAAGTTTTGTGGGGAGAAGTTATTAAGCAGTTGAGATGGGAGAAAACAGAAAAAATATCTTGGTATTTTTTTTTTCATCAGTTTCTTATTGGTCTCCTTACCTTCAAGGAGGCTATTTCCCCAAATACCTAGATTTGAGCACCCAATCTCTAGTCAGTGCATTACAGTCTCATGCCTTAAAATCTGACCTTTCATCAATGCCCAAAATAAAGGGTTAACTTGATGTAACATGGGCATGCAAAAAAAGATAAAAGAGGTACTTCATCAAGGAATCTGAGAAAGTTCACACAGAGGGTTTCCAATATAATACCTGAATATGTAAATAGATATGCCAATACCAACCATGAGATTTGATTGTGGAAATATATCATTATTCACTAGAAGAATTCATGAAATAACAGCAGTACTTTTTAAAAGAAACATACAAGTGATTTATATTTCAAAAAAAGAGGAACTATAAGAAGAAAAAGCAGTCATATTATATTAATTCAATAAATGCATTAGCAATTAGGCTTAGCAACATGGAAGAAAATAAAATCTATATTGTCTTTGGACTAAAAATTTAAACAAAAACAAATATGTAATATTTGAGAAAAAATTCACAGGCTAAAAATAGTACACAAATATTACAACAAAAGTTACTTTGCATTTGATTAAAATTTTAAAATATTATAAACACAATAAATTACAATAATTCAGTGTGAGAAGTGGGAAGGTTTTTATGCAAAACCAAAAATGCAACAAATCATTAGGTTACACACACAAATACATACACAAAGACTCTTTAAAATCACACAATAGATAAATGAACCATGTGAAATGAATCAGGTAACAGAAAATGAAAACTGAATGACCAATAAACACAAAAAATGTAGCTCAACCTCCTTGGTATTCAATAATTGAGCAAAATAAATAAAACAGTAATAAATTTCAAACAATCAGATCAGTTTAAATCCATATCTAAACATTGCTACAAGGAGTGTCTTTTTGTACAGCCAAGTTGAACAGCAATTTAGTAATATTCAAAATTTTTTCAAATATTCAAAATTCACATGTCAGAATTCTATCATAATTATATATGAAAAACTCTTGCACATGTGCACAGACAAAAGGAAGTACACATACTTGCATTCACTTTAAAAAAAGTAAAACTGGAAATAATCTATCTTCTCAAAGAGTAATTAATAAATAATCAGTGCCATATTGAAAAATGTTACATGCCAAGTTTTAGAGAAACTAAGAATATCTTTGTACAAATATCTTTCTACAAAGAATAAGAAAAAATGTTAAATATTGTATTTAAATATACAATATGCTATGAATGAAATTTTAACAACCTGTAAAGCATTACTATATTATTTATGAACATTCTTTTTTTCTAAACTCATTTTTAATATTTTTGTTGTAAATTTGTACATTTAGGGATGCACCATATATACAGTGTGCATAAATTAAATCCAGGTAATAGCACTTCCATTTCTTCAACCATTAGTCATTTTTATGTGTAGGAAATTTTATACCCATCTGTGAACACATATTGTGTGAGGACAGTATAAAAAGCTTGAGAAGGGAACATATCAACTTTAGAATAATAGATGCTTTGTGAATCAATGTTTAAAAAGTGATTTGAGAGTGATAACATGATGACTTATGGTATATCCATGATTGTTGACCTTTTTAAAAGTATTTAGAACCAAAATAATTATAACACTTATCATAAATGTATTTCATTCAAAGACTTTACAATATCCATATATTTAATATTAAACAAGATAAAGAAAAAAGTAAAGCATATGTAAAAAGGTATTTCTCTATTTTCAAAAACTGCATGAAAACCAAATTTTACCATGGTATAATATATAAATATATTAATTAGCCATGAGAATAATTAAAGAAAACTCTTTGCTCTTTTAATAGAATACTCACCTTAAAAAATTATTTTCAAAGAGCCAAGATAATGTAGTAGAGGAAAGAAGCAGTTTTACTTAGTTTTCTGGTCACTGTGACCAAAATACTCAAGAAGAACAAATTAAAGGAGGAAAAGTTTATTTGGAGTTTACTGTTTCAGAAGACTCAGTCCATAGACTTCTAACAACATTGCTCTGACCTAGGATCAGATAGCATAACATGGGGAAGGGCCCAGCAGAGCAAAGCTGCTCAGGGCACAGCAGGGTCAGGAAACAAAGAAAAAGAGAGCTAGGGAGGGGTCACAGAGCAAGCCCCCAATGACCCAGCTCCTCCAGCCATGTTCCAACTGCCTTCACTTACCACCCAGTAAGTCCATTCACTATTGAAGAGGTTTCAGCTTGATTAGGTAACAACTCTCATGATCAAATCATTTCATTTTTGAATAGTTCTGTATTAACAGGAGATTTGGGGGGGCAGTTAATCTCCAAATCATATTGCCTCAAACAGAGGAATGTCCCACTTGTTCTACTGTTTGGAATTGAAATGAGAGGAATACTGCTTCATCTGAAGGAGGGTATCTGAAAAAAAATACTATAAATCATAGATTCAGAGAAACCCAGAGATTCTGGTGTAGTAAGCCAAAGATAAAAGGTAATACACCTGAGACCAGCAGCAACAGTGGCACTATTATCAAAAAGAGAGGGGCAACACAAAAGAAAAGAGAAACACAGTGGACAAATTTGACACAAACTCCTGTAGATAAACTCCCTAGCGGAAGTTAACTGATGTTTAAATTGTGCTCCCTGTTTCTCAACTTCTAAGAGACTGAGATGAAGGTGGACACCCAGCTCCAGGAGTTTATGCTGAATCTTATTTCTATGGGAACCCAAGGGTTCTTGGGAAATACTTCCACTCTGCCTCAGCAAGTACTTACTGTAGGACCTAACATGCACCTGCCAAATCACAATCCCAAAACAGTTACAGAGAACAATGGATTCAGGGGGATTCAAGACAGAGACACAGGAGAGTGCAACCTGCTGTCCCTTTGAGCTCTGTGATGTGAACAATTAGCTGAAACCGAAGGGTAAAACTGACCAGGTGGGCGTGATACATAGGGGACAGGAGAGTGCAACCTACTATTTTTTTTTGAGCTCCATGCTGTGAAACACCTTCTGAAAGGGGGAGATTGTGCAGGTAGGTGGGCATGATTAGAGTTGAGGACAGAGAGCTTATATTTAGTGGTGGGAAAGGAGGGCACTATAGAAAACATGCTGGGAAACCATCCACCCAGAGTGACCTGTTACCCATACCTATGAATAGAATTCTGTGGAGATGCTAGAAACCTATATTTCCAGCCACAATTTACACCTGCTTAGCTCTTGGTATGAAAGGATTTAAATGCTTAGGAGTAGATGCCCCAAATAAAGTCCAAAGTTCCATTTAATGCTCATCCACAGCAGATGGAACTTCCCAAATAGATCTCCACACCACTTCCAACCAGAAAGAGTAGTGATTGAAGATGTCCAAACAAAACCCAATAGAAATTTCCACTTCTATCCATTTTGCACTAGTGAGCAGAAAAGATAAGAGCATTTTCAACCAGCTACACTTCCATGCCACTTCAGCATGCAGACTGGTGAAAATCACAAAAAGGGATTGGGTTTAATAACACCCATCCCTTGTGCTCTCTAAGAGGTCCCTAGACTAAGAAGAAAGGGACAGAAGTACAGTCTAGAATATAAATACTTCAACAATCTCAGTGAAAAAAATTCTAGCATTTTTTAACTAAGAATTTCTTTTTCTTTTTTCATTATTATTGGTTTAGTTGTTCTAATTCTAGTTCTATTTGCTGATTGGGCATGTTCATACATATGTCCATATGGTTTTGAGTTCTTTTTCTCTTTTATTATTTATTTTTCTTAACATTTTACCATTTGGCTTTGTTTTTCTAAGAAGTAGTGATTTATTAATTGTCTTTTTCTTTTTCCTCAGTTTTTTGTTTGTTAAGGGGAGGAGGGTTGTTTCTGTTTTGCTGTACTTGTTTTCCTGCTTTTTTGCTCTTACTCTCCTCATCACTCTCTCAAATATCAAACGACACTGTTCTCTCTTTTCTAGTATTTCACTTCTTCCCTCATGAGAGTCTTCATGCACAAACTCTTGCCCACTTTCTCTTCTCTCACCATATGAACATTCCAACCTTCTTCTTACCTTAATATTCCAACTTCTTCCTTTTTAACGAACTATATTTTTAACTTTCTTTTAACCCATGTAGTTTATCCCTCTGTGTAATGAAATAAGGGAGTTCAGAGGGAGCCATTTTCTAGCACCTCTCCAAGAGTGATTCAAAATAGGAATTCAGCACTGACAAATTTAGTCTACAAAGCTGAGAAAAGTGAAAGATTCTGACTCTTCAAATAAGAAATCTGAGCTCTGGGGTAAGGAGTCTGATTGACACTGTGCGCGGGGGCAGGGGGATGAGATCAATTAAATGTAGAACAAATCTAGTAAAATTTAATTTGGAATTTGCATTCAAATTCCCCTCACAAGTTTGATCGCTTTGTTTGATAATTTAAAAAAGCACAATAAAGAAAACACTTAACTTCAGAAAACCTCAGGAAAAAAAATCAATCAATCAAGTTGTTCCGATAAAATATTAGAGGCAAAACAGTAAGTCTAGACTCCTCTGCAGTCCAGAATCAAAAGAGTGAAAGTGAAAGATGAGTGACTCACCTAAGGTTGAGATTCAACCAAGAGATTTTATTGGGGGGCTACCAAAGGTGAAGAAAAGGAGATGCAGAGAGCAGAGAGAGGAGAGGAGGAGGGCATAGAGAAAGAGCAGAACAGAGGAAAAGAGCAGAGAGGAAGAGGGCAGAGAAGAAGAGGGCAGAGAGACAGAAAGAGAGCAGAGAGCAGAGGAAGAGAGCAGAGAGAAAGAGGAAGAATTCAGAGAGTGTGAGCTTGCATGCTTCAGCTTACGAAGGGTAGCATAGGCAATGTGGAGGGTGCTGATTGGCAGGATGACTCAGGAACTGCATGCAGACACTGTGTCCTGTGGAGATTGGTCAAGAAAACCTTTGAATTTGATGCTCTTTGGCTTGGTGCCCTTTGGAGAGGAAGGGAAGGGGTAAGGAATTCTGTGATGTTCTTGCCAGACAGAAACTTCACTTCAGAGGGGAGTCTCCCACACACCAAACAAAATTTTAATTTTCATGTTATGTAATTTCTCAACAAATTCAAGAACATCACTCCCATCTCCCAGACAGAAAAGGAGACTGCTGATGAACATTGTTAATATTTTTTTAAAAAAAGTTTACTAGTCTAAGACATTGTTTGAAGTGATTGTAATTACTGGGGATTACTACCACTTATCAATATAGTGTTAGAGGCTGGAAATCTTAGCAAGTTCAAATTGAATAAGACTTTGAAAGTTAGAAAGACCATCCATGCTATTTCATAGGCAGAATTAATATGTTAAATAGTCATACTACTAAAAGCATTACAGAGATTCAGTGGAATTTCCATGGAAATAACAATGACATTTTTCATAGAATTAGAAAAATACACACTTAAATTTTATTTGAAAGAATAAAATGTCATAATAGTCAAAGCAATTAGATTCCCATCTCTTATCCTGCAGAGAAGTCAATTCACAGAAAATCAAAGATCTAGAAATTAGACAATAAACTTTGCAACTGCTAGAAAAAAGAGAGGCTCAACCCTCAAACATAATGGCACAGACAATGATTTTCTTAACAAGAACCCTAAAGCTCAAGAAATAAAACAAAGAATCAATAAGTGGAATTATACACATTTAAAAGCTTCTTCACTGAAAAGAAAACAATTAAGGAGGTATAAGAAAGCCTATAAAGTGGGAAAAAATCTGTTCCAGCAAGTCCTCCAATAGGGGAATAATATATAAATAACTATAATAATATATAAGTATATAATATATAAATATATACATATTATTATAATATTATTATATATTATTATTTTATTATATAAACATATAAATACTATATAATATAAATAATATATAACTATATAATATATAAATAATATATAAAGAACTACAGCAACTATAATAATATATAAGTATATAATATAAAAAATATATAAATATTATTATAATATTATATATAATCATATTATTATATAAAATATATAAACGGTATACAACATATATAATATATAACCATATAATACATAAATAATATATAAAGAACTAAAGCAACAACACAAAGACATCCCAATCAATGAAAGGGCAAAATAACTTAACAGACATTTCTCAAAAATTGCACACCAGCATATGAAAAGATGTACAATATCACTTGCAATCAGGGAAATACAAATCAAAGATTTCATCTCATTTCAGTTACTGTAGCAATCATCAAAAATACAAATAATAATAAATTTTATCAAGGATGTGGAGGGGAAAGTTGCACTCATACATGTTGGTGGAACTGCAAATTAGTATAACCACTTTGGAAAGGAGTATGGAGATTCCGCAAAAGATTAGGAATGGGACCACGAAATGATTCAGCTACCCCATTCCTTAGTATTTGTCCACAAAGAACTAAAATTGATACACTATAGTGATAAAACACATCAATATTTATAGCAGCATAATTGACAAATAGCCAAGTTATAGAACCAGCCCAGGTACCCGTCAACAGACAAATTAAGAAAATACTCTCTCTCTCTCTCTCTCTCTCTCTCTCTATATATATATATATATATATATATATATATATATATGTAAAATGGAGTTTTATTCAGCCATAAAGAATAATGAAATTGCATCATTTTCTAGTATATAGATGAAACTATACAGCATCATGCTAAGTGAAATAAGTTAGATATTGAAGGTCAAGGTTCAAATGTTTTCTCTCATATGTGGAAGTAATAACAAAATAAGGAGAGCGCAGGAGGGGGTGTTAGTGAGGATACCATAAAAATAGAAGGAAGATCTGTGGAGTAGGGGATGGTCAAAATTAATATTATCAAATGGTTATATTACTGCTATCATTACACAGAATCAATGCAATCCCCATCAAAATACCAATGATGTTCTTCTGAGTAGTTTGAAAACAGTAATTGGATGAGAATTCTGAAAAGTAGATTTACATATATGTTAAAAGTCATGTGAAATTAAATCATAATGCCAGGTATGGTGGTATACCCTGTGATCCCAGTTGCTCGAAAGGCAGAGGCAGGAGGATCACAAGTTCAAATCCAGCCTCAGTAGTTTAGCAATACCCTAAGAAACTCAGCAAGACTGTCTCTAAATAAAATATAAACAAGTGGCAAACTTGAAGATGGCAGGCTAGAAGGAGGCAACATTCTGTGTTGCTCCATGATCCAGATATCACCTAATCAGAATACTGCATCTCAGAGAGTGTTAGAGGACCCCTATATAGCTGTTTCTGCAGAAATCACCAGCACTGTGACCACATGCAGGACTCTGAGCCTTAGTATTTGAGCAGGACTCCGGACTCCTGGCCCCCAACACCCAAAGTCCAAAGTTCTAGCCAATGCACGGATCAAGAGCATCTTATCAGAATCATCTATCAGCACCTCTGCAGAACTCCCAGACTTCACTCTACTCCTACGCAGGTCACTCAGCTACTACAGCACAAAGCCATCACCCAGTTCCCCTCATTTCACCAGACACACTGGTGCTGGAAGCAGACTGCCTCCATCTTGACTCACCTCCCTTATCATACTTAGTGGGGGCAGCTCCCAGATTGGATCTCCAGCTGGCCAGGTACCAGGTTTCCAACTCCACCCTCTCCCCAGCAGCAGTAACCCAACACAGCAACTGCCCAAAACAAAACATCTCTCACTTGGACAGGTGTGCAGTGTAACCAGTTTAAGATGTTCCTCAATTGAGAACTGCTAAGGGAGAGGGGCTAAAGTTTGGAGCCTAACAGAGAGACAAGAAACTGGGAAATCTCCAGACAAGATAGGGAGGTGCTCAACTCATAGGAGAAGTCCCAGAAAGAGACCCATGAGGTGCAGTCTCCCTGTAGGGACTGGTGGATGCCACACCCAGCTTCCAAGTGCCCTGCACCAGGACCAGCCTTCCTTTCCTGGTTTCCTTCACCATAAAGAGGGCAGAGACACCAGCTTACAACAGACAACCCCATCTATTGGATGAGAAGAGAAGCAGAAAAGATACAGATCACTGAAACTAGCAACAATCCTGGTTTCTTCCTTCTAGTATTTTTTTTCTCTTTCTCTTCTACCCCTCTATCCTCCAGCCCTCACATCCCCAACATATGTGAAACCAAAAACTTTGCATGAAATAGGATTTTGAAGACTAAGTCATCTAAATATTATAACATACAGATTTTGTATATGCCCTTTTTTCTTTACTTTTTTCTTCTTTAATCTTTCCTTCCACATCCAAATTTTACTATTTTAACTTCCTGTATTTTTCTAAATGCATATGTGTGTTTCTTTTATGGACTCTACTGTCTTGCCACGAACTTGTCTATCCTAAATTATATCCTGTCTATTCTCTTGCTACTAACCCTCTTTATTAGATTTCTCTTTCACACTTCCTAAGATATATTAACTCTATATCTTCACATCCTACCTTCTCAGCATATCAGCCTACACCCCAACCCATTCATTGTCTACCATCAGAAACCTTTTTGTAAACACTTTTACAAAATTAATGATTATATTTTAGAAAATAATTGAATTCAACATTTCTGTACCTTGAGGCTAAGCTGTGAACATTTTAATAACAACAAACTATTCATAGGTGGTGTATTATTTATATTGGGATCTGTTAACATTGTCCTTCTCCACAAAGGAGAGGTCTTGGAACCCTACAAGAGCACTACAAACCTATAAGGTAAAAACAATAACACCCAAGACCCACAGAGTTAGAAAGGAAGACACATGAGCAACGTAAAAAGACAAAGGAAGAAAGTGCCCCCAAACAAATCAAGACACCATATTATTAGAATCATTGCCAGCCACAGCAGAAGAAATTACAGAAAAGGAGTTTAGGATGTAAATGGTTAAAATGTTCTATGAACTCAAGGAACATATAAGAAAGCAAATAAAGGCAGTGAAAGATCACTTTGACAGGAGCTACATAAACAAATCCAGGAAGCAAAAGATCGCTTCAACAGGGACATAGAGGTTCTTAAAAACAAACAAACAAACAAACAAACAAACAGAAATCCTTGAAATGAAAGAAACAATGAACCAAATTAAAAGCTCAAATGAAAGCATTACAAACAGAATAGACCTCTTGGAAGATAGGACATCACACAATAAAGACAAAATATGTAATCTTGAAAAGAACATAGATCACACAGTGATAATGGTAAGAAACCATGAGCAGGAAATTCAAGAAATATGGGATAGCATAAAAAGACCCAATTCAAGAGTTATTGGGATAGAGGAAGGAATAGAGGACCAAAGGAATGAATAATATATTCAATGAAATAATATCAGAAAACTTTCCAAACATGAAGAATGAGTTGGAAAGCCACATTAAAGAAGCCTACAGAATGCCTAATGTACAAAATCACAACAGATCCATACCAAGGCACAGTATTATAAAAATGCCCAACATACAGAATAAGGAGAGAATTTTAAAAACCACAAGAGAAAGGCATCAGATGACACATGGGAAAAACCAAGTAGGATAACATGAGATTTTTCAACACAGACCCTGAAAGCTAGAAGATCCTGGAACAAAATATGTCAAGCTCTGAAAGAAAATGGATGTCAACTAAGAATCTTGTATCTAGCAACATTAACCTTTAGATTTGATGATGAAATAAAAACCTTTCATGATGAACAAAAGTTAAAAGAATTTATAGCTAGAAAACTGGCACTACAAAACATCCTTGGAAAAATATTCCATGAAGACAAAATGAAAAAGAAAAATGAAATTCAACAGAAGGAAGTAGTACAATGAAGGAAAAATCAAGTCAAGTTAAATTATAAAAATAAACAAATATGGCTGGGAATACAAACCATGTCTCAATAATAACCCTGAATATTAATGGTTTAAACTCACTAATCAAAAGACATAGGCTAGCATATTCAATTTAAAAAAATCCAACAATATGTTGGCTCCAGGAAACTCATCTGATAGGAAAAGACATACACTGATTGAAAGTGAAAAGTTGGGAAAAATCATACCACTCATATGGACTGGGAAAGCAAGCAGGGGTTTCCATTCTCATATGAAATAAAGTACACTTCAAGCCAAAGTAAATACTGCTTAAGGGAACCATACACCAACAAGACATAACAATCTTGAATATATAAGCTCCAAACAATAGAGCAGCTATTTTCACCAAACAAATTCTTCTCAAGTTCAAGAGTCAAATTAACCACAACACAATAATCTTAGATGACTTTAACATACCTCTCTCACCACTGGATAGATCTTCCAAACAAAAGTTGAATAAAGAAAAAATAAATCTCAATAATACAATTAATAACTTTGACTTACTTGACATATATGAAATATTTCAATTTGCATCAAGCAGACACACTTTTCTCTCAGCAGCACATGGATCCTTCTCTAAAATAGACTATATAATATGCCACAAAACAACTCTTAGCAAATACAAAAAAGCAGATATACTACTATGCATTTTATCAGATCATAATAGAATGAAATTGGAAATCAATGACAAAATAAAAAATAAAAATTACTCCAAAAACTTGGAGACTAAACAATATGCTACTGAAGAAACAATGTTACAGAATACATCAAGGAGGAGATTAAAAAATTCTTAAAAGTAAATGAGAACAGGACTGGGGATGTGGCTTAAGCAGTAGCGTGCTCGCCTGGCATGCGTGCGGCCCGGTTTCGATCCTCAGCACCACATACAAAGATGTTGTGTCCGCCAAAAACTAAAAAATATATATTAAAAGATTATTTCTCTCTCTCTCTCTCTCTCTCTCTCTCTCTCTCTCTCTCTCTCTTTAAAAAAAAAGTAAATGAGAACATAGACACAACATATGGAAATCTCTGAGACACTATGAAAGCAGTGCAAAGAGGAAAAATCATTGCATGGAGTTTATTCCTTAAAAGAAGAAAAAGTCAACAAACAAAGAACTCACATTACATCTCAAAGCTCTAGAAAAAGAAGAAGAAACAAGCAGCAAAGCAGTAGAAGGCAAGAAATAATTAAAATTAGAGCTGAAGTCAATGAAATCAAAAGAAAAAACAATTGAAAAAAATGACAAAACAAAATGCGGGTTCTTTGAAAAAATAAATTAAATTGATATACCCTTAGTTACACTAACAAAGAGAAGGAGAGAGAAAACTCAAATTACCAGCATATGTGATGAAAAAGGTAATATCACCAGAACAGACACCACAGAAATACAGAGAATAATTATAAATTATTTTGAAATCTTATACTACAATAAAATACAAGATATTGAAGCCATTGACAAATTTCTTAAGTCATAGGATTTGCCCAGATTGAGTCAGGAAGATATACAGAATTTAAAGAGACCAATATCAAGTGATGAAATAGAAGACGTCATCAGAAGCTTACCAACCAAGAAAAGCCCAGGACCGGATGGACACACAGCCAAGTTATACAAGACATTTAAAGAAGAACTAATACCAATACTCTTCAATTTATTTCAGGAAATAGAAAAAGAGAAAGCACTGCCCAACTCATTCTATGATACCAATATCACACTGATCCCAAAACCAGGCAAAGACACATCAAAGAAAGAAAACCTCAGACCAATCTCTAATGAACATAGATACAACAATTCTCAATAAAATTCTGGCAAATCAAATACAAAATCATATAAAAAAGATTGTGCACCATGATCAAGTGGGATTCATCCCAGGGATGCAAGGTTGGATCAACATTTGGAAATCAATATATGTATTCCATCCCATTAATAGACTTAAAGATAAGAATCATATGATCATCTCAATAGATGCAGAAACAGTATTTGACAAAATACAGCACCGCTTTATGTTTAAAACATTAGAAAAACTAGGGATAACAGGAAAATATCTCAACATCATAAAGGCTATCTACACTAAGCCTCAGAACAATATCATTCTAAATGGAGAAAAATTAAAGTCATTCCAGCTAAAAAGCAGAACAAGACAGGGATGCCCTCTTTCACCACTTCTATTCAACATAGATCTTTAAACACTGGCTAGAGCAATTATATAGACAAAAGATTAATCAAAGGGATATGCATAGGAAAAGAAGAACTTAAATTAACACTATTTGCTGATAATATGATTCTATACCTAGAAGACCCAAAAACTCCACCAGAAAACTTCTAGAACTAGTAAATGAATTTAGCAAAGTAACAGGATATAAAATCAACACCCATAAATCAAAGGCATTTCTGTATATCTCTGACAAATCCTCTGAGAAGAAAATGAGGAAAAGTACCTCATTCACAACAACCTCAAAAAATAAATAAAATAATTGGAAATCAACTGAATAAAAGGAGTCAAATATCTATACAATTAAAACTACAGAACCCTAAAGAAAGGAATCAAAGAAGACCTTAGAAGATGAAAAGATCTCCCATGTTCTTGGATAAGCAGGGTTAATATTATCAAAATGACCATACTACCAAAAGCAATATACAGATTTAATGCAATTCTGATCAAAATCCCTATGGTGCTCCTCACTGAAATAGAAAAAGCAATCATAAAATTCATCTAGAAAAATAAGAGACCCAGAATACATAAAGCAATCCTTAGCAGGAAGAGTGAAGTCTGCCATCACTATACTGAAAGGACTTAAAAACATACTACAGGGACACAGCCACATCCATGTTTATAGCAGCACAATTCACAATAGCTAAAATGTGGAACCATCCTAGATGCCCTTCAATAGGTGAATGGATTAAAAAATGTGGCATTTATACACAATGGAATATTACTCAGCACTAAAAAATAATAAAATCATGGCATTTGCAGGCAAATGGATGGCATTAGAGCAGATTTTGCTCAGTGAAGTTAGCCAATCCCTAAAAAACAAATGCCAGATGTCTTCTCTGATATGATGGGGTGACTCAAAATGGGATACGGAGGAAGAGCATGACAAGAAGACTAACACTAAATAGGGAAGAGAGGTGGGAGGAAAAAAGAGGGAGAAGGGGAGTTGCACAGAAGATGGAAGGAGAACCTCATGTGTTATATAGAATACATATATAATGTTGTAATGAGAAAAAGAAAAAAAGTGTGTCACATTAGATTGGATAGAGAGAAAGGATGGGAGAGAAGGGGAGGAGTAGGGAGGACAGGAAGGACAGCAGAATAGAATAGACAATATGATTGATGTATGTACATTCCATGTATGTATTATATATCGCATTTTACTGTCATGTATGACTAAAAAAATAATAAAAAATTAAAAAATAAAATGCATTGACTAACAACAACAAAAATTATTAAATGAAAAATTTCAAAACTAAACAGCCAAGTTTGGTGGTGCATGCTTGTAATCCCAGCAACTAAGAAGGCTGAAACAGAAGGACAAAAATTCATACCAGCCTCAACAACTTAGAGAGACTCTAAACAATTTTATGAGAACCTCTCTCCAAAAAATAAAATAAAATAAAGGGAGGGGGATGGGTGGGTGAGGATGTGGCTTAGTGGATTGAATCCCTGGTTCCAATTTTTTTTTTAAATAAACAGAGAAACCACTTTCACATAACTTTTTTTGCAGCATAAATTATCCATTGATTCAGTGTATTCACACTGTATACACTACCCTCCTGTTAGTCACTATCAATCTCAGTATCAGATCAACTAAAGTAGTATTGTTCTATTTAATAATATTGTTATAAATGTCCTATTTTATTATTGTTGTTCTTAATCTCTTACTGTCTAATTTATAAATTAAAGTTCATTATAGGTATGTATATTTAGGAGAAAACAAAAACAAAAAAAAGCCAAACTTAAGTCTCACCTATTTCACATAAATGTCCTCATTTAATAACTTCTTTCTTTTCTGTGTTGCCATATCACTTTTCACGTACTAATAATTAATAAGTATATGAGAATAAAGGGCTTTTTTTTAGGAATTCAAGTACTCCATTATAGTTAAGGGAATAAGAATCAGAAATCATAGGATATAGTCTTGGAATTGTGAAATGAACCAAATCGCTTAAGGACTTGTATATTATGTGAAGAAAAATGAACACTTCTTTGAATTCTAGAAGAATATCTTGTTTCTTCTAAAGTTTTGGACACCAGAGTCACACCAACTTAGTTCTAACTCCTGGAATCAGTTCCTTAATCTTCAAATCTATATAACAGAGTAATAGTGCCAATTTCATGATACCAGGGTGAGGAGCAAGTGAGACAATGCACATTATAGGCCTGACATCGAGCAAAGCTCAAAAAACATCTGTCCATTAACAGTGAGATTCTTCAAGGAGCACTATCAAATCAGAAGCATTACTTCATTCTTTTCTCTGCCCATACCAGAGTGTGGCTCTTTCTATGCCCCTGGAGAGGAGCTTTAGAATGCACATGATTTTTCTGTTTTTTTTAAATTTTTTTTAATTTGTTCTTTTTAGTTTACATGATAGTAGAACATTTTTTGACATATCAGAAATATATGAAGCATAACTTCCCATTTTTGTGGTTGAATATAATGTGGAGTTGCAATAGTATTGTATTCATATATGAATAAAGGAAAGTTGTGTCCAATTAATTTTACTGACTTTCCCATTCTCATCCCCTCTCCCACCATCCCACTCCCCCATCCAAACTGGTGAACCTCATTTCTCCCTCCCTGCCCCCTTCCTATTGTGAGTCACCATCTGTACACCAGATAGAACATATGGCCTTTGTTTTTTTTGTGATTGGCTTATTTCACTTAACATGATATCCCCTTGTTCCACCATTTATCAGCAAATACCATAATTTCATTCTTTTTTATGGCTGAGTAATATTTCACTATGTATTTACAAATGATAAAAGAAGCCACTTTTCCTAATAAAATATTCTCAGATCAGTAGTTTAAATGTCTGTTTTCAGGTCACAAATAAAAAATATAAAATAATAGTAAAGAGTTTACAAATAAGAATATTGAAAAGGATTGGACCGTATTAAAATGTCCTTTTGGGTACACTATTAAAAGAGTTGAGCAAAATTGATAAACTGTTAGCAAGATTTTCCAAGAAAAGAAAGAACAAGAAACCATTATCATTAAGCAAAATAATATAGCCAGTATTAAATAAATTCTAAATCTAATAAAGATAATAAATGAGCATTATGAACCCCTGCATACTTCAGAAGAGGAATATATTTCCATGAACTTTGAGACTGACTTGTATCAGAAAGGGATTTTTAGCTTGGCAGGCATGAATGGTTGTGTATGGGGTGGGGGGCGAGGGGGGTTAACAGAAACATAGGAATAAAAATTGTAATTCGCTGTTATTGGCACCATAATGATTAAATCTCCCAAAGATAATGTTGAATGAATGAAGGCAGAGACAAAAGAAATAGTGATGTATTATTGTTTATATATCATTCAAAATCATAATAAATGTTACACATGATAAGTAAAAGTATTATATGAAAATGAATTGAGGGTTGTTCTGGAGTGTTGTTTGTTTTATCTGTCCATAAAGATGTGTTCATAATGTAAGAATTCAGCAACCTGTATCTTTATGCATTGTTTGTTTGTTTGTTTGTTTGTTTTGAGGGGTACCAGGGATTGAACTCAGGGGCATCCAAACACTGAGCTACATCCACAGCCTTATTTTCTGTTTTATTTAGAGACAGGGTCTCACTGACTTGCTTAGCACCTGCCTTTTGCTAAGCCTGTTTTTTGAACTAACAATCCTCCTGCCTGAACCTCCAGAGCTGCTGGGATTACAGGTATGCACCACCATATCCAGCTGAACTGTTTATTTGTATATGAAATAAATTCATATAAAGAATCAATAGACTTTCATAAAATTCAGATTCTTTTGAGGATTATGAATATTTTTTTAGTACTGGGACTCAATGCACAGAAAATTGATCAAGTTAGGTGAACTGTGTTTCCTTCAGATTCTGTATATGCTGAGCAGTTTGTCCAAGTTTCTGCTTCTCTTTTAGTACTTGGTACAGGCCTTAGATAAATGTGGTTGCCATCCATAATTACATCACTGCATTATTTTTTTTTTAGACCTGTCATTGATATCATCTGGCTAGAACATCAATGTGGGGGAGTTTTTTCTCAGACTCTGAAATATTGGAAGAGGAGTCAATAGCCTTAGCCAAAATGAAGTTCACCTCCTCTACTGAGTAAAGTATGCTTGAAGAAAAGCATAAAGTATGGGATCAATATGGTGTACTTATAGGCAGCAGACAGGAAATTAATGGGATTTCCACTCGGGGCCTTTATTTGGTCTTAGATCAGAGTAAGATAACCTGTGCAGGGATGAGTGGGAGGATTTAATAATTTGTTCCAGTTTTCTGTAAAAGAGAAGAACAACAGGACACACATAGAATGACTTCTGGGCAGACCTAAGAGGCCATTTCAAGAGATACTGGAATTTTTAAGGGTGTGATCCCACAAAGTCATATGTTTATCTCCATCAAACCCAGTGCTTGTAAGAAATGAGGAGAAAAGCCCTGTAAAAATGTTCCATGTCTGAGTTTTCAGCGTAGATGTAAAGAAAGGATAAGAGAAAATTTTAAGGTTCCAATAAAATTTTCTGCCAATAGGATGTATTTAGTGTTTGTGTTTGTGTGTGTGTGTGTGTGTGTGTGTGTGTGTGTGTAATACTACCTTATTGATAGAAATTTAATATGAATATATTCAAAATGGAGTGAGTCAATATTGGGAGGTTATTAAAGTAGAAGTTAAAAGTCTTTGTGGTTTTGGCTAGTTTAAACAATGCTGAAAGGTAAGAATCTCTTTCAGAATGATCTCCTGGGACCATGGAGTTTGGATACTACAGAGCCTGAGATTAATTGCCATAATGGGAGAACTGTGTCCCTGGGAACCTTTTGGATTCAATGGTCTGTGTTCTCTTTCAAACTCTCTTTATTTTCTGGTCTTCAGGGATCTCCAATCTCAAATAACAGTCCCTACAACCAATACATGGCTCTCAGACATTGATTTATCACTTCAAGGTAAAAATTGTTTTTGCTTTGTTGCTTAAATTTCCTTTTCTTTTAAAATGTGATTATTGGGATGAAAAAGTATGAAGAACTTCTTCTCTTTTAATATATTTACTATTATTAATGCCTTGATTATATCTGACTTATTCCCATGATTCTTAACATTTGATAATAAACTGAGATTTGGGGTTAAAATGATGTCCATCTGGATAAAGGGAGATAAAATGGAACACATGTAATTTCAGATTTTGCTTCAGAGTTAAATACAATTCTTCTATGACTCTAGAATAAACACAGTCTTATAAGTAAGAAACTTTCTCAACCAGAATTAATTTCACACTGCATTCTTTTGATATTTATATGTGTGAAAATGTGTGTTAAAAACTCTACTAAAAGTATCATTTGGCCAAGATGGGTAGAGGTTAAAAACAGGATTAAAATGAGAGTAACATATCTGAATTTATTTTATTGAATTGATAGAAGTAAAGTAACAAACTCAAAATTATGCATATATGTATTTGTGGGTTTTGTATGGACATGGATATGTTTAAACATCTTTGCAATACATTTCATGTATATTAGGGCCTCTTTCATATTCTTTTTAATTATGGTACTCCCTTTCCCTATCTCTTGAGTGATCCCTCAAGGACTTCATGCTGTTATTTGATTTCTCTCCCCTACCACTCATTTGATTTTATTTTTACTGTTTTCAGCTAAATATCACTTTTATATGATAAGTGAAATTACAGTAAGGTATTGCTTTTGACAATTATCTCACATATTTTATTTACATAATTCATTTTCACAATAAAACAATCACAGGGTATGAAATTATTAGGAAGGAATTTCAAGGCCTAAAAGATTTTTTTTTACATCCATGTAGAGAGTGTCTATTTATCCTAAACAAAAGATATGGTTATGGTCTTTAAATGTATTCATTGAATTGATGAATTCTTGAATTGATGAATACTTTTGCATTCATAAATATTTGGAGTTTATATAAGCTGCCCTTTAGCCTTCTGAAAGGTAAAAATTCTATGTAGGTTTTATGCATATTGAGGCAGCTCTTTCATTCTTTTGATGTGCCCTCATAATGATAATCCCCACTCCCTCCTTTCAGATTTAAACATGTTTTTCTTCAACATCCCCTTCCCTAGTACCACACACCAAAAAAAATTGAGGGTTGTTTTTAATGTGCTGCATTAATCTGCATCCTCAATAAGCTTATGGAAAAAATGAATTAACTAATCCCTAAAGGAAACATGCTTCTGATATTATGTGTCCCCATTATTAAACAGTTAGATATAAATAATAATATTATGACTTTATTAACCAAGTGTTTACCATTTTACACTAGAAAGAATCTTTATAGTCTCCACAACCCAAAAGTCATTCATACAAAGAAAATCATCAAAAAAGAATGCCCAACTCAAAGTTTATGCTTTAAGGCTGGAAATAATATGTATATAAAATTTGCTTGTACTAAACATTTATTTTACTAATTTTTTTCATTTAATTTGAATGATTCTTTATAAGCTATGAATGAATTTAATGTATTTTTCCTTTGGCATTTTCTTTCTTTCTCTGTACATTTTTTCTTTCTGTGGAAGATTTTATCTCAGCTTCTAATAGTTTTCTCTCAAGGAAAGACTTTGTTTGCAGAGTAAGCTGCAGGTGCCTCTCTGTAGAGGATCTTTAACAACAGCTTCTGCACCATTTGAAGGACACTGCACCTAAATTTATTCTGTGAGTCACTGTAATTTTTCTGAGTGAGGATTTCAAAGAGTTATGTAATTTTTCTGAGTGAGGATTTCAAAGAGTTATAAATTTAGATGTCGTCACTAGTGGCCAACACATTATACTCACTTTTTAATTCCTGTAATATTTTCCTTCTTGTCTGAACAAGGTAATGGGCATGACCAATAACAGTGCCAAAGAAGATTTCATTCTGGTGGGCTTCTCAGAGCAGCCCCAGCTGGAAAAGATACTCTTTGTGGCTGTTTTGATATCCTACCTTCTTACCTTGGTGGGAAATACACTAATTATTCTGGTCTCTTCCATAGACCCTAAACTCAAAATACCCATGTACTTTTTCCTTACACATCTCTCCCCAGTGGACATTTGTTTTACCACTAGTATTGTCCTTCAGCTGCTGTGGAATCTCAAAGGACCAGCCAAGACCATCACATCCCTGGGTTGTGCCATCCAGCTCTATGTCTCCCTGGCATTGGGATCCATTTAATGTGTTCTCCTGGCTGTGATGGCTTTTGACCGCTATGCTGCAGTGTGCAGACCTCTCCACTATACAGCTGTAATGAACCCACGCTTGTGCCAAGTTCTGGCAGGGGTCGCATGACTGAGTGGAGCAGGAAATGCTCTCATCCAGGGCACTGTCATCCTCTGGCTGCCTCGCTGAGGACACCGGCGGATCCATCATTTCCTCTGTGAAGTCCCCTCCGTGATTAAGCTTGCATGTGTGGAAATCCATGCCAATGAGATCCAGCTCTTCGTTGCTTCATTGGTCTTGCTCCTTTTGCCCTTGGCATTGATATTGATGTCCTATGGACACATAGCCAAGACAGTTATAAGGATCAAGTCTGTACAGGCCTGGCAGAAAGCTCTCGGGACATGTGGGTCCCACTTGTGATGCTTCTATGGGAGCATCACAACCAACAATATCCAGTCCAACAGCTCCTATGCCCACACTTATGGGAAATTCATCTCCCTCTTCTACAGAGTCATCACCCTGACCCTCAATCCTCTCATTTACACCTTGAGGAATAAAGAAGTTAAAGGTGCACTGGGAAGACTATGCCACAGAGACCTACATGTGTAAAAAATGAAGCAAAGTACAGACTGGTCAATTTTTCATCACAAGTCTCTTAAATAGCATCTCATATAATCCTTCACCAGCCTAAAAGCACAGCTGGAACCTCCACAGTTTGCATGATTGTACTTCACATGACCTCACAACTATCTGTCCTCTCCAATCTTTTCACAGGCTTCTTTTGGGCCCTTTAAAGACATTATTTTCCCACACTCTTTGATGTCCATTTTCCTAAAAATTTCCATTTCTTAGCCTCTCTTACTTCATTTCTTCTTTTGTCATCCCCTTCTTTCCTTCTTATTCTACCTTTTGTTTCTTCTTTATATTCAATTTGTTTATCATGTTTTTTTTTAGTACTGGAACCCAGGACCTTTTTCATGCCAGGTAAAAACTCTTACTATTGAGCTACATCCTCAGCCCTTTGTATTTTATTTTAAGAGAGGGTCTGTCTAAGTTGCTCAGGTGGGCCTTGAACTTGTGACCCTTCTGCATCCATCTCTCAAGTAACTTCGAGTATAGATGTGCAGCTCTGTGCCCAGTTTTTCTTACCATTTGTATGATGTGTTTTGTAACTGTTTTTCCTCATGTCTCTATGTTATAGCTCTTTCCAATAATATTCTAACAATTCCTGAAAGCAATTTTCTCAAAAAAAAAAACAACTTTTCTCTTTTGTCACAGCAAAAGCTATCATACACCTTGTGAAAATATTTGAGAATATGGATTTTGAATTCCACAACTTCCTTTTTGAGCTTATGGAATTTTATTGAACTTTTTTGTATCCAAGTTTATATATGATTTTAAAAGTAATCAGCTTTGTATACAAGACCTTACTGTAACAGACAAGAAAGATGATATGTGAAGCAACTAAACTGGATATAAATTTCTGCTCTTAAAGAGTTGATCTTAGAGTATGGCTAAACATCTATATATGCAATATTAAAATTTTTCATTTGGCTGCTATGTCTTGATTTGATTGCAGTTTTGTTCCTATTTATAATTTCTTCAATTCATTGGACTGTTTTTTCCATACTAAAAAAAAATGCAAAGTTCATCCTTTAACATTTGACATCATCTGCCTACTCCCCTTTGCGCAGCTCCTCTGCCCCTCTTGATGATTGAGGTATCTGATCTTTACTAAATAGGCTGAAGTCACATGGTTTGCTCCAAAAATCACTATTGATACCACTGAAAAAACAAGCCAGTAACAAAGCAGTATTGAGAGGTTGGCTTGCTCCCCTCTCTTCTAACTGCATGTTGATAATAAGTTTTTATTGATCTTAAAAATCTGTCAGACGAGTCATATATTGGGTTATTTTTATATACATGTATATACAATATTTCAAATTGAAAGAAAAAACATCTCAGTAGATTTAAACTTTCATGCTGTTGTCTAAAACATTAAAAATTTGTAAGTGCAAAAATGAAATGGATAGATGTTTAAAATGCATAACTAAGAAAACCCATTGGTGTTGTGCTTTTCTTGTATATCAATAATTAAGTCACTATCATGTACAGAATGAAAATTCTCATTTGGGGTTTTGTTTCAAGAAAATGTATTGTCATGTCTTTGAGAAAAAGTTTTATTGTCTCCCATTAGTTGGTTGCAAACTAATCTCCATATTTAGATTTTAACTCTAAATTATACCTTATAATTAAACTACTTAAAAAAGTAATGAGCTTCAGTATTAATAAAAAGATTTTAAGTGTAACATAAATGCAGTAACTGATAATAAATGATCAATCAATATCAATTTGTATGTTTTCAAAATTCTACTTTCCTGGTCATAATATTCCCTCTATGAGGAGTCTAATTTAGGCTTCTTTTTTAATTTTAGGCCATAAAAATTTTTATGTAATCTAAAATTATTTATCTCTTGTGTTTACACCTGCATGGAAAAACAATACCTTGAAAATCTAATAGAAAATAAGTTAATTCTTACTTTTTCTATGTAATATGAAAACTGGGTTTGAACCAGGAGAGATCAGAGTCTCAGTTATCGTGTTTCTAACATTAGGAAAACCTCAAAGTTTGTGGCATTTCAGAGGTTAGAAGACATGTGGTAAGAACTCAGTATATGTCATTTATCCATTAATAAACCATTGATGTCAGATCAAGTAGCCTTGATGGCAAATATACATATATTTTCCAGGCCTAATTTATTCGAGCAGTAACTAGTTGCTATTAATTCTCTACCAAGTTCACTCACAATAATCAAATGAATTCTGCTTTTGACATGTAAAATATATGTGTTTATTGTTTATATAAATGTGTCTCTTTTTAATAGACAGGGAAAAAATTGTGTACTGCAATATAATGATTTTGACTCAGTTTGAGCTAATATTTATGACACAATTATAACACTTTTTTTTGCTTTGATTTCTGTGATTTTCTACTTCCATATATGAGGAGAAATGATATGAGGTAATTTTTCATATTACCTTAAAACTTCAAAATATTGTTACCAAACATTGTGTAGCACACTTCATGTTTAATTATACATCTAGTTGACTTCCCAATCTACAAGGTGGATTTAACTACTATACCTATACCAGGTAGGCCCTGACTGGCAATGTTCTCCTGAAAAGCTATACTAGCAAGGTCCAAGTCTCATCTAAATTATTATCCATATTTTAATTTTTAATATATTTAGTTTTTATACCTATGAGTGTATATTTCTATTATCCTCAGTTATCCTTTTGGTTTCACAAAATTTCTCACATGAAATGAATCAAAAAAGTTTACATGAAAGAAAGTGAACTAGTGATTACTGACCTTCAAGAATTATCTAAAAATTGTGAGCAAAGACCTGATGGATCAAATCATATATCAATACATCAACAATATATTCATTTGTCATTCAATCAGTAAGAATTTATGAACCATGATATATTTATTATGGTGGCCCTGCCAACAAGTAATACATAATATTCCTATAAAAGATATTTCATGATTTAAGAAAAAGTTAAAACCAATATAAGATTATACAAAATGCATAGTGAAACAAGAAGGCAATTACATTGCTTCAGAAGTTCATACTAACTATGGATCAACAAACTACTGAGTACTATTTTATAGGCAGAGAGATAAAACTATAAATGTATTTGAGGAAAGAAAATTGCATCTCTGATGAGAATGTGAATGTGATAAGGATAAGAGGCCATATTTCTGAAGGATGAAAATCAGTTCATTGGCTTCTAATGATACACATCAGGAATAAAAATTATGTAGCATCTTACATTTTTATAACTCTGACCATATAAATCTTTATTGAAATATTCTCATTTAACCCTAAAAATCAGCAACCTAAATAGTTTAAATAATAATAAGTAGTTCTGATTAAAAAGGGTAAATTAATTAGTTCTGATTAAACAGGGTAAATTAAACAGAAGTGATTGTTCCTATTCATTTATAAAAAGTATTAAAATTCCACTACATTAAAAAAGGCTACAAATGTATTAAAGGCTAATAGGACTGAAGAGAAGCTAACAACAGAGAAAGGACAATAAGCTTATGTCATATGCAAAACTAATGAAAGGTAGTAAATGGCTTCAAGAAGGGGAAAAAAGGATGAAACTAAACTGCTTTTAGAGGATGGAAAGGGAGAAGCCAGAAAGAATAAAGGAAATTTCTACTATAGAACCCTGGAGTAGCAACAGAGGTTTAGAATGGTAAATATTGTATGTCCTACAATACAATTGTGAAGTGACACTAAAGTAAGAACAATTTAAATTTCTGCCAAACAAGAACAACTACAAAAAACAAAACAAAACAAACAAACAAAAAAAAAACACTTTTCTCCAAGCCACACAACCAGATGAGGGCTATTCTAATATCAAAGCAGATAAAAGTAGCTGTCATCCTTAAAGAGGTGAGATCAGGGAGACTCCAGACACTAACACAACTAAGATTTGACTGTGTCACACCAAAAAGCAAAGAATTTTATTAGATGCTACATATGGCATCCTTCCTAAGTATTTTTCTCATCCTGATCTCAAATCACAGGAAGTCATTCTTATAAATGCATAGGTAGAGCTTTAGAAGTGCTAATGGAGAATGAAGACCTGATCAAAAAACCCAAAGAATACTGACATTTGTTGTACTCTAACCAAATGCTTTTATCACCCTGTCATGAAACCCCATTCAGCAAACTTAAATCAAAGGATTCTCTATTAGTTTTCTTGTGATTACATCATCTCACTTCTATGTAAAGCTTCCAACATAAACAGAGATCCTTGACTTTTCTTTAATCAGAGAATTTTTGTTACAGATTCAATATGGTTACTAATTGCTGGGTTTTTTGTTCTCTGTTTTCCATGATTCTGTCTTGATAAGATGTATGTGTCCAAGAATTTATTCATTCTTTTTAGGTTACCAAATTTGTTGGCATATATTTTTACTTCTTATTGTTTGGATATGAATATACCCAAAATGCTCATAAGGCAATATAGGAATGTTTAGAGGTAAAATTGTTGTAGGGACACATGAGACAAGGCACCGATTGCAGAAAACAGTTTTATTTTACTGGAGCCAGGTTCATAGGGTACAGCTTTTGCTGTAATCAATCAATCCCCTGAACCCCAAGTTCAGGTAGTTTCAGAATTTTATACCCAGCATGTAAGGGGAGGGGCTCAGAAGTTCACAGTCTGCAGAACTTTACATAAAAGCAGCTTTTTTATTTCACTGTTCTGGGCAAGTTAACCCTTCAAAGATAACACCTGAGAAGGGGAGAGATATTTCTTTCTTTTTTTCCTCCCCCTGCCAGCTGTTACCATGGAGCCCAATTGGTAACTTTTCTTAACTTACAAAAGTAGATATCTCTGTTAAGCCCCAGTTCAAGACCAGAAACCTTGTTTACATAAGTGCTGATTTCTTCCCAGCTCAAGGTCAGAGACCTTGTTTACATAAGTGCTGATTTATTCCCAGCTAGGGCATCATGGAAATAGGAAGTTTATCTACATTGAACTCTTTTGTAGCTACTCTTTTGCTGAAGGTCCTAAAATCAGCTATGGTGAAGATTTCTGGAGAAGCCCAGTTAAGACTTTTCTGTGGAGAAAGGGGGTGCCACTTCAAAATGATTAAAGATGTAACCTAATTAATATGCTATTTCTTTTAATGGATTAAAAATTCAAATGGTTTACAGGTTTGCAGGGTGTTGACTGTCAGCAGTTGGGGCACAGCTGGAGAAAGGAGGTCACTAGGGTGTGCATTTGGGGATTATATTTTGTTTCTGGTTTCTCTCTCTCTCTCTCTCTCTCTCTCTCTCTCTCTCTCTCTCTCTCTCCCCCCCCCCTCTTCCTGGCTGCCATATGCTGAGAATGTTTTCTCTACCATATTTTTCCATTATGTTCTGCCTCACCTCAGGGCCACAGCAATGGAACTAGTATGATCATGAACTGTACCTCTGAAACCATGAGCCCAAAATCAACTTTTTCTTTACTAAGCTGTTGTTGTCAGTTATTTTTCTCACAACAATGAAAAGAGTATTAACAGTACATAATAGTATATAATAGTATAAAATGACCCTTCATATTTCTGTGGTAACAGTTGTAATGTCTCCTTTGGTTTCTGATTTTATTTATTTGAGTCTTCTCTTTTTTTCTTGTTAATTTACTAGTTTATTATTTGTGTCCATCTTTTCAAAAACAGTTATTTATTTTATTGATCTTTTGTGTTTTTTTCTTTTTTATTAGTGCATATTAATTGTATAGATTAATGGGTTTTCTTTATTTTTTTAGTCTTTTTCATTTATTTCTGCTATGATCTTCATTATTGTTTTCTTTTTTCTAACATATTATTTGACTTAATTTTTTCTAATTCCTTGAGATGTAATGATTGGTTGTTTACCTGAGACCTTTCAGTATTTTGGATGCAGGTTTTGATGCTATAAACTTGCCTCTACTTATTAGTTTTTCTGTATCCCATAGGTTTTAGTATGTTGTATTTCTTCAGTCACCTAAAGAGTTAAAACTGTCTCCTTGCAAAAGTTACTTTTTGCTCTCTTCCCCTATTTTGTATCTTAATGATTAACTGCAAGGCTAGCTATTCTTGAAAAGATAGGAACTTTCTAATCACTAACTTTTCTTTAGAATTATAGAATCCAGAATATCTGGTGACCTTCATATAACAGCAGTATGTACATGAGAAAAGCAGACCATGAGGAAATTTATGATCACCTCTGCATCCACTTGATTGAGAATAAATATATACCCACCCCAAATCCCTATAAAAGCCTTGTATCTGGAACCCCAAAGCAAGATGTTTTTGTTTTCTTTTTCTTTTCTTTCTTTTTTTTCCTTTTCTTTTTTTTTTTTTTTTTTTTTGGTGAAGGAATACAAATGTCTTCATCTTACAACTTGCCAACTTGTTGCCAGTGAAGATCTCTTCCACTGTCGTTTTCTCTCTTATGTCATTGTCTTCATCAGGGAGAAGTGGCATGGGACTTCTCAAAGTTATATTATCTGTAATTGTATCTGTTATCATTTGTTTCAAGAAATTCTGAATTTTTTCTTGATGTCTTCACTGACCCACTGATTGCCCAGGTGTGTGTTATTTAATTTCCTTGTGTTTCTAGAATTCAAAGTTTTCTTATTGATTTCTAGTTTTATTTCATTATGGTCAGAAAAGATACTCAATATGATTTCAATTTTTTAAATTTGTTGAGATTTGTTTTTAACCTATCATGGGATCTTTCCTGGAGAATGTTTCTATAGCAGTTTTGTGTATATGTTGTAGATGTGTGCTAGATTTGGTCTAGGATACAGTTTAACTCCACTATTTCCTTGTCAATTTTCTCCCTAAAAGATATGCCCATAGTGGAAAACAGTGAACGAAAGTACTCTACTATTACTGTATTGAAATAAATGCCTCCCTTTAGTCACATTAATATTTTGTTTATACATTTAGGGACTTCAATACTGAGTGAATGTGGATTTTCCATTGTTACATCCCCTTGCTATGCATTATAATCCCTATATCTATATTGTCATATAAAGACTTCTTTTATCTATTTTTTGAGGGGGAATATTAGGAATTGAATTCAGGGGTGCTTAATCACTGAACCACATACCCAGCCCTTTTTTTATTTTATTATTTGTTTTGTTTTGTTTTGAGACAGGGTCTCACTGAATTGTTTAGGGCCTCGCCAGGTTGCTGACTTTGGCTTTGAATTTGTGATCCTCCTACCCCAGTCTCCTGAGCTGCTGGGATTACAGGCACATGCCACTGAGCCCAGTCTTCCTTATCTCTTTTGCCAATTATGATTTAAATGTAGTTAGCTAATCCTGTTTGCTTTGATTCCATTTTTATAAACTATCTTTTCCCATCCCTTCACTTTCACTCTATGCATTTCAGTCTTTACAGTTTGAGTTTTTTATAAGCAGTATGTAGTTGGGTCATGCTTTTCTATCTGTTCAGTTACTCTGTGCCCTCTATTTGGAAAATTTAATTTGCTCACAGTTAAGGTAATTTTCAATTTGTAAGACATTTTATGGCTTGTTCTTTTTTTTAGTTTTATGGTAGTTTCTTTCTCTTTCTCCTTCTCCCATAGTTTTTATTTGTGATTAAGTGATTTTCTCTACTGATTTTTTTCTTGTTATATTTGGTATGTCTATTGTAGTTTTTTTTACTTTTGTAGTTGGAATGAGGTTTATGAAAATGTCATTCATTTATAGCAAGTTATTTTGAACTGATAGTAACAACTTAGATTACAAAGATATGTAAATACACAGGGAAAGAAAAAAGTAATAACAAAAATGTTCTACACTTGCATTCCATCCTTCTCCCCCATATTTTGAATTTTTGATGTTTTATTATACATCTTCATATATTGCCTCTTAACTAATGTAGGTTATTATTAGTTTCAATTTTTCTTTTTTAATATTTATAATAAACATATAAATATTTTATATACTATGGTTATAATAGAGCAAATTCTGAATTTGTATAGTTACTTCTGAGTTTTGTGCTTTCTGATATTTTCTTATTATTCATTCATCTCTTTTTCTTTCAGTTTGAAGACCTTTCAGCATTTCTTATAAGACAGGCCTGGAGGTGATAAATTCTCTTAGCTTTTGTTTGGGATATGTCTTTATCTTTTTGTCATATCGTAAGAATAGGTTTGCTGGGTATAGTATTCTTATAGGCAGATTTTGTTTAGGGCCTTCAGCACTTTGAATATATATATATATATATATATATATATATATATATATATATATATATCCCACTATCTCCTGGCCTATAAGATTTCTGCTGAGGAGTCTTCCTTCAGGTGAATTAAAAATATCTAAATTATTTGTTTCTCATCTCTTGCTGCTTTCAGGATTCTTTCTATGTCTTTTATCATTGAGAGATTAATTATTAGTTGAGTTAAATCTTAGTGGTAAGATTGGACCTTCCTATACCTGGATATTTGTATCCTTCTCTGGCTTGTGAAGATTTCTGTTACTATTTCTTTTGATAAGTTTTCTGTCCATAGCATTCTCAAGGGAATTCCTATAATCCCAAAAGTTATTAATTTGATATTCTCCATAGTTCTCATGGCTTTTTTATTCCTATTTTTTAACTTCACCTTGTATTTTCAATTATCCTCACTTTAAGCTTACTGCTTCTTTCTTTTGTTTGATTGATTCTGCTATTGATGTTTTCTACTGCATTTTTATTTGTGAGTTTTATTTCTTAGATTTATTGTTCCAGATTCATACTTCAATCTCCCAAAGGGACATGAAAGGATGACAACCTATATGTTTATATGTTCAGCAAACACTAAGCCCCACACACCTTCACTAAGAGTAGTGGCTTTTAGAGCTTCTGAAATCCCACTCAATACCAGGGAGGTTTCAGATTGTCCTAGGCCATCTAGATGAGGACACTTTGAAGTGTCAGGTCATAGAGTAATTTATTGGCAGCACTTGGGAGAAGGCCATAAAAGAGCATAGATCATCAACAATATGTCTAAAGATTGAACACCTGCATCTCCCTTGGAATGACTTGGACCAGCAACTTTGCTCTCTTTGCTGCCTCTTAATGATGCTTTAAAGTGTGGCTGCCTAAGATTGCTGGTTCAAATGGCCAGCAGTCATCTTGATCCCTGCAGTTTGTTTCAGCTTTCTGTGTCTTTATGCAATTCTTTGTCCTTCCTTGGCTCAGATTTGGACATAAACTAGTTGACAACATTATTCTCTTCAAACTTTTGTGGCAGATTTTTTTAAAAGGCATTTTTCACATTAAAAAGAAAAATAAACTGATAGTACAGCAATTAGAAAAACTTGAAATACTTATATTTGTCTTCTGATATGACCACCTAAAATCTTTTTTTGTCTTTAAAATTTAAACAATGAAATAAGGTGTTTGCATTGTTTAAGTGTGGATTTTAATTTCTACCTAAAATAGTTAACTGAATTTGAGAACAATGCTTAACACTGAGATTTGTTCTTTCTTTAGAGTTTTGTTTTAAAATTGAAGAACAAATTAAAATGCTGTATTAGTGACACAATTGTATGTTTGCAGATGTTTTGGTGTTTATATGATAGTATTCGTTTTATTATTTGTTCTGCATTTTTCTAGTAGCCCATCTTTACAGTTTAATAAAAGACAATGTTCTCTTACTACACTTATTTTCTGATCATTATTATTGTTTAATTTTATGATTATCTCTGAAAATAATATTTTCATATAGGAGTGGTTTAAAAATACCTTAAAAAGTTGTCAATTGGTGCATAACAAATGAAAGATACAAAAATATAGCATAGTAAGATTGCAATCATGAGAAATCAAGCAAAAAATTAAATAAAATAAAAAATTTTTTGTAAAGACTGAAAAGTCACATATTAAGGCTGAGTAATTAAAATGGCATTTCAGTTCCAAAGGGGAAAAAAGTGAAAACTAAACTATAATGAAAAAAACAATTTTAAAATCTTGAGAGATGTTTATTTCTCTCTTAAAATTCTGTGCTTAGACAAAATATCAATTAAGTAAATATTATGAAATATTAAGAAATTTTTTGACATGGATTCTTTCATTTTTCTTATTCATTCTTGGTACAGTACTCTGGGTACCGTTCTTCACTAAAAAGAAAGAAAACTAAGAAAGTAAAAAGCATAGAATAGAAAACAAGGGACTGATTACAGGAAATAAAGGGAAAAACACCTTGGAAGGGAGTAAAAGTGAAAGCCAGGAAGACATATAAACAGAATCCAGTTTGGAGCAAAAGAAGTTTGGCTTTTGCTTCTAGCAAAGTCAATCCAAAAAAAAAAAAAGTGCTGATCACTTGATGTCTTTGATCATTCTGAGAGGAGACTTATAATTTTATGGACTATATTAAGTAAAAGTACAGAGAAAAATCACTCATACTTATACATAAACTTCCATACAAACACATCTTTTAATTCAATTAGCAACCAAAAGCTATGTGAGAAAGAAAAATGTATCACAGTGAACTATGCAGCTTAGCTGCTAAAACTCTATTATCAATATAAAATAAACACTAGATTGTTTAAAATTAATATCAGACCCCTCTCTGAATCACTATCACTGCACTTCTATGAACTGAATATTTGTGGACCATTTGCTTTCTTAGGATGAAATCCTAATCATTAACATATTGGTATTATTAGGTGGGGCATTAGGGATGTGGTTAGATGAGAATAGAATTAGTACCCTTGAAGAACAGGTCCCAAAAAAGCAGCTCAAAGAGCTGCCTTTTCTCATCTACTATATGAGGATAGAGTGAGAAGATTTCTTTTATAAACCAAAAGGATGCCCTCTATTTGTAAACTGAAAACATGACCAAATGCAAAATCTAATGGCATCTTGGTCTTGGACTTACCAGCCTCCAGAACTATGAGAATTAAATTTCCATGGTTATAAGATTCCCAGTTTGTGAACAACCTAAATACTCAACATAAATTACTGTTGTATCCTTCTATTTGCTCTAATGACTTCCAGTATTCCAGGGAATTCTAAACATAACAGTTTCATCTGAAATTAATGTATATAATGTCTCTCCTCAGTTCTTTAAAACCCCAGTTCTCTTAGTTATTGCAATGGCTTGTGGAGTCCCATGTGATGCCCTCCTCCTATTTTGGCAGCATCTCCTGTATCTCTCTTCTTGGTTCCCTCTACTGGCCTCTTGATGGTTATTAAAATGCACTAAGATATCTCCTGCTATAAGGATTTGGCTGTTCTTTTTCTGGAATTCTGGACATCAGATACATGCTTGGTTAACTTCTTTACCTTCAGGTGTTCAAATCACATCTTTTCAAGGAGACCTCTCTGGACCACTTCAATTAACACTTACCTCACCCACTTGATATTTCTTATGCTAATCTGTGGTTTCTTTCATCTGTAGCACTGATCATCTTCTAACATACCACATAACAAAATTTAGCCTCATTGCTTACTATTTTCATTTTTTTCCTGGGATTTTAACCTTTGAGAAGGAGGGACTTTTGTTTGCTGATGCATCCCAAGTGCACAGGAACAGCGCTGGCACTTAAAAGAACTGACTGTTTTTGGAAATGTTAAATTAACTTGGAAAATTTTAAGAAACTGACAAATAGAAATCGAAAAGAGCCCCCAAATCTTACTTTGTGAGAAGAGGAAATTGAGGTGGAGTAGGGGTGGCATACTAGCTGTGGTTGTTTTTAAATCCATGTAGAACTATTTAAATTATGTATTCATATTTCTTAGAAAAATAAATTTAAATGTGAAACCATCAAGTATAAAAAGAGGAGAGATGCATAGTAAAGAATAATCATAAAGCTAAAATCTTGTTTTTTTACCACAGATCTTATGCATATTTTTTATAATTATAATTACTCTTTATATAAACTCCTCAGGAATCCTCCCATGAAAGGTACTGTAGTATTGTTGTTTTGTCCTCATTATATTCATAAACACAAAAAGCATAAAAATTATCAGATAAAAAATACAATAGAGATATTCATGGAAAAAACAAATCACGTCTCTACTCCTCATTTCTCTACATTCACCACTGTTTCCAACATATCCTGAAATTTGGGGCTATATAAGAATTTCCAATTGCTCAGGATTATGACCAGCATATACACATTTAAAAATTTCTCCACTCTTTCTACCATTTGAGTTGCATTGTTCCTGCTTTTTTCTCATCCAAATCATGTAATTCATTCAGAATTTCTGAAAGATAACTATAATGGGAATCAAAATACATGCATATAAATTCTATCATACTTTCATGACAATTGGATGTGAATTTGCTTTGTAAGTGAAAGAAAAAACTATACAGTATGATACATAATACAAAGAGAATATGCAGCAGCAGCAATAGTAATAGAACTGCTTGCATGGTAAAATTACACAGGAATGACTTTAGAAATTTCCTGTGATCCTCTGTGGAAAATTATTTTCTTAAGATTTTTCCTTTTTATAATTCTATCATTTCTTGCTATGACACTCTTCATTTCATGTTGGTCTCATCCAATTCCTTTCTTCTCTCCCAATTTCTCATCCTGAGACTGCAAGTCTTAAAAATGTTGCCTTAGAAATATAACAATATGTTATATAAATAATAATTAATATGTTGTATTCCCAAAGAAATGGGACAGATAGCACTGTCACTGGATTAAATAATTATTATAGAAATAGTTTTTGATATGCAGTTGTGAAACAATTTTGTCCTTATAGTTTTAGAATAAGTTTTGCCTTATCTATCATGGTCATAGGAAGACTTCTGTGTTGCAGAATTATTTACAGAAGAATATCCCTTAATCAGCACTCAAGTAATTCCTTACCTATTTAGAATTTTAAAAAGGACAATTGTGAATTATTCCCTTTGTCTTACCTGGATTTCTTTCTTGCTAAACTCTTTCAGAATATCATTCTTAAATTACCTGTAGTCAGATAATGTTTTTCTAAACCTGAAGAAAGCTAAGTTTCTTCTACTGTTTTAAAAAAATTGCTGTATCATTTTCTCAATGTTCATATATCAAATTGATGAGGGAACCATGTATCAAGTGGCACAAAATTCATAAGAGGAACAGGACCAAGAAAAGAATGATCAACTTTTGGTTAAATCTACATAGACATTTACCTTCTTTGGACAATATGCAGATACCTCCCCCACCCCAATCTGTGAAGAATATATTCCAGGAACCCTGGGGATGCTTGAAATTGTAGATAATACTGAAACCTGTGATTTAAATGGGCTCACATACTGTGAACATAATGTTTGCAATTTTGAGGTATCATGGCAAAACTTTTCATAATTTCATGAATAGAAGATTCATTCTTACAAAACATCTTAGCAAATTCATCATAAGATTTTTTTCTCCCCTTATTAAGTAGAGAACTTTCACCTTTTAAGAGAAATGCTTTTCAGCTTCTCTTTGGCATATGTGAGTGGTCAGCATCACTACTCTTGTAGTTTGAGATCATTAGTAAAATAAGAGTTACTTGAACACAGGCATTGACATATAATGAGAGTTGATCTGGTAACCAAGAGGGTTTCAAAGCAACAAAATGGGTGGGTACATGCTCTGTGTGAATATCCTGGACAAAGGTATGATTCATGACTATAAAAAATAGACTAAAAAAAATGGTACAACATTCTGACATGCTACTCAGATTGATGCCCAATTTAAAATGTATAAATTGTTTATTTCTGAAATTTTTCATTTAATATTGTTGGATAATAGTTGACCTTGAAAAACTGAAACCACAGATAAAAGGAGACCATTGTATTTGTCATACAATGTTGAATTTAACCACGTCGATGTCTTTTTTCCCTAACACTAAATACTAATTAATCTAATTTCAGGGAAGGAAGTGGTAAAATATTTAGAGAAAAAAAATGATTAGGAGTTTAGAAAATATATTTAGTATATGTTTTAAATTAAATTGTTAAATTGATCATTGATTCTCAAGTAAATCAGAAATGATCCCATCTTTAAAAAAAACAAGCAACTATTATTCAGAGTCAATTTTAATCATGTATTATAATATTTAGTCATGCCTCGACATTCTATGTATAATTATATCACCCTAAAGATTTTTTAAATTCCCCAGAGGCAAATGAAATCAGGAGACAATTAGATCCAGACCATATCAATTAAACTATGGAAAAAGAAATTCATTTTTAAAAATAGGATCATAATTTTAAATACAACTTATTTTGCCATAAACCTTAGTCAATCTTGTGCTCACATACACAATAAAGTGTTGTGTTATTATACAACAATGAGGCCATGGCCAAAACAAATAGAACATACTCTAGAAGAAAAAATAGTGGGATGCTTTGAACAATAAACAGTGCTCAAAAAACTTAAGATGGAAAATTTCCCAACCAAATAATACTAAGTAACTTGGGATTTGCCCACCTTTGATTGTACAGCTTCCATCACCATTTCCCTGGGTAAGTCCATTCTGCTTCTTCATGAGGGTTATAAGAATACCATGTTGAATTCAAAACCTTGGTCAATCTTTAGTTTTATTTTTTTAATGTTTCATAACTTTTTGCTGCAAACTGACTCACAAGTACATACTAGCCAAAGGTACCTAAGCAAAACAAAGTAACTATAGCAAAATTCCAATTTTATTGCCTGTAATGGAGGAGAATTATACTCATATTAAATGTAGTCCTGTCAACACAGTGATGTAAAAGGTGTGTGTCTTATGGGGAATAATCATTTGTTGTCTTTGATTCCTGTTTCCTTGACAAAAAATGCATAATACAACCACTTGCTTTAATTAAAAGTTTCAAGAATGTGTGTGTGTGTGTGTGTGTGTGTGTGTGTGTGTATGTGTGTTTGGAGAGAAAAGAGAAAGTAGATGATATTTGAAAGTGATTTAAATCTCAGAAGACACTGAAAGTCATGCATATAATTGTGTCCCATAAAGAAAATCTACATAACAAAGAATTAATTATAAATGTATTTAGTTCTATATTATTCTCTATTTTCTATTTAGTGAGTTACAAAATCAGGAATAAGCACTGGAAGAAAGTAAGAGAGAAATATGAAAAGAGAATGGAAGGGAGAAGTGAAGAAAGGACAACATAATTGTTTTTGTTTGTTTTGTTTTGTTTTGTTTTATGAATCCCTTGCTTGGTGGAGGTCTCAGGCTTAGTGAAGGCCCTACCTCCATTTAGTTTATATTTTGAGAAAAGAAATCATACAGTGTCACAGGTGCATTTCCTACCCACCATTCTTGCCCTTTCTAGCTTCTGCCTCCCTAAGCACAGGAATAATATCTATGGTGTTACAAATGAAAATTAAAAACACAGGACTAACCAAGAGAGATTGGGTTTCAAAATGAAATAAAATCAACAAATTCTGTGCCCCTTAGGCTCTCTTTCCTTGGGTCAGCAATGTTGGGTGTCATGTTTTCTTCACCACCTTGCAGTGTGAATCTCCTATGGCAGAGGTTGGAGCTCAGTGATAGAGCCTTGCCCAGGAAGGTGTCATGCCTGGGGTTGTATGGTCAGGATAGCTATGCAAATTAGTGAATGAATGACCATGTTGGAACTATAAAAGAGCAACACAAAAGTTTGCCTAAATGCTAGTATCCAGATACACTTCTTTGAATGAAGAATTTAATTGTGCAGATACCAAAATTATCAAAATGTTCTTTGGGATGCAAGTCAAATTTTCAAAGATAAATATCATGTCTGATCAGGATGGAAAAATTCTAAGGTCATTCAGAACTTTGACACTGGGAAGGGGTGGGTGTGGAAGTATTTCCCAGCAGCTGAGTCTAATGGGTCTGATGAGAAGAGCTGAGTCTGATGAGTCTCAGGAGCGGGAAGAGAAGACAAGCCCAGGGGACAGCCAGAGATAAAAAAGGCCTAGGAAGAAAGAGAAGACCTTGAAGAAATAGAGAAGGAAAATTCTAGTTTCTCTTTTTCCAACTTCTTTTCTCTCTCCTTTCTTTATCAAGGAAGAAAGGAAGCCTGAAAGAAATAAGGAAAGAGAGAATGAAAGAGAAAAGAAAAGGGAAGCCTAACTAATGTATATTTTGGAAAATCCCAGGCATGCTGCAAGTGCATGGTCCATGGAGGACTCTTTCGGTTTCATTTTGAGAATGGGTCTCACCTGGTGGCCCAGGAGCTCTTCCTACCTGACATTCTTGCACTATTTAGTTAGATCCTCCCTAAGCACAGGGAAGAATTTCTATGCTGTTACAAATTAAAATAAAAAACACAGCACTAATAAAAGGATAACTGTGTTCCAAATGGAAGCAAGAGAAACAAATTCAGTGCTGCCTCATGTCTTTATCCTGAGATCAGCATTGTGGGAAACATGTTTTTCCCCAGTCTGTGGATTTCATCTCCAAGGGCAGAGTTTGGAGCTGAGTGGCTTGAGTTTTTCCATGCAGTGGGTCATGCCTGGCATTGGTGGGCCAGGACAATAATACAAAAGAGTGAATGAATGACTACATAGTAACTGCCCTGTGTCAAATCCAGGATTGAGGAAAAAAATATTTCAGCCTCCTTTTCCTTCTCCCTTCCCAAAAGAGAAAAACTTGAATTTTCCTTCTTTATTTCTCCTAGGATTTTCTCTCCTCTTGGAACTTCCCTGTCTCTGGACTGCCCACCCCCAGTATTGTCTCCAATTCCCGTGCTCCAGATCCACCAAACTCAGCTAAGTTTACTGCTGGTGTGACACACTTCCACACCCACCCCATCTCATTGTGGAAATTTAAATTATGTTTGAATTTGTTTTGATCAGGCACAAAATTTCCTTTTGCAGTTCTCATATCATCAAACTGGCATATTTTGATACTTCTTCTGATACCATTGGAATTAACCTCTCAAAACAGAGTTTTCAAAACAAGAGTCTTCAGATGCTAGCATCTCAGAAATGTTTTTGTGTTGCTTCATTTTGGTTCCTACATGGCTATCCCTTTTCTTGTTTGTATTCCTGTTAGGCCATCCATTCCCACTAATGTTCTGTCGCATGGATATACTCTGTCCCTGAGCTCCAAGCTTCCTTGGAGTTTAATGCTGCACAGTGGAGAAGAAAACATATTCCCCCCAAAAGTGAGTTTGATACCCCAGGAAAGAGAGCCCAAGGTGTCAAAGAATATATTTATTTGCTTCTATTTGGAATCCAATTTCCCTTTGTTAGTCCTCTGTTTTTAATTTTCATTGGTTATAGCCTAGGCATTCTTCCCTTTGCACAAGGAGCTGAACCAGAGAGGTCAAGGATGGCAGGGAGAAAGAACTCCTGAGCCACTAGGTGAGACCCTTTCCCAAAATGAATCTAAAAGGGGGTGTGGCCTCCTTAGAGCATGCACCCCGCATAAAGCTTAGGATATTCAAAAAACTATGATTATTTTGGCCCCCCTTACCTTTTCCCCTACATTCTGTTGCAAGTGAGCTATATCATTAATGTCGACCAAACATTTTGTGTCTTTCCATAATAATAGAATTTATTGAATAGTGATAAATTCACAGCCTATGACATTTTAGTGCAACTTCATTGAATACTTCTGGGTCCCCTGGTAGTCATCAGCAGGGCAAATACAAATTATTTTATTACAATCTTAATTTTTTATATCTATAACACTCAAGTCACACATCACATTTCACAAAATGATATGAAATATGTCACAAAAAGACTAAGAAGGGACTAAGGAAACTAGAGGTGTTTGAAGGCTATATATATAGAAAAGGCAGAGAGCAGATATGAATGGAAATAGTCATTGTAGGTGGTCAGATAGAATTAGGAACCGCCAAAAAACTTGTTCAAGGCACAGAGCTGTCAAAGTGCAGGAACTTATTCTAGGCCAAGATCTGGAGGAACAGCAGTTTCACAGTGTCACCTTGGATTGTCAGCTTAAGGAGTCAGCTTAAAGTGGGCCATATATGGTCATCATGGGTAGGAGAAACTACACTCTGCTAAAACCCAAGACAAAGGTTTGGAGGTTCATCATTGTGGTGATTCTCCTAGGAAAGTCTTATGACAAGTGACCAGGAATAAGGTCAGGATCCTGCTATGTCCATTATCAAGCTGCTCCTCCTTTTATGGGTCTCAAATGAGGGGGTTGCATCACTGGGTGGTCTGTGTGTTGTATAGACTTGTGAGCCTGGTTTTTCCAATATTAGTTTGATACACCTATGCATTCACGTGTTTCTGATTAATTTGATAATTTTACAGGTGGGCATTCCTACTAGCATGATAATTTATCAGTTTGTGCCATATGTTGTGCCAAGCAGATGGTGGTTGTTCACTTGTACAATCAAAGTTTAGTGTCATTCCACATCAGCACTTAAATTCAAAATAGAGTAGCTTTGGCAAATCACTGCTTTACAAAAGGGAGTGACTCAAGTTTAGGCACAACCTGAAAATTGATATTCTATATATCAAAGAGTAACTCAGAGCAAGGCACAGCCTGTTCTCCACTCATTCTCCCTATTTTTCCACTTCAGCCTTCCATTCTTCCTTTAAAGTAAGCTTTATTTATATTTTCCAAAGTGTTGTCTTTCAATAAATGAGTCAAATCCTTTTTACTCATTTTAGTTCTCTGTAGTTCATTCAAAATAATGGGTTAGGATCCCTTAATAAGATTTTGCTTAAGGTCCTGATAAATATGAACTGAACAGCCTTCTGAAAATCCTTCAATGAATTTAATTGGACTCTTTAAATAAATTCTCTGATGGTGTGAATCCTGGGACCTAAATTAACTGAGCATGACTGGAACTATTAATGATTTATCTGGGTTGAATACTCTCAGAATTATGAAAACCTAGAAATGCAAATATTTAAGATAAGTTCTATACAAAACATGCACAAAATCTCATCCAAAAGATAAAATATTCTAAAAACTTGAGATTACTGCATGTCATAGGATTTTATATGAACTCCTCCTTCTTCCCCACACATCAGCATGACTTTTGGGATTCCTCCTACTCACATATTCATTTGCATTTGAAAATTGCTTCTTTTTATAACACCGATTATCTCGTAACACATAAGCTGCCTTTTCCTCAGATGGGTCCCATTAGAACACCTTTTATGTAGCAATACCTTTTAAGAAAAGTCCTTCTCAAGTTCATGTAATATTCATGTATGTATTCTGATTCTCAATACCAGCCTTTGGACATGAACATTAAAAAAAGGCTTCTGGAAGTACTTTTGAAGGCCACTTATTTGCAGTTCCAGTATGATCAAAAAAGTATCCTAATTATTATAATTTTTTATCAGAATGTTTTTCACACAACTCATTCTTAGATGGGACTCCTATCAACATAAAATATAATATAAAATGTATCCTAATATGCATTAAGGAAATCATGTATTGTGTTAATTTATGCATTATGTTAAAGCAGTATCATCCTCAGATGGCATGTGTTTTAAGGTATTTGAGGACACTAAATAAAATATTTTTATTTGAATAAACATGTATATGTTACATTATAGAAATTGCATTAAATTAAACAAAAACATGAGTCTTCAAAGAAATATTTGCTGCTGTTAGAAACTGTTCCAGGTATGTCTCCCAAGATTTAGGAATATATTTTGACTCACCTTCAAGATCACAGTCATGTCAAAAGAAAAACCTGAGATTTAATCTAACAGAATTTTGAAGTTTTAATTTTATAATTAATATTTCTTCATGGATGCTTCCTGAGATTTTAGAAGGTCATATGCTTAAATACATAACTAAGTTAATTATAGTACATTATTGTCAAGCCAGCAAATAAAAATAGTACAACACTGAAAACAAGATTAATGAAGAAATACTTTAGTGTTCCTGAAAGCAATTTTACAATATTGTAAATGTTTAAAATATTACATTAGTAAGTTTCGCAAATATCCAATAAGTCATTAAATTGAAATATAATTTTTGATATAGTTGGAACAGTAGGAAAATGTATTAAATAAGGTAAAAATTTTATATTAGAACAATTACTGTCATCTTGTTTACCACAGAAACACTAGACAGTTTCAAAAATGTTGGGAATGAATACAAATTTCATATTCTCAACACATATTTTTACTATTGTTTTGGACCATCTGCCTAATGTTACTGAAACTATATTACTAGTAAATTATAGGATAAAATTTAATATTCTTCCTTATAAAAATGCTGAAAAATTAGGTATAGAATAAACATACTTCAACATAATACAGATCAGGTCTAAGAAGACAATTGTTAGCATTACACTGAGTGAGAAAAAAATTGAAAGCTTGATTTCAAAGATCTAAAACAACACAAAGATACTCATTTTTATTGTTTATTCCAACATAGTGCTAGTAGTCAAAGCCCAACTAACCAGATAAGGAAAAAAAATGAAAAGAAAGGGCAAACAAAATCAGAAAAGACTTCTGCACTCTCATGTTTATTGCAATGATATTCACAATAGCCAAGAAATGGAAACAAGCTAAAGGTCCAAACAAGCTGATGGATGACAAAGAGCACATGATATGTATACATAGAAGTCATCATGTTAAGAGAATTAAGCCAGGAAAGAAATACACATACTGTGTGATCCTACTCATGTGGAATCTAAAACAGTGAATATCCTAGAAGTAGAGTGTAGAATGCAGATTACCAGAGACTGAGGAGAGAAGTGGTAAGGTAGGAATAGAGAAAGATTGATCAATGAATGTCAAATTACAGTTTGATAGGAGTACAGAGTTCTGGGGTGCTATTACACTGTCAGGTGACTATAGACAACAGTTATGTACTGGGTTATGTTTTGGATATGAGATGTCAGCAAAAAGCTGATGTATAAGAAAATGCAGGGATGTTCAGGGTGAAATTATTAAATTCTGAGAGCTGTAACCTAATCAGTTGATTAATCCATTTGTTGAATAAAAATTTAAATAGATTAATGGGTGCTAAATGTAGGCAAGTAGGGTGTGGTTGGAAGCAGTAGGTCACTGGACTAAGCCATTGGGGATTATATTTTCCCTGACTCTACTAAACTAATCAGCTTTCTTCCACCATGCCCTTCCACCATTATGTTCTACCTCATGTTAGGCCCAGAACTTTGAAGTTAGCCAACCATGGACTGAACCTCTGAAACCATAAGCCAAAATGAATTGTAACTTTGTGCTCATTGACCAACATTTCCTCATCCCCTTCTCTTTCCTACCATTTTCAGCCTCTGGTAACTGTCGACTCTGTCCAGCAGAGTCAAACAAAAGAAAGACGACCACCTGATAGAACTGTAAAAGGTTTTATTGAAGGAGCAACAAGAGGAACCCCGAACCGAGAAAGTGTATAGTATATATAGGACATAGGAGCCAATCACAGAGGAGGTCAACCTCGTGGACACATAATAGGCTTGATAGGAAGCATATACTGAAACACGAGCTCTTGTGGTTTCTATCAGCCAATGGGGTGGACTTCCTGGTATAGGCACAAACTTGTTTATGCCAAAGGCGGCTGATTTGGCCCAAAGCCAAGCACCATCTATCCTTGGGCAGGGGACAGCCCTAGGCCACAGGAACTGTCCCTGACAGGTAACCACTATTATACTCTTTATTGCTATAAGATCCACTTTTTAGTCTCCACATATGCGAGAGATCATGTGATATTTGTCTTTCTGTATCTGGCTTATTTCACTTAACAAGCCTCCAGGCTTATCTATGTTGTCAGAAAATACAGGATTTCATTCTTAGATGGGCTGAATAACATTACATTGTGTATGTATACTACACTTTCTGAAAGGCCAAGGTTCGTGGTGGGAGATTAAATTGCACACACACAGACAGCAGTGAAAAAGATGAAGCACTTTACTGCAAGCTGGTGCTAGTTTATATAGAAAGTGAGAGTCAGTTATCTTAAACCAGGAAGCTCCCAGGGCCAATCATAGTAAAGGTCAGTTCATCACCTACGGTGCACGCACGTCCACCCTGCATAAGATTCATGGAGATCACGAACTGTTCACGTGTACGGAAGATGGGAGGACCAATTAGCGAATTTTCAAAACAACTTGTTATCCTCCCACTGGCAACTTGCCCACCACCATATTGCATTAGGGGCTTCTTATCTAAAAGGCCCGGGGAGTTCTAGCCGCCCGCTGGCAATTTGCCCGCCGCCATGTTTGAAAGGCCCGGGGAGTTCTCAGGGAGACTCCCAACACTTTCTTTATCCATTCATCTGTGAATGGGCACTTAAATTAATTTCATTTCTGGACTATTTTAAAAAGTGCTGTGGTAAACATGGGAGTAGAGCTCTCTCTTCAATATGCTGATTTCATTTCCTTTGGATATATAGCTAGTAGTGGGATTTCTGGATCATACAGTAGTTTAATTTTTAATTTTTTGAGAAATCTTTCATCTCATTAGTGGGAATATAAATTAACTACACTAACAGGCTATTCTAATTTATATTCCCATCAAGAGTATACAAAAGTGTATCTTCCTCTATTTCTTTGCCAGCATTTGTTTCATTTTTTTATAAGAGCCATTCTAATAGGAGTGGGATGAAGTCTTATTTTTAACAATTTTATTATAGTTATACATAATATTAGGATGCATTTGGGCATAACTATACAATCTTGGAATATAACTTGCTCCAATTCAATCTCCAGTGCTTTCCTTTTCTCTCCTTGCCTCCCTTCATCTTTCCCCTTCTCTTTTACTCCATGGGTCTTTCTTCTCTTTATTTATTGCTTTATTTAATTAGTGCATTGTAGACATACATGAAGGTGAAATTCCCCTGTGGAATATTGATATTTATACATAGGAAACTTTGGTCAGATTTAGTACATAGTGCCTCCTTTTTCCGATCTCTCCTCCTCTTCTAATTCCTTTTCTCTACTCCACTGATTTCTCTCCTGTTTTCATGGAATTACCCAACTCCTTTTTTCTTTTTTCCTTATTTTGATCTAGCTTCCACATATCAGAAAAAAAATCAGCCTTGACTTTCTGGGTCTGTCCTATTTTACTTACCATGATGTTTTCAAGTTCCATCTATTTACCAGCAATGCCATAATTTCGTTTTTCTTTATGGCTGATCAGAACTCCATTGTGTACTTATACCACATTTTCTTTATCCATTCATCTGTTGACAGGTACCTTGGCTGATTCCACAGCTTGGCTACTGTGAACTGTGCTACTATAAAAATCAATGTGGCTGCATCATGATGGTATGCTGATTTGAAGACTTTTGGATATATACTGAGAAGTAGGATGTCTGGGTCATATAGTGGTTCCATTCCTCCTTTTTTTTGAGAAATCTCCATACTACTTTCTAGAATACATTGATTTGCAGTCCCATCAGCATTGTATGAGTGTGCTCTCTTCTCCACATCCTCACAAACATTTATTATTATATTTAGCCATTCTTACTAGAATGAGGTAAAATACCACTTGTAGTTTTAATTTGCATTTCATTTATGCTAGAGGTGTTGAACATTTGTTTCATATATTTATTGGTTATTTGCATGTCTTCTTTTGAGAAGTGTCTCTAGTTCTTTTGCCAATTTCTCGATTGGGTTATTTGCTTTTCTGATGCTCAGCTTTATGAGTTCTTTTTATTTGCATTTCCCTGCTTCATTAATTATATTGAACATTTTTGTATACCTGATGGTCATTTGTATTCCTTCTTCTGAGAAATGTCTATTCATAGTCTTTGACCATTATCAATTATATAATTTATTTGTTGAAACTAGCTTGATTTAATTTACTTTTTATATATTCTACATACCCTTAACAGATGCAGTTTTAAAATGTTTTTCCCCACTCTGTAAATTATCTCTTTCCTCTTTTGATTGTTTTCATTGTTGTGCAGACTCTTTGTTTGATGTAACCCATTTGTCTGCTTTTGCTTTTCTCACCTGTGCTCTGGGGTCTTGTCCAAAACAATACTTGCCTGAGTCAATGTTGTGAAGCATTTTTCCTATATAAGTAAGAGAAAGAAATGTAAAGCATACATATTAGATGTGACAAAGTAAAATAATCCCTGTATGCAGATGGCATTATCTTATACATGGCCAAGCTGAAATAATGTTAGAATAATAAACTAATTCAATAAAGTTGCAAAGTCAACATACAAAACTCAGTAGCATACTATATGCCAATAGCAAACTCTCTGAAAAAAAATTAAGAAAGCAATCCCATTCAAAATAGCTTCAAGAAACAAATAAAATGTCTTAGAATAAATTGAACTAAAAAAGTGAAAGAACTTTACAATGAAAACTAATAGCAGTATTGAACTAAGTTGAACAAGAGACAATCATGGGTAGATATCTTGTGTTCATGCATTAGAATAATTAATATTCTTAAAATGTCTATAACAAAGCAATCTATAAATTGAATTCAATCTTTGTCAAAATACCAATGACATTCCTCCAGAATAGAAAACCTAAAATTCATGTAAAACCACACAAGACCCTGAGTACCCAAAGCAATCCTCAGCAAAAGGAAGAAAGCTGATGGCATAATACTACCAGACTTTAAAATATACTACAAAATTATAATAACAAAAACTGTGTGGTATTGTCATAAAAATAACACACTGACCAATGGAACAGTAAAAGAATCCAGAAATAAATCCACATGTTTACAGTCAACTGAATTTTTTTTCAGGGCAGAGGATTGAACCCTGAGTCTATGTTAAAATGTCACTTTCTACCACTGAAGTACAACCTTCACCCTACTTGTTTTATTTTTATCTTATTTATTTATTCACTTATTGTACAAGAATGAACCCAGGGGCACTTAACCACTGAGCCACATCCCCAGCCCTTTTTCATATTTTATTTAGAGATACGGACTCACTGAGTTGCTTAGGACCTCATGAGAATTGCTTTCAACTTGCAATCCTCTTGCCTCAGCCTCCCCAACTGCTGGTATTTTTCAATTTTTAAATTATCCATAAAACATAAAAATTATACATAATTATGGGGTGGCATATGGTGTTTCAATATATGTGTACATCATACAATATCTAAATGATTTTAAACATATTTGTCCCCTCAACATTTATCATTTGTTTATGGTAAAAAACATTCAAAATCCTTTCTTTTTCTAAATTTTTTTGAGATATGCAGTATAAAACTCTTATCTGTAGTCACCCTACTATATAATTGCCTGCCAGAACTTCTTACTTCTATCTAATTAGAACTTCATAGACATAGATCAACCTTTCCACATTTACTCTCTCCACTCTCTGGTAACCACACTTATACCATCACTATCCATGAAGTATGATATTTTAGATTGTACATACACGTAAGTTTATACTTGTAATTTGGTACCTGGCTTACTTTACTTACAATGATTTCCAAAGATAATTCTCTGTATCTGATAATTAATAAGTGTCAATTCAAAATGGGTTAAAAAAATATAAAAACTGAAGCTACAAAACTACATTGAATATTTTATATTGAAAAGTATTATGATGGCTTTTAAAATTTTTAATTGCTTTCATTAATAGGAATGTAAATTTCATTTAAGCGTTCTTATTATAATAAAAAATATCTTTTCCACAATCATGGATATTTTAAAAGTTAATTTCCCTTTGACTGAAAGTTGCTCAATGAGGGGATTGTTAAAATGAAGAGTCAATATCAACCTTAGTAAAGACATGGAGGACAATGCGTTTGGATGAAGCTCCAATCCCTTGTGTTGCTTTAACACTAAGGTCCTTGGTTCTATGATTGTATATGAGTTTTACGTTATCAAGTATTTCCTTTTTAACATAAGATGTATACAAGCATTTGTGATTTTTATTGATGATTAATCTGAAATCATTAATGAATGAAAAAAAATATTTCTGACTACAGAAATCTGTGAACTTATACTACAGAAAACAGGTTATTAAAAAATATTTCTTTTTCCCAACTGGAATACATAGACTGTAAGGTTCAGTTAAACCAAGGTGATGATTAACTACTTTTCTCTGAGACAATTCCTTGAGGAGAGTTCCATAAAGTCCCATGCTTGGAAGTTATCATGTTTACTTGAAATACCAACCTTGCCAACAAGTGTTCCCTAGTGCCTGGGCAGCTCTGTCCTAATTTCAGGTGTCATTGGCTTAATGGGAAGTTAAAATGTCCCTGGATCTATGCTCCCTCTTCAAACTCATATATATTTTAATCCTTTATTACATGAAAAAAATTATGGTTTGACACTACAACAAAGATATTCAATCTTGAGGATTAATTGAGATTTGTTCCTACGACTTAAGATCATCTCTGGTGAGTGAAACATTTCCAGATTCAGCTAACATTTAAGTAGCACCTGCTAAAGTGCCTGTGCCTATGTCAGTCACATAGATATAACTCCAGGTAAGACACAGAATACCCTACCCCCAAATTAAGAACAGCTAAATATGCTGAGAAATATATGCAAGCACATTAGTAAAATAAAGTTAAGTAAATTGTAAGTAGTCTCAGTGGACACAAATATTTGCCAATTGGATAAGGAGGACTTCCAATATGAGGAATTACTGATAGAAGAAAGAACATGATTAAAATAATAAACAGCATAATGATAAACTATGATTGGTTCAGTGAAAGTAAATTGGTGATATAGCATTATTATAACCTGAGTTTTAACATAAGGTTGGAGAAGTCACAATGAGAGTAATATTGGAAAGCCATTCAGGGAACATATAGTTGAAGATATTGTTTGGATCCTAGGTTTTAAGGGTTTAATTTCATAATAAAAATAACAAGAGTTAAATTAAAAATGCTACACGATGTGATTTGCATCGTTGATCATCCTAGCAATAACACAGATATTATATTGAAGTTACATAAGCCTGAATTAACAAAATATTACCAGAGAAAGTGAAGGTTAGAACTTATCTACGAGTACAAGAGGTAATAATTAGAAGAGATAATGAACAGATAAAATGTTGATGCTTGATAGAATGTGCTGATGAAAAGAAATTGTACCTTCCATGATTTTCAAGCAGTAACAATAAATTTTAAAGCATGAGTTAAATTGCTTTAAAGATAAGAGTGACAAGGAATTGGTTGGTAGAAGAGATGAGTTATGATGGGAAAAACCCAGGTTGAGGGAGCTCTGTGCTAATGATGAAGTTGGATGTAAACTTCTGCAACTCATAAAATATAGGGCAGTCCTTTAAATTCTCCTAGGCTAGTAAAAATTGCAAACAGGCATAAAAAAATTAACCTGGCTACTTTCAATAGCACTTACAATAATATTTTGGGGTGAAATAAATGATAGGACATATGAAGACATATTTTATTTTTGGTACCAGGGAATGATTCAGGGACACTTAACCACTGAGCCAAATCCCCAGCCCCAGGACAGATATTTTTTCATACCATCAAATTTCAATAGAGATATAGAAAAGAACCTGGATAGAGAACAAGAAATGATATTCACCAAGGAAGGGGGAGAAACAGTGATGAGTGGCACAGAGTCAGTAGAAGAGAGATGTCTTGTAAGAAAAATTGTACAATGGTGTCGTATATTTAAGAAATGGAACTTAAAATAGCAACAAAATAACAAGAGAACATTGAATTTACCATTGGGACAGTCAGCTGTGGATTTTCTAGAGCCATGTGGGAGGGCTCATGATACAAACATGAAAAATGTGGTTACAAAAATGAATGAAGCCAGGCAGAGAAGCGCAAGCCTATAATCCCAGAGGCTCAGGAGGCTGAGGCAGGAGGATCATGAGTTCCACGTCAGCCTCAGCAATGGTGAGGTGCAAAGTAACTCAGTGAGACCCTGTCTCTAAACAAAATACAAAATAAGACTGGGGATATGGCTCAGTGGTCGAGTGCACCTGAGTTTAATCCTCAGTAACCCCTACCCTGAAAAAAAAAAAAAAAAACAACAACAAGAGAAGGTACACAGACTATGGACTATTATAGTCTATAGTATAGTGTTCAGGAGAACAGCAATAAAGAAAAGAAAGAGTATAAGTAATTACTGCATGTCTAGTAAGGATTTTTTCTTTAGAACAGGTGAGATAAAATAATTATATCTATCTTATGTATAAACATGTATTTGTGTGTATATATAAACATTACATAATGATGAATATAATTAGTTCATTAAAAATATTCTCAGTAAATCAACATTATTTAACAGGGAGTTTGACATAGGATTTTATTTACACACATGTATTCAGAGAGAGACAAAGAGAGAAAGAATAACTGCATTAGGGCAAACATTTAAGATAGAGCAAAACTGAGCACAAGAGTAGTCATTGACTTGGAAAGCAGAAAGGAGAGAGGTAATTTCATTTGTATTTAGGTAAGAAATTGAGTGACTTAATTACCTAAATTTTCTCATCTGAATGATTGGCAATGCCAAGTCCTAGGAAATAACAGTAAAGTGGCAGAACGGAGACTTTGATGCTAAATTTGCAGAAGTTTCTGTGATTAATCAGAAGAGTTGAGTTACTTAAAATAGAAGACCTACTTTCAGAAAAATAAAAGGCTTCAACACTTTAAAATTCAAAAACAGGTGGACAAAGTTTAGAAATGTTTTACATAATAAAATACAAACTGCCTATAAGTGGCTAGTGATGGGGAAAATAATGTTGAAAGAAATCACAAAATTCGCCAAAAATAGTTTTAGTTCTGTTACAAAATAAAGGATCAAATGCAACATGACTTGAAAGAATTGAATGAAAATTTTATGTGTTCCCACAGTAGCTTCCTTAATCCTAAGTGAAATTTCATACATACATCTCCCCTCCTTCCTATTTGAGAAGAGATGCACTAATCAATTGCAAATAATAAAATTTCCCAATTATGAACCAAGATATAGAAATTATTCTCTATATCTACAGAGATGCTAAAAATTAAAATGTATTCATCTAAGTGGTGGAGAAGAGAATCTGGGGGGGGGGGGATGCGCACACCCACATCTTTCTGTATGTATGTGAGAGTATTCAAAGTTTTTCTTGTGGTTTTCCTCTCCCTTTCTCCTATGGAAAAACTCCATAATGGAGTGGTTAAAGGATGGAGATTTTTCTTGGGTTAAATCAATAATATATACTAGATGTGGAAAATGGATGATGCTTTGATTTTGAAACAGTGACAATCAATTTTAAACCATGAGTTAATTGCTTTAATACATTCATATTTTATTTTAAAATCCAAAGCTATCAGGCTAGGATTGTGAATCAGCAGCAGAGTGCTTGCCTTGCATGTATAGGGCACTGGGTTTGATCCTAAGCACCACATAAAAATATGTAAATAAAATAAAGGTATTGTGTCCATCTACAACTAAAAAAAAATAAACAAATAAAACAAAAACAAAAAATTTCAAAGCTACCATCCAATATTTGGTATAGGGCAATCCAGGAATTAGCATCTACAGCAATGGAGATAGTCATGCCTGATGGAAGAAGAGGAAAATAGTAAGAACAAGAAGGCTACAGAAGCCCTTTGAAGAAGTGCAGCTCTGCCTTCCCCTAATCACATTGAGTGAGGTGGGGACTGGGACCTGAGACTGTTCTTTGTGGAAAACCATGTGTCCTAAAGATTAGTTTTAGTGGATTTTCAATATAAATCATAGCAAAAACAGTTAAGATGCTAATTCAATGGATTTTTCACCTTTTGCTGTTGCTTAGGGATTAACAAATGGAATAAACCATAATTTCTGAAGGCATGATTCATGTAACTTGATCACTAAGTTTTTGGATGCACAGATTTGAAATCAGACATGTAGTAATTTAGTTAAACAGTTAGTTATTACTCTTTGTATTAGCTATCATTGTCAAGGGTGGAGAAATGGACAGAGGCAATGAAGGAATCACTTTTATGTAGGAGAAACTAAGTAATAATGATACCAATTGACCTTTCAGCAAGTCCACAGATTTATAAAGGGAAAAAAAAAAGTAATGCTGAGGATATAGCTCAATGGTAAATCATTTGCCTGGCCTGTGTGAAGCTCTGGTTTAATCCCCAGTACTGAAAAAAAAGACAGAGATACAAGAAAAAAAGGTTAATATCACATCAGAATGATTCCAGTTCTCAGAGGAGTTATTCTACTATACTATAATAATAACACAGAAAAAGTATCACCTAGCTCCTCTAATAATTATCATATATTAGGGTCAAGAGTTGGCTTATTTATTTAGTTGGTCAGTTATTTTAAGAAACAGGAACCCACTATCTAATGTATATCAAATTCTAGGGGAAAAAATAAAGGCTTCTTTTTCTCATTGAGGAAGTCACACAGATAATACTGAAAGACATATACTCCTCCACATAGAATTCTTCCTATCTCATAGAAATAATTATATATTTTCTAGAAAATGTCATTATTTGTTCAAATGAATTTAATTGAAAATGTCCTACCCCAAGTCTTTCTAAATTACAGTTTTAAAAGTAGAAAGGTATTGTCTGAGGACAAGCCACCATCACTCAGTTGCAAGTTCTCTCCAGTTCCAAAGCTCAGGATTTGATATTGGTATTAGCAGCACCTGCATGTTACAATTTTTTAATTTATTTATTTTTAGTTGACAGGTAATGATTATACATATTTATGAAATAAAGTGTGATATCACAATCTGAGATTTATTTCACTCTACAAGATTGTTCTGTGAAGTTCATTCCAACCAAATGCAATCTTAATAAAATGTTAATAGTCTTTCAGTAACAAGAAATATGACTGTTCTTTGAATGGACATCCCTAGGTTTGCCACTGGGCTGTTCCTGGATGCATTCATGAGGTCACATTCATTACTTCATTTCACACAGTTAACAAAGGAAGTTTCAATGTACAATTTGAATACTTAATGAAACGATACTAGTATATCAGTGTTATTTTCACTGACTACTGAAGGTGAAGTCATTTCCACCAATATTTACAATTATGATTATTCAAGTTCTGCCCCAGAAAACTCTCATGACTTATTGAGCACATTTAAAGTTTCTATTTCTGAATAATGGCTAAAGATTTTTCTGAATTGAGTGTAATAAGCATAAGGATGACAAATTTATCTTGCCATATCATTTGCTCCAGGATGAGGGTTAGGTTAAATGCCATACATTCTTTTCTAACTGTACTCCAGCTTCCTAAACAGAGTTGAATTTGGAATCATCAGAGTGAACATGGTAAACTTGACCTCAAAGAGTGGATTTCTCCTCATGGGGTTTTCTGATGACCATAAGCTTCAGGTTCTACATGCACTGCTCTTTTTGGTGATATACCTTCTGGCCTTAACAGGCAACCTCCTCATTATTACCATTATTACCTTGGACCACTGTCTGCATTCTCCCATGTATTACTTCTTGAAGCACCTCTCTCTTCTGGACCTCTGCTTCATCTCTGTCACAGTACAACAGTCCATTGCAAATTCACTTATGGACAGTGGGTAAATTTCCCTTGGTCAGTGTATTCTTCAGGTTTTCTTCTTCATAGCTCTGGCCTCATCAGAAGTGGCAATCCTCACAGTGATGTCATATGACCGGTATGTTGCCATCTGTCAACCACTGCAGTATGAGACCATTATGAATCCCAGTGCTTGCAGGCGTGCAGTGATTGCCGTGTGGATGGCAGGGGCCCTCTCTGGGCTCATGCACACAACTGTTAACTTTTCCATTCCTCTATGTGGGGAAAGAGTTATTCATCAATTTTTTTGTGATGTCCCTCAAATGTTGAAACTTGCCTGTTCTTATGAATTCATGAATGAGATTGCAGTGGCTGCATTCACAACCTCAACAGCATTTATCTGTCTGATATCCATTGTGCTCTCTTATATTCGGATCTTCTCAATGGTGCTGAGAATCCCATCAGCAGAGGGCAGGACCAAGGTCTTCTCCACCTGCCTACCACACCTATTCGTAGTCACCTTCTTCCTCTCAGCCGCAGGCTTTGAGTTTCTGAGACCTCCTTCAGATTCCCCATCAGCTGTGGATCTTATGTTCTCCATATTCTACACTGTAATACCTCCAACGCTCAATCCAGTCATCTATAGCTTGCGAAACGAAGCCATGAAGGCAGCTCTGAAGAAGGTGCTGTCAAAAGATGAATTTTCTCAGAGAAAAATGTATTTTAAAGCAATGTTTAAAATCTAAAGAGTCGTGCAAATTAAAGAGCATTGTTACTATATTTCTGACTACAATAGGTGTGAGTTTCATTTCTTCTCAGGACTCCCATTCAACTTTTCTATTCTTTGTGTTCTCCTAAACTATAATTATGCAAAATATAAGATGTGTTGCTTCTAAGAACTTTGACCTTCTTTCCTCCAATTTAAGTGTTATTTGAAGGCATCTTTTAGGAATTCCTTTGAAATAAAAAATAATGTATGTGTAAAATTAACTGTGACATGGCCAGCAAATAGCTGGTTTCATATATCAGATTGCTATTAAGAAATTCAACTTTATTTATGTGATACTAATATCTCTAGTGTGTGTAAGAAATTTTCATGCGCTTCCTACTCAGTATCTTTACTATTTCCCTTCCTATTAAATATTATAATAGCTTTTTCTAAGTCACAACCCATATATATGCCCCTCAATAAAAATTATTGTTTCCCAAATGTGAGTTTGTATGTGTGTTTGTCATCCATATAAATGAGAATATATGTTTACAATTTACTGATGAAACAGCCATCAGGCATCTTCTTTTCCATTACTAAAAATGTTTGTATTCCCCATGTTGACACAGAAAAGATTTTGAAAAGGTATTTTTATAGTTAGGCAGGCAGCCTTCTGTGTCTGTGAAACAGAACAAAGATAAATAGTGTATGAACAGCTCAAATCCATGAGGGTATAAGCTCAATACTGTGGATCTAAAAGTCTGATTCATTTTGGGGTAATGTTTTAACATTCTTTTTTAAAAGCACATGTGAATCACAAAAGTATAAAACTGGACTAGTTCTCTCATACTTGAAGAACATCAAAGTACATGTTCTAGTAATAATGTGAATATAAATTACTAATAATGGGAAATGGCAAATTTTATGACTTTTGGGATTAATGGTTCTGCTTTTGACATCGGCACCTGCATGCACATGAATGAAGTGAGAGTCTTGCTTATTTTGTTTTTGTTCATTTGTTTGTTTATTTGTTTTTGGCTTGTTTTTTTTTTTTTGTACTGGGGATTGAACTCAGAGGCATGCTACCACTGATCCCATCCCCAGTCCTTTTTACTTTTTATTTTGATACCACATCTCACTAATTTGCTTAAAGCCTCAAAAAATTGCTGAGGCTTGCCTTGAACTTACAATGCTCTTGCCTCAACCTCCCTTGCTGCTGGGATTACAGACATGTGCTACCATGCCTGGATGCTTGTTTTTAAAGGTTGTACATTTCTCCTCTTCCAGTATGAAGACGGAATTGATGACAGAAACTTTCTTAGTGCCATATTTTGTAGTCCTGAAGCTTTGTCAACAGTCAGTTCTTTTTCTCAAATGCACATTTAAAAAAGCCTATATTATTTAAACAGGTTATATATTATTTGTGAAAAATTTCCAAAGGAGTAATAAACAAAGTCTAAAAGAAAACCATATAATCATTGGTATATATGTTATCTACTTATGAATGTATTGTTTAATACCTTTCTATTGATGCGCATGTTTGTATATATATATATATTATTGTCTTGTAATATCAATGTATATAATGATCAGTAAATTCCTTTGTTACAATATCATAAAAAATTTCTACATGTAAAATCTTTTAATGACTATCCACTATTTTAACCTACCCCAGTTTACAATGTTTAGTTTTTATTGTCATGATTTAAAGACTATTTGAGGAATCCCTGAATCCATGAACATATTTATTCATGGGTATTATACATTCCTTAGACTTGAAGTCTCATAATAGAATTGTCTTTCACATTCTCCTATCCCCTATGTGTTCTCAATGTATCATTGCAATTCCCTGATTTTAGCATGAGAAATCTTCAGTTCCTTTGTGAAAAGCAAATGTGTATGTACACAACACATCCTATCACTTTTCATACCCTTCTTGAGTTGCTATTCTGACAGATTGATTATCATACCAAAGCATGTGTTTAAATTGGCACATATTCACAAACTTAGGTTCTGCCCGTGAAGAACTTAAAAGAACACTTTCAGTTCATTAGTGATCACACACTCCATTTTGAAGTATACATGGACAGGGGTATATTGTAAGATGTCATGAAGGTGGTGTAAATTTGAGACCAAAAATCTGCAGCATTATAAACAGGTTTCCTTCTTCTGTGGCTCTTTTCATTTTAGTTTATTCTAAGGAGAGATGTTAAAAGTAAATGCAACTCAAATTCGTATTCCAACTCAAAACAATCATTGTTAACAGTTTTTAGTATGGGTTTGAATAATTTTGGAACATGTAACTCACTGTGAATGCAGTTCTTTTTCCCCAAGGAGCTCAGGCTGCTTTCTCTCTTCCCCTGTAACCACTAAACTCCCTGTTATAAATGGCCCCTAAAGGTCACAGTTTTCCCCCTTTACAGCTAATACTTCCCTGTGCAATAGGAAAGTATTCTCCAAAGTAGTTTTAGCAATTTATGCCATCAATGACTCTATGAGTTTACATAATTTTACATACTCACCTAACTTAGAATTGCTCTGAGAATACTTAGAGGTATAAAACAAATACCACACTGTAGCTTTGATTTACTTGTTCCCTTTTCATTAAAAATCCTTATTCAGTGTTTAGTGGCTACTTGATACTGCTTTTTGGAATTTGACCATTCTCACTTGGGTCATTTTCTTCTCATCAATTTATAGGAATTATTTGCATCTTTATTTATTCTTTAATTGACATATAATATTTGTACCTGTTTGTGGGATAGTTTATAATAATTAGACCAAGGCAATTAGCATTTCCATCTCCTCAAATATTATTATTTCTGTGTCCTGGGAACCTTCAAACTCTTCTCATCTACTTACTTTGAAATATAGGATTAATTGTTGTAGATTAGATTGCCCTACTCTGTCATATAGTATCCAAACTACTTTCTTTATTCTGACTGTGTATTGGTGCCCATTATCCGCCCTCTAGCTACTCCTCGTCTGCCTTGTTCTTCCCATCCTCTATTGACTTCTATTGTACTCTGAACCTCCATATAATCTACTTTTTAGCTTTTGCAAATGAATGAGAACATTTTTCTTTCTGTACCTGGTTTATTTCACTCCACATAATGTCCTCTGGCTCCACTTATGTTGCCACAAACATCAGAATGTCACCCATTTTATGTCTCAGTGATATATAATATCAAACCTTTGTCACTTAAGAAAGTGACAGTTTTGTTGAGCTTTTCATTGTAAAAGTGCATGGAGTTGCATGTATTTTTTCTCTATAAATTAAATTATCATACAGTTTTTATTCTTTCATTCATTTCTGTCACTCTTCCATTCAATTGCTTGATATTCCACTGACATTATAGTTTCTTTTGATGTGCACATGTTTTTATTGTGTCATTTACTGAATTTTTTTTCTTTATGGTAAATATTTTGCTTTCTTGAATCAAGAAATTATTCCTACACACAAAGGCAAAAAAGATAATCTCTTATAGGTATGTTTTGAAATTTTGGGTTTATTATAGAAATCTCTTGTCTACCTGGAATTGATTCTTGAATAAAAAGTCAGATAGATTTCAGTTAATTTTTTTATATGGTTAACTAATGTCCCAATACACTTTACAGAAGCACAATGTCTGTGTTTATGAAAATCTACTCAGAATCCTTTATTCTCTCACACTGATCTGTCTAGCCCTCTGTTAATACAAAGCCATGCTAATTATCATGCATTGTAAATCTACCTACCTAATGAAACAAATATCTTTATTTTGTTCTTCAAACATTTTATGAGTATCTTACACTTTTCCACTTCTTCATGAGTTTCAGAATCAGTACATCCTCTTCTTAAATTATCAAGAATTTCACTATGTCTACATATCAAAAAAGAAAAATTTAACTTACTAAATATATCAACTCCTCAACTACTATCAAGTCAATATCAATATTTATGTATTCTTTAAAATCTTTAAGTAAAATTTCATTAATTTTGGAAAAGTTTTTCTGTGCATTATTAAATTTACTTCTGAATATTATAACTTTTGATGCACAAAACCATGTCATTTGTTTCCAAATTTTATAAATTCTTTGTGCCTTTTCTTATACTATTGTACTGTCCAGTAGAAATGTTGTTAGTGGTCATTCTTATTTTTATAATCACAAGAAAAATATTAAATATTTCCTTATTAAGTATGATGAATACCATAGATTCTGTTAGGATTCCCTTTGTCAGATCAAAAGTTCCCTTTTCAATTTTAAGTGATTTAATCATTTTATTATGGACGGATGTTAAATTTGATCAAATTTTTCTGTATGCATTGGTACAAAGTTATTTTTCCTTTTTATATTTATGTGTACACTCTTTTTGTCTAACTTTGTTTTCAAGTTTATACTGGCCTCCTAAAAAAATTAGAAAGTGTTTCCTATGTTACTTTTTTTGTAAAAATTTTGGGTTGTAACATTTTAAATAAAACATCAATGGTCATAACACTTATTCTTAAGTGCCTAATTAATTATGATTCTCTGCTGAACATTCTTCATGAATTATATAATCAATATGCTCATTTTTTCAGATAAGAAATCAAAGATGCAGAAAGATGAATTATTCAAAGTTTCTTCATAAAAAGTAAATGATAGAAACAGAATCCAAACTTGAGCAATCTGACTTTAATAGCTACATGATTACATATTACACAACATGTTTTATATTATCTAGCACACACACAAAAAAAATGATAAATTCCTTGTGTTGGTGAGATCAGGGAAAATAATGCTGGGAGCAATATAACATTTCATGATAATTTTTTTTAAATGGTCAATATTTGAAAATTATAAAATTTTTCTAAAATAACCTCATCTCAATTTAATTTTAAGGAAAGATCAACTGTTAGAAAATACAATATCTATAAGACTGATCATGCTAGCACAAGTCTTTATTTATAATAAAGAAAAATATTAACAGAGCCATTTATATCTTTACATGAATGGAATAATGGTTGCATTAAAAAAACATGAAAAAATGTTATTTATGACACAAAATAGAAATGACACAAAATAGAAAAGTGCATGGTTCAAAACAGGCACTCAATAAAACTTGTTTAAAAAATGAAAAAAAAAAAAACTGCAAGCTGTATTCGTAATCTGAGCAGAATGCTATGCAGCCTTTAAATTATAACAAGTATGTATCCACATAGCTTTAGAGAAAATCTTTGGTCACATGGTCATTTCTAAAAAATATTAAAGATGTCCATAAAAGATAGTAAGAGAATTCAGAAATTACCAAAAGTACGTTGTGTGCTTACATTTATTTTCAATTACTTTGAAAGTTATTGTAAAGATTTCAATAATAAGTTTTAATAGACTGGGACACCTGAGAGGATTTCAGGTAGTTGCTGCATTTGTTTTAGGATGGCCTTGTAGACTTTTTCTTTTTTTTTACTATTGTTACTAATCATAATGAATGACCAAAATAGTTCTTCAAAACCTGAGATTCAGGAGGTAGGCTTCAATTTCAAACATAAACATTTATTTCTAATATTCCAGGAAGACTGAAATTAAATATTCATTTTTTTTTAAAGTTCAAGGTTTCCTGTTTATTTTAGAAATACATGATTTAGCGAGTAAGGTGGTTCTCCATGCATGGTATGCAGATCGGCAACAACACCTGGGAGCATGGTAGGCACTCAAATTCCTGGGGATCACTTGAGCCTTTCTGAATCAGAATTTCTGAGTGTAGTTTTTAGGTTCCTGTGTCTTAAAAAGCTCTCCAGGTGATTCACATGTCTACTAAAGTTTGAGAACCACTGAGGCAGGGACAACAAACATCTACTGCAGCTTATTAAACCATTTCTTTGTGTGGAAATGTTAATTACTCCATGTTTCAGGGGTAGAGATAATGAAGTATAATTATTAATTAGTTATTATTAAGTTCAAGTTTTCATTTGGAAAGACGTTCCCCGCTCCCCTTCCAACACACACACACACACACACACACACACACACACACACACATTCTTGAGGGAAATGACATATATTTAAAATATGTGTGATTACAGATGAGAAGTGTCAGAGAAGTTGGTGATCAATTTTAAGAGCTACTGCATACAAAAGACACCTGTGGTGAGTTTTCCAATCTTGGGTAAGAAAAGAGGGTAAACTTTTATGAAATTTTTGACAGAACCTTATATTCTTCAAATTGAGTTTGGAAAAGCAAGAGTATCACTCTTTCAGGGAAGGAATTTTTGTTCCCAGAAAATAAGCAGATTAATAAAATCCATATATTTAATTCACATAAATGTGTTAAAATAATAATAAGCCACTTAAGGAAAATCAGTAAATTGGGAAAGGTTAATATTTTATCTGTTTACATAAATAAAGAATCTGTAAAACACTTCTTCAAATAATCTCCAGTGTCTGTAGGAATATTAAGCCTGAAGTAATTGTGGCTTTTTATCCAATATTCCTTAGTGCCTTCAATTAATTTTTATAGATTTTTAGATGTAAGAAAGTTGTATAAACTACAAAGGTCAAGGGTTTGGAACTCGACCTCAATTCTGTTACTTAAGCATTCTGGGCATTAATTTTTTCCTGTATAAATGAAGATTAAGATGCTTAACTCCAAGAAGATAAAAATACCTGTGTGAATTAAATGCTATATTTTTTATGTACTCTAGTATGGTATCTGTCTTATTAAAATGAATGCTCAAAATTGTTATTATTTTTTTGCTTCCCTGTCTGTTGATAACTACATATGTGCTTTTGGCAGATTAAAATATTAAATGAATCAAAATTAAGTACTGTTAATCATGCTGTTTATAATTTTATCAGTACAGGGGAAAATGAAACAATAAAATAGAACTTGGACTAGAGAAATTCTGTTAGAAGTATAACTTCACTCTTAATTTTCTCTGCTATTATGTGGTATGAGATGTTAAGAAATCAAAAAAATTGAGGACACTATAGGTAGATTAAATTAAATTTGGAATTCATGTTCACAGAGTAAGAGAAACGAGGCTTTCAACTATAGCAACTAAAACAAGTTTAAAATATTTAGTTACTTTAACAGCCATTTTTATTATAGTATAAAAGCAGCAGAATATAGAAATAGGATCCTTAGATGCATTCTTTTTGAAAGAGAAGTTTCATGAAACAGAGGCAGCAGAAGTCTGGGTGGTCAGCAGGAGAGATTGGCATTAGATGGTTTAATAAAAGGTAGACTGATAAGGAATGGGGAGGGAGTGCTCAACACAAGTCTTAGGATTCTCCCAGATATATCTAAGATGAATTGCGTGCACACACACACACACACACACACACACACACACACACACAGTGAGATTTCATGTGGTTTAGAATAAGGTCCACAAAAACTAATAGAGCAATTTCCCCAGTTTGCCTAGTACTAAGAGAAGAAAGGAAAAATGTGCAGGAATATAAGAGAATCATAAGTAATGTCTCATCAATCCTCACATACCAATGTGCATTTTGGTTAAGGGGAGAATGAATGCTTGGATATTTCCATCTCATAAAGATCAAAAGCTCAGGTCATGAACCCGGACTTGGTTTTTCCATTCTCTGAAATGTAGATTGCTTTATTCCACAAATCTCTTTCTGAAGTTGTGTATTTGAGTATTTATTCTTCCATGTTTAAAAACCACCTCAGGGCATTCAGTCTCTTTCTTTCCAAGTGTCTTTGCTTTTAATAAGTGATCAATAACTATATGATAGCGTCAACAAGTTCAATAAAATGAAGATATAAATAGAAGTTGTTAGAATCAGAAAATATCTCATGTAATTAAATTAGACACTTAATCTGTGAGTGGTATTTAAGTATTTACTTTGTAAAAGTATTTTTACTCTTGATTTCAACATGTCCATTAGATACAATATTAATTGGAAGAGCAATAACACTATCCATTTTGGCTCTTGGCTTCTCACTGTAATGACCATATTGTTTGCTAGAATGAAAACAGGGATCACTGTTCCACAACAAGCCCATGTTTTAATGTCCAAAATTTCCTCTAAAAAGGGCCATTTCATCTACTAAAATAAGCCAGTGTGCTCAAATGTAATTCATCCACTGTTCAAAAACTCCTAAGAGCTCATTATTGTGTTTCTTTTGGTGAAAAACAAAGCAAAAGTTTTCACCTGTAGAAATGGAATAGGATTTATCCATGGGGCAAACACAATGACTTTTTCTTGATAGGACCTGTTTTGCATTCTAACTACTAGTTTACTAAGGTAAACTGTAAGCTATATGTGCTTAAGAAATATGTATTATCACCATTAATTTCCCAACATCTAGGACAAGAATATGGGAAATGTAATAAAAGATAGATACCATAAAGATATCCTTTCAACCATTTAAGGACCTGTTATTTATAAATAACTGATAAATAACAGGTCCTTAAATGGTTGAAAGGATGAATGATTATTTTAGTGTCTTTCTATTACATTTCTCATATTCTTTTATTTTCCAGCTGCTACCAGATTTGCATTTTCCAAATGATTTTGACAAACATAACCACAAGGAATGGATTCCTCCTCTTGGGGTTTTCTGATGATCGCAAACTGCAGATCTTGTATGCTTTGCTCTTCTTGGTGTTGTACCTAGTGGCTTTGACAGGAAACTTCATCATTATCACCATCACAACACTGAACCAGCACCTCCAATCTCCAATGTATTACTTCTTGAAGCAACTTTCCCTTCTGGACCTCTCCTTCATTTCCGTCACAGTCCCCCAGGCCATTGACAATTCACTGATGGATGATAACTATGATTCATATGGCCAGTGCATACTGCAGGTTTTCTTCTTCACATCTTTGGCCTGGACTGAGATAGTTATTCTTACAGTCATGTCTTATGACCGATATACAGCCATTTGCTTCCCACTGCACTATGAGGTCATCATGGATCCCAGAAATTGTAGGTGGGCTGTGATAGCTGTGTGGGTAAGTGGAGGCATCTCAGGAATCTTATACACAGCAGCTACATTTTCTATCACATTCTGTAGGGTGAAAATAATCCATCAATTTTTCTGTGATGTTCCCCAATTACTGAAGCTCTCCTGATCCAATGATTACCTAGGAGTGATCGAAGTAGCTGCTTTCATATCTGTGGTGGCATTAGCCTGCTTCGTCTCCATTGCCCTCTCCTATGTTCACATATTCTCCACAGTTCTAAGAATACCCTCTGCTGAAGGCCGGTCTAAGGTATTCTCTACCTGCCTGCCCCACCTCTTTGTTGTCTCATTTTTTCTCTCTACAGGCATCTGTGCATATCTAAAACCAACTTCAGATTATCCATCTGCATTTGATCTTATGGTATCTATCTTTTACACAGTAATATCCCCAACACTCAACCCTATTATCTATAGTCTGAGGAATGAGGCCATGAAGGGTGTGCTAAGAAGCTTAGTTTGGGACAGAGAATTCACTGGGAAAAATACACTTTTGTCCTGTTGTTAGTGGCTGTCCAATATTATATGCAAGGAACTTTTTGGTAATTGGATCCCTCAATTTGTGAAGTTAATGAAGCAATAGAATTACTTCCTGTAGATAAACGTGTAATATAACCATTGTCATTGAATAAACTTTTCCCTACATTTATTGAAGATTTTATTCACTGAAATATTTTTTTTGAAAAAAAAATCATAGCATATGTTTTAAAAACTTTTGTATAAATAAAATTACAACAATAAGAATAAAAAGTGATAATATTTACCCACAGTTTCACCCACCAAACAAGTCAACTATTTTTATTTTAATCTATTTAAGTTTAAATATTCATCTTAATTTTTATCTTCATATATACCAGTTTTGCATACTGGTTTAAATTTGTAGGCCATTACTATGTTTAACCACATAGTTTTACTATGCTAATTTTCTTTAATGCATCAAATTCAATTAAACTCATCTGAAAATACAAGTAATCATTTACCTTTTTCACATATGCTACTTATTTTCAATTTTTCACTCTTATAAGTAAAGCTGAAAGCAGAAGCTCTTCATAATTTCAAAGTATGGGTTGTTAAATCAAAGTGCACAAATTGTTCGGTGCTCTTGAGACCATATTTCTTTCAAAAATATTTGATAATTTTGTTACCACAATTTTGTCAATTCACACAACAAATATTCATAGATAACTATTAGCTGATTGAAGTCATAACAGGTGCCTGCAACACAAAAATACAGATACAGCATTTAAATTGTGGGGACTTTTTAAAAATAATAGCAATATTTTACCTTTTGTAATTTTTTCAAATATTTGATATCTCAAGAAATTAAACATATTCACAATACTTATTTTCCATATTATTCATTTTAGCTTCACATATTTCTTATTTAATGAAAAGCCTTATAAGTATTACAATTCTATTTTATGATGGCAAAAACATTTTCTCAGGTCCTTTGTATTTCAAATTTTCAAGCCTTTTTTCTATGCAAACCTTATAGCAAGTAAGCTGAATATGGGCTGTTAATGTTATGGTAAAAAAGCTTAATCAGTTCAGGTAATTAAGACATAATCATAAATGACTCACAATTAGCTCTTTTACCTCCTTGTTCTCAGGCCATTCAAGCAGACAACAATAACATGTGAATTATATTTGTTTCTTTTTAAGTTTCACCCCAGTGAAATATTTTAACGTAATTTTCTGAAATTTTCTCTCACTGACCTATTATTTTAATGAACCCACAGAATTATAAAATAAATACATAAATTTCTACTTATATTCTATTCTTTCAACTCTCTTTATTATATATAAATATTCTTTGCAAATCAAACAATATTGTATTGATTTTACTGCATATTTGAGTAGAAGAGCCGCTCTTTACATTTTTGTTGTCTTCTATTACTTTCACAGATAAATTTTTAACGTCTTAACTCATTTCAGTAAATATTGTCTGTCTTGAGGTCAATAGTCATTCAAAATGTACAAATTAACTTGGAAAATATTGTGCTCTGTGAAACCTGTTTGTTGTTTCCAATAAGTACCAAAACGTTTTGTTGTTTGCTCTAAATCAAAAATTTTGCTAATTATCATTATGAAAATAAAATATTCCCTAATTTGTATTACTTCCAAAACCTGACTGACTCACTATGTATTCAAGATAAGCATACAATGAAACTACCAAGGGTCTTTGAACTATATCATAAATTATGAGGATTTCTGCATTGCTACTGCTACCTCCCAAGTGAGAAAATAAAAGCCCACATCCCAGGCTCCCTTACACCTAGAATGTAGGCATAGAACCTGGTTGTAGCACTAGATGCTCTGACTTGAAAGTTCACCTTACACAAGAGCAGTCTGAGCAAGCATGCATTTTGTGGCATCCTTTTCTACTCAAGTCAGTGGCCAAGTTAGTCTGCTTTGGGGAGCAGTCACAGTAGGGCCTGGAATCCAGTCTCAGCATCAGCAGGGGAAAACGTAGAGCTCAGCAGTGTCATCAGTGCCATTGCTGGTGCAGTTTCTTGGATCTGGGCTCACAAGCTTGATTATCTTCCCTTCCAAGAGACTTGGGATATCCCCAAATTTCTGCAATAAGCTCATTTTTAATTAAAAAGGGAAAGGAAATAAGGGCTTAAAATTGGAGAATTTCACAATTTGATGGAGATAGAAATAAGAGGCAAAAAAAGTAGTATTGAATTGTGTAACCTGATAATTTGAGGGTTTAGGGTTGACATTTATGACCGAGGAGGAGGTGAGAACAACTGGAGTCCCAAATAAAATGTCTTAAATTCACTTTTTTACACATTACATTTCAACTAGCTCAGTCTTACCTTTTTTTATTATTACAGTTAAAGAAAGGAAGAAGCAATTTTTCTCCTCATTTTCTTCTCTGTTGTCAGTTTCTTAGGTAAGAAGATACATTTTACTACCAGGTTTACTTGTGTTCTGCCACAGAGCTCCATTGTTGTTTGGCAACATCACATGAACAGTTTTGTTATATTATTATGTTAAAAGACCCTTCTCCTAATTGGTTAAGAAGAAAAAATAACGTAATTGGGTTTTGAGAGAACTGAGAACGCCACATTCCTTCATCCATTTGTCAATTTATTCATTTAACAAACATTTGCTTTGTTAGGCAGCCGTAGCTATAGCATTAAATATTTCATTCTTATAAAAAAAGAAAGGTTACCTCTATTGGACACAATCAGTTCAACTTATGAAACAGAGTCAATTTAATTGCATTTCATCTATGGATGTCTCTTGTTTTCTTCTTTTGCCTAATTGCTCTGGTTAGGATTTCCAGAACTATATTGAATAGAGGTTAATGAATGATTTTTTTTTTTATACCGGGAATTGAACCCAGGGGTGGTTTACCACTCAGATGCATCCCCAGATCTCTTTACTTTTTTTTATTTTGAGGCCTCTCTAAGTCACCGAGGCTGGCCTGGAACTTTTGATCCTCCAGCGTCAGTCTCCCAAGTCTCTGGGATTACCAGCGTTCACCACCACGTGGGGCTTGAATGATCTTTAATGTGCTGTTAACTTTAGTTTGCTATTAATATGTTGAAGATTTTTGTGTCTATGTTCATCTGAGAAATGGGCCTACACAGTTGTTTTTGTCTTCTTCTTTCCCCCCTCCCCCCTCCCTCTCCCCTCCCCTCCTTCTCTCCCCATCCTCCTCCTCCTCCTCTTCCTTCTTCTCTTCCTCCTCCTGCATCCGGTTTGTGTCAGGGCAATCCTGGCCTTCTCAAATGAGTTTGAAGGTGTTCCTTTCTGTTAAGTTTTTTAGATAAGTTAGAGAAGAATTTATATGAGTTCTTCATAAAATGTTTTATAGAACCAATCAGCAGTAAAGCCATCAGGTCCTGGACCTTTTTTTGGTGGGAGGCTTTTTATCACTGATTCTATCCACTAACTGCTTTATTGCTCTGTTTACCTTGCCTGTTTCTTCATAATTTAATGTTAATAAGTTGAATGGGTCAAGGAATTTATTCATTTTTTCTAGGTTATCAATTTAGGGACATATGATTGTTCATAATAAAACTGTGGACCAAGGCACATCACCAGTCAAGAATTAGAGCCTACTAGAAACTGTTGAAAATATAGTATCTGATATGAAGGATGCAAGTGACTCAGCTTTCTGTTCCCTAAGCCAAATAGTGTTTATCTTCAATGTGAAATTTAACTGTAAATACTGCTTGAATGTTAAGAGATTATAGAAACATATAACTAATAAAATGGACTTGAGTCTAAGATATTTTTTTCTCAAAAAACTAAAAAAAAGAAGAATTAGAGTGTAGCCCTTCCCTGAATCCTCTGAATATCTATTTCTAATCCCAGTCCTCCTAATCTCTTAAAACATCATCACTAATCTGACCTTTTTGTTTTTCTATCCCTTTCTCTTCTTGAATGTATTAAGCTACTAATGTATATCCCTTACATATAATTATCATTTGATTTTGAAATTTATATAAATGAAAACATACTGTGTGCTTTCTATTCTATTATATATCTTTACCTCAATATTGTTTGTACATTTTATTTAGCTTCCTTGCATTAGCTATCATTTATTTATTTTCATCATTGTATAGTATTCCACTGAACAAATACAAGAAATAGCTTTATCCAATAGGTGGTTGAGGGACATTTATATTCTTTCAGATTCGTAGCAATTGTGCAAAATGCTATTGTGAAAGCTCCGAATACACATGTAAGGAAGTAATCACAAAGTTATGAATATGCAATGGCCATATTACAATAATGAGAAACATTGGCATGTCAGAGATTTGTCTTGACTACAAGTTTACTGGCTCAAGGCCAATTCCTCCTTGGAGCTACCTTCATCCACTGACTGCTCACAGAACTAAAACAGCCTGCCGTCTCAGCCCAAATTTGGACAGTTCTAGCTTCAAAAATCCATTTAGCAGTCATCAGTAATGCATCTCAATACAATTTTTTTTCTCTGCCCAGTTCTACTCTTTCCTTCCCTTGCCTATACAAATTTTACCCAAAAGGTACTCCTTAATAAGTATTCTGTATCCTAATTGCCATCTTAAAATCTGCCTCGTGGAGGGGATTCTATATCAGACAGTCGGATTCAGGAGTGGTCCCAACAGCTTGAGTGCTCTATCTCAGCTTCAGGAGGAAATGTATTCTTGAGTACTCTATTCCCTGTGTTTTGTGATTGTTTCTTTTTTTTATTAATTTTTATTGTTGGTTGTTCAAAACATTACATAGTTCTTGATATATCATATTTCACACTTTGATTAAAGTGGGATATGAACTTCCATTTTTACCCCGTATACAGATTGCAGAATCACATCAGTTACACATCCATTGATTTACATATTGCCAAACTAGTGTCTGTTGTATTCTGCTGCCTTTCCTATCCTCTACTATCCCCCCTCCCCCCTCCCCTCCCCTCTTCGCTCTCTACCCCCTCTACTGTAATTCATTTCTCCCCCTTATATATTTTTCCCCTTTCCCTCACTTCCTCTTGTATGTAATTTTGTATACCCCTGAGGGTCTCCTTCCATTTCCATGCAATTTCCCTTCTCTCTCCCTTTCCCTCCCACCTCTCATCCCTGTTTAATGTTAATCTTCTTCTCATGCTCTTCGTCCCTACTCTGTTCTTAGTTACTCTCCTTATATCAAAGAAGACATTTGGCATTTGTTTTTAAGGGATTGGCTAGCTTCACTTAGCATAATCTACTCTAATGCCATCCATTTCCCTGCAAATTCTATAATTTTGTCATTTTTTAATCCAGAGTAATACTCCATTGTGTATAAATGCCACATTTTTTTTATCCATTCGTCTATTAAAGGGCACATAGGTTGGTTCCACAGTCTTGTGAATTGTGCTGCTATGAACATGGATGTAGCAGTGTCCCTGTAGCATGCTCTTTTTAGGTCTTTAGGGAATAGACCGAGAAGGGGAATAGCTGGGTCAAATGGTGGTTCCATTCCCAGCTTTCCAAGAAATCTCCATACTGCTTTCCAAATTGGCCGCACCAATTTGCAGTCCCACCAGCAATGTACAAGTGAACCCATTTCCCCACATCCTCGTCAGCACTTGTTGTTGTTTGACTTCAGAATGGCTGCCAATCTTACTGGAGTGAGATGGTATCTTAGGGTGGTTTTGATTTGCATTTCCCTGACTGCTAGAGATGGTGAGCATTTTTTCATATACTTGTTGATTGATTGTATGTCCTCCTCTGAGAAATGTCTGTTCAGGTCCTTGGCCCATTTGTTGATTGGGTTATTTGTTATCTTATTGTCTAATTTTTTTAGTTCTTTGTATATTCTGGATATTAGGGCTCTGTCTGAAGTGTGAGGAGTAAAGATTTGTTCCCAGGATGAAGGCTCCCTATTTATCTCTCTTATTGTTTCTTTTGCTGAGAAAAAACTTTTTAGTTTGAGTAAGTCCCATTTGTTGATTCTCGTTATTAACTCTTGTGCTATGGGTGTCCTATTGAGGTATTTGGAGCCCGACCCCACAGTATGTAGATTGTAGCCAACTTTTTCTTCTATCAGACACCGTGTCTCTGATGTGATATCAAGTTCCTTGATCCACTTTGAGTTAACTTTTGTGCATGGCGAGAGAAAGGGTTTCAGTTTCATTTTGTTGCATATGGATTTCCAGTTTTCCCAACACAATTTGTTGAAGATGCTATCCTTCCTCCATTGCATGCTTTTAGCCCCTTTATCAAATATAAGATAGTTGTAATTTTGTGGATTGGTTTCTGTGTCCTCTATTCTGTACCATTGGTCCACCCGTCAGTTTTGGTACCAGTACCATACTGTTTTTGTTACTATTGCTCTGTAGTATAGTTTGAAGTCTGGTATCGCTATACCACCTGATTCACACTTCCTGCTTAGCATTGTTTTTGCTATTCTGGGTCTTTTATTTTTCCATATGAATTTCATGATTGCTTTCTCTATTTCTACAAGAAATGCCATTGGGATTTTGATTGGCATTGCATTAAACCTATAGAGAACTTTTGGTAATATCGCCATTTTGATGATGTTAGTTCTACCTATCCATGAACAGGGTATATTTTTCCATCTTCTAAGATCTTCTTCTATTTCTCTCTTTAGGGTTCTGTAGTTTTCATTGTATAAGTCTTTCACCTCTTTTGTTAGGTTGATTCCCAAGTATTTTATTTTTTTTTTTTGGAGGTTATTGTGAATGGAGTGCTTTTCCTCATTTCCATTTCAGAGGATTTGTCACTGATATACAGTAATGCCTTTGATTCTTGCGTGTTGATTTTATATCCTGCCACTTTGCTGAATTTATTTATTAGCTCTAATAGTTTCTTTGTAGACCCTTTTGGGTCTGCTAGGTATAGAATCATGTCATCTGCAAATAGTGATAATTTGAGTTCTTCTTTTCCTATTTTTATGCCTTTAATTTCTTTTGTCTGTCTAATTGCTCTGGCCAGTGATTCAAGAACTATGTTGAACAGAAGTGGTGAGAGAGGGCATCCCTGTCTTGTTCCAGATTTTAGAGGGAATGCCTTCAGTTTTTCTCCATTCAGAATGATGCTAGCCTGAGGCTTAGCATAGATTGCTTTTACAATATTGAGGTATGTTCCTGTTATCCCTAGTTTTTCTAGAGTTTTGAACATAAAGGGATGCTGTACATTGTCGAATGCTTTTTCTGCATCTGTCGAGATGATCATATGGTTCTTATTATTAAGCCTATTGATGTGGTGAATAACATTTATTGATTTCCGTATATTGAACCAGCCTTGCATCCCAGGGATAAATCCTAACTGATCATGGTGCACAATTTTTTTGATATGTTTTTGTATCCGATTTGCCAGAATTTTATTGAGGATTTTTGCATCTAGGTTCATTAGAGATATTGGTCTGTAGTTTTCTTTCTTTGAAGTGTCTTTGTCTGGCTTAGGAATCAGGGTGATATTGGCCTCGTTGAATAAATTTGGAAGTTCTCCCTCCTTTTCTATTTCTTGAAATAGCTTGAAAAGTTTTGCTATTAGTTCCTCTTTAAAGGTTTTATAAAACTCTGCTGTATAGCCATCTGGTCCTGGGCTTTTCGTAGTTGGTAGTCTTTTGATGGTTTCTTCTATTTCCTCAATTGATATTGGTCTGTTTAGGTTGTCAATATCCTCCTGACTCAATCTGGGCAGATCATATGATTTAAAAAATTTATCGATGCCGTCACTATCTTCTATTATATTGGAGTATAAGGATTCAAAATAATTTCTGATAATCTTCTGTATTTCTGAAGTGTCTGTTGTGATATTGCCTTCTTCATCCCGTATGCTAGTAATTTGAGTTCTTTCTCTTCTTCTCTTCGTTAGCGTGGCTAAGGGTCTGTCGATTTTATTTATTTTTTCAAAGAACCAACTTTTAGTTTTGTCAATTTTTTCAATTGTTTCTTTTGTTTCGATTTCATAAATTTCAGCTCTGATTTTAATTATTTCTTGCCTTCTATTTCTTTTACTGTTGTTTTCCTCTTCTTTTTCTAGAATTTTGAGATGAAGTATTAGATCATTTATTTGTTGGATTTTTCTTTTTTTAAGGAATGAACTCCAAGCAATGAATTTTCCTCTTAGAACTGCTTTCAATGTGTCCCATAGATTCCGATATGTTGTGTCTGTGTTTTCATTTATCTCTAAGAATTTTTTAATTTCCTCCTTGATGTCTTCTATAACCCATTGATCATTCAGTAATCTATTGTTCATTCTCCAAGTGATGCATGATTTTTCCTTACTTCTTTTATCGTTGATTTTCAATTTCATTCCACTATGATCAAATAAGATGCATGGTATTATCTCTACTCCTTTATATTGTCTAAGAGTTGCCTGTGACATAATATATGATCTATTTTTGAGAAGGATCCATGTGCTGCTGAGAAAAAAGTGTAACTGCTTGATGTTGGGTGGTATATTCTATATATGTCAATTAAGTCTAGGTTATTAATTACGTTATTGAGTTCTATAGTTTCCTTATTCAACTTTTGTTTGGAAGATCTGTCCAGTGGTGAGAGAGGGGTGTTGAAGTCTCCCATGATTATTGTATGGTGGTCTATTAGACTCTTGAACTTGAGAAGAGTTTGTTTGATGAACATAGCTGCACCATTGTTTGGGGCATATATATTTATGATTGTTATGTCTTGTTGGTGTATGGTTCCCTTGAGCAGTATGTAGTGTCCCTCTTTATCCCTTTTGATTAACTTTTGCTTGAAATCTATATCATTTAATATGAGTATGGACACTCCTTCTTGTTTTCGAAGTTCATATGAATGATATGATTTTTCCCAACCTTTCACCTTCAGTCTATGCATGTCTTTTTCTATCAAATGCATCTCCTGAAGGCAGCATATTGTTGGGTCTTGTTTTATGATCCATTCTACTAGCCTGTGTCTCTTAATTGGTGAGTTTAAGCCATTAACATTTAGGGTTATTATTGAGATATGTGTTGTTCTTCCAGCCATATTTGTTTATTTATGTTACTAAACATGGTTTGTTTTCCTCTTTGATTATTCCCCCCCACCCTTTACTGTACTACCTCCCCCTGTTGGTTTTCATTGATATTTTCCATTTCTTCTTCCTGTAATATTATGCCGAGGATGTTTTGAAGAGATGGTTTTCTAGCTGCAAATTCTTTTAACTTTTGTTTATCGTGGAAGGTTTTAATTTCATCTTCCATCCTGAAGCTTAATTTCGCTGGATACACAATTCTTGGTTGAAACCCATTTTCTTTCAGTGTTTGAAATATGTTATTCCAGGATCTTCTAGCTTTCAGAGTCTGTGTTGAAAGATCAGATCTTATCCTGATTGGTTTACCCCTAAATGTAATCTGCTTCCTTTCTCTTGTAGCTTTTAAAATTCTGTCCTTATTCTGTATGTTGGCCATCTTCATTATAATGTGTCTAGGTGTGGATCTCTTATGATTTTGCACATTCGGCATCCTGTAGGCTTCTAGGATTTGGGATTCTGTCTCATTCTTCAAGTCTGGAAAGTTTTCTTGTATTATTTCATTGAATAGAATGCTCATTCCTTTAGTTTGAACCTCTATACCTTCCTGTATCCCAATGACTTTTAAGTTTGGTTTCTTTATGTTATCCCATATTTCTTGGATGTTCTGCTCATGGTTTCTTAACAGTCTTGCTGAGCTGTCTATGTTCTTTTCAAGTTGAAATGTTTTGTCTTCATTGTCTGATGTTCTATTTTCTAAGTGTTCTCCTCTGCTGGTAGTATTCTCAATTGAGTTTTTAAGTTGGTTTATTGCTTCCTGCATTACTAGGATTTCTGTTTGTTTGTTTTTTATAACCTCTATCTCCCTGTATAATTGATCTTTTGCTTCTTGGATTTGTTTATGTAATTCATTGTCGAAGTGGTCGAAGTGGTCTTTCATTGTCCTATTTTTGCTGTCTAATGTCTTCCTTGAGACTCGAGATCATCTGAAGCATGTATATCCTGAATTCTTTATCTGACATTCCATCTGCTGCAGATATTGCCTCTTCTAAAGTTGAGTTGATCTGCATTGCTTGAGGTCCTTTCTTTCCTTGTCTTTTCATACTGTTTGCGTTTCTTTCTGCTTGGTGAAACTGTTGTGTTATTGATTTTCCCCCCTATATATTTATATTGCTCTTGTATAGTTGCAAAGTCTCCCTCACAGGCTTTGGCGGTGGCTCTGCCCCTCCTCCAATTGGGGCAATGTGCCTACAACACCGGCAGGCCGCTGGGCCTGTTCTTTCGGTGGTCGCAGGTCCGCCTACCTTGCAGGCGTGGGCGGCGGCTCTGACCCTCTGCAGGCCGCTGGGCCTGTTCTGCCAGTGGGTCACAAGTCCGCCTACCTTGCAGGCACGGGCAGCGGCTCTGCCCCTATGTGGGCCGCTAGGTCTGTTCAGTCTGTCAGTTGCAGGTCTGTCTACATAGCAGGCGCTGGTGGCGGCTCTGCTCCACCCACAACCGGGGTGATGGCGGGCCACTGGGCCTGTTCTGCCTGTGGTTCGCAGGTCCGCCTACCTTGCAGGCACACGGGGCAGTTCCGCCCATCCGTGTGTTGCTGGGCCTGACCTGCCAGTGGGTCTCAGGTCTGCCTACCTTGCAGGCGCGTGGGGCGGTTCTGCCCCTCCATGGGTTGCTGGGCCCGTTCTGCCGGTGGGTCACAGGTCAGCCTACAGTGCAGGCATGTGGGGCAGCTGTGCCCCTCCGCGGGTTGCTGGGCCTGACCTGCTGGTTGGGTGGGTCGCAGGTCCGCGTACCTTGCAAGCGAGGGGGATGGCTCTGCTGCTCTGCAGGTTTCTGGGCCTGTTCTGCTGGTGGGTTGCAGGTCCACCTACCTTGCAGGCCCACGGTGGCTCTGCCCCTCCCCCAAGCAGGGCGATGTGTCTGGCGGGCCTCTGGGCCTGTTCTGTCGGTGGTCACGGTTCCGCCTACCTTGCAGGCGCGTGGGGCAGCTTTGCCCCTCTGCGGGTTGCTGGGCCTGACCTGCAGGTGGGTCGCAGGTCTGCCTACCTTGCAGGTGCGGGGGGTGGCTCTTGTAATTGTTTCTTATTTTGGTTATTCCTGTATTCCTTAGAGTTCTTCACTTACTTATATCCAATCTTTCAGTATTCCAGTTTTTCATGATTGCTTTATAATTCTTTATGTTAAAATTTCCCTGTTAAAATAAAATTACTGTGTGATCTCCCCTCCACCTCCTCATCTGACAGATGGTTATAGGAACAAATAATAACCAAAGAGAAAATGAAATTGTGTCTCCATTACTAATGAAAATACATTTTTCTAATAAAATTGGAAGTTTAAAAGGTTTACTGAAAGCTAATAGGAAAATCAATGTGTTACCAAAGTAACACACAAGTAAGTTCTCTCTTTTGGAATGGGAATATGGATTGGTTCTGTTTTCTGTGGGACCACTGGATCCATGAATCCATTCCAAGAGCATTTTATGAAGGAATTTGGAAATGCTGTTGACAAAACAGTCCTCAGCATCCAGCCTGCAATGGGGATTACCTCAGCTCCAGAAAGCTGTCTCACTAATGGCCACACCCATCTCATGTGTGCCTTCACCCAGTGCCAACCAATGCCACTATAAAGGCCTAACCCCAGGCAGTGTAACTGAAGACAACTCCAAATTACCCATATTCCCATACCCAACTCCCTAGCGGCTCAGCTGAGACTGATACTGAGCAGACTGTGGCTCATCTCCTCCCAGTCCTGCTTCCTGACCCTCACTTCTACAGTACATCAGTAAACATCCTTCAACCTAAATTTCAGGTTATAGTCTTCTTCTCAGGGAATGCAACTTGCACTACATTTATTCTGCAAATTCTCAATTATTTCCTTGAATACTGTCTACTGTTTTGCCTTCTTTCTAGATTTTTCTATTATTATGTACTATTATTGTTTCGTCTATACAACATATCTCTTAGTGTTGGTCTTCACACTTTCCCCTTCTTCTTTTGTTTCCAAACATTTTCTGAGAGTGGACATATATTCCAGATCAGTAAATTTTTATCTTCATTGCCTTCGTTTATTGATATTTGTTATAAATTTTTGCTTTATTTCACATTATCAATGTTCTCACCCACTGGGTATATATATCAAGCTTATTTTAAGTTAGTTTCATTTTTTAGTTCATTGATTCTGCCTCATCTTTTATAATCAAGTCAACTTATTTTTTTTATTAATGGCTTCATTTCTCAAATATATCATTGCCTTAAGTAAAATTCATATTACTCTGAAAAGTTTAGTTATTTTGACTACTCAGATATTTAAAAGAGGAACCAAAGGTAACCGGGTTTTTTTTTTCTGCCTCTTGCTGATTTTAGGGAGTGGTGGAGATTACACAATGCAGAGAAGAGAATTGCTGCTGCTGAAACTTGAACCTAATCACATTCCATTTAATTACTCTTACCAGGTGATGCTGACCCTGGAAACCCTGAATTCAAGAAATATTGGCTATAAGGAAAATGCAGTTTATCAGGCTCCCTCACCCAGATGTCCAAGGAGCAATGTGTTATGGAAGTCAGAAGCAACAGTCCCTGTGTAGTCTTATATAATGCATGAAGTCATATTTGGCATGCTGCAGACTTTGATGTAATCTTGTACATAAGATAAACAGGACTTTCTGCTCTCCTATCCATCAATAAAGATATGTCAGATATCTCTTCAGCCCCATGTATCTTCTTGAATTTGTCTAAATCATCAATTAACCTGCCTGGGATAAAGTAGTTATACCATACTGGCTCAGTACCTCCAATGGTCCATTGTTCTTTTTCTTTCAGAGTTTCCTTCCTTACTTTCTACTACCTAAATCATAGCATTTGTGAAAGTAAAAACAAAATTCCAAGGCAGGTATCTGCACCAGGCAACTGCTGATACCAACTACCATCAACACACAGATGTAGATGTTCCCCTGAGCTCATTCCACTAATCTTACCAGAGCTTGACCTCGCTTTTTCTGTCTTGAAGTTGGAAAACAGTCAATAATCAGGCATTTTTTAAAAAATATTTTAAAAACATAATTAAAAGTTTAGCCCCAATCAAGAAAGAGCTCAGATATAATACTTGGACTATTTTCCATAACAATGTCACTCACTGCTGTTCCCCATCACCCATTCTCACAGAACTAGAAAAAAAAAACAGTCCTTATTAAAAACAACCACTTTCTATCTTCCCAGGGATCTGTTCTTTGATTTAAGTTTCTTAGATCCACTGAGTTGTTCTTTTTTCACCTTTTCTATAAGCAAGTTAAACACATGAGGACAGAAAATTCTTCTCAACTCTTTGCCATGAAAAAGGCCAAAACTCATTGCTACTTTTTCTGTACTCAAGATTTTCTAATTTGTGAGTTCATTTACAGGAAAATAAATCATACATTTAGAAAAGATAAAATGAACAATGTAAATTTTTATTTTAAGTGCATTTTACTATTAATATTAAAATGAAAAATAAAAATTAGTCCAAATATATAGTCACATATAAAATAATAAAATATAAATATTGTCACATATAAGAGGTTGTGAGGGGAAAGGGGGGGAAACAAGGGATAGAACTGAACAACAACAGATGAGGTAGAGAGGGAAGATGGGAGGGGAGGGGAGGGGGGATAGTAGGGGATAGGAAAGGCAACAGAATACAACAGTCACTAATATGGCATTATGTAAAAATTGTGAATGTGTAACTGATGTGATTCTGCAATTTGTATTTGGGGTAAAAATGGAAGTTCATAGCTCAGTTGAATCAAATGTATGAAAGATGATATGTCATGAGCTTTTTAATGTTTTGAATAACCAATATAAAAAGGAAAAAAAATTAGTCCAAATAGATGAATATATTCAGTATTAAATAAGACATGAAAATTAATTAGAAGGAATGAAATTTAAATTAAATATTGGGTATCTCTATGTTTCAAATTGTTTAACCTTCCTTCTCCCAAAATAATAAACTATAAAAAATAACAATAATAATAATGAACCATTCTAGATTTTTCTTCAAATTTTCGAATTCTTTTTTTTAACTGTCTCAAAGGCTTTTATTATTTTTATTTTTTACAACCCTCCCCCACAGTAAGGTAATGTTATTAAATAATCTAATCCAATTCCAAAATGGCTCTCTGCATCTGCTCTGGTGTCTTCTGCCATATCATTGCATATTTATGCATCACTGAGATAAGAATTTTCTTAACATTATTATTTTGATAACCTGAAGCTGCTCAGTTACCTTTGAGCTCTCATCCTCTCCTATTTATACAATGAAGCTCAAGACAAATAGCATGAACCTCAGTATTGGCTCCTCCCACCATAACCCTCACTTCCTCCAGGACAATAATTTCCTCTACCACACGGTCGCCCCACGGTCACCCCGTGTTCCTGCTACCCAAGTTTCCACTCTTCATTAGACTATATTTAGAAGGTTGCTGGTTATAATTTCCAAAATCATTATGATTTCTACTTCCATAATTTCCTCCTCCATAGTTGTCATAACCACCTCCATAGCCCCCACCCCGGTTTCCATAGCCAGATCCTCTACCACCATAGCCTCCTCTTCTTTCTCCATAACCAGGACTACCTCCAAAATTGCCACATCCAGGTCCTCCTCCAGATCCATTAGAGCCATCCCCAAACCCACCTCCGCTTTCATATCCATCAGATCTTCTCTGAAATTGCCTCCTCTTCCACTTCTGGAACTTTGGACTTTTTGCATTTCTTGTCTAGACAAAGCCTTTCTTACTTCTGCATTATGACCATTGATGGTGTGGTATTTTTGCAATACAATTTTGTCCACAGGATCATGGTCATCAAAAGTAACAAAACCAAAGCCTCTTTTCTTTCCAGACTGCCTATCTGTAATTATCTCAATGGTGTCAATTTTCTCATATTCTTCAAAGTAATCTCTAAGGTGGTGTTCCTCAGTATCTTCTCTAATTCTGCCAACAAACAGCTTCTTCACAGTCACAGAAGCCCCTGGTTTTCCAGATTCCTCTCTTGCTACGGCTGGTTTTGGCTCAATGACTCTGCCATAAATTGAATGAGGTCTTGCAGCCTTGGCAGCATCAACCTCAGCCTTGGATGAGAAAGTTACAAAACCAAATTCTCTTGATCTTTTGCTTGCAGGATCCCTCATAACCACACAATCTGTAAGTTTTCCCTATTGCTCATAGTAGTTTCTTAAACTTTCTTCTGTGGTTTTAAAACTTAAGCCACCAATGAAGAGTTTACGGAACTGTACCTTTTCTCTCTACATCATGGACTCAGTCCCTTCAGCCTGATTTCCCGCAGGCAAGTGAGATAAGAGAGATCTCCACAGACAAACAAAAACCCAACTTTTCTAGGCGCTGGAGTGAGAACTGCCGCTGAAAAGCACCTCCACAAAGGACCAGCACTGCTGCTACTGCTGCTGCATTTCTAGAACCTTCCTCTGACTAACTCCAATTTATTTTTAAAATGGACTTGCTTTTCCCTAATCTCTCCCCTCCCTAATCTCAGGGAAATGGGATTACCTTTTTTCCCAAATTAGGCAGATTTATCTGTCCTTGAGTTCACACCCACCATAGGAATGAAGTAATCCAGACTGTGGGGAGGGTATCAGAAGATCTCAGAAATGACTCTCTCCCAAATTAACAAGTGAATTATAACTCCAGACAGAAAACTGTGGAATGTAGCCTTTGAATCACCTCTTTAAAAGTCCCTTGTTCCTGCTGATGGGCAGAATCACAGCCTTTAGGACAGGTGTCCTCTGTGTTTTTCCTTTGCTAGCAAAGCAAAAAAAGTCTCTTTTTCCTTTTTTCTCAAAGTGGTGTTCTCATTATTGATTGGCATCAAGCTTTTAGCAACAAAAGGAAGCTTTCTGCTGTGTTTTCGGCATGTCCCTGGTATGTTCTCAGCCCAACAGACAGAGTCAAATTTCCTTTGCTCAGACAGTTTCATGGCAAAATTGGTTGTGCAAAAGAGCTGGGTACAAAGTATCCATGCTTCAGTTTGTGGCCACTTGGCCTGTTGTGTATATTTTCTAGAAAATGCTGGGATGGTATGACTGTACATTTTGAAGAAGAGTAAGTGAGGGGCCAGAAAAGTGGTGCAAGCTTGTAATCCCATCAGCTCAGGAGATTGAGACGGAGGATTGTGAGTTCAAAGCCAGCTTCAGCAGAAGTGAGACACTAAGGAACTCAGTGAGATGCTGTCTCTAGCATGCACAACAAGGCCCGAAGTTCAATCCCTAGCATTCTTTTTTTCTGATTCCCTTGGTGTTGCCGTTTTCCCCTCAGCTCATGTGAATGTACACACTGGACACAGCATCTCTGCACTGAGATTGCTCCAGACTGCAGAGGCACACAACTGGAGGAACTCAGATGAACCAAGAATCCATTGAGGAAGCTCAGTTGTGTTTGGCACACATTAAATTTTCAAATTCTTTAGTGGCTCTTTAAAGTAGTGTCTCTAATATATAAAATATTCGCCAAGTTATTTTAAGAATAAAAACATGCACAAACATTTTGAAGATTACCTTTTATGTTTTTTATTGGTATGTTATTATTATTATACATATTACTGGGATTCATTGTGACATATTTGTACATGCACATGACAAAATCTGATCAAACTCATTTCCCAGTACTTCCTGTTCCCCTCCCCTTCACCCTATACTGATTCCTCTCCTGTACTTTACTGGTCCCCCTTGTAGCATTATTCTTTAATTAGTATATTATAATTATATATAAAAGTTGGAGTTTTTGAGGTATGGTCTTACAAGGAGATACAACAGAGTATAGTTTGGTCAATTTTATTTCCCAGTACCTTATCCTGTTGCCCCTCCTCCCTCCTTCTCAATTCCCTTCCTCTACCCTATTAATCTCCCTTCTATTTTGGTGAGGTCTCTTTTTCATTCTAATGTCTCTTATGCATGGAGGCACACATATGAGAGAAAACATTTGTCCTATAACTCTCGCTTAGCATTTTATTCTCCTGTTCTACCCATTTAAGAGCAAATAACATTATTTATTCTTCTTTATAACTGAGTAAAACTCCTTTGAGTTTATATGCTACATTTTTTAATTAATTCTTCTGTGGTTAAATGGATAGGTAGGCTGGTTCCACAACTTGGCTACTGTAAATTGTGCTGCTATAAACATTGATATCTATGTATCAATAAAGCATGCCAATTTTAGCTGTTTTGGACAAACACCAAGGAGTGGAAAATCTGGGACATATGGTGGTTCCATTAATAGACTTTTGAGGAATCTCCATACTGATTTTCAAAGAGGTTATATTAATTTTCAGTCTGACCAACATTGTATAAGTGTGCCTTGGCCTAGAGAGCTTGTATGGTTAATTTTATTCCTGATGATTGTCATTCTAAAGGGAGTGAGATCAAATCTTAGTGCAGATTTGATTTGCTTTTTTCTAATTGCTAAGATTGTTGATAATGTTTTCTAATCTCCCCAAACATAAAATTCCTAAAAATAAATGTAACCAAAGAAGTGAAAAACCTCCACAATTAAAACTATAGAACAGCCAAGAAACAAAGTAGACTTTACAAAAGTGAAAGACCCCACATGTTCTTTTCTTTAATATTTTTTATTTGTTGATGGACATTTATTTTATTTATTTGTATATGGTGCTGAGAATTGAACCCAGTGCATCATGCATGCTAGGCAAGCACACTATCACTGAGCCAAAACCTCAGCTCCCCCACATGTTCTTAAATAGGCAGAATAGTGTTAATTCTGGCTATATTAAAATGTCTATATTTCCAAAAGCAATCAATATATTCAATGTGATCCTCATCAAAATGCTAATGACATTCTTGCAGAACTGAAAAAAAACAGTCCTAAAATTCATATGGAACAATAAAAAATAATAATAACCAAAGCAATTCTGAGCAATACAAGTAATGCTGGAGACATCATAATAGTTTATCTCAAATTATACTACAGAAATATAGTAGGATAGTATTGGCATAAAAATAGACATAAAGACCAATGGAATAGAATTGAAAATGCAACAGAGACAAATGCACATAGATGAAGTCATCTGATCCTTAACAAAGCTGACAAAGACATATGTTGAAGAAAAGACAGCCTTTCCAAATGTAGAAGAAAGAAACTAGATTCCAATCACTCATGCTGCACAAAAATCAACTCAAAGTAGATCAAACATAGAGGACTTAGATGAGAAACTATGTAACTACTAGAGAAAAACACAGGGTCAACAATCCAACATATTGGTACAGGCATCAACTTTGATGATATGACTCCTAAAGAGTTCCAGATAACACCCAAATGTCTCATAGTAGGTTGGTGATCAACAGTACTTTAAGGACAATAATGAATGAATAAAATCATGGAGGTCTAAGGCCAATGTGGCAGAAGAGATATCCACCTGGTATTGATTATGCCAACATGAAAACCAGTATAAAAACTCGGTCATCTGGGCATAGATCCCTGATGACAACCAAATTTGGTGCTGGGAAGAAAACAGATGTAGCTGTCCAATAGTTAAGAACTTGCCTGGAAAACAAATAGAGGAGAAAAACAATATGTAGATAATTTTTCAGTAAAGGAGATTTAGACAACAAAGGGCAAAGTAATTTTTCTATAATAGGGAAGAAATAAAAGTTCAGAAGAAAAATAAGGAACTTAGAATATAGACATTGTCTTCACCTGCCACTCCACAGATGGAGCAGCTTTGAAGTGAAGAATGATAAGAGAAATTGTTTGGAGGAAACCTTGACACAGATTGTTCTGTGTCAATAAATGCAGTGGATCAATGCATGTAGTGGTATAAGAGAACTTTTCAAAATATTTCAGAGGTGCTAAGGAATTTTATTAGTGAGAAAATGATTCAAAGAGAAGCATTCCCCCAAAGTAGAATTAGAATGACAGTGTGGAATAGAAGAAGTAACCTATCCTAAGATGAAGAGAAAAAAAACAATACACTATGTTTCCCAGTATGATTTTTCTACTTTTTGCCTTCCATTTAAATATGTACATATTGGTCTTAGAGAAGCAGGAAAGTCTTTTTTAAGATTAACTACATTTAGGTTGAGTTTTATGCAAAGTAGTACTATTTATTCATGAAAGTGAGTGCCTGGCAAGATATAAAAACAACAACAACAACAACAACAACAACAAAAAAAACAAAGCTATTTTTAAATGAAGAATGTAAAATTTCACCTTGGTTTATTTTGCATAATAATCTTTGGGAAGTGGTGTTTAAATTATTTATATACCAAATTATGGTCACCCTGCAGTACTATACAACATATATTAAAAGCAACTCTTTTGTCGTAAATTATTTTGTAAAGTGGAAAAAGGAAACATGTTTGTATTGACTGTTTTCAATGGATAAAAATAAAATAAAATAAATTTACCCCTCAGATATTTGATATAATTGTGAAACTAATTGTCACATGAAAAATACTATGATTACAAAGAATACAAAAATAACAGGATCAAATCAAACACAGGTCACTGGTATGTGTGTTCCCATGTTAATATACTTATTCTAATTGTGAGTTAATCTGATTTTTCTGGAGAAGGTTACCTTTAAATATGACTAAACAGAAATGTTATGTATGTTTAACCTGATATTTTGACAGTCTTCCCTTGAGTTTAATTTACTCACATTTTCTTTGACAGTTTTATTGACGTACAATTAAAATATAAAGAAACGCACGTATTTCATGTGCACAATTTGATGCAACTGCACATATATAAATACCTATGATATCTTCACCATAATTAAGTTAATAGATATATCCATTACTTTCAGAAGTTTCCTGTGTCCCTTGAAGTTTGTGGTTGCTGGGTTTGTTTTTTGCTTTGTTTTGTTTTGTTTTGTGTGTGTGTGAACACTTAACATGAGATTGAACCTCTTAATTTTTGTAGTATTTGTACTAGTGCAGGTTAATAATACAGAATAATGAGTTCCTTGCAGCATATTTGTACATGCATATAACATATTTTGAACATTTACTTCCCTTCTTTAGTATCCCTTACCACCCCCTTTCTTCTTCCCTGATCCCCTTTCTCTTCTTTCTTAGACTCCCTATATTTTCAGATCATCTTTTTCTTCCACAGATGAGAGAGAACATGAAATACCTGTCTTTTGTGGTCTGGTTTATTTCACTTAACATAATGCAAGACAATTCCATTCATTTTCCTGCAGATGTTTTAATTTCATTCTTCTTTATGGCTGAATAAGACTCCATATATATAATATTATGTTCATACATATAATATTTTCTTTATCCATTCATTTGTTGACAGACACCTAGGCTAGTTCTATAACTTAGCTATTGTGAATTGTGCTTTTATAAGTATGGATTTCTTTGTAATACTAAAGTATGATGACTTTTATTCTTATGGATAAATACCAAGTAGTGGTATAGTTGGATCATACTGTAGTTCTGTAGTTGGTTTTGTTAGCTTTTTGAGGAAAGTCCATACTGATTTCCATAGTGTTTGTATTAATTCATGTTACCATCAACATGTATAATAGTTCCTTTTTCTCTGCATTCTCACCAGCATTTACTTTTCTTCACATTCTTGATGATTGTCATTGATTGGGGTGTGATGAAATTTCAATGCTGTTTTGATTTGCATATCCCCGATTGCTAAAATTATTGAAGACTTTTTAATGTAAATTTTAATGATTTATGCTTCTTTTGAGAAGGAACAATTTGATTAATTTGCCCATTTACTGACTGTGTTATTTGGGATTTGGAGGGTTTTTGTTTTAAGTTCTTTCTGTATTCTGGATATCAATTCTGGTTCAGAAGAGTAGGTGGTAAAGATTTTCTCCCATTCTGTAGGCTCCCTCTTCAATCTGTTAATTGTTTCTTCTGCTTTGCAGAAGTTTTTAATTTGATGCAATCACTTTTTTATTCTTGCTATTATTTCCTGGACTCTATGGGTCCTATTCAGAAAATCTTTGCCTATGCCTATATCTTAAAGTGTTCTCCCCATGTTATTCTCCAGGAGTTTCAAATTGATGGATCTTATGTCTTTGATCCATTTTGAGTTGTATTTTGAGACATAGGGATAGTTTCAGGTTTCTACAAACAGGTATCCAGTTTTCCCAGTACTATTTGGTTAAGAGGCTATCTTTTCTCCAACATATGTATTTAATATTTTCCTTCAGAGTCAGATGAATCTAGTTTGGTGGGTTCATTTCTGTCTTCTCTATTCTATTCCACTGGTCTACTTGCCTCCTATTATGTCAGTACCATCAAGTTTTTGCTGTTATGGCACTGTGTTATATTTTGAAATTGAATATTGTGATATCTTTAGATTTATTCTTTTATTTCTCAGGATTTCTTTGGTTATTCTGGTTCTTCTGTATTTCTTGTGTATTTTTTTTTATTGTTGGTTGTTCAAAACATTACATAGTTCTTGATATATCATATTTCACACTTTGATTCAAGTGGGATATGAACTCCCATTTTTACCCCGTATACAAATTGCAGAATCACATCAGTTACACTTCCATTGATTTATATATTGCCATACTAGGGTCTATTGTATTCTGCTGCCTTTCCTATCCTTTACTATCCCCCTCCCCTCCCCTCCCCTCCCCTCTTTTCTCTCTACCCACTCTACTGCAGTTCATATCTCCCCCTAGTATTATTTTTCCCTTTCCCCTCGCTACCTCTTGTATGTAATTTTGTATAACCCTGAGGGTATCCTTCCATTTCCATGCAATTTCCCTTCTCCCTCCCTTTCCCTCTCACCTCTCGTCCCTGTTTAATGTTAATCTTCTTCTCATGCTCTTCGTCCCTACTCTGTTCTTAGTTACTCTCCTTATATCAAAGAAGACATTTGGCATTTGATTTTTAGGGATTGGCTGGCTTCACTTAGCATAATCTGCTCTAATGCCATCCATTTCCCTCCAAATTCTATGATTTTGTCATTTCTTAATGCAGAGTAATACTCCATTGTGTATAAATGCCACATTTTTTTTATCCATTCGTCTATTGAAGGGCATCTAGGTTGGTTCCACAGTCTTGCTATTGTGAATTGTGCTGCTATGAACATCGATGTAGCAGTGTCCCTGTAGCATGCTCTATTTAGGTCTTTAGGGAATAGACCGAGAAGGGGAATAGCTGGGTCAAATGGTGGTTCCATTCCCAGCTTTCCAAGAAATCTCCATACTGCTTTCCAGATTGGCTGCACCAATTTGCAGTCCCACCAACAATGAACAAGTGTACCCTTTTCCCCACATCCTCGCCAGCACTTGTTGTTGTTTGACTTCATAATGGCTGCCAGTCTTACTGGAGTGAGATGGTATCTTAGGGTGGTTTTGATTTGCATTTCTCTGACTGCTAGAGATGGTGAGCATTTTTTCATGTACTTGTTGATTGATTGTATGTCCTCCTCTGAGAAGTGTCTGTTCATGTCTTTGGCCCATTTGTTGATTGGGTTATTTGTTATCTTGTTGTCTAATTTTTTGAGTTCTTTGTATACTCTGGATATTAGGGCTCTATCTGAAGTGTGAGGAGTAAAGATTTGTTCCCAGGATGTAGGCTCCCTATTTACCTCTCTTATTGTTTCTTTTGCTGAGAAAAAACATTTTAGTTTGAGTAAGTCCCATTTGTTGATTCTCCTTATTAACTCTTGTGCTATGGGTGTCCTATTGAGGAATTTGGAGCCCGACCCCACAGTATGTAGATCGTAGCCGACTTTTTCTTCTATCAGACGCCGTGTCTCTGATTTGATATCAAGCTCCTTGATCCATTTTGAGTTAACTTTTGTGCATGGCGAGAGAAAGGGATTCAGTTTCATTTTGTTGCATATGGATTTCCAGTTTTCCCAGCACCATTTGTTGAAGATGCTATCCTTCCTCCATTGCATGCTTTTAGCCCCTTTATCAAATATAAGATAGTTGTAATTTTGTGGATTGGTTTCTGTGTCCTCTATTCTGTACCATTGGTCCACCCGCCTGTTTTGGTACCAGTACCATGCTGTTTTTGTTACTATTGCTCTGTAGTATAGTTTGAAGTCTGGTATCACTATACCGCCTGATTCACCCTTCCTGCTTAGTATTGTTTTTGCTATTCTGGGTCTTTTATTTTTCCATATGAATTTCATGATTGCTTTCTCTATTTCTATAAGAAATGCCATTGGGATTTTGATTGGCATTGCATTAAACCTATAGAGAACTTTTGGTAATATCGTCATTTTGATGATGTTAGTTCTGCCTATCCATGAACAGGGTACATTTTTCCATCTTCTAAGATCTTCTTCTATTTCTCTCTTTAGGGTTCTGTAGTTTTCATTGTATAAGTCTTTCACCTCTTTTGTTAGGTTGATTCCTAAGTATTTTATTTTTTGGGGCGATATTGTGAATGGAGTGGTTGTCCTCATTTCCATTTCAGAGGATTTGTCGCTGATATACAGGAATGCCTTTGATTTATACGTGTTGATTTTATATCCTGCCACTTTGCTGAATTCATTTATTAGCTCTAATAGTTTCTTTGTAGACCCTTTTGGGTCTGCTAGGTATAGAATCATGTCATCTGCAAATAGTGATAATTTAAGTTCTTCTTTTCCTATTTTTATGCCTTTAATTTCTTTCGTCTGTCTAATTGCTCTGGCCAGTGTTTCGAGAACTATGTTGAACAGAAGTGGTGAGAGAGGGCATCCCTGTCTTGTTCCAGATTTTAGAGGGAATGCCTTCAGTTTTTCTCCATTCAGAATGATGCTAGCCTGAGGCTTAGCATAGATTGCTTTTACAATGTTGAGGTAAGTTCCTGTTATCCCTAGTTTTTCTAGCGTTTTGAACATAAAGGGATGCTGTACTTTGTCGAATGCTTTTTCTGCATCTATCGAGATGATCATATGGTTCTTACTTTTAAGTCTATTGATGTGGTGAATAACATTAATTGATTTCTGTATATTGAACCAGCCTTGCATCCCAGGGATGAATCCTACTTGATCATGGTGCACAATTTTTTTGATATGTTTTTTAATCCGATTTGCCAGAATTTTATTGAGGATTTTTGCATCTAGGTTCATTAGAGATATTGGTCTGTAGTTTTCTTTCTTTGAAGTGTCTTTGTCTGGTTTAGGAATCAGGGTGATGTTGGCCTCGTAGAATGAATTTGGAAGTTCTCCCTCTTTTTCTATTTCCTGAAATAGCTTGAAAAGTATTGGTATTAGTTCCTCTTTAAAGGTTTTGTAGAACTCTGCTGTATACCCATCCGGTCCTGGGCTTTTCTTAGTTGGTAGTCTTTTGATGGTTTCTTCTATTTCCTCAATTGATATTGGTCTGTTTAGGTTGTCTATATCCTCCTGCCTTAATCTGGGCAGGTCATATGACTTAAGAAATTTATCGATGCCTTCACTATCTTCTATTTTATTGGAGTATAAGGATTCAAAATAGTTTCTGATTTTCTTCTGTATTTCTGAAGTGTCTGTTGTGATATTGCCTTTTTCATCCCGTATACTAGTAATTTGATTTCTCTCTCTTCTTCTCTTCGTTAGCATGGCTAAGGGTCTGTCGATTTTATTTCTTTTTTCAAAGAACCAACTTTTAGTTTTGTCAATCTTTTCAATTGTTTCTTTTGTTTCGATTTCATTAATTTCAGCTCTGATTTTAATAATTTCTTGCCTTCTACTTCTTTTGATGTTGTTTTGCTCTTCTTTTTCTAGGATTTTGAGATGGAGTATGAGATCATTTATTTGTTGTTTTTTTCTTTTTTTAAGGAATGAACTCCAAGCAATGAATTTTCCTCTTAGAACTGCTTTTAATGTGTCCCATAGATTCCAATATGTTGTGTCTGTGCTTTCATTTATCTCTAAGAATTTTTTAATTTCCTCCTTGATGTCTTCTATAACCCATTGATCATTTAGTAACCAATTGTTCATTCTCCAAGTGATGCATGTTTTTTCCATCCTTCTTTTATCGTTGATTCTCAGTTTCATTCCATTATGATCAGATAAGATGCATGGTATTATCTCCACTCCTTTATGTTGTCTAAGAGTTGCCCTGTGACATAATATATGATCTATTTTTGAGAAGAATCCATGTGCTGCTGAGAAAAAAACTGTAACTGCTTGATGTTGGGTGGTATATTCTATATATATCAATTAAGTCTAGGATATTAATTGTGTTATTGAGTTCTATAGTTTCCTTGTTCAACTTTTGTTTGGAAGATCTGTCTAGTGGTGAGAGAGGTGTGTTGAAGTCTCCCATGATTATTGTATGTTGGTCTATTAGACTCTTAAACTTAAGAAGAGTTTGTTTGATGAACATAGCTGCACCATTGTTTGGGGCATATATATTTATGATAGTTATGTCTTGTTGGTGTATGGTTCCCTTGAGCAGTATGTAGTGTCCCTCTTTATCCCTTTTGATTAACTTTGGCTTGAAATCTATTTTATTTGATATGAGTATGGACACTCCTGCTTGTTTTCGAAGTCCATATGAGTGATATGATTTTTCCCAACCTTTCACCTTCAGTCTATGTATGTCTTTTCCTATCAAATGCGTCTCCTGTAGGCAGCATACTGTTGGGTCTTGTTTTGTGATCCATTCTACTAGCCTGTGTCTCTTGATTGGTGAGTTTAAGCCATTAACATTTAGGGTTATTATTGAGATATGGGTTGTTCTTCCAGCCATATTTGTTTATTTATGTTACTAAACATGGTTTGTTTTCCTTTTTTATTATTTTTCCCTCCTTTACTGTCCTACCTCCCACTGTTGGTTTTCATTGTTATTTTCCATTTCCTCTTCCTGTAATGTTTTGCCGAGGATGTTTTGAAGACATGGTTTTCTAGCTGCAAATTCTTTTAACTTTTGTTTATCGTGGAAGGTTTTAATTTCATCTTCCATCCTGAAGCTTAATTTCGCTGGATACATGATTCTTGGTTGGAACCCATTTTCTTTCAGTGTTTGAAATATGTTATTCCAGGATCTTCTAGCTTTCAGAGTCTGTGTTGAAAGATCAGCTGTTATCCTGATTGGTTTAGCCCTAAATGTAATCTGCTTCCTTTCTCTTGTAGCTTTTAAAATTCTCTCCTTATTCTGTATGTTGGGCATCTTCATTATAATGTGTCTAGGTGTGGATCTCTTATGATTTTGCACATTCGGCGTCCTGTATGCTTCTAGGATTTGGGATTCTGCCTCATTCTTGAAGTCTGGGAAGTTTTCTCGTATTATTTCACTGAATAGGTGGCTCATTCCTTTGGTTTGGACCTCTATACCTTCCTGTATCTCAATGACTCTTAAGTTTGGTCTCTTTATATTATCCCATATTTCTTGGATGTTCTGCTCATGGTTTCTTAACAGTTTTGCTGAGCTGTCTATGTTCTTTTCCAGTTGAAATACTTTGTCTTCATTGTCTGATGTTCTATCTTCTAAGTGTTCTACTCTGCTGGTAGTATTCTCAATTGAGTTTTTAAGTTGGTTTATTGCTTCCTGCATTTCTAGGATTTCTGTTTGTTTGTTTTTTATTACCTCTATCTCCCTGTATAGTTGATCTTTTGCTTCTTGGATTTGTTTATGTAATACATTGTCGAAGTTGTCCAAGTGATCTTTCATTGTCTGATTTTGCTGTCTAATGTCTTCCTTGAGACTCCAGATCATCTGCAGCATGTATATCCTGAATTCTTTATCTGACATTCCATCTGCTGCAGCTATTACCTCTTCTAAAGTTGAGTTGACCTGCATTGCTTGTGGTCCTTTCTTTCCTTGTCTTTTCATATTGCTCGTGTTTCTTTCTGCTTGGTGAAACTGTTGTGTTTTTGAAATATTCCCCCTATATATTTATATTGCTCTTGTATAGTTGAAAAGTCTCCCTTGCAGGGGCGGGCGGCAGCTCTGCTCCTCCTCCAATTGGGGTGATCTGTCTACCACGCTTGCGGGTCGCTGGGACTGTTCTGCCGGTCGGTCGCCGGTCTGCCTACCTTGGAGGCACGGGCAGCGGCTCTGCTCTGCTCTTCCTCCAATTGGTGTGACGTGTCTACCACGTCCGTAAACCCCTGGGCCTGTTCTGCCAGTTAGTCGCGGATCTGACTACCTTGTAGGCGCGGGTGGCGGCTCTGCTCTGCCCCTTCTCCAATTGGGTTGTCGTGACTACCACGCCGGCAGGTCGCTGGGCCTGTTCTGGGCGCGGGCTGCGGCTCTGCTCTGCCCCTCCCCCAAGTGGTGTGACGTGTCTACCACGCCGGTAGGCCGCTGGGCCTGTTCCGCCAGTCTGTCACAGGCCTGCCTATCATGCGGGCTCGGGTGGAGGATCTGCTCTGCCCCTACTCCAATTGAGGTGTTGTGACTACTACGCCGGCAGGTCGCTGGACCTGTTCTGGGAGCGGGTGGCGGCTCTGCTCTGTCCCTGCTCCAATTGGGTTGACGTGACTACGACGCTGTCGGGCGCTGGGCCTGCTCCGACCGCGGGAGAAGGCTCTGCCCTGCCCCTACTCCAATTGGGATGCCGGGTGACGTGTCTACCACACCAGCAGGCCGCTGGGCCTGATCCGCCAGTCGGACGCGGGTCTGCCTACCTTGTGGACTCGGGAGGCAGCTCTGCTCTGCCCCTCCTCCAATTTGTGTGACGTGTCTACCACACCAGTAGACCTCTGGGCCTGTTCCGCCGGTCGGTCGCAAGTGTGTCTACCTTGCAGGCTTGGGTGGCGGCTCTGCTCTGCCCCTACTCCAAATGGAGTGATGTGACTGCCACGCTGGCGGGCCGCTGGGCCTGATCCGGGCTCGGGGAGCGGCTCTGCTCTGCCCCTCCCCCAAGTGGTGTGACGTGTCTGTGTCTACCACGCCGGCAGTCCGCTGGGGCTGTTCCCCCAGTCTGTCACAGGCCTGCCTACCTTGCGGACGCGGGTGGAGGATCTGCTTTCCCCCTACTCCAATTGGGGTTTCTTGACAACCACGCCGGCAGGTCGCTGGACCTGTTCCGGGCGCAGGCGGTGGCTCTGTTCGGCCCCTGCTCTAGCCGGGGCGACGCGACACCACGCCCGCGGGTCGCTGGGCCTGTTCCGGGCTCCGGCGGCGCCTCTGCTCCGCCCCTCTGGCCTCCACAGTATTCAGCAGGACCCGGACCGAGAAACAGTTTCCGCGGGTTCTTTATCCCTGGGCCAGAGCAGTTCCGGGAGCCAGAATTCGGCCTCTCCGGACTTGGTGCGTGCTCCGACAGGAGCAGGCTCCAAGAAGCAGGTTCCGCAGGTTCTATAGCCCTGGGCCAGAGCAGCTCCGGGAGCCGGAGCTCCGCCGCTCCGGGTTCGGTGCGTGTTCTGATAGGAGCAGGCTCCAAGAAGCAGTTTCCGCGTGTTACTTATCACTAAGTCTGAGCAATTTGTCTGCGAGACGCAGACAATTGTCAGCCTGAAATTACCTGTTCTATAGCTGAAAGAGCTGCAATCAGTCGAAAACAAGGATGGTGACGTCAGCTCTCCAAGATGGTGGCCGCTGGCTTCCTCCGTGGTCTGACCGGTGTGGAGAACCGAACTGGACCGTTTCCTTCCCCTGTCTCCAACCCAGAATTCAGCTCTGAGCTCAGCAAATGCCTAGCTGGCAGGAGCCCGCAGAATCAGCATCGCTGTATCTCTGCGCCACCAGCCCGTCGTTTCCCAGTGCGCGCCGCAGACTCCAGCCACGGGGCGATCTGCCGAAGAAGCAGTGCTCCGTACGGACAGATTGTTCGTGTTTGAGCCCCTGAAGCTGATCCTCGTGCGATGAAAATCCTTCCACTAGGTTTTGGAGCACCCCAATTTTGCTGGAAATTCCTAACAAGATAGCTTTTAGCCGTTCTAACTCGTCATTTTCCCTCACAGTGACGCAGTACACGGAGTTACTGCACTCCCTTCGCGGCCATCTTCCCCTCCCCCCCTATTTCTTGTGTATTTATGATTGTTTTTAGTATCCATAAAGACTGTCATTGGTAATTTCTTGAGGATTGCATTGAATCTGTATATCACTTTTTATTAGTTCATTTTACTTATACATAACATTAAGATTCATTTTGGCATAATTATAAAACCATGTAATATAATTTGCTCTAATTCAGTTCCCAGTACTACCCTTTACCTTCTTCTGTTTCCTTCCCTCTATTGATCTTTCTACTATTTACTTATAGTTTACTTATAGTTTTTTGAAAGATCAAAATATGTACATAGAAAAGATAGGTCCGTTCATTCCACTCCTCTTTCTTCCCTTATCCCATCCCCCTCCACCCTTCCCTTCAATCTCCTTCCTCTACTCCACTGATCTCTCTTCTATTTTCATTTGATTTCCCCTCATTTTCTTTCTTTCTTTCTTTCTTTCTTTCTTTCTTTCTTTCTTTCTCTCTTTCTTTCTTTCTTTCTTTCTCTCTTTCTTTTTTTTATTTTGAGCTAACATCTGCATATCAGAGAAAATATTCAAGCTTTGTCTTTTTGTGTCTGGCTTATGTCACTTAGCATGATGGTCACCAGTTCCATTCACTTATCAGCAAATGCCATAACTTTATTCTTCTTTATGACTGAGTAGGACTTAATTGTGTATATATACCACATTTCTCTTGTCCATTCATCTGTTGAAGGGCCCCTAGGCTGGTTCCATAGCTTGTTTTTTGCGAATTGGCTACTATGAAACATTGATGTGACAGCATCATTATAGTATGCTGATTTTAAGTCCTTTGTGTGTGTGTGTTGTGTGTGTGTGTGTGTGTGTGTGTGTGTATCTATCTATCTATTTATTTATTTATTTATTTTGATGACTGGGATACTAGGTCATATGGTGGTTCTATCCTAGATTTTTTGAAGAATCTCCATACTGCTTTCCAGAAGTTCATACTAATTTGCAGTCCCACCAACTATGTAAAGTGTACCTAATACATAGATATTTGTTCCTGTTATTTCTAAGACCTTGGGATGCATAATTTTCTCTTAGAACTCCCTTCACTGTATCCCACAGATTCTGGTATGTTGTGCTTTTATTTTTACTTAATTCAATGATTTTTTTTTAATTTCCCTGATTTCTTCAATAACCCATGATTTATTCAAAAGTTTATTGTCCAATCTGTACTATGTGTTTTCATAGTTCCTATAGTGTCTCTTGCTATTGGTTTCTAATTTCATTCCATTATGATCTGATAAATGCAAAAAAAATTCTGTTTTTTTTTTTTGTATTTGTTAAGATTTCCTTTATTGCCTAAAATATGATCTACTTTTGAGAATGTTTCATGAGTAGCTGAAAATAATGTGTATTATGCTGTTGTTGGATAGAATATTCTGTAAATAAAATATTTAAATCCATTTGATCTATAGTGTAGTTTTAACTCTGATAGTTTTGTTGATATTTTAACTGAATGACTTTTCTATTAGCATGAGTGAGGTAGTGAATTCATCCACTATTATTGTATTGGGGCCCACTAATCCATTTTTGCTGAATATTAATTGTTCAATGAAATTGGGTGTGCTTCCATCAATGTTTATAGCAGCACAATTCACAATAGCTAAACTGTAGAATCAACCTAGATGCCTTTCAGTAGATGAGCCAATTAAAAAAATGTGGCATATATACAATGAAATATTTCTCAACAACAAAAGAGAATAAAATCATGGCATTTGCAGGCAAATAGGCAGAGTTGGAGAAGACAATGCTAAGTGAAGTTAGCCAAACCCAAAAAACAAATGCCGAATATTTTATCTGATACAAGGAGGCTGATTCATAGTGAGGTAGGGAGGGGAATCATTGGAGGAATAGATGAATTCTAAATAGGGCAGAGGGGTGGTAGGGGAAGGGAAGGGGCATGGGGTTAGAAATGATGGTGGAATGTGATGGACATCATTATCCAAAGGATATATATGAAGACACAAATTGGTGTGAATATACTTTGTATAAAACTAGAGATATGGGAAAGATGGCCGCTGCGTACAGGGGTTGCTGAAGTGCTGAGCATGGTGCTTACAGCAGCAGCTTTAATCGAGATTTTGCACAGCTTGTTAGAGATCCTTTCACCATTAATCTGCAGTGGACCACTTTGCTAAGCAGCAGGAAGAACAAAGAGATCAAAAAACAGCCGCTTGGCTCCCTGATGCTTGGCTGCTCAGAGCTGTGGGCGCTTTCGCTTTGCCCCGGCAGAGAAGCTGAATGTGTAAACAACAGTGGATTGTAAGTACCCTAGGCAAAGAAAGCTCAGTGCGCCGCACCCTTTTTTTTTTTTTGAATAATTTTTATACAGGGAGAATTTGTGGATTGGGATTGTGGGCTGGGCTGTGGTTTCGGTGCTGAAAATCCACTCTGCGGGAGCTGCCATTTGCTTTCGGATCGCTGTCTTGATGGCTCTGTCTACATTGTCCGGCAGCCACATCTAGAGTTTGAAGCTGGGCTGCCTGCCCAAGCCCTGTCCTCTGAAGGCTGGGCCGTGGCCTCGTGCGCCTGGGTTGCCTGTTCGCCGCTGCACCTTCGAACAGAGCCTGCACTGGGGTCGTTCTACACTCCCCTGCGAGGGGTCCAGTGCTCCGGAGGAGGAAGATGGAGAGCCGTGGCGGCAGCTGGTTGGGTCCCGGGGATTGGCACCAGGCTGAGAGCTGCGGAGACCGTGGCCGCAGGGGCTCCGATTCGGTCCCAGACAAGCGCGGCTCCTGTGAGCGCAACCCAGAGTCGGAGGCGACAGTGGCAGGGTTTTATTTCTAGAAATCTGGACTGGAAACAGAAGCAGCAGTTTGTATAATCCCAAGAACTTGCTTAGGCCAGGAAGCTGTAAGGGTAACATGAAGGGTAACATGAATATCATTGAGGAGATCTAACATGGTGGCGGGTGCGGAGAGATCAAGTCTCTGACATCTTGAACTGCTGGAGCCATAAATTGACTAAATGCTGTTTGCTCAGGATCTCTAGGCAATGCTGAGCTGACGTGGATCTGGGGTGTACAGTCTGGGCCCCGCAGAACACACACACTGAGCCCGGATCAGCTGCATTCAAGCTCCGGTTCGCCTGCTTCTAGTGACTCAGTACTAATGATCCTGCTGAAATAACTGGTCGGCCCTTATAATCTTACAGAGGTAAAAGCCAACCGAGCCTTCATAGGCAGTGGCCACAGGTTTGAAACGGGGATTGGGAGAGACAGTCAGGACCCACCTGTTGCATTGGTCACCCAACATAGGGAACGAATGGTCACCATTTGCATGGGATGCCACCTTGGCAGAGAACTGATGTCATGGGCGGAGGAGATAACTGCATTGAAACCAGCGCGACAGGGCTCCCAGGAGCAGCAGGCCTGGCGTGTAGCTAGTATTATGGTGAGCATCCCAGGTGAGTGCGGCCTGGCTTAAGGAAACACAAGAGAAGGCCCTAGACACTCAGGATTGGAGACCCGCCCAGTGTGGGAGAAAGAGCTGCTGCACTGTGAATGGTTTCCACCTATTGAGAGGAGAAGCTTGGCCCAGTGGGCACAGCTCCACCTACTGGAAGAGAAGTCAATCAAACTCTAGGACTGCATTTATTATTATTATTAATTTTTTTCTTTTTATTTTTTCTTCTTCTTTCATTTTCAATTTTTATTTGTTGTTGTTCTTTAACTTTTTTCAGTGTTTTTAATTTCTTTTTAATTTTTTATTTAATTATTATTATTTTTTAATTTAAATTTTCATTTTTTTATTTTCATTATTATTTTTGTTAAAAAAATTTCTTTTTCTCTTCTTTTCTTTCTTTCTTTCTTTTCTAATTTTTTTTGTTTTTGTTTCTTTTGTCTTTTCATTTCTTTTCAATTTTCTTATTCCCCCTTCCTTGAATTCTACCTGCCTACTCCCATTCTCTTTAGTGACTTCTTCCCTTCCCTTCTAATATCTTTCCTCCCAAGCATCAAATAAATTTATAAGAGTAAACAGTAACTCAGCAATTAAACAAAACAAGAAGTAATATGAGCAGCATAAAAAAGCAAGGAAGAAAAGGAGTACAAACAATGAAGGTCAGCCTAAATATTCAGGAGGACCTAGAGTCAGCAGAAAAATGGCCATACAAAGAACTCAAGGAATACCTTAGACAGATGGAATGGAACCTTAAAGAGGATACGAGACAGCAAATCCAAACAGTGGAAGAACACTTTGAAAATGAATTACATAAACAGATAAAAGAAGAAGTTAAGCATCTTTATCAGGAGATCGAGATTATAAAAAAATCAAACAATAATTCTAGAAATGAAGGAAATGATAAACCAAATTAAAAACTCAATTGAGAGTATCACTAACAGAGTGGAGCAAGTAGAAGCCAGAACGTCAGATAATGAAGACAAAATATATCATCTTGAAAAGAGCCAAGCCAATTCAGAAAGGCTGGTTAAAAATCACGAGGAAAACATCCAAGAGATATGGAATAACATAAAAAAAAAAAAAAACCTATGAGTCATCGGAATAGAGGAAGGTACAGAGATTCACACCAAGGGAATGAGTAACCTGCTGAATGAAATAATTACAGAAAACTTTCCAGAAATATAAAAGGAAATGGATATACAAATTGTAGATGCATACAGGACACTGAGCACACAAAATCACAGTAGACCAACGCCAAGACACATTGTTATGAAGATATCCAATGTAGAGAACAAGGAGAAAATATTAAAAGCTACAAGAGAAAGGAGGCAGATTACATTCAGGGGTAAACCAATAAGGTTAACAACGGATTTTTCATCACAGACACTGAAAGCGAGAAGATCCTGGAGCAATGTATTTCAAACACTGAAAGACAATGGATGCCAAACAAGAATTCTGTATCCAGCAAAATTAAGCTTCAGGTATGACAACAAAATAAAAATCTTTCATGATAAACAAAAGCTAAAAGAATTTGCAGCCAGAAAACCAGCATTGCAAAGCAACTTGAGCAAAACACTACAGGAGGAAGAAATGAAAAACAATAACCAAAACCATCAGTGGGAAGTGCCTCTATAAAAACAGAGAACGGGAGGAAAGCAAACCATGGAGAAACAAACTAAATTAAAAAAAAAGATGATAAATAAACAAACATGGCTGGAAGTACAAACCATATATCCATAGTAACTCTAAACGTTAATGGCTTAAACTCTCCAATAAAGTGACATAGGCTGGTAACATGGATTAAAAAAACAAATCTAACTGTATGCTGCCTCCAGGAGAAACATCTGATTGGAAAAGACATACACAGGCTGAAGGTGAAAGGTTGGGAAAAAGTATACCACACACACGGTCCTCGTAAGCAAGCAGGGGTGGCCATCCTCCTATTGAATAAAATTGACTTCAAGATTAAGTTAATCAGAAGGGATTAGGAAGGACATTATATACTGTTAAAAGGAACCATTCACCAACAAGACATAACAATTATCAATATTTATGCACCAAATAATGGTGCTGTGACATTCATAAAACAAATTCTCCTTATGTTCAAGAATGAAATAGATCACAACACAACAATTATGGGTGACTTCAACACACCTCTCTCACCATGGGACAGATACTCCAAACAAAAGTTGAATAAAGAAACTATAGAACTCAATATCACAATCAACAACCAAGACATAACTGACATATATAGAATATATCAACCATCATCAAGTGGATATACTTTTTTCTCAGCAGCACATGGATCCTTCTCAAAAATAGACCATATATTATGCCATAGGGCAACCCTCAGTAAATATACAGGGGTGGAGATAATAACATACATTTTATCTGATCATAATGGAATGAAACTGGAAATCAATGATAAAAGAAGGAAGGAAAAATCTTACATCACATGGAAAATGAACAATATGTTACTGAATGATCAATGGGTTACAGAAGACATAAAGGAGGAAATCAAAAAATTCTTAGAGATAAATGAAAATACAGACACAACATATTGGAATCTATGGGAAACAATGAAAGCAGTTTTAAGAGGGAAATTCATCGTTTGGAGATCATTCCTCAAAGAAAGGAAAAACCAACAAATAAATGAGCTCACACTTCATCTCAAAGCCCTCAAAAAGGAAGAACAAAACAACAGCAAATGTAGCAGAAGGCAAGAAATTATTAAAATCAGAGTGGAAATCAATGAAATTGAAACAAAAGAAACTATTGAAAAAATTAACAAAACTAAAAGTTGGTTCTTTGAAAAAATAAATAAGATCAACAGACCCTTACCCATGCTAATGAAGAGAAGAAGAGAGAGAACTCAAATTACTAACTTACGGGGATGAAAAAGGCAATATCACAACAGACGCTACAGAAATACAGACGACAACTAGAACTTATTTTGAAAACCTATATTCCAATAAAATAGAAGATAGTGAAGACATCGATAAATTCCTTAAGTCATATGATTTGCCCAGACTGAGTCAGGAGGATACTCACAACTTAAACAGACCAATATCAATAGATGAAGTAAAAGAAGCAATCAAAAGACTTCCAACCAAGAAAAGCCCAGGACCGGGTGGGTATACTGCAGAGTTTTACAAAACCTTTAAGGAGGAATTAATACCAATACTTTTCAAGTTATTTCAGGAAATAGAAAAAGAGGGAGCTCTGCCAAATTCATTCTATGAGGCCAACATCACCCTGATTCCGATACCAGAAAAAGACACCCCAAAGAAAGAAAACTACAGACCCATATCTCTGATGAACCTAGATGCAAAAATCCTCAATAAAATTCTGGCGAATTGGATACAAAGGCACATCAAAAAAATTGTGCACCATGATCAAGTAGGATTCATCCCTGGGATGCAAGGATGGTTCAATATACGGAAATCAATAAATGTTATTCACCACATCAATAGACTTAAAGATAAGAACCATATGATCATTTCAATAGATGCAGAAAAAGCATTCGACAAAGTACAGCATCCCTTTATGTTCAAAACATTAGAAAAATTAGGGATAACAGGAACTTTCCTTGACATTGTAAAAGCTATCTATGCTAAGCCTCAGGTTAGCATCATTCTCAATGGAGAAAAATTGAAGGCATTCCCCCTAAAATCTGGAACAAGACAGGGATGCCCTCTATCACCACTTCTATTCAATATAGTTCTCGAAACACTGGCCAGAGCAATTAGACAGACGAAAGAAATTAAAGGCATAAAAATAGAAAAGGAAGAACTTAAATTATCACTATTTGCAGGTGACATGATTCTATACCTAGAAGACCCAAAAGGGTCTACAAAAAAACTACTAGAATTAATAAATGAATTCAGCAAAGTGGCAGGATATAAAATCAACACACTTAAATCAAAGGCATTTCTGTATATCAGCGGCAAAACCGAAACAGAAATGAGGAAAAACACTCCATTCACAATATCCTCAAAAAAAAAAAAATACTTGGGAATCAAACTAACAAAAGAGGTGAAAGATTTATACAATGAAAACTACAAAACCCTAAAAAGAGAAGTAGAAGAAGATCTTAGAAGATGGAAAAATATACCCTGTTCATGGATAGGCAGAACTAACATCATCAAAATGGCGATATTACTAAAAGTTCTCTATAGGTTTAATGCAATGCCAATGTAAATCCCAAGGGCATTTCTTGTAGAATTAGAGAAAGCAATCATGAAATTCATATGGAAAAATAAAAGACCCAGAATAGCAAAAGCAATTCAAAGCAGGAAGTGTGAATCAGGTGGTATAGCGATCCCAGGTTTAAAACTATATTACAGAGCAATAGTAATGAAAACAGCATGGTACTGGTACCAAAACAGGTGGGTGGACCAATGGTACAGAATAGAGGACACAGAGACTAATCCACAAAGCTACAACTATCTTATATTTGATTAAGGAGCTAAAAGCATGCAATGGAGGGAGGATAGCATCTTCAACAAATGGTGTTGGGAAAACTTGAAATCCATATGCAACAAAATGAAACTGAATCCCCTCCTCTTGCCATGCACAAAAGTTAACTCAAAGTGGATCAAGGAGCTAGATATCAAATCAGAGACTTTGCGTCTGATAGAAGAAAAATTTGGCTCCAATCTACATATTGTGGGGTCGGGCTCCAAATTCCTTAATAGGACTCCCATAGCACAAAAGTTAATAACAAGAATCAACAAATGGGACGTACTTAAACTGAAAAGTTTTCTCTCAGCAAGACAAACAATTAAAGAGGTAAATAGGGAGCCTACAACATGGGAACAAATTTTTTCTCCTCACACTTCAGATAGAGCCCTAATATCCAGAGTATACAAAGAACTCAATAAATTAAACAATAAGAAAACAAATAACCCAATCAACAAATGGGGCAAAGACCTGAACAGACACTTCTCAGAGGAGGACATACAATCAATCAACAAGTACTTGAAAAAATGTTCACCATCTCTAGCAGTCAGAGAAATGCAAATCAAAACCACCCTAAGATACCATCTCACTCAAGTAAGATTGGCAGCCATTAGGAAGTCAAACAACAACAAGTGCTGGAGAGGATGTGGGGAAAAGTTTACTCTTGTACATTGCTGGTGGGACTGCAAACTGGTATGGCCAATCTGGAAAGCAGTATGGAGATTCCTGGGAAAGCTGGGAATGGAACCACCATTTGACCCAGCTATTGTCCTTCTCGGACTATTCCCTGAAAACCTTAAAAGAGCATACTACAGGGATACTGCTACATCGATGTTCATAGCAGCACAATTCACAATTGCTAGACTGTGGAACCAACCTAGTTGCCCTTCAATAGATGAATGGATTAAAAAAAATGTGGCATTTATACACCATGGAGTATTACGCAGCACTAAAAATGACAAAATCATGGAGTTTGCAGGGAAATGGATGGCACTAGAGCAGATTATGCTTAGTGAAGCTAGCCAATCCCTAAAAAACAAATACCAAATGTCTTCTTTGATATAATGAGAGCAACTAAGAACAGAGCAGGGAGGAAGAGCAGGAAGAAAAGATTATCACTAAACAGATACATGAGGTGGGAGGTAAGGGAGAAAAAAAGGAAATTGCATGGTAATGGAGGGAGACCCTCATTGTTATACAAAATTACATATAAGAGGTTGTGAGGGGAATGGGAAAATTAACAAGGAGAGAAATAAATTACAGTAGATGGGGTAGAGAGAAAAGATGGGAGGGGAGGGGAGGGGGATAGTAGAGGATAGAAAAGGTAGCAGAATACAACAATCACTAAAAGGGCATTATGTAAAAATGTGGATGTGTAACCTATGTGATTCTGCAATCTGTATTTGGGGTAAAATTGGGAGTTCTTAAACTTCTTGAATCTAATGTATGAAATGATATGTCAAGAGCTTTATAATGTTTTGAACAACCAATAAAAATAAAATAAAACCAGAGATATGAAAAATTGCACTCAATATGTATTATATGAATTGTAATGCATTACACTGTCATATATAAAAAATTATTTATAAAAATAAAAAGAAATTGGGTGTGCTTCTGATTTCCATTCACCCTCCCTTTCCTTCCTTACCATTTGTCTAATCTAAAGTACTTCTATTCTTCTCTCCCTGCCCCTGTTGTGAGTCAGCAGCCACACATCAGAGAGAATATTCAGCCTTTGGTTTTTTGGGATTGGTTTATTTCACTTAGTATGATAGTCTCCAGTTTTATCTATTTACTGGCAAATGCCATAATTTTATTCTTCTATATGGTGGAGTAATATTCTATTGTGTATTTATATCTCACATGTTTTTTAAACCCTTCATCTCTTGAAGGGCACTTAGATTGGTTCCATAGCTTAGCTGTTGTTTCAGCTGCTATAAGCTTTGACTTCACATATCTAAAATACATCAAAATACATTCTACTCTGATGTATAACTAAAAAGAACAAATAAAAAAATTTAAAGAGGCAATAAAGTTAAGTCACTAGGGTAATAAAGTTAAGTCACTAGGATAAGCACAAATCCAACATGACTGATGACCTTAAAAAAGAAAATAAATAAATTGGGTGTACTTATGTTCATTACATATATATTTACAATTGTTATATATTCTTGGTGAATTATTCTTTTTAGCAATCAGTAGCATTGTTGTAGGGGACAAACGAGGCAGGGCACTATGATAGCAGAAAACAGTTTTATTTGGCTGCAGCCAGGTTCAGAGGGTACAGCTTTCACTGAAATCAATTAATCCCTTGAACCCCGAGTTCAGGTAGTTTCAGAACCTTATACCCAGTCTGATTTATAGTGGGGTAGGGAGGGGAAGCATGGGAGGGATATATAAACTCTAGATAGGGCAGAGGGGATGGAGGGGAAAGGGGGGGGGGGCTCAGAAGTTCACAGTCTGCAAAAGTTCACATAAAAGTGGCTTTTTCTTTCACTGTTCTGGGCAAGTTAACCCTTCAAGGACAGTGCCTGAGAAAGGGAGAGCATCTTATCCTCTATCTTCCCTCCCCCTATAAGCTGTTGCCATGGAGCCCAATTGGTAACTTATCTTCTCTTAGAAATGTAAACATCTCTATGAAGCTCCAGCAAAAGGCCAGAGGCCTTATTAAACGATGTGTCTTTTTTAATCACATTTTGCATTCACAAACACATATTTTACAAACTACTATACTGGATAAATGTTTGTGAAAAAATAGGAAAAGGAGCATTTGGTACCTGGAGTGCTGATCTCTTCCAGGCCAGTGGCCAAGTAAAATAGAACAACAGGAAAATAGGAAGTTTAGCTACATTGCACGTTTTTGTAGAGACTCCGACAGTTCTAAAAATCAATTATGATGAATATTTCTGGAGAAGCTTAAGTAAGATTTTCTCTGTGTGGGGGGGTGGGGGTGGGAGGAGGGTGCCATTACAGTGTGCTTCTTTGTCTCTTTTGATTAATTTTGGCCTGAAGTCTGTTTTGTTGGTTAGGAGTGTTACTAATCCTACTTCCATAGAACATCATTTTTTATTCCTTCACTTTTAATCAGATTTTTTTTGCCAGTTATGTTTGTCTTTTGTAAACAACATATATTTGAGTTTTGTTGTTTAATTAAATTTTCTAACATGTGCCTCTTAATTGCATAATTAAGAGCATTTCAATCAATGGTTATTTTAGAGAGGTATATACAGGACTTGAGAAGGTGGTGAAGCAGAGACAGGCCGTGACCCCTGTCCCCTCCACAGCAGAGAAAGAAAATAATAATGAATAGCTTTTTGGAGAGGTGGATGATAGAATAAATGTGTCAGGTGGGCTGAAGTGGGAAGGGTAGGAGGGAGACCAATGTAAGACAGTTTGAGACTTGGAGAGACTTCAAGTTTGGCTACCAGAGTAGAAAATATAAACAAAGTTTCTCATCCCTATACCTGTGCCACTGATACCGATGGTTACCAGTGACGAGTCCTGCTTCTTCACATACTGAAGTATAACATTAGAGAATCACGGTGAGGCAAGCATATAAAGCAGGGTTTATTTAAAAAGGGTAACATTGACTTCTCTGGTAGGGAAAAGGGGGTCATAGTTGGTATCCTGGTATCTCAAAAAACAAGGGGTTCTGCCCTTTTTTACATGTCCTAGGCTTCCACTGTTCTTGGCTCTTTTCCTCTTATCTTTCTTCTTCCTGCATAAGTGACTAGGTCCAGGAATGGGTGGGATGGCCAAAAGGTGGAAAACAGGTGGGCTAAAGGGGGAAGAGCAGGAGGGAGCAGCCCAGGACTTATTAATTAACAACTTTTACAACTCAGTGTAGGGAGGAGCAATTCCTTGGACAGGTTACCTTAGCAACAGGTTGAAGCAGGGCAGGTTATCTTGATAGGGTGGAGGAAGGGCTCTGAAGTCATTCAGTCCCAAAAGGGGCAGTCTCCAACTTCCTGGACTCACTCAAATGGGCCTCCTTAACCTGACCTGACTCAATTTACCTATCTATACTGTCTAATTTTGGCTTCACTATGATGGTAGAGGGGGAAGAGACAACAGATATATATATATATATATATATATATATATATATATATATATATATATATATATATATAAGTGCACTCACAGGAAGTGCTAGCTGTTGGGAAAAGTATAACAGCAGCTGCACCCCAGGAAAAAAAACCAACATGGCGCCTAAGGACCTTCTCTTCCTACTTTCCCCTTTTCCACTGGCAGAAAAAGTTCCCACGGGTGTGAACTCTCCCACTGGCACCAATATTTCAAATCTCACTGGCGGGGAACCTTAGCCCCAATAAGAACTAATTCCTGGGCTCCAGAACTGATATCTGGAAAAACTTGCCAATAAACGGGTGGCCCGCCATTTATCTAAGCCCTGCCATCTCTCCTTAGATCTATATAAGCACACAGCCTTTTGCAATAAAGTGGAAATCTCCCTGGCAAATTGTCTTGCATGGCGGCTTCTTTCACTAGCCAAACCTACCACTCCACACAGCCTGCAGAAGACCTTGAACTCACACGCACACACAGACACACACACGTGTGTGTGTGTGTCTGTGTGTGCGTGTGTGTGTATGGGGGGGGACATAAGCTCACACTCTTAGCAACAGCTGAGGAAAGCAGACCAAATTAAAATGCACTGGAGTGACAGGTTCATTGAAAAAATAAAAAAAACTGAACCCAAGCTGTGAACAGAAAGCTGTGCTAGGCATGGCAGACATTCCCTGAGGCCCACAGGTGGCCAGCCATCCTAGAAGAAATTAAATCAAAATGCCATCTTCACACACTCAGATAGCAAGAAATAAAACCAACAGGGAATAGCCCTGCAGTGGGTATTCAATAAGTCATTTAAAAGGAACTTGTAGAGTGATCACTACTAAATTAAAGTTGCTGAAGCTCCTCCCCCTTTCCACAAACATGGGAAGTGGTGTGGGTCAGACCAAACATCAGTGCACTTTCAGGAAGTGCTAGCCAAATCCAGCACTCCACACAGCCTGCAAACACTTAGCAGAAGCCTGCAATTTACTGTGGTGAATTGGTGTTATTTACAGCTGCAGCAGTAGTCAGCAGAAGCTGTCTCTGTTTCAGTCAGCAGAGGGCAGCAACACCCACAGTTTCCAATCTTGGGTAATGAGAACTAGAACCCATGAACAAGCTGAATCTCTTTCAGGGTAGCAGATACAGTGGCTTGGTGATCTGTGTCAATCAAGGGGAATGCTTCTGTGTATACGTTCCTGTCACTGGTGTAGTCAATTAGTTGCTCGGCTACCTCAGTCACAGGGGTAAAGACATGGAATCAACACACAGACTCTGGGAGCTGGTGAGAGAACTGACTGGAGACAAGCCTCAAATAGTCGTCCAGTAGCTGTTTATTTTTGGAATGCACATAACTGTTATAGGGTTCGAGTGGGGCATGCCCGTCAATCATACATAAGCAAGACTATATTCATAAGCCAATCATCTTATGCATAACATAACTGCACTGTGAAGTAAACTCTAAATATTGCTGTCCTGGTGGAAAGCAATCTGGAAGGGTCTTTGTCCCTAAGGGAGGGGGCTTACTGAGTCAGGGATTTCATGCCCTGAAGCCCATGACTCTCAGTTTCCTGGCCCTGTAGTGTGTCAATGCTAACCACAAGTGCTGAGTATGTGGTTTCACCCCATCCTGCACGCACTCCTGTCAGGCCTGAACTAATGTGAATATTTCAAGCATTTGGGAGCTGCTCATACCTGCTAGCTGTGCCTGAAAGTAATTCCAACACTTCTGCACCATGGACCATCCATGTAGAACCACAACCACAGGTCCTGTGCTTGAAATAGCCTACTAGGCTCTATGCCACTTTAAAAACCAGCACAGGGAAGGGTAGCACTGGAAGAACCATCAATTAAAGGAAAATCAAGCATTAGAAACAAATCAGAATGGCAGGAAACAAAAAATAAGCTCTTAATAATAAATTGAATGAAAATGGTCTAAACTCATTAATTAGAAGAAATAAATTAGCAGATTTGATTAAACAGCAAGACATAGCCATATGTTGTTTACAAGAGACTAATCTTATACACAAATACATACACCAACTTAGGGTGAAAGGATAAGAAAAAAATGTGCTATTGCAAACAAAAACCAAAAGCATATATGGGTAAATACTCTCATCAGACAAAGTAGACTTCAAGCCAAAATTAATTAGAAGAGACAAAGAAGGTCACTTCATACTAGTTAAGGAATCATCCAACAGCATATTTGTAATGCTTACAAATATTTATGTTCCGAACAACAGTGCATCTACAAACATAAAATAAAACTTTCTCAACAAAAGAAATCAAATAGACCACAATACAATAATACTGGGTGATTTTAACACACTTCTGTCACCATTAGATAGGTCTCCAGACACAAACTAAGTAAAGATTATTCAGAACTAAAATTTCCATTAATCAAATGGGCATAGTATAAAAATATAGAATATATAACATAGAAATGTATAACATATTTGTACATAAGAACATGAAATATAGAATAATATATATGATCTATAGAGAATATAGAACATTTTATACATAAACTGGATTCACTTTTCTCTCAGTGGCACATGAAACATTTTATAATAGATCATTGTCTAGGTCCCAAAGCAAATCTCAGCAAACACAAAAATTGAGATAATACCTTGTATAGTATCGGATCATAATGGAATAAAACTAGAAATTGGCAATAAGATTTAAAAAAGAAACCATTCTAACACCTGAAGATTAAATATAATTTTAAATGAGGAATAAATCAGAATAAATCAGGGAAGAAAAAATAATTCTTAGAAACAAATGAAAATAGAGTAAAGCATATCAAAATCTCTGGGACAATATGAAGGTATTTGTAAGAGAAATGTTTATATCACTGAGTTACTAAATTAAAAAATAAAAATATACCAAATAAATAATATAACATTAAACCCCAAAGCTATAAATAAATAAGAACAAACTAATACCAAAATCAGCAGAAGACAGGAAAAAATTAAAATCAAAGCTGAAATCAATAAAATTTAGAATTAAAAAATCAGTGAAACAAAGAGTTGTTCTTTGAAAGGATGAACAAGGTTGATAAACCCTTAGCCAAAAAAAAAAAAAAAATAGAGAAAGAAGACTCAAATTAACAAAATTAGAGATACAAAAGGAGATATAACCACAGACACTAATTTAATTCTGAATATCTTTAGAAACTATTTTTAAGATTTATACTCCAATAAGCTATGTTATCACAAATATATTGATCCATTCCCAGAGAATTGAATCATGAGAATATAGAAAACTTAAACAGACCAATGTCAAGTAATAAAATTAAAGCAGCTGCAAAAGCCCTTGAACAAAGAAAAGCTGAACTGAGCTCTATCAGACCTTTAAAGAAAAACTAATATCAATCCTCCTCAAATTATTGCCAAATTACTCTATGAAGCCAGTATCACCTTCATACCAAGACCAGATAAAGACACATCAAGGAAAAAAAACTTCAAACCAATATCCCTAATAAACAAAAATGCAAAAAAAATGTAATAAAATATTGGCAAACTACATTCACAAACACATTAAATAATAATACATGATGATCAAGTGGGTTTTATCCCAGAGATGCAAGATTGGTTCAAAGTTCACAAACCAATAAATAAAATTTACTACATAAATGAGGTTAAGAAAAATAATCACCTGATTATCTCAATAGATGCAAAAATAATAAAACAAAATAAAAACATTTGACTAAATCCAGTACCCATTCAGGATTAAAAAACTTACCTCAACATTGTAAAAGCTATATATGACAAACACAAGGCCAATATCATACTGAATAGGGAAAAATGAAAAGCATTTCCTCTAAAAACAGGAACAAGACAAGGATGTTCATTCCTACCACTCCTTTTCAACATAGATCCTGAAACTCTAGCTAGAGCAATGAGGAAATAAAAGGGGAGGGCATGCTGAGTTGGGGGGGGGGGTGGAGGAAGAATTAAAGGAATAAATGGAAAAACAAGAGGTCAAATTATCTCTGCTGATGACTTCATCCTATATTTAGAATTCTAGAGGCACTAAATAAATTTAGCAAAGTAGCAGGACACAAAATCAACATATGTAAATCAACCACTTTCCTATACTCTATTAAATGTATCCAATAAAAAAAGGGAATTAGGAAAACTATTCCATTCATTATAACCTCAAAAAACAAATACTTGGAAATTAATCTAACCAAGTAGGTAAATGGCATCTATAATAAAAATTATAAAACATGGACAAACTAAATTGATGAATATCTTAGAAGACAGACAGATCTCCCATGTTTTTGGATAGACAGAATTAATATTGTCAAAATTACACTACTACCAAAAATGTCGTACAGATTCAATGCAATACCCATAGAAATACCAATGACTTTTATGATAGAACTAAAAAGGACATGTTCTAAAATTCATTTGGAAGAATAAGAGACACAGAGTAAACAAAACAATCTTGATCAAGCAAAGCAATGCTGGAGAAATAATAATACCTAACTTAAAACTATACAAGAACTATAGCAACAAAAGCAGCATAGTATTGGCACCCAAAACAGACATAAAGAATAATGGAATAGAAGACACAGTGACAAATCCCACATAGATTACAGTTATCAAAAACTCATCAAAGGTGTCAAAAACTTATATTGGAGAAAATATAGCTTTTTAAACAAATAGTTCTGAGTATGCATATATAGAAGAACAAAACTGGACTCTATATCTCCACTTTAACAAAACTCAACTTAAAGTGGATGAAATTTAGGAATTAAATAATAAGCCCTGCAACTGTTAGAAGAAAACTAGGTTCAACACACCCAATACATTGGTACACACACACACATATCATGGCACACATATCACATAACAAGTCTCCTAAAGGGCAAGAAATGAACCTAAGAATCAGTAAGTTAGATAGGCTTAAATTAAAAGATTATTCACATAAAAGCAAATAATTTAAAGCATGAAGAGAGAGCATACACAATGGAAGATCTTTGCTTCCTGCTTCTCAGATAAGACATTAATATCCAGAATATTGAAAGAACTACAAAAACTGAATACTACAAACCAATTAATAAATTGGCAAAGAATCTAAATAGACACTTCTCAAAGAGGAAATACAAATGGCCAACAAATATGTGAAAAAAATGTACAATATCATTAACAAATCAAAACCTTACACTGAGATTTTATCTCAATACAATTAGAATGGCAAGTATCAAGAACACACATAATAATAAATGTTGGAAAGGATGTGGAGGAAAGGCACACTCATACATTATTGGAAGGGCTGCAAATTAGTGCAACTATTCTGGAAAGATTTATGGAGAGCCCTCAAAAAAAAAAAAAACTAGAAATGGACTACTCTGTAACCCAACTATCCCATCCCTTGATATATTTCCAAAACACTCAAAATTAGCATACCATTAGAATGCAGCCACATTCGTTTGTAGCAGCCAATTCACAATAGCCAAGCTATGGGACCAACCTAAGTGTCCATCTGCAGGTGAATGGATTAAAAACTGTGGTGTATATATACAATACAGTTTTTCTCAACCATAAAGAAAAATTATGACATTTGCTGGTAAGTAGATGAAACTGGAAAACATTAACATGTTTCTGTCTATCCAAAAACATAATAAGAGAAATAAGCCAGACCAAAAAAGTTAAGGATCATATATAAAAAGCTGTGGGGAAATCACATGGAAATAGAAGAAAGATCAGTGGAGCAATGCAAGGGGATTGAGAGTGTGGAAAAAAAGAATGGGAAAAGGGAGAAACAGTGGACTGAATCTCACCAAACTTCCCTATGTCTGATATGAATATACCACAATGAAGTTACCTGTATATAGAACCATAATGAACTAATTTTCAACCATAAATAAATTGAAGAAAGATCAACAGAGTGTGTGGGGAGTGGTGACAGAGAATGGGAAAGCAGTGTCTGATATTGGGGTCTCTGATGACCTCATGGCTGTGGCATGCCAGGTGCCTGGGACTGTTCCTGTGCAAGAGCACAGGATGCTTAGCTGCTGTGATAATGCCCTTCATGAGGAGGCTCTATGCAAGAGTCTTATCAGCTTTGACCTTGCTCTCAGGCTCATAGCTCCTGGGTCTAGAGGAACTCTCTTGCTAGACAACCACAATGTTTCACCTCTGTTACTTCTGAGGCTTCCCAGGTTCTCTGTGTGCCTGGGGAGTCCTTGGTCCTTGGAGAGTAGCACCACATGCCCAGGCATTAAAAGACACTTGATTCTGAAAGCTTTCATTCTGCTCTTGCTGGTAGATGCCACTTTTGGCTGTGGCAATCTCATTGTATATATTTTTCAATGGACTTATTTCAATGTCATTCTGATAGGGCCACACTGGGTCACAAGGCAAATACTAATCAGGACAACATGACAATATTTTCTATGATTTTCAGGGGAAAGGGAAATGTAGAGATTTATGTTTTTCAAAACAGCAAGTTCAGGTGTGATTCTCATAAGATGGTTCCTCAATATGCCACCATACTTATAAGCCTGTTCTGTAGTTCTGTATCTCCAGAACCAGCTAAGCTTTGACTGTTTCTGCTAGACAGCTTTTCTGTGACAATTTTGTCTACTATGTTTCTCTCTTTCCCTTTGTGTCATTCTTCCCCCAAGCAATGCCCAGCACTGCCAATACAATGTCAGTGCTAATGCACTCTTTCTTGTCCTCTGTTCCCAAATCAGCATCTCTGAGTCTCTCCAAGTCTCTAACCATTAAATATTGAACTTCAACATATTTTCTCAGTCACCCACCTCACTGAGTAACTGCTCTCCAACATTCAATTCCAAGAATGGAGAAGTTGAAAAGTGCTGCCTACTTCTAGTCCACCATCTGGATTCTCCTTCCCTCTTAACAAATTTTGAAGTGGAAAATATTTTATTGTTAACTACAAGCACTATGCTGTTCAGCTAACCTCCTGAACTTATTCTATTGGTATCACTAAAACTTTATACCTATTAAACAACCACTACACATTTCCTTCTATGCCAAACCCTGGTTACCACTATTGCATTCTCTTCTATTATATAGTATATATGTCTATGTCTATGTATATGTGTGTGTGTGTATGTGTGTGTGTGTGTGTATGTATAGGTACACATATATATCATATATACATGTATATATGTATATTTGGTATATATATACACACACATATATATCATATATTGTATAGTCATATTTTGGCCACAATCTATTTTAAGTCCTAAATGCCTCTAATTCCTGCATATATTAGATACCCATATAAGTATTACATATGAAAAAGAAAGTATTACATATGTAGATAACATAGAGAGATATTATAATACATGGATACAAATACATATTATATATGGTATGTAAGAAATTTTAGAGGTGAAATGACAAGGTTATGAAATCTTAAACCTAATTGGTGCATTAATCCCCTGATAAGAATTAACTTGGTCGTAATAGACAGGGTGTAGCTGGAAGTGATAGGACATTGGGACATATATTTTTGGGTAAATATTCTGTCACAGGTGAGTAGAACAGTCTCTCTCTCTCTCTCTCTCTCTCTCTCTCTCTCTCTCTCTCTCTCTCTCTCTCTCTCTCCTTCCTAATTGTCATGTCCTGAACCACTTTCCTCTGCATGTCCTTTCACTATAATGTTCTGCTTCACCTTGGGCCCAGAGCTATGAAATTGGCCATCTGTCGAGTGAGATCTTTGAAAAAAAAAAAACAAGCCCCCAAATAAACTTTTAATCCTCCACTTTGTTCTTTTCAAATCTTTTGGTCACAGTGATTTAAACAAACAAACAACAACAACAAAAAAAACTGACTAAAACAAGACTACTATCAAATTTGCTTGTGTCTTTAAATATGAACTATAAGAGTGTTCTGTTGTGGGGAATAAAACTGACAAGTTAGATAATATTAATTTTTTGATTTATGATTTCTAAATTAAACAATATTAAAATTAAAAAGCAGTTAATTTTATTTATAAATGAGCTTATTTCAGCACTGTTTTAGTCAGTTTTTGTTTTGTTTCATTTTGTTTTGTTTTGTGTGGCTGTGACTAAAAGATATGACCAGAACAATTTTAAGGGAGGAAAAGTTTATTTAGGAGCTCACAGTTTTAGGGGTCTCAATCCACAAAGAGCAATCTCAATTCCTTGGGGCTCCAGGAGAGGCAAAACATAGTGGCAAAAGAGTGTAGCAGAGGGAAGAGGCTCACATGTTGATCAGAAGGCAGAGAAAGAAAGTCCATTTGCCAGATAGACAAATATACACCCCAAAGTCATGTCTCCAATTTCTACCTCCTCCAGCCACACACTAACACTTCAGTTACCAATCAGTTAATCCCTATTAGGTGATTAATTCACCGATTGGGTTAAGACTCTCACACACCAGTCATTTTTCCTCTAAATCTTCTTGCATTGTCTCACATGTGAGCTTTTGGGGGACACCGCACATTCAGGCCATAACATTTCACACCATTTTAAAATGTGTTCTCTATCATTTTGAAAGGTGCTAAAGCATATGTCCTGTGCTATATTAGTAACATGAAAATGTTCTTCCATAATGTGCCTCTACCCCACTCAATCATTTATTTACACTTGTAATTTAGGTCAACAGAATAGGTACTTCATAGTATTTAGAAAAAAATAAAAATATACTTTGTAAAATATATGAAAGTTATGTCATGGAATTATCTTCTTTTCATAACTTTATCACATCCATGCATTTCCCCTATGTAAATACTGTTATGCATTTTTGATACAGAAAAAGCAGAGGAAGAGAATCACCATAGTTAACTTACTTCTTTCAAACACAATCATAAAAGAATTTGTAGAGCAGGGGAACTTAATTGTGAATTTATAAAGAAAAGATGCAGCAATAGAAAAGGAAGATAATTTCTCATGGAACTATTATCTTTGTCCTGTTCTCATCTAAAAATTTTTTCTTTTCTTGTTGAGAATCTTGCTCTCTCTCAGTTCTAAAGTGTGATAACTCATGTTTCATGGGCTAGAATAACTTAATAAAATATTTCAAATACACAATTTTATTACATATATCTGTGTTGATTGCATTGGGGTAAACACTAGTGATTGTCTAGGAAAACTTGTTGTTCTGGGCTAAGTGAGATAAGGAGGATAAGAATTTGATACAGAGGAAATGGAGAGGGTAAATTGGCCACTTACTTGACTCCCATTTTCAGGTGAGGATCAAAGCAGAGTGAACTTGACTGTAAAGTAAGAGTATACTCATGAAATCATCTTAAGAAATTCAGTTACACAGTGAGCATGCACACTATCCTATGACTCTCACTGCTTATAGGCATGATGTGACCCTTCATTGTATCTAGCCTGCCACTGCAAAAAAAAAAAAAAAAAAACATGTGAGTAATAATATGTTCAAAACCATGTCTGTTGAGTCCTGCAAGTTCTTTTCTTTGGATCAGTAAACAGTATGTTGGTATGATTATAGCTCTGGAGTTGAAGAGTTTATAATTTTTACATAGTTTTCCAGGTACATAGATAACTATATATAGAGAGAGAACTTTCTCTCTCTCTCTCTCTCTCTCTCTCTCTCTCTCTCTCTATATATATATATATATATATATATATATATATATATATATATAATGTACATCCAGATTTTCAAAGATAGATGAAAAAAAGTGATCTAGTAACAAATGTTAAACATAAGTCTATATGCTCCAATAAATTTTATTCATATATGACAAATTTATGTCATAATTTATGGTAGAAAAACATGATGTTACATTATAAAACTGAACAAAATTATTTAAAATGCCACAAAATAAATATCAAGTGGAAAAAATCTTCCATGTTATAAAATGAAAGACTTTTTAAAAAATTATATTTATCTGAATTATTATTCAATTTTTAGTTTAATTAAAACTTTATATATAATAGATTATTATATGCCTCCACAGGCAACTAAATCAGTCAGGGTCACTCCAGATGAATTGGGTTGGCACTAAATAATCACACAGAGAAAATAACTTTTTGGGGGTTCACAGGTGGCTTCTCAGGCCCAGCTCCCACAAGGAAAGCAAGAGAGGGAGACTAAAAGAGAGAGCACACACACCTGAAACCATCCTATTTATTGAGAGGAGCTGTTCCTTAGAACATTCAATCCAAAAAAAGATAAGGAGTAGTATTACAAAGGAACAAGAAGGCAATACTTCCATTGGGTAAAGGCCACTCCCCTGCTGAGCCCAGATGGGGATCCACCAGCTTCCTGCACAGCAAAAACCAGTCTCCGCTTTTCCATTGTTCAACTCTAGAGGGAACTCAGCTCCTATGTGGCAGTTCCCCACAATTATATCAATGTTTCAGTATAACAGAATAACAAGTCCATAAGAGTAAAGAATAGGTGATCGACTATGTAGTATGTGTGCATATATGTGTATATATATATATATATATATATATATATATATATATATATATTATTAAATATTTAAGTGTGTGTATATATGTGTGTGTAGAAATATGTGTGTCTACAGTTGCTGTTAATAAGTTTCCAATTTTTATTTATTCTGAGCTTAGTGACTATTAGAGAAAAAGTAAACACCCTTGAGATTTCCTAACGTGTCTTCCTTTTTCAATAGTAATGACTTGACACTTGAATGGTGCTTTGTGTGCAGCCACTTATTTCTCCCACCCCTGGGGGATGCCTTAAACTTGGAGAAAGTTTATCTCAGTGTGTTGTATAAATGGCTTTACCCAAAAGACCTCTTTCAGAAGCAATTGTAAAAGTCAGGAGGCACAATTGAGATGGAAACAGGAGTGACTCCCTACCAAAGCTGGCACCTCTGGAGAAAACTCTGAAAGTATTGAGTATGTTCACTCTGATGAGTCAACTTGCTCTTCAGACAAAAGAGTTTTGAACTCCCTAAACAATTATGTGGTTACAGACTTGGTAAAAACATTAATAACATTTTAATAATGTAATTATCTGTAATCTTTATAACTAGCCCCAAGTGACTTATTGTAGAACAAGAACTTTCTTAACAAAAATCAGTTTCAAGGAGACTAGTTTTAATTGCATTAAAATGCAAAATGATGGCTTTAATCAGCTCATGTTTGCTCTGTGTATAACAAGTGAACCGTTTTTGGTAAAGGTCTCAATAAGCAACATGTCTGAAGATTAGGAATTGCTGAAACCACTCATTCTGGAGAGAAAATAAATACTGTAGAGGCTTCTAAAGTTATTCTACCTTCCTGTTCTTTAGATTGGGAGAAAAAAATTCTTAAGTCCAAAATTTCAAATTTTTCTTGTTTTGTGTTTATACGGACAAAAATATTCAAAATATTTTAAAGAGACTGATTCAGTCCTTTATTCTTTTTAAATAGTCCATGAAAATGGTAAATACTGCTGCTGATTTGCAATATACAGTATATACATGGATATGTGGCAGATAAGAATATAGATTTAAAATTTGATTTGTGAGTTTCAATAATGTTTCATTAATTATTATATTATGTTTGACTTAAGGAGAATGAGGAAACAATTCTAGTGTGAAATTGCTGACCTGTAAAATAGATAGAACCTTATTAACAACAACCCCTCTTTCATGTGGCTGTTGTGGATGTCAAATAAGTTTGAGGTAAGATAGAAGAAATAACTGGTAGAAAGGAGACATAAAGGAAGGAGAGGGAAATAAGCTTTATTTCTGGAAATTTCTGCATTTAGTTCATATTTTAATTGGAGAAAAATCCCTCAACTTTCAACAAGTCAGGCAAGGATTGTAGGTGAACAAAAAACTACAGAAACCTCATTTCTTGAAGGTCACAAGGAAATGCAATTTTAATCCAGAAGTTCCACAAAATTTCCCATGTCAGTCATTCCATAAATAAGTCAGTTACTCTTCAAGTCAGTTACTCCCAAATTCCTGGAAAATTTGTACATTTATCAAAACAGTGTTATTTAAAACCCCAATAAACTGACCAGGTAAGAGAGATGTAAAATTTCAATAAACTATAATTTAGGGAACTTTCTGGTACTATTTACTGGTCAAATAATAAAAAAACACATCATCCTGAAGATACAGATATTTACCAGACCACCAGAACTTGTCTTGAAATCATTACCACATACATTTTCATAACCAATGCTCACCAAGTTTACCTAAAAAAAGAGTTGGGAACTCTGAAACCATGTCTCACTCTCAAAATAGCCCAAATCTTCCCTTGAATGTGTATTCCTTACTCTACCCGCACGATGTCTTTTTCAAGATTGTCCTCAATTTCCCTTGTATAGGTATTTGTTTTCCTAAAAAGAAACTCTGCCTATTCCTCTGAATGACCTGTGCTATAAATTCTTTTCCATTACATATGTTAAGAACCCTAGTGGTCCTGAGTCAAGTTCCTTCTTCTCTCTTTAGACCCTTTTCAAAGACCCTCTTGTCTCATGACAACTTGATACATATTAACCATATCAAATAGCATCACATGTAATAAGTATCCAAAAAATAGCTTTAATCATTCAGCCACCCTAATTACAATGTGTATTTTTTTCCTATAGTAATTTCAAATATCGTTTTCACACTCTTTTTTTTTTTTTTTTTGGAGAGGGAGGCAGGACATGGGATGAAACCCAGTAGTGTTCCCAAGCCTTTTCCATTTTTTATTCTGAGACAGGGTCTTGCTAATTTCTCCAGGATGGCCTTGAATTTGAGATCTTAGTGCCTCAACCTCTTCATTGCTGGGATTACAGGTATGTGCCACTGCACCCAGCCACTTATGTTTTTCAGTTACATTCATTTTATAAGAATAAAAAGAAATTCAGTATGGAAGAACAATTTATTTGTTTACAGAAGACTGAAACTAAAGCTTTATCTCTCACTCTGAATATAAAATCAATTCAAAATGGATCAAAGACTTAAAAATTAGACCAGAAACAATGAAACTCCTAGAATAAAACACATGGTAAACATGCCAGCATATATGTCAGGCAACAACTTTCCCAACAGAACCCCTGAGGCACATAAAATAATATCAAGCACTAATAAATGGAATTTCATCAAATTAAAAAGCTTTTTGTACACACACACAAAAAAACAATGAATGTGAAGAAAAAATGGGAGAAAATCTTTGTTAGCTACTCTTTTGACAGAGGATTAATGTCTAGAATAAATAAAGAACTCAAAAAAATTTTAAAAACAGTAAATAAATGGACAAATGAATTAAAGAGACCCTTCTCAAAAGAATAAACACAAATGACCAACAAATATGTAAAAAAATGTTCAACATCAGTGGAAAAATTCAAATCACAACTACATTGAGATTTCATCTCACACCAATCAGAATGGCAGTTATCAAGAATACAAATAAAAATAATTGCTATAGATGATGTGGAGAAAAGGAACACTCTCATACTGTTGATGGGACTGTAAATGATAAAAACCACTGTGGAAATTGGTATGGAGTTTCCTCAATGACTAGGCATGGAGCCACCATGTGACACACCTACACCACTCCTCAATATTTATCCTGAAGAGTTAAAATCATCATACTGCAGTGATACTTGCATAATCATGTTTATAGAAGCACAATTTACAATAGTCAAACCATGAAGCCAGTCTAGGTGTCCATTAATAGATAAATGGATAAAAAAATGTTTTATATATATACAAAGGATTTTTCTTCAGACATAAAGAAAAATGAGATTATATCATTTGCAGGAAAATGAATGCAACTACAAACTATCATGCTAAGAGAAATAAGTCAAACTCAGAAAATCAAAGGTTGTATATTTTTCTCAGATGCAGAAGCTAGAGAAGAAAAAGGAAAAGAAAGGATGGAGCATGGCATATCTCATGAAAATCAAAGGGAGATCAGTAGAGGAAAGAGACCAAGGGATGAGAGGCAGGGAAGGAGAGGCGAGGTGCTGGGGAGAGGTACTGGCCAAATTATACTGTTACATTATGCACATGTACAAATAATTAGCAAAAAAATCCTCTGATTATGTACAACTATAATGCACAAAAATGTGGAAAATTTTTAAAAGAGAAAAATCAATCAATAGAAATATAATGGACTCAACTAAGGTTGTGCTAATATTTGGCAGTAATGTCCAACCTGAAAACCATGTCTTCCAATTGCAAGTCTGGGGGTGCATCCAATATCTCATAATTATAATTATAATTGCTAATTATCTCAATTGCCCTCAATAACATTACCAGAAGCCTAGCCCAGGGACACTGCCTGGGTTCTGATAACACAAGAGTAACCACATTCTTGGATGCTCCCTGTGACTAAAAGACTGTAGGAAGGGAACTGGTGAGGAATGTACCTGCAGCAATGAAACTGAATTTAAGCTTTAAGACTCTCCTTTTACCTTGAAGCCAGAATTTGCTTCCCTTTGCCACTTTTAATAACATGGGAAATTTAAATTTTAAAAATCTATGGGCCCAAAGGTTAGTTATCCCCTTGTCTCATTGGCAGCACATGTTGACCCTTGTAATTCCTATCCTGTCAAATGGAACTTTTTAGTCTATTTGGGATTTCTATAAAAACAATATAAAGTTCTGTTTGTTTGCTGTTGTCCAGGGCTTTTCAACCAATTTGGAGTTTCTCTGCAATCAACTTAGAGTTCTTAAACTACTTGTTTGACAGGAAAATTTCCCCTTTACAGGCGTTATTTAATGCAAATTTGTTTGGAGGAGACACTAAGAGGAATAGATGAGGTATAAGAAATTTTAAAAGAAATAGATAAAAAGGAGGGATAAGGAAAGGAGAAGGGAAAGATTTTAATTCAGAAGCTTCTCATACTTTTTCACTCCTGTAACTCCCCCAAACAGTCTCTCCCCCAAGCCAATTGCTCACAAATTTCTGAGAAATCCATATACCTATCTGTATAATGTTAATTAAACTCCCAAATAAATTAATTTAGTAAAGGAAGGTGTGATATATTAAAGAACATATAATTCAGGGAACTTTCTGTTAGTTAGTTGTTAGACATGAGCAGTGGGTCAGAAGTTTAAGAAAATTTTTAATTACAGAGCGAATCAGTTAATGTATAGCCCTGCCTAAGTGACACCCCCAGGATTTAACAATATAGCTATTTTGCCTGATCTCAGTCAGCTCTATAAACTATTCCTCTTTCAACAGGAAAAAGATAAATTTGGAGGAAGAAAAGCTTATGCTTTATAAGAAATACCTAATTGCTAAATCATCTTAAATAAGATCCTGTAAAAACAACCTGGACCAGAGAGTTCCAGAACTAAGAAAGCAGGATGATTAATATTGGAACTCATTGACCACAAATTCTATAAAACCAGTTCCACTTAGAACTTATCAGCCAAATGACCAAGAGTTGCCCTTGGTTTTTAGCTAATGGTTTATGCCCTTGGTTTATAGTCAAGAGGTGGTATTTGGATGGACTTTCTAACAATCTCCCTTCTACTTAAGTAAAAGCTGGGACACAAAGAAGTGAGTTGTTAATTTCCTTTCTTAGAGGGATCCACTCTCTCCAGTGAGGGAGTTCCCCCTTCTTCCTTCTCTTCTAATAAATTTTGCTATACTTTCACTTAGCATGTGTGCACATTGAAATCCTCTCATATAAAGACACAGGAGCTTAAAACACAACCCAGTTTTTGGTAGTGATACTGCCAGTTATTGATGACCAGTTCTGCTCCCTCACATGTTGAAGTATGACATAAGAGAAGCACGCCAAGGCAAGCATATAAAGCAGAATTTATTTAAAAGGGGTAACATAGACTTCCCTATGGAGGGAGGAGGGGACAATAGCTGGTACCCTGGTATCCCAAGTAGTGAAGGTGTTTTTGCCTTTTTATATGTCCTAGGCTTCCTTTGTTCTTCTGCTCTCTTTTCCTTATCTCTCTCCTTTCTCTGTATGTGATGATATACAGGAGATGCTCAGGTGAGATGACCAAAGGTGAGAAGTAGATGGACTGGAGAGGCCAGTTTGGAGTGATCTGGGCAGGAAGAGGGCATAATTAACAATTCCATATATGGAGAGACAATCACTGAGACAGATTACCTTTTAGCAACAAGTTGGAGCAGGAGCAGGTTATCTTGATAAGAGTGGAGGGAAGGCTCTGAAGAATTAACATTTTATTTCCTCCATTCTCTGGATCTGACCCTTGCCTATCTGCCTAATTCTGGCTTCAGTAGGATCTTCTTTCAGGAATTTGCTTTTCTGTGTTATCATTTCCAGTGCTATCTATTGATCGGATTATAAAGACTATGTCAGCCTGAGGATCCAGAGATTGACCAGATGACCAAAACCTATCTTGAGATCACCACCAGATTGATATCATTCCTACATATTTTCCCACACCCAATAGAACCCCAAACAGCATCTCTCACTCTTGATATGGCCCATATTTTCCCTTGCTTTACCCCAAAGGAATCTATCTTTACTTTTTCCCATTCTTATTTGCATTTTTATCTGCTTTTCTGAATAAGCCTCTGTCTATGCCTTTGACTGGCTTGTGCTGCAGCTCTGTTCCCATTACTTATGCCAAGAAACCTGCTGGTGAGTTTCTCCTTCTCTCTAGGAACTTCTCAAACTCTTCTTTGGAGACATCTCTTCTCCCTTGACATAGAGACATAGCATGTCTGTCTGGGAGATTTGTTGTGTAAATGAAAAGCACTAATTCCATCTTAAAGATCCTTAGAGAACTTTTGATTACAGCACAGCTGGAGTCATTCCATGACTGCCAAAACAGGTGATCTTGATCAGGTATTCCTTGTCCATCTTTAACTCAGTATTGGTCAGGTGGGGTCTTATCCCTGATAGCAAAGTTGCTGTTGCCTGGAAGATAACTCCCACATTCAAAAGATGTTGATCAGATGAGACAACCTTCCTGAAATCCAGGGTCAAAGGACTCAGGGGCAAAGGGTATGGATGTAAAATGGAGGAAGAAATGCCAGGTTTTAAATCCTGCTTTCAGTCATCCATTGGACATTTTCAGGCAAAGTGAAGAATGTAAATCCTTGTTACAGGATCTAATAGTGACAATGGCTGATCTGCTCTTAGTAAAGTTTACAAAGAACTGGTTTACAGAATGAAGATTTTATGCTTTATCATTTAGCTGATTTGATTATATTTTTCATTGTTTAAAAAAATCCTACAACAACTAGATTTATTTAAAAAACATTTTTTTTTGGTACCAGGGTTTAAACCCAGGAGTATTTAACCACTGAGCCACATCCCCAACTCTTTTTATCTTTTTAATTTTTATTTTGAGACAGGGTTTGTCTAAGTTGCTTAGGGTCTCACTAAGTTACTGAGTTAACTTTATACTTGGAATCCTGAGCCACTGGGATTATAGGCATGAACCACCCCACCTGGCTCATTCAAATTTTCATTTGTCCTAAGGTCTGTTTTTTGTTGTTCTTTCTTTGTTTGATTTGTTGTTGTTGTTTGTTTTATTTTCACCTCTAATTAAAATAACTATTGTTTTGCAATGATATCATATGTTTTACTGGATTATATTCTCTAAAGCTTTAAATATCTGTTAGTTTGGATATAATGCTGTTAATCATGATTGTTGTCTTAAAATATTGTAGAAGTAACTAAACTGTTTTGCTAAGTTGCTAAGCTCTCTAATAATAATACCTTATATATTATTTAAAGTTATTTTGTATAAAGTGTGCCATATCTCTGTAGTTAGTAAAGGGCAATCCTCCTTTACTTATTCTTCATCTCAAGACAAATTTCAAAATTTCAGTATAGGTGTGAAGAGCAGACTATGCCCTGCTCTGAGTTACTCTTTGATGTATAAAACAGCAGTTTTCAGGCTGTGTCTATACCTGAGTTACCCCATTTTGTAAAGAAGTCATTTGCCATAAGGTATTCAATTTTGAGTTTAAGTGCTCAGGCAGAATGACTTTTCACTTTGTATAAGCAAGCAAACACCATCTGCCTGGCACAATCATAAGGCACAAATAAATAAATAAGTAAATAAATAAATAAATAAATAAATAAATAAATAAATAAATAAATTAGTTAATAAAAATGACCACCTGTAGAATTACTGAATTAATCAGAAATACATGGATGAATGAGTATATCAAATTCATATTTTTTTAAAAAAACAAGCCAATGAATATGCACTGGTTTTCTTCCTATTGTTCTCTAGGAGCCTGGGTATCAGGAGATCAGATGACTCACAAGAGTAACTAGACACTTAGAGGGGTGCTGTCTTTTCTTGGGTCATGACTAATCAGGGTTAAAATACTGGCTGCTTTTTCCTTATCCCTTTAATCTTAGACTAATCTTAGACAGCAGGGTTAAAATACTGGCGGCTTTTTCCTTATCCCTTTTATTTCCTTGACTTTGGTCTCCAGATTTGGGGTTTAAACATTCAGCAGGCCAGTATCATTAGTCTTGAAATGTGAATTATGGGTTTTAATTTTAATGCCTCTAATTTTACATTTATCCTTTCCATTTAATTAGGATCAGTATTAGCCCTGGAAGACAGCATCATATCCACTTGTCCTGAAGAATATTATTGTCTTAAATTAAATTCTGCAAAAAAAAAAAAAAAAACAGCAATTGTTTAAAGTGAAATTAGCAAGAGGAAAAACATATTTGTTTTGCTAATAGCTTTGAACCAAGAAACATAATTTTATATATTTACTAAAGAGGAATAAAGAGATAATTTTTACACAAGAATAAATCAATTTTATTTAGAATAGTTGAAATTCAAACAATCTAAATGTCCAGAGATTGACGAATTGATAAACAAATGATGATGTATCCAAACAATGAGATACTACTCACTGGTGGAGTTGCAACAATTACTTATATATTCCATAATTAGGTTAAATTCCAAAAGTGTCACATGGAATGAAAAAATCCAGAAACAAATAATACACACTCTTCATGATTCCATTCATGTAATATTGTAGAAAAATAATTCATGCTGACAGGAAGGTAACAGTTGCCAGTGGCTGGGAGTGATGCCAAGAGAAGTTATTTGAAAGAGGCATGAGAAAAGCATTTTGAGTTAGGGAAAGGTACAATAGCATGATAGCAGTAATACCCAATGAATATTCATCAATACCAGCTTAATATATGTTTAAATGCTGAATTTTGTGATATTCAAATAATACAATAATGAACTTGATTTTTTTTAAAGAAGAGAAATGATGCAGAGTTATAAAAGTGGGGTGAAAAGGGACATAGTGTACTAATTAAATCCCCAGTAGTTAATGGCACCAATCATTAATAGAGGACATGATAAACTGAGGATTCTTGTTTAAAAAAAAAACAGCACAATTAGTTTTTTGCTACATAAAAATAGGACATCAAGAGATGTCAGCAAGAGGGCAGAACAGGACTTTCCAATGCTCATATAAATATCAATTTAAACAGCTATGTATATATAAAATACCTCCATGAAAGGAAAGCGGGTGAGAGAATAGAGCACTTGTGTTTAGTGCAGAAATAAGAAAAAATGGGTTTTAAAAGTGTAGGAAAACCAAATTTTTGTCACATGGCTGACTACACCCCTGAGACCTGGACAGAGATACCATATATATGGTGAAAGAGAAGAAAGTGAGCACCAGACTTTGCTTTGGACCCACCACTAGGCAGGCCCATCTGGCCACAAATTCCAGACCAGTGTCTGTGGACTCCTGTGGAGCCCACAGAGAAGTCCCAGTGCCAGGCCAGATCCTGGCCTCCAGGATTATGCAGTGAACTCACTCTCCATGCCTGTCCACTACCAGTCAATGTCAGTGGCCTTGGGATCAAGCCTTTTCTTAGCACCTTATAACATTCTCAGCAGTGTGAGGATCCCAAGACCAGGTCAAACCCTGATGATCTTAAGTTCTGTACCTGCTCCAACGGGTACAGGTTGGTCCCATGGTCATGGGCACCAGAGGACTCAAAGTCCAGGCATGTTTTAGCAGATCAGTCTCCAGGCCAGCCACCATGGGCTCAGGAAACACATTCACCCCTGTAGACTCAAGCTCCAGGTCTACCCCTGTTCTAATTCAGCCCTCATGAACTCAGAGTCCAGACCCAGCTCAATGGACTCAGGCACCAGCTCCATCCCAGCAGCCTGGCAATATCTGAAGACTCAGTCTTAATGCACATCTCAATACCAGGCTTCAGTCTGAGGTCTCCTGAAACTAGGCTCCAGGGTCATCCCTACACACTCATGCATCAGGTTTACCCCAGAGGATCCAGGTATAGGCCCAACTACCTGCTAACCCAGGCACCAGGCCATCCTGCCCAAGGACTCCAGAAGCAATTCCAACCTTTGGACCACAGCAGAAGGCTGGGTCAATATCTCTGGACAGGCTGACTGCTAAAGGGTGTTCCCAGATAAAGCAAGACTACAAAGACTAAAATGAGTTACTTCATCTTCAAATGTGCAAAAATCAATGTAAGGAAACAAGAAACACACACACACACACACACACACACAAATCAAAGAGACAAAATACCACCCCCCCCAAAAAAAAAACCCTGAAATAATCTTCCAGCAGCTGACCCCAAAACATGAACATATATGAACAGCATAACAAATAATTTGAAATAATTTCTTTAAGAAAGCTCTATGAACCTCAAGAAAATAATAATAATAGAAACATTCTAATTTGGGGTGAAAGATGAATATTCAAGTACATAAAGATAAAAGTTCTCCAATCAGATTCAATCCACACAAAACTAACCAAGACATGTAATAACCAAATTATCAAAAATCAAGCACAAAGATAGGATTCTGAAAGCAATAGTAGAGACTCCAATGACACATGAGGAAGTTCAAGTAATTCTAGCATGGATTTTTCATAAAATGCTTTATAGGCCAAAAAAGAATGTGACAACATATTTGAAGTTCTAACAGAAAAAAAAATTGTCAACCAAGATTACTGTGTCTTCAAAGCAGTCCTTCAGAAAAACAAAAGTGGGTGGAGTTCATTACCACCAGACCTTCCTTATGAGAAATGCTAACTTGAATTAATTAATTTCTTTTGCCCATTGTTTTTTTGTTTTTAATTAATGAATGATATGAAAATATAGGAAAGTATAAAAGTAAATACAAACTCAGAATACCCTAATAATGTCATCATGGTGTTTCAATCATATATAATTTAAGTATCAATGTTAAAAGGCAAAACTATAAAAAAATAGTGTTTTCCATTAACTTTGTGGGAGAGTGGAATAAAACTACAGTTGATTTTTTTAAAGGATTTTCTTAAGCATGGTTTTTTTATGCATTCAAATTTAAGCCACTACCAAGTTAAAACAGTCTATTATAGAAGATTTCTTTTAATACTCATGATATCAAGAATGTACAGATGTATAATACAATATGAAAAGTAAGGAATCAAAAGTATACCTCTAGAGTGAATCACTTAATAAAAAGGCAGAAGGCAAGAGGGAAATAAATAAACGAAGTATCTGCAAAGCAACCTGAAAAGTAATTTTAAAAGTGCAGAAGTAGATTCATACCTCTCAAATGATAACCTTGAATATAAATAGGTTAAATTTTCCAGTTAAAAGATAAAGAGTGATTGAATGGATAACAACAAAAACAAGACCCTTCTACATGCTGCCTATAAGAGATTCAATTTATTTATATGGGCACAAATAGACTGAAAGTGCATGAACACACACACAAAAAAGATATTTCATACTAATAAGAATCAAAAGAGAGCAGGAGTACCTATACTTGGATCATATGGACTCTAAGTCAAAATTGCCAAAAGAGAAAAAAAAAAGGTAATGATAAAGGGTCAATTCATCAAGATAATCTAAAAATTATAAAATTATATGCACTCAAAATAAAAGCACCTACATAAATGTAAAGCAAATATTATTAGACTAAAAAGAAGACAGAGGGTATAATACATTAACAGTAGCAAATCTTAATAAGAACAGATCAACAGAGAGAAAATGATTAAGGAAACATAGGACGTAAAGTAAACTTTAGACAAAATGGACCTAACAAAAATATACAGAACATTCCATCCAACATCAGCAAAATACACATCCTTTCCAAGTGTACAAGGGACATTCTCCAAGATACAATATATGTTGGGCCTAAGAACAAGTCAACAAATTTAAGAAACCTGAAATCACAAAAAGCATATTTCTTGAGGGATAAAACTACATACTTACAACAGAGGAATTTCAGAAAATTCACAAATACATGGAAAATAATTAGCATGCTTCTCATAAAAACAATGGACAAATAAAAATTTTTAAAATAATTTTTAAAAAATATTAGGATAAATGAAAATCAAAGAACAACATAACAAAACTTATAAGGTAAAGGGGAAAAAGCAGTTCTAAGAAGAAAATTTATAGCAAAGAACACTTGTATCAAAGACAGATCCAAATAAACAATATTATCACTCAGAGAACCAGAGAACAGTAACAAAGATATTCAAAGTTCTCAGAAGGAAGTAAATAATAAATACCAGAGCAAACATAAGTAAAATAAAGACTAGAAAGTTTAAAATACCAAAAACAAACAAAAACCTAAGAATAGGTATTTTAGAAAATAGAATCCATGAACTCTTATATATACTAAAAAAAAGGATGAAAATGAAAAAGACAATATTACAATTGATAGTACATAAATACAAAGGACATATTCTGAGTAATTTTAAGCCTGCAATTATAAAACAAAAAATAGATAAATTTCTAAAAAACATAAAAACAACAAATACTGAATTGTGAAGATATAGAAAATTGGAAAAGATGAATAACAAATAAGGTGATCAAAAGAATTCCATAAAAGAAAAGCCCAGGACCTGATAGTTTACCACTGAGTTCTATTAAACTTTTTAAAAAGGAAATACTGACAACAATCTCAAACAACTCCAAAATATTTAAGAAAAACGAATATTTTCTAAGTCATTTAAAGAGCTTGTGTTATCTTGATACTTGGTATATTGGCTTTGAGCCAGACAAGAAAAAGAAAGTTGTAAGTCAATATCCCTGGTGAATGTAGTTGCAAAAAATCCTCAACAAAATACTAAAAAACTTATCTCAATAGTGAGAAAACAATCCAATAAAATAACTAACTAAATTTTATCCATTACTAACTGCTTCATTCATCTACTCCTCAACAAAGCATAACATCCTGGAATATAACTTAAGAGTGAATAAATCATCAAACTAGGCACTGACTGTGAGGAACACCAAGATATATACTTTTTATAAGATGTGTCCTCCTTAGAAGTGTGCTTCCAGTAAGACAGTAGAGACTTCCATGCACACGTACAATAGTATATGTCATGATAGCCTGGTACTTTAATCTTTATCAATAGAATTTCTTTAAAAGCTACTATAAGCAAGGAATTACTCTTGGCCCTAACAATCAAAAGGTGAATAGAATACATAAATAAGATAATAATAAATTGATGATTGTTATTAATAAGTTGTGATAATTGAGGCTATCAATGATTACTAGGGGGGAAAAAAGATGCAATTTAAATGGCATAGTCAGGGAACTCTTGCTACTACCCCAACCCCTGCCATCTTGCATAGTATCCTGTGACTTAAAAAGGAATAGAAAATGCTTCCAGGTGGAGTGATTGGGATAAAGTGTGTTTTGAATGAAATTATAAATAATAGAGAAGTTTTTGTTTAAATGATTGGTAGGATATAAATTTGAAATTAAGAAAATGGTCATAGTGGTGGTATATAACCAGGAACCAAGCCCTATCCAGGGAAGAATTACATAGGGTTTCTACAGGACTTAGGTTATAAGATAGATAATACACAGAATATTTAATACAGCAATTACCAAATAATCATAGTTAAAGGGATAGTGTGTAAACCAGAAGTGTTTTTAAACAGTATAAAAAATAAAAGCAGTAATTTAATACTTTAAACATGTAATTTCTATTTTTTCTAACTCTAATTGCCATATTACTAAAATTTTTATTCCTTCTCACAAAACATAAATTTTTATATTTTTTATCTGATTATATTTTCTAATTTTTTTATAAAAATGTTCCTAATGTTATGCTAAGATAATGTTATGTTAAATAATCTGTCATGTGGACTTATTCCTAGAAAAAATCTTTTTGGGATATTTCACCTTTTGAATAGAGTAAGGAATATAAACTAGGATTAAGAAACTGTATCTTTTTTCCAATATGAAGATAAATTGGCTTTAGCCCATGCAGCAGGTGACAAAATTAAAATTAATTACCAACAGATCTGGAGATAAGACACCATTTCATCATGATTATATTTCTTTGTCAAAATGAGAATAATGTGAACTTATATATTGGTGATGATGTTTTATTAAAAAGAACAAAAAAAGGCCAAAATCATAAGTTAAGAGGTAAGAAAATGAATGTGTTCCTAGTCCCTTTGTGATCGATGGTCACTCGGCTGCCTTGTCAAGGGGGGTAGAGACACAGAATCAACACACAGACTCTGGGAGTTGGTGAAAGAATTGGCTGCAGACCCACCTCAGGTCATCATCTAGTAGCTCTGTTTATTTTTGGAATGCATACAACTATTATAGGGTTTGAGTGGGGTGTGCCTGTCAATCATACATAAGCAAGACAATATCCATAAGCCAATCATTTTTTGCCTAATGCAACTGCACTGTGAGGAAACTCTAAATATTGCTGTCATGGCAGAAAGCAATCTAGAAGGGTCTTTGGATCTTACTGAGTCAGGGGTTTCATGCACTGAAGGCCCTGACTCTTAGTTTCCTGGCTGGGCAGTTGGGCAATGATAACCACAAGTGCTGAGGATGTGGTTTCACCCCATTCTGCAGGCACTCCTGTCAGGCCTGAAGAAAGGTGGATATTTCAGGCACTTCCCAGCTGCTAGTAGCTGCTAGCTGAGACTGAAAGTTATTTCATCAAGGAAAGAGAAATATGATAAGAGGAGCTTCTTTCACATTCTTCCACATATAGGAAATAAAGTACCAAATGATGAAGTTCATCCAACAAATATTACATGGAAGAGAGCCACCATCTTTGGAAAGAGGATAAAAAATAGAAAACATGGATAAGAAGAAAATATCTAAAAAGAGTAAGATTGATATCTCTCATGTGGAACTAGCAAAAGCTCAAGAATGCCAGGTCCAGTAGTATACAACTGCAATCCCAGCAATTATGGAGCCTGAGGCATGAGGATGGCAAGTTTGAAGCCAACCTCAACAACTTAGTGAGACAGTATCTCAAAATAAAAAAATAAAGGACAGAGGAGTTCAATCCCTAGTACCAAAAAGAGGAGGACAAAAGAAAGCAAGCTTGACATCATGTACTTTTGAGGTAGAGTGTGCCAATTCTTTCATCTCTGTCCCAGCATTTCAGGCAGTTTTTGAGTGTCAGGAGAAACATCAGATTGGTGAAAAATTCTAATATAAGATTATTATTTTGAGATTACATATCAAAATAATGATAATCCTTAATCTTATCCTTAACATTACATATCAAGGCTTGGTGGCTGCCACTTTCTCCCTATTGTCTTCATAGCCTCTTTGATGTCCTTGTTCCTCAATGTGTAAATTATAGGGTTCAGCATGGGAGTAACAACACTATACAATACTGAGATTAGTCTGTCTTTCTCCAATGAGTAAGATGAAATGGGCCGCACATATGTGAAAATGGCACTACCATAATAGAGAAGGACAATGACCAGGTGGGAGGCACATGTAGAAAAGGCTTTGCGTCTCCCCTCTGAGGAGTGGATCCTCAAGATGGTGGAGATTATGTAAAGGTAGGAAAGGACAATGCACAGTAAAGGAGTCCAACCAATGAAGACTCCAATGGACAGCAACACCAGTTCATTGACAGAAGTGTCCCCACAAGACAAGATCAGCAAAGGGGGTATGTCACAAAAGAAGTAATTAATCTGGTTGTTGCCACAGAATGGCAGATGGAATGTCAGTACTGTATGCACCACTGAATTGAGGAAACCACCAGTCCAACATGAGGCTGCTAACTGGCTATACAGGGCCTTGTTCATAATAACTGAATATCTTAAGGGTTTGCAGATGGCAATGTAGCGATCATATGCCATTGCTGCCAGGAGGAGACACTCTGAACCTACAAAGAAAATGAATGCAAAAAGTTGAGCTACACATCCCCCAAAGGAAATGCTCTTCTTCTCTGATACAAGATGTACCATCATCTGGGGGACATTGGTGGTGGTGTAGCAGACATCAAGAAAGGCCAGGTTTCTTAGGAAATAGTACATGGGTGTATGTAGGTGTGGATCAGCCATTGTCACCAAGATGATGAATATGTTTCCTCCCAAAGTACATATGTAGGTCAGAAAAAAGATGGTAAATAGTAAAAACTGCAATTCATTCAGGTCAGAGAATCCCAAGATGATGAATTCAGATATAGCTGTTTGGTTCTTTCCTTCCATAATGTTGTCTGGTTTCCTCTGGGGAGTTGGGCAAAGAGAAGCATAGATTACAATAATCATATGCTACAGTAACAATGGTCTGCAAAACAGGAAAGCAAATGTTACAAATAAAATATTACCATCTATATCTGGTAGTAAACCACAGGAGCAACACTCATAAACTATGACTCATACCAGCCACCCAACACATATGTAAAAAAAAAAAAAACTTCCAGTGTTTCATTTGAAAATCATCTCCCTGTATAAGATATAGCACTGAACATTTTTAACTAAAAGCAAATCACTAGGGTTGGGGTTGTGGCTCATTTGTAGAACAGTTGCCTAGCATATGTCAGGTACTGGGATCAATTCTCAGCACCACATATAAATAAATAAAATAAAAGTCTATCAACAACTAAAAAAAAAGCAAATCACAAAAGGGCAATGTACATCCCAAGATTCTCTGTTAATAATACCTCTGTCAAGCCTATTTACATTTTCTTGGTGATGTGTAGACATGTGTTGCAGAAATAGTTACAGAAGAATCTCTCTGGTCTTCATTACCTTCTGCAAAGCTATCTGTGCTCCTCCTTGCCATCCTTGAATGCAGAACAAAAATTGTCTTTTGTTATGATTAAAATTAATGTGTTTGTTTTAGAATATGTTGAAAATATAGAAAATTATTTTTTAAAATATTTTAGTTGTAGATGAACATGATACCTTTATTTTGTTTATTTGGCTTTATATTGTGCTGGCAAGTACTCTACCACTGAGCTACAACCTCAGCCTGAAAATAAATTTTTAATAAATATAATCCTTAATGTTCACAGAGATGGTTTTGTTTCTGTCTTTCAGATCAGTTTCCCATATGTAAATATTCAAAATGAGGATCAGAAAAGTATGTATTTTAACCTGCTTTTTCCTTAAGCACTGCATTGTGATAGTTTTTCATGGCAATAAACCCTATAAAACATGATCTTTGAGTTGTAAATAATTTATCTTAATTCTGTAGAACTTCCATAAATAATAAGGAATCAGTTAATGACCTTTAGTGTGACAGCATCCTGACTTTGAAATAAGTCATGAAGATTGGTCTGACAGTAGGTTAACATAAAATATCTTCAGTAATCTAAATTAAAGGTTATCATGCAACTATGGATCATTTTTACCTGTAAGTTACCAACATCTCAGATTCTAATGAACAACACTTCTCAACGTTAGAAGTAGTTTAAGAAAAAGCCACTGTTATTAGTGAACACTTGCATTTTTTAAATTTACTTATTTCTGTTATTTAGTTCTCTGAATTTGGGGTCAGGTTACTTGTATTTGTATAAATTTTCAAAAAGACTCACTCATCCTCGTAAATTAGAAACTCACTGGCGCAGGTCCTCTATCTGGAAAATTCAAGAGGCATTTGGTTTATTCAAAATTCTGTTGCTGTTAGACAAATCATTTTAACTGCTGAGTGGAGAAGGTTACCAATAATCTCTAAGCACTTTCTACATGTCATCTCATTTACTCTACACATATCCAGTGAGATAAGTAATATCATCATTGCCATTTTCTTATAGACAGAGTTTCTATAAAGAAGACATGTGGCAGAGTTTAAGTGAAAAGACCTTTTATCTCAATATACTTATATTAAGTGGTAGAAAATTTGATTCCCTTAAATGACAATAGAATGTTCTTTTAGAATACTTTTCAGGGGGCTGGGGATGTGGCTCAAGCGGTAGTGCGCTCGCCTGGCATGCGTGCGGCCCAGGTTCAATCCTCAGCACCACATACAAAAAAAGATGTTGTGTCCGACGAAAACTAAAAAGTAAATATTTAAAAAAAATTCTCTCTCTCTCTCTCTCTCTCTCTCTCTCTCTCTCTCTCTCTCTCTTTCTCTCTTAAAAAAAGAATAATTTTCTGGTTTCAAAGAAACTTAAGTTCATACAATTAAATTATTTTTACTATGTAGTCACAAACTTTTATGACTTGTGCTCCCAAATGTTAATGATTTGTGCCTACAGTATCTTGAGAGTTAAATCTAATTGTTACTAAATATCTGATCTTTCACTTCAATGTGTTTATTTAAATAATAAAGATCCAATGCTGTTTCATTTGCCTGTCCAAATGAACATTAAAGGTTTGTGTTTGTATTACTAAGGATACTATTCCACAGTTTAGGTTAAGTCAGTCAATTAAAATGTTTGGTAAAATTGTGGGGATAATCATTATGTAAATGTACCTAATTGCCACACTGTATCCTATCAATGTGTATAATAACTGTCAATTACAAAATAATTTAAAAAAAAATTTCAGGTTATTGGCTGGGAGTATAGTTCAGTGGTAGAGCACCTGACTAGCATGTGCAAAACCCTGGGTTTGATACCCAGTAAAATACACAAAAAATATTCAATTTTAAATTCAAGGAAAAAAGTTAATTTTGTAGTTTGAGTTCTTACACAAATTATAGAAACCAAAATCATAAATAAAATACCATGTTTAAACCTAAAAGTACATATTGTATATTTATTCAAATATGTACTTTATTGATTATCCTGGCCTATAGAAAAAATATACATTCTAATTTTAAGTTTGGAATGTAGTACCTTTGTACTTTAGTTTTAATTGATGTCCTCACTACTTGTGAACTACTGTGGATATTTTCCATGGAAGTAGCCAACAAATTAGATGAAGGTTTAAGTTTCCATAATATAGTATCTCACACTGTTACTAGAACTAAATGAATTCTCTAGTACAATTTTCACTCAATCCAAAATTCCTGTTCTCTAACCCATCTCTTTTTCTTTTCCTAATATCTTCCTCCCCTTACTCATTTTTTTAACATTTCCTTCTATTCCTGGGAAACACTTTCTGCTCATTTTAGTCAACAATTATATGGTAGTATGTACTAAAGATAAAATAAGTATTAATGTATAAATTATATATGATGTATATGATATATATTATTTATCCATTATAAATTTTAGCCATATAATGTGTAAATTATATGGCTAAAGACAAAGTGTACTAAAGACAAAAATAAAAAAAAAACAGAATTTAACCATATCTCTAGGAATGTGCACATTAAAGATTATGCATAATTTTAAAAATATCTAATAAAAACTATAATAATTATTTTAAAGTAGAAAATAGGTAGGATAGACTAGTATGGAACCTAGTTACCAAAAATTTCCCAGAGAAAATAAGACTTGAAATCTCAATAGTAAACAGGAGTTAAGTAGGTAAGACAAGGTGAATGTAGAAAACTTTCCATATACAAATAAGAACATATACACAGGTCCTGAGGTTGAAATAATGTGAGACCTAAAGGAAATCCAAGAAGCCTGGAAGGACAGGAGCAAGGCAGGAGGCTGCTCTGATAAGGTAAGAATCATCCTGAGCAACTGGAATCTATTTCAAGATTGTGAAATATTCTTTTAGAATCCAAGAGCAATTGGAATATATTTCAAGAATGTAAGATGTCTATGTTCTAAAAATGTTCTTTCTGGAAAATTTGTGGGCAATAAAATAGAAGGAAGCAAGAATGAGAAAGACAAGCTCATTGAGTTCTCTATTTCAGTCAGACAAAAGGTCATGGAACTTCACACCAGAGTGGTGAGACCTGGGTTGGAAATAATCAGAGGCATGGGAGATGTTAGGAGATACAATCCTTAAAGTTCTGGTATGAAATGAGAAAGAGAGATGAATTAAGGATAATCATTATGACTGACGTATGTTAAATGCTTGATATGAAAAAAAATCTTATTTCTTCCAATTCTCTCTCTCTCTCTCTCTCTCTCTCTCTCTCTCTCTCTCTCACACACACACACACACACACACACACGCACACGCACACACACACAGAGAGAGAGAGAGAGACAGAGAGAGAGAGACAGAGAGACGGAGAGAGAGAGAAAATATGAAGTAGAAATATTATGCTCATACCAAAAGAAAAAAATAAATAAGGAGATTTTAACCTTAATGGGTGCACTGTGCTGAGCTTAATCCTAGTTTGAATGAGTAAATGCTTAGTAGAGTCACTCACTAAGATAAGGAAAGCAGGAAGAAGTTGAGATCTAGAGATAGATCAGAGGTTCAGTGGTGGCCTCAGTGAACTGGAGGCATCTTTGAGATGTCCAATAAAATGTCTCAAAAAGCAGTTGCTATTTGGACCTCAGGACAGAGGTATGTACTAGAGACCTGCATTTTTAATACATCTGTAAATAAAAGGTGTTCAAAACTATCATGTAGATGGGAGTGAATAGAGTAAGAAATAAGGGAACACAAAATTAAACATTCTTAAGTTTTGTAAAATTAATTTTGCTATATGGAGAAGCTGAAAAAGAAGATGGAGAAGTAAAATAATAATATGAAGAAATCCAAAGAAGCATCGAATCAACAATAATGAAAAATATAAAAATAAAAAAAAAAACAATTTTCTTACCCAACTGTTACTCATAAGAAGACATCCTGCTGATGATAGAGGAAACACTGATCCAGCTGTTCTGCCTCCTTCTCTGCATATATTACACACTCAGAGAAAGAACTGTTTTCTCCCAGGGATATCCTGATTCTTTTGTTTTGCCATTTAGGATACTTCCCAAGCCTACTGTGTCCTGAGATAATTCCTTCTCACTACAAAACACATTTTTTCCTGTGTCCTAATCTATTAGGAAGCTGTCATGTGGTAAAGTGACCAGATGGAATAATTAAAACAAGTAATATGTTAATTCTCTAAGGTTATTTGCCTTGAGACAAAATACATTTTTTTAGAATATTCTTTTTAATTTTATATTCAACCTGCAAGTTTTTCTTCCTGCCCCCATTTCTATCTTCCAATCTTTATGTATTTTTTTCAAAGCTCACCTTAAAATCTACCTTTCTCATCAGTTGAAAATGATGTCTCTCCTTTGGGGAACTCTGAGGCCTTTGTTTAGATCTCAACTATGGCACTTAAACAAAACATTGATTTTTTGTAACTTATATTACTTATTTGGCCACAAATCATTTAAGATTTCTTTAGGATTTGAGGCCAAAGGGATGATGGGGGGAATATTTTCAAGGGTTTACATCAGAGTAAGATCTCAAGAATGGCTGCTCAGAACCTACAGGAACAGATTCCCTGAAAACTCATGAAGTGCCTCAGTCTTGATGTTTTCACTTCTAAGAGACTCAATGCATCTTTTTTGTTTGTTTGTTTTATTGACTGTTTGCAGTATGTTTACCCAGGGGTGCTTTACCACTGAGCTATATACCCACTCCTTTTTTACAATGAGACAGGGGCTAATAAGTTGCTGAAGATCTCGCTAAGATGCTAAGACTGACATTGAATTTGTGATCCTCCTGCTTTACCCTCCCAAGTACCTGGGATAACAGGCATGAGTCACTCTATCAAAGGTCAGTGCTCTTTATTGAAAAAATAATAATAATAAAAGAAAACTAAGAAATGTAAAATCTTTAAATTGCAAGGATTTCCTAAAAGTTTATTGTCCAATCGCTTACTTACATCTGAAATCACATAGTAAGCATGTAAAATAGGCATAGCAAGAATGCATTGATGTTAGATCCCTATGAAAGATTGTTTTTTTTGTGAGAAAACCAGACAGGGTTTTCCTAACACTATTTTCTGAAATCCAGTGGTATTTTATCTCTTTGTTGTATATATATATATAAAATGTCCTTTATCCAGTAAAGAATCAGTAAGTTAGCACATATCCACTCTGAGACACAGAAATTGCACAAAAGGAAGGAATCTCCATGGTTCGCACACTCTCAATCTACTCCTTTCATTCAAAGCATGAGCCAGAAAGTTTGAATTTTCCCTCCCTGGGAAGCCCTTGGGTCATTACACTTCCAACTCACTTCCACACATACACTTAGTGTGTCATCCAAAAAGCAAGGCAAAACATTATTTCTGAAAGCAATGAACTGTAACTAAGCAATTAAAAACTACTTACCTGTGATCAAAACTACATAGCAAAGATTACCTTTCAGTAACCTAGAGCCTGATGTGGAACTGCTTTTATGAACACAAGGAGTGGCACATAATCACTGTCTCTGGAGAATCTGTCAGCTGACTTCCAGCTTAGTACAGAGAGTCTTCTCAACCCCTGCATGCCAGTGGGTGAAATGAGAACTGAGTAAGGACAAGGCTGTATATATGTGAAAGATCTCCATATCTTGTGGGAATCTTTCAAGGACCCTGAAGACACACTTCTGGGACCTCTGAGTACAAAAGTCCTGAAACTGATAACTCTGATTCCTGCTAAGTCCTGAGAATTTGTTTTATCTCTAGCCTCTTTGCTGCCATTATAGGTTGTTGCCAGCTGGCCAGGCTGGCGGAATGAGCTGGGTTCAAAGGGGCTGGCTATATCAGTAACTAAGAAGTTGGTGAAGAAACCATGCAGCACACGAACATGAGTTTCTAAGGTCTAGGGCGGGACTGCTGAGTGACACCAAGGGTCAGCTGGGCAGCGCTGGGAAAGGAGTGTGCACCTGGATTCTTTTTATTTTATGGGGCAGACACACATAAGGGAGGTTCCATGGAATTTTCTTCACCAAATAAGGCAGGGAATCCACTGCACGACAAGCACACAGCTTCATACAAGAGGTTCATAGCATAGAAGTTAACTAGTGAGATCAAATAAACACACAAACTCAATTTACCTTTTTCTTTGACCAGGTCTGAAGCAGCCCTCCCCTCTGGCTCCTGCCTCGAGCCACCTGGTGGGGCAGCGAGGTTTACACAGGACTAGCAGGAGAGAGAGAGAGAGAGAGAGAGAGAGCACACCAGGGAGTGGTCTTTTATTGGGGAACAAGAAATTCAGGGAAAAATTCCATCCAATGAAGGTCGAGGGGGTCAGCATTCCAAGGTCAGGGTCAGTGATTGGTCTCAGGGTCAGTGGTCAGTCACACCCCCACACAGATGGGCTCTTGCACCTAGAGAGGGTGGGGATTAGTTCAGACACAGTTTAGCCAGAATGCCTCACACCCAATCAGGGAGGTGCTCAATAACCTGCGAGAATGGCTTCCCACAAGGAAATAAGGTTTCAAAGATGGAGTCTTAATTTGTGATGTCATGTGGTCAGCAGATTAAATGATAACTTGGCAAGTCACACCCATCTCATGTACTGTGTGGGATCACAGGAAGACCAAGAGGAAAGGCACATTTGCAGCACACTGCCAGAACAGTCCCATCCTAAGCTCAAATGCACATAGCTCACACACACAGCCTCACTACAATAGGTCTGTTTCAGGAAGTTTGTAAAATCAAAACTATCCCAGGTGGATCACACCTCTTTGGCCCATATCTGCTTAATAATAAGCAACCTGCATCCTTTCCCCATCATTAGAGCAAATGAAATTCTCTGGTTTCTTGCTACTTTGCACTCACACAATGCACTCACCTTTGGACTTTCAATTTGCAGAGGTAGAGGTCAAGCTCTCTGGTTTTTTTGTTTGTTTGTTTTGTTTTGTTTTTTTCCACCTTAAATTATATCCCCATTTCTTTTTTTATTTTGGAATCACTTTCATTTCCTTCTGGAAGTGGGAAGAGATTACATAGCACACACACACACACACTATATATATATATATATATATATATATATATATATATATAGAGAGAGAGAGAGAGAGAGAGAGAGAGAGACAGAGAGAGAGGTATTTAAGCCACAAAGTTGGACTCCTAAATATCCACCTCTTTATAAGTTACATGTAGGTTGGTGAACTAACACTTTGCCTTTGGATAAACTTGCTAGTATCTCTATCTCTTGAGATCTCACTTGAAATGGAGGTGTGATATTTTTAACATCATGTAAGACTTTCAATTTATTGATAAGGGGTGCAAACAATGTAACTAAAAGTTATTCTGAAGCATAAGGTTTGTTGACCATTTATCCTTTCACCATCACTATCAATTCCCCTCTATATCTTCTTGCTATAATTTTAAGCCATTTCAAAACAATTTAACTTCTAATGCCACCTTGATGGCTTTAGAATATAATTCTGTTATTTCTGAGTGCATATATTGGTGAAGTATATACCTGGGAAGCTATACCATCTATAGCTCAGTTGTGCTAGGGCAGTGAAATAGCTTACCAAGAGACCAAAGAAGACACCAGGAAATGGGATGTGTGACATAAGATTTATCAAAAAATACTCACCAGGAAGATTCAGTGGTGAAGGTCTAGACGGGAGCTTTTCCATAAAGTCCAGAGGTGAAAGGCTGGACAGGTGCCCTTCCATTTCACACAGTGTTTCACCTGAAAATAGTGTCCCAATCCCTCTCAATGTCTGATGGCCAACTGGACAAGCACTTTCCTGTCCACAGTGCCTTTCCACACCATTTATCACAGGGGTGGGGAGGGAGGTTATGGCTTAAATTATTAAGTTACAGAAGCAGTAATATAATTAGCTTTGATTGCTTTGTCCAGTTTTATGTCCAGCATCCCAAAGAACTTGGAATATATGCAAGAAAGTATCTTTCTACAGATAGCACAACTGGCCCTAATTTCTAGCATACTTGAGGAAAAGCCAGTGTCCTTCAAAATAATATTTATCCAGAAATTGTGGCCTAGGCTCATCCTTATGGCTTTCTTAATTTGGCTAGGTTCTTGAAACCAGAAAATAGCATTTCAGGGATATGGTATTTTTGAAAAACATTTATCCTTTAGTTGTAGGTGGATACAATACCTTTAAATTTTTAAGTGGGCTGAGGATCAAACCCAGTGCCTCAATCATACTGGGTGAGCACTTTTCCTCGGAGTCACAACCCCAGCCTGGGATATGGTATTTTATTGTCCTCTTTTTCTCCAAAGATGATATGGAAGCTAAAAATAATATTAGGATTTTTATAACTATTTTCCATGCTGGAAGTGCCTAAGAATTAGAGGACACTTCTTCAAAAGCAGAATCAAAGTCAGAGAAAATCAAATTTGGCTTTCAGCAAAATGATGAATTTTGTAAATTTAATCTTCAAAATCTAATCATCTTCTTCAATTGTATCTGTACCATCCCCAGTAATGTACAGGTTTACTAAAGTTACTTGGCATTATCCAATTTTCTAATTTTTGTCAATCTAATGAATATAAAGTAGTGACTCATTATTGCTTTATTCAGATTACCAGCAATGTTGAATATATCCAGAAGATTTTTTTTAGTTATTTGGATTCCTAGTTTTTTTTATTTCTTGTTCTTTTGCAGGAATACCTTTTGACTACTTATAAGTTTGTGTTTCTAAATACCTTCCAGTAATGAGTCCTCTGTACATTATCTAGAATGTCTTTCATAAAAAAGAAAATCTTAATTTTGTCATAGCAAAATCCAGAATTTCTCAGGTTATGAGTGCTACTTTGAAGTTTGTTTAAAAGATTATCCCTAATGATAGGTTTAAAAGACATACTTTTATGGTTTTTTAACTTTATAATTTTAAATTTCAAGATGTTTTTTCTTCATCCATTTAGAGATCATTTTAAGTGAATGAAGATTAATTCTTAACCCTCAAGAATGTAATTTTATTTTTCTGTATTTAGCGATCTGATGCTCCTAGCTACTCCTAAACATTGAGCATTCATTGTAATATCCCTCTTATTAAACAATGATTTCAACACTTTTCTAAAATCTATTTTGCATGAACATGACTTCATGTTAATAGCTTTTAAAATGTTAATGTCATATTAATATGGTATTATGTAAAAATGTGGATGTGTAACCCATGTGATTCTGCAACTTGTATTTGGGGTAATAATGGGAGTTCTTAACCCACTTGAATCAAATGTATGAAAGATGATATGTCATGAGCTTTGTAATGTTTTGAACAACCAATAAAAAAAAATAAAAAAATAAATAAATAATCTTTTTTTTTTCAAAATTAACCTAGGAAATTTTGAAAACTACTGCTTTCATAAAATCTTTAAATGCTCATTTCATGGAATTTATAAATTATTTGGAAGAGAATTTCACACATTTAAATGTCTTTCTGACCAAAATCGTGGCATAACTCTTAATTTATTCAAATCTTCCTTTATGCCTTTTAAAATACTTAATACTTTCAACATAGAGGTCTATGTATCTTTGGTAAATTTATTCTGAATACTATATATCTTTTGTTGTTACTATAAATCCTATCTTATTTACTATATCACTATCTAGCAACTTTGGTGAACACCTTTTATTTGAATAGTTTGTTGCCAATTCTTTTTGTTTTTTCTAGATAAAGCCTCATGGCATGTACAAAGGTGTTTTATCTATTTCTTTTTAATTCATACATTGCATATTTCTGTGTCCTTTCTGAGAGAACAGATTAATTCTTGCAAAGTACATGAAGTGGTAATGATGGTGGTGGACATTCTTACCCTCTCAGTCTCACTGGCCCAAAGGCAAGTCTCTGTGGTTTCTCATTACATTTGGATTCTCAGTTTCTTTGGTGTAAAACACTTAGTATCATAGTTAAATTTCCTTTAATTTCTATTCTACTAAAATTTTTGTCATACTAAACATGTGTTGATTTTTATCAATTCTTTTTTATGACAATTAAATCAATTATGACTTCTTTGCAGTCTACTAGTATGTTGATAGATGTTTTTTTTTTAATGTTGATCATAACTGCTCCTCCTCTGGACTTTCAAAAATGAGCTTTTCCCTTTCTCCAGGGTAATCAATGAGAGACCAATAACTGACTGACTGACTGACAGGGTGACAAAAGTTAGTTCCTGTACCTCAAGGTAAAGACAATTGTGAGATGCAGTATGCTCCAGAAGTCCCACAGGGTGAGACAAAAGTTAGTCTCCATTCTTGCTCAACATCATTTCTTCTTCACTGTCCTCCCTTCCATGTTCCACTTCTGCCAAGAATGCTGCCCAAATACAACATTTTTCCAAAAATTGCCCTTAAGATCCTCTTAATGCAAACTGACTGAAAGTAGTAGTAATCTTTTATCTAAGGCTAAGAATAAATTTCAGAAACCTCAACTTTATTCTTACCCTAGGTTGAGAATTAGCAGTACAAAATCTCCCCTAAGCCTCCCAACATAAACACATTTGATCCTCCTTTCCAGGTTTATAATTCCCATTTTGTCCTTCTTGGCATGTGGTATCACCATATGCTAATGATATTAAAATAAGTCTCCTCCTTGGGCAAAGCCTAATCTTATCACTGGGTGGGCAATAGAGGATCCAAAACAAGAGAAGTTACAGAATTTTGAACAGTTATGAGATGACAAAATACAAAGGCAGAGAGCAACTTGTCTAGGAAAAGAACTTATGAAACACTGTGTAAAAATGAAATAGCTAGATACAAAAAAAATAGTTTACAACTTTAGGGATCTCTGCATAGATTTTTTTACATACATCTGAAAACTAACTATGGATATGAGAGATAAAAAGAAAATTTGTGTGGCTGGGGATGTGGCTCAAGCAGTAGCATGCTCGCCTGGCATGCACAGGGCTCTGGGTTCGATCCTCAGCACCACATAAAAATAAAATAAAGATGTTATGTCCACTAAAAACTAAAAAATAAATAAATAAATATTTAAAAATTCTCTCTCTCTCTAAAAAAAAAGAAAGAAAATTTGATTTTCCATGTAATTAATATCCAGTAAAATGATTTTTAGTGAATTAGAACACTTTCCTATTATAATTTATCATATAAATTACTTCTGATACTACATCAGTAATATCAAATATCCTTTTATAAATTGATATGTTAGGAAAAACTAAGTAAATGTATGATAAATTATTATATATGGCAAATAAATGTAACTAAGACTGACTCCTTTGCAAAAGTTTTTTTTTTTCATTTTATATAGGTACAAATTAGCTATTCAGAATAGGGGGTTTAACTGTGGTAGATATATAGATACATATATCATAATTTGATCAAATGAATTTATTCTTTAAAAATAATTTCAGCTCAATACTATTTCTTTTCCTCATAAGAGTAGTATGGTAGACAGATTTTAAGTTGTTCCCCAATGATCCCCACCTCCTAGAATTCTTCACCTTTATAATGTCTACACTTTGAGTATGGACTGGATTTATAATTTAACTTCTTTTGTGGGGTGTGTTGCACCATTCCTGAAGGTACTGCAATATCAGGTCTATGCATGGAGTGGACAAAGCAAGCTCCTACTGCTCTAAAACTCCAATTACTATCATATCATATTTTAAATTGATAAGAATAAATGCTACACTTGATCTTAGCCAAAAGACCAAGAAGATCCTATTATCATTTAACTTCTAGCAAATAGAATATGACAGAAGTAGTTAAATGACATTTCAAAGGTTAGTTACAAAGACTATGACTTCAATCTTGGGCACATTTTTCTGCTCAATCATTCTGAAGGAATTCAGTGTTATGTTGTGGGCCTCCCTCTGGAGAGGTCCAAATGACAAGGAACTGAGTCTCTGATCAACAACCAGAGAGTCTGAGGCCCAGTGCCACCAATGTATTCTACCACTGAGTTTTGACATGATGTAGACATAGCCAAACCCTTTGAGGCTTGTGAGAAAACTCTGAGTCAGAAGCTTATAGCTAAGTTGCATTCAGATTCCTGATCCATAGATATTTTGAGATAATAAACATTTATTGTTTTAAACTGTAAAACTTGAGGAGAATTTGTTACACAGCAATAGTTAACTAATATAAATACAAGGTCTTTAAAAATATTTAATCTGAAAATGTATAATTCAGGGAAGTCATAGTAATGAACAGAAAAGAGGTAATATAGATAATGTGGTCTACAATATGTTGTGCTCATAGTACAAACTGAGTGTTTAGAGAATAGTTTATAATAAAGGCATTTGTTCCGTAAGAACTGTTTTACAAACTGCATTGCTACATTTAAATTTTCATAGCACTATGTAAGGCTAGCTGGTGCTCCACTTCTTTGTCAACACTTGAATTTTGTCAAATTTATGATTCCAGATCTTCTAGAGATGAGTAATGTGGATTTCTTTAGACTTTATTTTCATTTTTCTTTGTTGATAATATGTGCTGCAAATACTTTCTCCCACCATTTGGCTTATTTCTTCACTTTCTTAGTGACAACTCTTGGTGAAGAGAAATTCTTAAATGGAAAGTGGCTATCAGTATTTTCTGCGACCTCAGTAAGAAATATTTTTCTAAATATTTTCCTAAATGAGGATATTTCCCCGTGTCACTTTTAAAAGACCTTTATAATGCTTTCACACATTGAGGCATACAATATTCCAGAATTGAGTTTTGTATGAGATGTGAGACTGGAATCATATACCCTTTTTATCAATTTACACATATTATTTTATTGATATAACTATATACAATAATGAGGTTTGTTGTTATATATTCAAATGTGCACACAGTAGAACAATATAATCTTGTCAATTCCATTTCCCAGTGCCTCCCCTTTCTCTTCGCTCCCCTTGCTCCTCTTCTTTTACTCTAATTGTGTCATTTCTATTTTTATGAGCTCTTCCCTTGACCCTTTATATTTCCTTTTTTCTTTTTTCTCTCTTGCTTTCACTTACAAGAGAAAGGAAGCGTATGATCCATGACTTTCTGGGTATGGATTACTTTGCTTAATATAATGCTCTCAAGTTCCATTCATTTTCCTGCAAAGGACATCATTTCATTGTTCTTTAAGATTGAATAAAACACACAAGCATGCCTAGCTATTGAGAATTGTGTTCAGATGCTGACTTTAATTCTTTAGAATAAATACTGAGGAGAGGTATAACTGGATATTGTGTTTCCATTCCAAGGAGTCACCATACTGATTTCCAAAGTGATTTACTAATTTACAACTCCACTAACAATGTGTAAGTGTATCTTTTTCTCCCATCCTTTCCAGCATTTATTATAATTTGTATTCTTGATGGTTGCCATTCTAACTGGTGTGAGATATAATCACAGTGATTTACACTTCTGTGATTGCTAAAGATGTTGAACGTTCTTCATACATTTGTTGACCATTTGTATTTTTTCTTTTAAGAAGTATCTGTTTAGTTCCTTTGCCCATTTATTGATTTGGTTATTTGGAGGTTATTGTTTATATGAAGGATATTAATTTGCATTGGAACAGAAATTAGTAAAGATTTTTTTTTGCTATTCAGAAACTTGTTAATTTGATGTCATCCCATTTATTAACTCTTGATATTATTTCCTTAACTGTAGGCCTGCACCTACAGTGTGTTGACCCTGTGGTTTCTTCCAAAAGTTGCATAGTTTTTAAGTCTTTGACCCATCTTGAGTTAACTTTTATACAGGGTGAGAGATAGGACTCATTCTTCTACTATGGATAACCAATTTCTCCAGCACCACTTGTTAGAAAGCCTGCCTTTTCTCCAATGTATATTTTTTGGTGCCTTTGCGGGCCAGATGACTGTATTTGTGAGAGTTTGTGTGTCTTTGGTTCTATTCCATTGATCTTGTTTGTTTTTTATTCCATGCAGTTTTTGTGACTATAGCTCTGTAGTATAATTTGGAATCAGCTTTTGTGATGCTTCCAGCATTGCTTTTTTTGCTTAGAATCCCCTTGGGTATTCTGGTCTTTTATTCTTGAGCGTGAATTTTAGGACTGTTTTTACTAAGTCTGGGAAGAATGTCATTGGTATCTTGATGGAGATTGCATTAAATCTGTAGATGATTTTTGGAATTTGGGTGATTTTACCATTATTAGTTGTGCCTACCCATGATCATGAAAAATCTTTCCATTTCTTTCTTCAGTGTTCTATAATTTTTGTTGGAGAGGTCTTTTTCACCTCCTTAGTTTAGTTTATTTCTACTTCTTTCTGAGGCAATGGTTGTTACTGGGTGGCATCAGTACCAGCCTGGGGAGGAAAAGGCTAGTTTATAATTATTGGCATCAGATCAATATTGGTATCAGATCTGCCATTTTTAGGTTGGGAGCCATTTTTATCTAGGGACTCCTTAAGTTTTGATTGGAAAGTCATTTTATTCAAAGCTCCCAGGTTGTGGTGTCCTCAGCCTTCAGGTTATGACTTTCTGTTTGCTTTTCTGAATGTGCCTGATAAAAGGTTAACCCTATCCAGCTCATGACACAACCCCTAGGCATGCTTGTGAAATTCCCCTTGAGGGCTATCAAGCTTCTCTGCGGACAGGCTGCTACTCCCCTGAGAGGGACCCCCTCAAAGGGACAGCCTTGTAAGTTTGCTCCATGCTGCTGAAAATACTTCTGTTGCATGGGATTCCGGTGAGTGGTGTGGTCCTTGAAATTTGCGTGGAATTTGTGAGTGTCCTATATATAATGTTCACTGCTCCAGAAATATTTGAAATCAAATTGGTAGGAAAATGATTTTATTCAAAGCCAGTTTTGAAAGAAGACAAAAAAACTATTATTTTAAAGGTTTCATCTTCAAAATCCCTGAAGATGAGCAGAACTTTAAAGGAGAAGAGGCAGTAGTTACAGCAAAGTGAGACAGTAGGTAGGCAGTGTGCATATATAGACATGATTAGCATATGCTAGATGGGTGGGGGCAGAGTGCAATCTCCACTCCCAACTTCTTGGCATCCATCAGGTCTTTGGGGCTTGGTTTCACTCTCAACAGGAACAAGTTTCTCTTCATTTAGAGGGGCCCCAAATTTAGTCTATTTCATGATTAGTTTACCTTGATACAGTATGTATTGTGTCAGAGCTTGAGGATCCTTTTTTTTAATGTCTAACAAGTGTGGGGGCCTTCCTATAGGTCAGGCAATTGTGTTCTATACAGCAGGGTATATGAGATGCACACTCTGCAATTGTTTTAGACTGCACAATTCTGTATACTCCAAAAGGGTATGTGAACAATCTAGACTCAGTCCCCTTCATCAGTGTTGTGTCCTCAGACTTCAGGTTATTTATTTCTGTTTGCTCTAGGAGTATGGGTGTCCATGAGTGGGACCTGAGGGCCCCCTAGCCATTCCTACTTGAGAACTGGTCATCAGTTTGGAGTTTTTCTCTCCTGTATTGTACACGTTGAAATATTGCTAAAATTTGAGTGGGGCTGGTTTTGTGTATATCAAAGTGTGCTGTCTCTTGGCTGGGGTGTGGATGTATCTGGTTATGAGTGTAGCTCAGCAGCCAACTTTTTACTCCATGTACTCAGTGTTAACAGTAAATTTCCATCATCACATAGAAAGGGGGAAATAAACAGAAGCAGCAACAGTAAAAAGAAGGAAAAAAAAACAATATTCAACATTCAAATGAATACCAGGTGCCTACTATGAAATCAAATGCACTAATGACCACAGAAACAGGAATGGTGAGTTCAGGAATTAACAACAAAACTGTTGTTAATTGTCAAAATTTTGACCAGGATAGAGTTCACTGCCTGTGCCAGACTGTTCTTCTTTCCATTCTTTCTGGGCTATGTATCCCTTGGAAAGACAAAGGACTGAGGATTGTCAAACTCTTTCTCCTTTTCTGTTGCTCACCAACCTGCATGCTGGAGTGGCCTGAACAGAAACTGGCTGAACGGTCTTGGTTGGCTTCCCTTCTCACTAGTGTAATGTAGTACTAGTGGGAACAGATGGGAAGTACTGTCAATTGGAGTTTTGCCCAGATAGACTATCAGCTTGAGGTTGATTCAGAGTTCTAAATAATACAGTCCAGACAGGTTTAACTCTAATCAAAACTTAGGAACTTTGTCAGGTGGTATCTACTCAAAAGAAATTTAGATCCACCCAACCCTATGACTGGGCAGAGGCCATTCCCTGGTGGACGTGTGAATCTCAGAGTCCACCCAAGAATTCTTCTCACAGGGTGGGTAACAAACCCTGTACAGTTCTTTCATCCTCTGCCCTAATTATGGCTTTTCCAGGCTCAACTCCCAAGTGTAAACACACTCACCTGTTCAGTTTCCTAACCTTCATCAGCTGGTAGTGTGAGCTCCCAGACTAAAACGGAAGGCAAGTTTAATTCTCCTCCATGTCTCCAACGTGAATTCCCTGTGGGTACAATCATCTCGGTGCCCATTTCAATTACATGCTGCCAGGTACATACATTCTAGGCCACACAGTAAAAACTGGTTGAGATAATGTGGCAACATTGGCCATGATCTCCTGGGTTTCTGCATAGAAAATCTCCAGTGTGACCTCCTCAAGATGGCCCCCTACCTTGGCTTTCTGCTGACCAGCTGAGAAACATGAAGTAGTTTTCAAACACCAGCCCATTGTATAGCCTTTGATTTGACTGAGTTCATACTGTTTTTCTCTTCTACAAATTTTCCTACACCAAATTTGTCTGCTATGCTTCTCTATCTGTGCTACCACTCTCCTCTGCAGTGACCTGCTGCCATTGTCACTACTGACATGACTGCAATGCACTCTTTTTCTCTATTAAAAATACTCAAATTTCTGGATCTCTAAGTCTCTTTCCAATATTGAATTTATATGAATTCTGTCTTGTCCATCTTGCTGAGAAGCAGTACAAATGCTGCTCTGTGGAGAGCCTGGTGAGAAACGGGAGTGCAGCCTGCTACCCCGGGCCCTCTGGGGCTCCTGGCCCCAGGCCGGCGGGTGAGCTGGGGGGCCCCAGGACAGGATGCGGTTTCTCCTGCAGATCCCCTGAGCTCCTGCTGCGAGAGCCCACTGGCTGGCCTTGGCTGTGAAGGACCGGTGAGCCTGCCATCCAGATGGATGACCTGATGGCAGCGGCGAAGTGTAGGGCCCCGGACCCCGAGGGCTGCCGGGTCTCCTGGCTCAATCGTGCCCGTCCCAGCTGAAGCCACCACCGGGGACGTGGCGCGTTTGGGTGGCAGAGGGCGTGGAATGGCGAGAAGAAAGGCGGCCACCCCAACGCAGGCAGGGGCTTCAAGGTCCCAAGAAGGAGGATGGATGATTGAAAGCTCAACCACGCCTTGGACAGTGGAGCTGCACAGACCACGGCTCTCCGTGAGCGCTCAGTGCCGGCTCTTCGAGACCGCACCTTGTCTTGGCCAACAAAGACCAAACAGTCCTGGAAGGTGAGCGAAGCCCCAGAAGAGGACGACGTGGGGGAACGGTTATTGGCCTCAGGCAGTTGGTGTTCCTTCTACCAAAGAGAGAAATGGTAGAGTCACAAGCCGCATCCACCCAGTTGGAAACGCCCGCCACCCTTTGGGAAGATTTCCTGGCCCTTAGTAAAAGGCCTGTGTATATAATATGAAAAAGCTGCTCTCAACTTACCCCCCAACTTTTTAAAACTTGTGCTGCATCTGGATATTCTCAATGTAAAGAGGATGTCTGATGTACGATAGAGTTAGAAAATAACGTCTTGTAAATATTCGTTTGCTTGAAAAAATCAGAAATGCCTTCAGGAAGTGACTTTGAAATGAATTTGTTAGACCACCTCTAGGAGGGACACTTGTCCACATTTTTCGTTGTGTTGTTGAACATGGAGAAGACTGACCATGAGAAAGAGGTCCTGTGCCAGAGTGGTTTTTCGTAAAAGACATTTTTCCATATAATAACCATTGTTTTGCGTATGCATTTTATTCCTCATTAGTGTATATATAGTTGAAAATGCTAAATACTTTTTTTTTAAATATCTAGGTTTTCTAGATGTTCTAAAGTGCCTGATATATGTTAAAAGTAGAAGTGGTAAAATATATGACACATTTTGTAAATTTCTTTTGTTAAAATTCTTATGAAATGGTTTCTTTTTTTGAGGGGGGGCGTGCAATAGCCAAACTCCTGTTGAATAGTACAGTTGTGTGCTGGTCCTGGGGAGCATCCTGCCAGTGTGCCTACCGAGAGCCCAGAGTTGTCTATTGGTTTTGTTTTACTTTGCTGTGTACATAGTGTATATAAAGGAAAAATGAGTCCTCCTAATCTACATCTAGCCCTTCTAGATGTTAAAGAGGTTGCCAGTGTATGACAAAAGTAGAAGTAGTAAACCAGTTTTGAATATTTTGTGTTAAAATTCCTAGGAAAGATTGTCTTTTGAAAATTTGAGCATTCTAGCCCACTGGGTCGGTGAAGGGTCAGAATGCTCATATTTTGAAGACATTTTCAAATTAGAACTATTGTTACATATGTGCAGTGTATTCATGACTGTCATGTACATAGTGGACAAATTGAGTCCTTACTTGAAACATCTAGTCTTGTCTAGATGTTTAGAAGTGTCCGATGTATGTTAAAGGTAAAGGTAGTAAAATATCACTTTGTAAATATCTTTTTGCTAAAATTCATATGAAATAGTCTTTTGAGAATGGAACTATTAAACCACCTCTGTGAGCGGTATAGTATTGTCTGTATTTGCTCAGTGATGTGGAGGAGGTGGGAGGGAAGCAATTGCAAAAGGTTAATGTGTTCATATTTCGACATTTTCAGACATCAGTTTTCTATGTTTTGTGCATTTTGTTTTTGCTGTGTATATAATGTATATAGTGGACAAATAAGTCCCAATTTTGCCACATCCAGTCTCTAAATGTTAAAGAGGTTGCCAGTGTATGACCAAGTAGTTAGTAAAATTAGAACATTTTGTACATTTTTTGTTGAAATTCATAGGAAAGCTTGTCCTCTGTAAAAATACTTTTGGATATGGATTTGTTCGACCATCTCTAAGTGTTACATATGCCTGTACTTGTCCACTGGACTGAAAATAGAAGGAAATGAGAAGGGAGAGGTTTAAGGACAAAATGGTCATGTTAGAAGATACCTCATATTTAACCATTGCTACGCGTGCAATTTTATTTACCAGTGCTGTGTGAATAGTGGACAGGGCCTTATGTGGAATATATATAGTCCTTCTATATATTTAGAAGTGCTTGATATATTTAAAAGTAAAAGTAGTAGAATTGAAACTTTTTGTAAATAGCTTTTACAAACTGATGAGAAATATTGTGTTTGGAATTGTTAAACCACCTCTTAACAGAATACTGTCTGTTGTACTTGTTGATTGGGTTGAGGGAGGTGGGAGGGAAGAAGTTGCAAAAGGTGCTTAACATTGTTAGAGTGTGCTAGAAAACTTCAGCTTACCCATTACCTTGTACCGTGCATTTCATTTAACTTTGCTGTACTGCATATATTGTATATATACTGGTCAAAGGAGTCCTAATTTTATAATATCTAGTCTCTAGATATTAAAGAGGTTGCCAATGTATGACAAAAGTAGAGTTAGTAAACTCACACATTTTGTACACTTTGTGTTAAAATTCATAGAAAGGCAGTCTTCTGAAAAGGACTTTTGGAAGTGAAATTGTAACATCATAGCATGTGACACTCAGATGTGACACATGTGACAACAGGAGAAAGAAGTGGAAGAAATGAAGGATTCTAGGCCAGAATGATCCCACTTAGAAGACACTTTCAGATATAACTATTGTTACATGTGTGTAGTTTATTTAATACTACTGTGTACATAGTGGACAAACTTAAATCCTTATTTGAAACATCTAGTCTTTATAGATATTTAGAAGTACACAAAATATGTTAAAAGTAGAGGTAGTAAATAAAACATTTTGTTATATATTTTTTTAAAAAAAAATTCATGAGGAAATAACTGTCTTTTGGAAATGGAATGATCAAAACACTTCTCTGAACGGTACATATTATATCTGAGCTGGTTCAGGGAGGAAGAAAGAAAAGAATATATAAAGGGCTTTATAGCAGTGTATTTTCTGTGAAGCAGAATTGACCCTTGTCCCTTATATTTGTGGGTTTTGTTTTACTATTCTGTGTAAATAGTGTATATAAAGGACAAATGAGTCCTAATTTACATCTAGTCTATCTAGATGCAAAAGAGGTTGCCAGTGTATGACAAAAGTAGAGTTAGTAAACTAACACACCGAGTACATGTTGTTAAATTCATAGGAAAGACTGTAATTAAAACCACTTAGAAAGTGAAATTTGTTAAAAGTCATCTCTAAGCATTACAGATGCATATACTGACTCATTGGTTGATAAGATTAGAAGAAGAAGGGTTCTAGGCCAGAATGTTACTGTTTGGAAGACACTTTCAAATTCTAGCCTTTAAAAAAAGGGGTGGGGGAATTTTGCTTCAAAGTATAGCCTTTGTTAAGTAAGTGTTGCAGTTTATTCAGTGCTACTGTATGTATAGTTGGAAACTTAAGTCCTTGTTGGGAACATCTAGTGTTTCTAGATGTTGAAAAGTGCACAACACATGGGAAAAGTAGAGAGCTAAAGTAATGTCCTTTAAGTATGTTTTGTTACTACTTAGGAATGGTTGCCATTTAGGGGAATGGAATTGTTGAACTTGATGTCTTGGAGGGTAGGTTGAAGGATCACTGGGTCTGGGGTAGGGGAAGGAGAAAGTATGCATAGAGAAGTAATGGGTGCCCTTTAGATTAGTTCAGATTGTCTAGCCATTGTTATATGTGCATTTTAGTTAATCTTGCTGGGTATTAAAGGATAAGTCCTAATGCCCAAACTTTGTTAACAATAGCAAAATAATCCCTATATAAATGTCCTTTTGTTGGTTTTTAGAAAAAACTGTCTTCAGAGAGTGACCCTTGTTAATCCAGCTCTTGGAGCTAGGGATAGTCCTGAATTTAGTCACTGGAGTGGTGAAGAGGGAGAAGAGGAAGGGCGAGGGGAAGTGCTCTTTGCTAAAGTCTCCATATTTGGAAGACAGGTTTAGAGTATAACCATATATCTATATGTACATTTTTGGTAAATTGTGTTTTTGTTCACAAAGTTTATACTTCATTTCACAATATCTAAGCTTTCTAGATGCTTGAGGTGACAGTGAATCATAAAAAGTAGTGCTAGTGAATTAGCCAACTTGTAAATATCTTTTTGTTATAATTGATAGAAAAGATGCATCTTGGACATGAAATTGTTTTATCTCTGGGCATTGTGTATCAGGACTTGTTCATTAAGCTGGCAGCAGAGGGGCACAGAGAAACACACAGAAAGATGGAAGCAAGTGCTCAAAGATTTACATTTTGATGTGAGCCACTGGTGTGTGTGCATCTTCTGGCTGTACTATAGGAATATTTTAATTCACTGGGAACATGCATTCTTGCTAATATTTTAGTAGAAGAAATCTGTTAATGAAAAAGCTTGGTGTATTCTGTTGCTGTTTCATTTTAAATTGAGCATTAAGGGAATGAATTGTTTTAGTTGTAACTCTGCCAATATCTCTATCTAGAGGCCTGTTGCCATTTCTGTCTTCAGTGAAATTTTTGTCCCCAAGAAAGGATAACAGATTGAGTTAGTGTAGTGTATTCTTGGTTATCAAAAAATACTCATGTAGCTTCAGTATTTTGAATTGGTGAATATTCATGATGTGTGGGAAAGCATAATACACACCACAATCTCAATCACACAAAATGGGATATTGTGTATATATGCACACAACCTAGAGGGACATGTCCAACTAAGCTTCTTGTGACTGGATTTTTTTTTGTGTAATGTACAATTTACTTTTTAAAAAATAAAAATTATTTTAAAAACCTGGAAAAAAATGCTGCTCTGCATGTGTTGAGTATCAGGGTTCTGGATCCAAGGTACAAAATTATTTCTAGACCTGCAGTAAGACAAAAGTCTAGAGCCTTCCTTAGGAGTATGAATAAGTGTTTCCTAGTGGGTTCTAAGCAAGAAGTAATGTTCCAGGTATGTAGCTGAAAGTGGCTACAGCCTAGTTACAGAGGGTTTTCAGGATCTACAGTCAAATTGAGGTCATAAGACCTGTATTGTAAAATGGATGTATGTGTATCTCATCCAATTCCTGGCAGCTGAGAGATGGTGGAGCCAGGTCATGATGGGTAGCTCCTAGGTCCACAGCCAGTACCAAGGTCAGTGGGACTGTTTCCTGGATCATAGTCTTGCATGATCTCTTGCTGGGTTCCTTGGCTGATGATGTTAATGGCAAATCAAGAAGAAATAGGGCTATGGGATGGGGCTTTCTCCAGGTCTGTAGAGAGACCTAGTCAGTAATCCTGTGGTCATTTGGGCATAGGCTTGACTTCTCAAAATAACCCCTTTATTTTTTGTCTTGAAAACCATCTTGGTCCTGAAGCTCCCACAAAGGCACTTTTATTCTTGAATTACTTCAAATTAATATTGGTGAGGGGAGATCCACGTCAGGGAACCTACTACTGTACCATCTTGGTGCAGTCCTGATGACTACATTTTCAAAGCATAAATCCCAAATGAAAATATACTTTATATATCTATATGTAATGTATTATGTAGTATAATATGTTATGTAATATAAAAATATATAAATGCATTATATATAATATGTCATTAAAATGTGACAAAAATTAGCAATAATTTGTTTAAAATCACTCAAAATATATGTTTATGTTTTTCAGTCAGGCCTTTCATTGATTTGCAAAGAAACCAGAGTTAGATTGAAGTGGATATTTTATTATACATAAACATTTTCTTGTCATTCTAGTTCAGATACACACAGATATACTTAGTAAACAGATTCCTAGAAATCACATTTCTATGTCTTTACAAAGTCCCTCAATTTCAAAAATTAACTAGAAACTTCCACATCAGGTTATTAACAGAAATTTAGACTACAACTTTTGTAAAAATAAATATGGCTAATGAGACAAAGGGAAAGAGGTAGAAAGACAGAACTGTAAAACATTTAATTGTGTATGGATGGGTTGTCTGTGTATGTAAAGATGATGCAACAAGTGTGTCTAAGGAATATCCAAATATCAAAAGAAAATACTTGAAAAATTTCATTCTTGCAAACATCAATGATTCTTTTCACATCATTTACAATGTGGCACAGTATACTTGAGCTATAGTATCAACTGTCAAGTAGGATATTGCTTATAATTTACACAATTTGTATTCACTGTAGATTTCATCTCCAATTACCTTCTATAACATATTCCACATGCTATATTCTGACTTATTTGCTAATTGTTTCTGTTCCGAGTTAATTTTTCATAGTAAAGTATATGTTGCTCCAAACAAAAAAACAGCATTTTACTGTTCTTATTACCTTAAAAATTGAATATAATCATGCTCAGAAAAATCTAAATAATTACAAATAGATTGATAATTTGATAGCAATATCTTAAAGCCTTTAAAGACCATAAAACCCACATGCTAATCTGAAAATAAAAGTTTTAAAAATATATTTATTCTAGGAATAAAATATTAATTAATAAGAAGAAATAATTCCACTCAAATTATTCCCCTGATGTGCAAAGCTAACTCAAACCTATATCAATCATACTTGTGCTATATTCATAGCCTAATTTATTGATAACATGGTCATTTTTCCAGTTAATAAAGATAAATAGAAATTAACAATGATTTTTGGTGCCTCTTGAGTTCACACAATATATCTAAGCTCTCAGCAGGTACTGAAAGTTTTGTGTTCAAATTCATCCAGAATCTTACTACTTCTCGTATCTCCACCACCATCACCCTTGCGTGCATTACCTTCAATTCTTACCCAAATGATTAAGGGCATTCTAACTGATTCTCTATTCTCCACATGGAATTTAATGTGATTGTTTAAATATAGGAGTTATATCAAGTCAGTTCTTTGTTCAAATGCCTCAAAGTCATCCAATATCATGCACAGTACCCAAATCCTTAAAAGGATTAAGATGCCTGTATCATGCGTCCACCAGATGACTAACTTCCTGTTGGGCAATTCTCCCCATTACCCACCAATGGCCAGGCACACTGGCCATCTTGCTTTCCTCAAAACAACAAGCACACTCTGTCTCAATGCTATTTCACTTGATTTTGTCTCTTCATAAAATAACATAACCTCACATATCTGTGTGACCCTCCACCTCATTTCTTTCAGTGTTCTGTCTGAATGTCACATCTTGGAAAGGCCTTCATTGTTTCCTTACCTTCCATAATACGTTCTACCTTCTGACAGAGGCACATGTACTTATTCAGTTATGTATTACATGGCCCCACAACAAAAATGTAAGATCCATATCCCCATTAATGGCCTCGTGGACCTTTTTCCACTGGGGTATGATGTGCATATGGATCAGGACTTACTCAAGATATTTCAAATAATGATTAAAAGATCATATGAATAGTGGTTGAAATTATATGAATGAAGAACCTGGTTACCTACTAAACAAATATCTAAAATGAAAAATAAAATTTTAAGAAATATATTGAATTACTATAGGAAAGAAAATAAATGTCATAAAAATGGCATACAGTTTTCCTCTGTATTTTATTGTGCCTGATTTTCTTCAGGCAAACAGCTTCAGCTTCTTCCTAAAAATTCTGCTCAGAACAAACATCACTTTCTTATTTTTAAAGGTGTATATCAGTTGGTTCAACACTGGAGTGACTGTCATGTGTACGATAGCCATAATTTTTTCCTGTATTACACATGAAGCATAGGGAGGAGGGATAAAGTTAGCTCCACAGTTCTATAAAAGAGAAATACTACCATATAATGGGAGCGACAAGTGGGCAGAGCCTTGCGGAATGCACTGCAGGACCAGTGCTTCAACAGAAGAAAGAGACTTATAGAGAAATAGGAAAGGAGAGTGAGGAAGCAAGCCACCAAGGCTAAGCTGCAAGTGACAATAAAAATGAGCCACTTATTGAGACCTACATCACCACAAGCCAGTTGCAAGAGAGGCTTGATATCATAGAATAAGTAATTGAGTTTCTGGAAGTGAAGAAAATCCAGGCATGCAGTCATGACAGAATGCACCAGAGCATAGAAGAAGCTAATGAGCCATGCCACAGCTGCCAACAGGACACACAGCTGGGGATTCATGATGACAGTGTAGCAAAGTGTGTTGCAGATGGCCACAAATTGATCAAATCCCATGATAATTAGCAAGACACCTTCAGTGCAACCAAGAAAGTGGAAGAAGTGTAGATGAGTGATACAGCCTAGGAAGGATATGACCCTGTGCCTGGAGAGGAGGTTCCACATTAGCTTGGGCATTGTCACTGAAGAATAGCAAACATCAAGACAAGAACGATTTCTCAGGAAAAAATACATAGGGGTGTGGAGTTTTGGCTCTGCGATGATGATCACTAATGTGGCCCCATCTCCAAATAGGTTTGTCATGTATATAATGAGGAAAATGATAAAGATTACAAGCTATAGCCCCTGAACCTGGGTCAGTCCCAGCAAAAGAAACTCATTCACAAAAGTGATGTTCTCCATTGCTTTGGGCAAGGAAAGATGACAGTGACAATTAGCAAATACTGTTGAGAGCCACAGCCGAAGGGGCCCCAGCAAACTTTCAGACTGCCAGCTGATGATTGGCTCACAGCGGCCCCAGCAACATCTAGCTGATTGGCTCCTCTGTGGAGATGCTCATTGAGCTGTTTCCCTGCCCTTTCAGACTACCAGCTGATGATTGGCTCACAGCGGCCCCAGCAACATCTAGCAACACCTAGCTGATTGGCTCCTCTGTGGTGATGCTCATTGGGCTGTTTCCCTGCCCTTTCAGATCACGGAGCTGCTCATTGGGGGACTTTTTTTGCTCCGCCCATGTGACCCAGCCAATCGGCCTCAAGAGCAGGAGGGTTGTGGGAGGAAGAGGCTGGGTTGGGGAGTGTGACTTGTGGGAAGCCGATGGTGGCAGTTGGGCTCTGAGGGTTTTTTCCTGAGGAGCTGTTTTGTTCGGCATGTGTGGTTCTAAAAATAAAGTTAGTTTCTTTTGACAAGTGGCCCCTGAATTGTGCCCAGCCAGACTGCGGCATTTGGTGGCTCACACAGGGAGTGACTGAGGGTAAGTAAACTGCTCACCCCTGAGGGCAGGGCGAGAGGATGGGTAGCCATTTTAAGATTCTTCTTTTGTTTTGCTTCACTTTTGTTTTAAGTTGCCTGTCCCTGGAGATGTGTAAGATGGAAGAAAAACTGCTCACATCTGAGGAACAGATAGGGAGAAAGGACAGATGGATATTTCAGGAGGCTATTATAATGATTTTGTGTTGTTCCAATTTTGTTTCATTCTGTTTCAGTTTTGTTAGGCGTTATCTTATTGGGTTGTATTATAATAGAAATATGGGATCAGAAATTAGTAAAAAACAAACCGAAAGAGTGTTAAGTAAATTGTTAGAGGAAGGAGGCATTCCAGTAAAATCAAGAGCAGTCAGGGCATACGTTGATACAATACAAAAATGTAGCCCATGGCTTTTTAAGGAGGAGTTGTTAAGTATATCACAATGGAATCATCATGGTGAAGATTTAAAAAGAATAGAAAAGAACAGCCCAGGAACTCTGCCAGTTGGCACATTGCCATCGTGGATGTTCATATCTGGTTTGCTTAGTCCAAAGCCTTCAATTCAGACAAAGGTAGAGGAAGAAGAAGACATGAAGATTCAAGTAAAAGAGAAGGTCTCTCAAGTTAGTCAGAAAGAGGAAAAGATTCAATTAAAAGAGAAGGTCTTTCAAGCTAGTCAGACAGAGGAAGGAAGTTTAGAGCAGAAAAAGCCATCAGGGGAAAAGTTACAACAGGAGACTGCTGCTAACACCTTTCTATCACCAGAGTGTGTAAGTGTCCAACCAACAGCACCACCTCTACAGGAGACAGCTACTAACACCTTTCTATCACCAGAGGGAATAAGTGTCCAATCAACAGCACCAGCTCCATATGCTGGGAGGCTCCCAACCCACACAGTTGACAGTTGGGATTCTGAGACATGATCTCAAGTATTAACATGCCCTGTATTTGAGATAGGAGGGCAGCAAATTTACCATGCTTTAAAATTCAAAACAGTGAAGCAGCTAAAAGAGGCTGTAACAACCTATGGTCCTCAAGCATCCTTCACTGTAAGCTTGGTTGAATCCATTACCAACTTGAACATGACGCCAGGAGATTGGGCTAATATGTGTAAAGCTGTGCTAAATGGAGGACAATACCTGTTATGGAAGGTTGCCAATGAGGAATTTTGCAAGGAGACAGCTAGGCGAAATGCAGCAGCTGGTAATTCTCAGAGAAATCTAGATATGTTTTTAGGAAAGGGACCTTATGAGGATCAGCAGCAACAAATTGCATATGATCCTGGTGTATATTTACAAATTGCTGTAGATACAGTTAAGGCATGGAAGACTTTACAAGGACATGGAGGTTCACAAGGTCAATTATCTAAGATAATACAAGGAGCTAATGAATCTTACACTGAATTTGTAGATAGGCTTATTCAAACAGCTACCAGAGTTTTGGGGAATACAGAACAAGCAATGCCATTAATAAAACAACTGGCTTATAACCAAGCGAATCGTTGGTGCAGAGATATCATTAGACCATGAAAACATGAAGATTTAAACACATATATTAAGTTATGTAGAGACATTAATGAACAAGAGCAAGTCGTGGCAACTGAAGTAAAACAGGCTTTAGATGCCAGAGACATTAATAAACTAGGGCAAATTGTGGCAACTGCAGTAAAACAGGCTTTAGATGCCAGGCCAAGAACATGCTACAATTGTGAACAAACAGGACATTTTAAAAGGAATTGCCCCATAGGAGGAGGGTTTAACAAAACTAGGTTTCAAAGGAGTAGAATACCGGGTATTTGCCCAAGATGCCGTAGAGGGAGACATTGGGCTAATGAATGCCATTATCAAATCACCATAGAGGGTACTCCATTATCAAAAAATGAACAAGGATCAAGTGTTTATCCACGATATCATGGATAAAGGCATTGGGCTCCATTGCCAAAAAATGGACAGGGGTCCCAATGCTCTGGGGCCCAAAACCACAAATATATGGAGCACTGGAGGAACCCAGCAACCCCATCAGGGTAGTGCCCAGGACACATTGTTTATCAGATCCCTCATCAGACAAACCAGAGGCAGTGCAGGGTTGGACATCTGTGCCTCCACCAGATCAGTACTAACTCCAGAGATGGGAGTTCAAATCATTCCCACAGGGGTGAAAGAACCTCTTCCCAAAGGAACAGTAGGCTTATTATTGGGACACAGCTCTTTTACTCTAAAAGGACTTATGATAAGTCCTTGGGTAATTATGAATGTGAAATAAAAATTATAGCCAGTTCTCCAAATGGTATATCAGTAATTTCACCAGGAGATAGAATAGCACAGTTACTAATAACACCAAGCCTACATAATAAATTTTCCAGTTGTGCTGTAGAAAGAGGCTCCAAGGGATTAGGCTCCACAGGTGTAGATTGGGCTATGCTGTTTTTAAACTTAGATTCTCCCCCCATGCTAAAACTAAATATTCAAGGACATGAATTTAATGGGCTACTGGATACAGGTGCAGACCTTAGCATCATCTCTCGTCAAGAATGGCCAAAACATTGGCCATTACAACAAGCCACTCAAATGCTTCGAGGCCTAGGAGTGGCGACTAATCCCCATAGAAGTGCAATGGTATTAGATTGGAAGGATCCTGAAGGATGTGAAGGAACTATACAGCCATATGTATTGGATCATCTTCCTATAAATTTATGGGGACGAGATGTCCTAGATCAATTAGATTTGACATTAACAAATAACATCAACCAAAATGCACCCACTATTATGACTACACAAGGCTTTAGGAAAGGAAAACGTTTAGAAAAACAAGAACAAGGTATAGCAGCACCAATACAAATAGATCAAGGAACAGACAGACATGGGTTGGATTTTCAGAAAGGGCCACTGACACAATAAAAATTACTTGGAAATCAGAAAGACCAGTATGGGTTCCTCAGTGGCCCCTGAAAAAAGAAAAGATACAAGCAGCCCATGATCTGGTCAAACAACAATTAGCGGAAGGACATATACAACCTTCTGTATCTCCCCATAATACTCCCATTTTTGTCATCAAAAAGAAATCTGGTAAATGGAGTTTATTGCAAGATTTAAGAGCCATTAATAATGAGATGGTTATTATGGGACCTGCTCAATCGGGGATTCCTCAATTGTCTGCTTTGCCAAAAACTTGGTATGTTTTAGTTATAGATATTAAAGATTGTTTTTTTTTTTTCAATTCCAATTCATCCTGAGGATAGTCCACGTTTTGCATTTACTATCCCTGCACTGAATCATGAAGGTCCTGATCAGAGATATGAATGGAAAGTACTCCCTCAAGGATGGCTAACAGCCCAACTCTGTGTCAAATTTATGTTAACAAAGCAATCCAGCCACTTAGAAATCAAAATCCTGAACTACAAATATTTCACTATATGGATGATGTATTATTAGCTCACAAAGCTAAAAACACATTGCTAGAATGTTATGCCACACTTACAAACTTATTAAAAAATTATAATCTAGAGATACCAATAGATAAAGTACAATTAAATTTTCCAATTAATTATTTAGGAGTTCTATTATCCTCAACCATGGTCTGTTCACCAAAAATTCAAATACGAGTAGATCAACTCAAATCACTTAATGACTTTCAAAAGTTATTAGGAGACATAAATTGGATAAGGCCTTATCTAGGTATACCAACAGGAGAGTTGGGACCTTTATTTGATATCCTAAAAGGTCCATCAGATCCAAATTCACCCCAAATGTTAACGCCTGAAGCAAGAAAGGCATTAAAAATCATTGAAATCAATGGAGATTTCACCTGTAAAAATGCATATGGAAAATATGCATTTGAATAGAATTGATATAAATTTGCCTTTATTATTTATTGTACTACCAACAAAAAATATTCCTACAGGAGTATTTTGGCAAGAAGGTCCATTATTATGGATACATTTATCTTATTCTCTTAACACTATCCTTACTAGGTATCCTGAGGCTGTAGGACAATTAATACTCAAAGGAATAAAAGCAGCAAAGGGAGTGTTTGGAATTTCTCCCAATAAAATTATTACTCCATATACTATGAATCAAATTGATGAGTTAGCTAATGAGTTAAATACTTGGGCAATAATCATGTTTAAATCTAATGTTTCATTTGATAACCACTTACCATCTAATCCTTTATTGTCTTTTTGGTCTTTGCATCCTGTAGTTTTTTCAAAAATGACAAGAAAAACCACTATCATGAATGCTCCAAATATATTCACTGTTGGGTCCAATAATGGTGCAGCAGCAATAGTTACACCTGATCAAACTTTTACATTGTTAGTACCCAAACAGTGAGCTCAAAAGGTAGATCTTAATGCAGTCTTACAAGCTTTTGTGATGTTTAAAGATTCTATATTTAATTTATTTTCCGATAGTCAGTATATATTAATGCTATAGTATCTCTTGAAGATTCTGGTGGGATTTCCCCTTCCTCTACTGTTTTATTTTTGCTTTCCACTATACAAAGTCTAATCTGGGACAGAAAAGATCCATTCTTTATAGGACATATCAGGGCACATACAGGATTGCCTGGAGCCCTTAGTTTGGGCAATGATTTAGCAGATAAAACTACACATGACATACATATTTTCTGTACACTAGAAGAAGCTATAAATTTTCATAAAAAGTTTCATGTCAATGCTAATACTATCCAAAAGCATTTTAAAATAACTAAGGAACAAGCTAGACAAATAATAAAACAATGTCAAAATTGTGTGACCTTTTTACCACAAGTTAATCTTGGAATCAATCCTAGAGGATTGATACCTAACCATATTTGGCAGGTGGATGTCACACACTTTCCAGAATTTGGAAAATTAAAATATTTACATGTTACAGTTGATACTTCTTCTGGATTTTTGATGAACTCCCTTCATGCCGGAGAAAAAACTAAAGATGTTATAGCTCATTGCTTACAAAATTTTGCCACTGTGGGCGTTCCAAAACAGTTAAAAACAGATAATGTCCCCTGGTTATTCTTCTACCTATTGTAAACAATTTTGCTCATCATTTGGCATTACTCATATAACAGGAATCCCATACAATTCACAGGGACAAGGCATAGTTGAAAGAGCTCATCAAACTATTAAGATGTACTTATTAAAGCAAAAAGAAGGAATTGGGAAGGGGTATATATTCCCCAAAGATAAACTTAAAATAACCCTTTTTACTCTAAACTTTTAAAATTTGGATTCATCAGGGCTTAGTGCTGCGGAAAGGCATATGTGTCCAAAAAATGTACATAAGCCCAAGGTACTTTGGAAGGATATTCTATCAGGACAATGGAAAGGTCCTGACCCAGTAATTGTCTGGAGTTGGGGGTTTGTTTGTGTGTTTCTACAGGGAGAACAGCAGCCAATTTGGATTCCAGAGAGATTAACTAAGGTCCTGACCCAGTGATTGCCTGGAGTCAGGGGTCTGTTTACGTGTTTCCACAGGGAGAACAGCAGCTGATTTGGATTCCAGACAGATTAACTAAAGCGATTTCTACAGACCAAAAAGAAGATGATTTAGCTCAAATCCATAACAGCTGATATCCAGAACTACAGTTTGGTTATTCTTACATCTGCGACAGAACCAGTATTCTTTTTTCAATATCTATTTTATTATTGCCCTTTCCCATATCATGAAGTTCTATTTTGTTTTTTGAGCTCATACAGACCTAGGTTAATGTTTTGCTGATCAGTTCTATTTTTTGACTATAGAGTTTTTAAACATTGCAATGGAGATTTCACCTGTAAAAAGTTATAAGGCCTTTACTATTATGTTATGTGTCGTATGTATTATGTGTGCACACTTGTGTTTTGTGTTATATGTTTGAATGTATGTATGTCCATATATCATATATGATGAGCGCTCATGAAAAAAAAATGGATCCAAATAATTTTTTTATTATTCACGTGATTTAAATGGTTTAATTTAAAGTGGGTAAAAAGCTGTTGAGGATTGTTTTAAAAATGTGAACAAAAAAGGAGGTTAACAGATCTATTTGTTTACTTTCACCTTTCCTTTTCATTATATTTAATAATTCTCTTCAAGACAATGTAAATTGTTAAGAAAATTGTTTTCTTTTAGTGCCTTCTGGAATGTTACATAATTTTTTCTTTAGCCATTATTGCCAGAATTCCTATCTTCATCCCAGTGCATGAAGACAAAGATAAAACCAATCTTCAGCTTCTGCAATAGCCATCACTGAACTGCTTACAGAACTTGCCTGGACTATGTATCACTTGTATGCATTGTGAACTCACCTGTATGCATTGTGAACTATCTGTTAGTGCAGTGACTTGTGGTAGTATTGGGGTATTTTTGCTGATGATGTCATCGGTGGTACAATTTTTCCAAAAGGAGCCAACTATTGGCTTGGTGTATCTTCCTCCCTTCTGCTTGTCATGATCATTCAGCTAAAATTTGGGGGCCAACAGAGGTGAGGCAAAAAACCTCACCCCCCCGCTGGTACAAAGACCTCTACACAGGTGTGGCTGTATACTGGACTGTTGGTCAGAGATGGGTAAGATCCAATTACAATGGTACCAACCTAAGATAACGGGTAAGGACCATATGTACTATTGGACAACCTAAGGCAGGCATGGTCCCTAAGCCACGTGCTTGTTGTTTAAACAGAGACTGGGAGATGTTGAGAGCCACAGCCGAAGGGGCCCCAGCAAACTTTCAGAGTGCCAGCTGATGATTGGCTCACAGCGGCCCCAGCAACATCTAGCTGATTGGCTCCTCTGTGGGGATGCTCATTGAGCTGTTTCCCTGCCCTTTCAGACTACCAGCTGATGATTGGCTCACAGCGGCCCCAGCAACATCTAGCAACATCTAGCTGATTGGCTCCTCTGTGGTGATGCTCATTGGGCTGTTTCCCTGCCCTTTCAGACCACAAAGCTGCTCATTGGGGGACTTTTTTGGCTCCGCCCATGCGACCCAGCCAGTTGGCCTCAAGAGCAGGAGGATTGTGGGAGGAAGAGGCTGGGTTGGGGAGTTTGGCTTGTGGGAAGCCAGTGGTGGCAGTTGGGCTCTGAGGGTTTTTTCCTGAGGAGCTGTTTTGTTTGGCATGTGTGGTTCCAAAAATAAAGTTAGTTTCTTTTGACAAGTGGCTCCTGAATTGTGCCCAGCCGAACTGCGGCAAAATACATCCTGGTACACTGTGTAGGGTGAAATGAAGCAAGTTTATCATCTGGAAAAAAGAAGGATAAACTGTGGTGAACAGCATTCCAGAGGTAAATTTATTTGCAACATAACTGAGTAAAATGAAAGTACATGTCAAGTTCTGAGTTAATGTGATATCTGATGTATAGAAGTAAAAAGGCTTCTCAGACTGTACAGTTAACCCTAAAAAGCAGCTCATCAGAATTAAGGTAGATATTCAGAGAAAACATATTAAAATGGAACAAGATTTAACTCTAGCTTCATCTATGGCATTAAACTAGTATATCTAATTAATTATGTCAAAGTTACATTGGTAAAGTTAGAAAACACTTTTTAATGGACTTAATAGGCACACATTATTTCTAAGTAGTAGCATGGCAATAGCCTAGATTCAAATCTCCTCACTTAAAAAAAAAGTCAATCAATAAAAACCACCTGAATATAAAATAATGATTACAAGAGGTTGGGCAGTTGGAAGACAGTGGCTAGAGGGAGCCTCGATTTGATCAGTATGCATGCATTGAAAAATCACACTAAATTCCATGAATATGTACAATTACTATACATTAATCAAAAGAATTAATAAATAAATTCCCTTTAATCTAAGCCTTATGAAAGAAAATTTAAAAAATACAAAGTTATGATTTTTTAAAAAAATATATTTATTTTTTATTTGTAGGTGGATACATATCTTTATTTTATTTTTATGTGTTGCTGAGAATCGAACCCAGAGCCTCATTAGTACGAGGTGAGCACTCTACATCTGAACCACAATCCCAGCCCCGAAAGTCATAATTTCTTAATGGAAAAAATCTCACCAGAAAAGAAAAGTGAAAAAAAGCAAAATAGAAATGCAAAGTAAAATGTAATGATATACAATTTTAACAAAGATCAAAGTGTTTGACAATGCACCATATTAGCTTAAGGGTGGTGTAATACAGGTGGGGATATAAATCGACTCAATCTCTAAGGGGCAATTTAGCAATAACTATCAAAAATGAAAATGTTCATATACTTTGAACTAGCAATTTAACTTCCCTGAATTTGTTCTTTAGATGTGTTTGCATATGTCAAAAATTATAATTTACCATGATATTAATTTAAGTATTGAAACTCAAAATAAATGACCTCAGGGAATTTTATAGTTTAATTTCCAGTACATGGAAATTATTAAAACAAATACAGTAGCTATTCATTCACCTTAACAATTTACATGCACACAAACACACACAAAAAAATCCACTTATAAACACACACATGTAAATACACATAAACAGCTATATCTATTTGAAACAAAAACTGATTAAATAGACGAGTAAATTCCAAGATTTTCTAACTGATGTCCTGTGCCATAAACCCACTTGTTCCATGTGGTAATTTCCATAACTTAAATTCAAGAAGTTTTCCCAAGTACTTTGACTTACCCTATTTAATGGTCTCAATTTGTGTCTATCAAAGAAAAAAAATAATTCCAATTTAACTATCTTCTCTCTGACCAATTCATCTTACTCTTTTCTTTTTACATATCTTTCAATATATAGATATTTTTGTACTTAAGTAATTTTAAGGATCAGGTTATAAAGCTTTGATTGTCTCTTTGAATAGAATTAATAGAGATTTTTGGTTGCTCAGAGCCTTGTTATGAACTTCACACAATTAAGTGTAAAAATAAATGACACAAGACTTGGCTTTGTTCATAGTCTGACCACAAAATAAATAAGCTGAGTACCCTCTGACTCTCACAAGTGGTGTCCCAGGCATAAATATCTTTAGAATCTCCTCTTGAGGCCTTGTTTTGTCTATTTTTTCTTTCTCCAAAAGTATTGATTTTTTATTTTTTGTATTATTTTGGGGAATTTTTGCAAAGTTTAAATAATTATTGTGCAGAGCTTTGTTTTGCTCACTAAAAGAGAAATAAAACAAGAATTTAAAAGAAAGGACACAGCCTTAGCCTTGGAAATTTAATAACTATTGGATGCAATGTGGATCCTCACCTAGAGAACTTTTGAAAACCTAAACAATGATAAGTTTAAAGTGAAGCCTTGGGGCATATAGAAGTTGCATGAGTTGACCTGAGAAATATGAAACAGAGAAAGACAACAGAAACAGAAAAGAGTTTTAAGAGAAGGATGAAAGTTAGAGTCCCTTCAAAGGAGCAACAGATTGTTATCAGTAGGACAGTTGAGATCATTTGCAACAACAGGAAACAGAAGTCAGAGAGACTAAATATCCATCCATGTAGAATAGCATGTCCGAAGACCATAAGTTTCATAAATGAAAAATAGAATTGATATATCTTCGAATAAAATATAAATCATAAGATTTTGATGCAATTGTTCTCTGCTGTGGTCTATGGCTGCTGAGAACAGGTCTTATAAGTGCCTTCAGATTTAAACAAATTCGTTTTTCTCCTGTCCCAAAGACAACTTCCAACCTCACAAATTTAAGATTGTCTTTTTCACTACTGTTAATTAATCTGGGAAAAACTGATGAATTTTAAAATTACTTGATTTCATACTCAATTTTCTGTAGAATCTCCAGATTTAAAGTTAAAGCTTAGAGAGCAGCATTTATAATCAGAATGTTGAGGTTTGTAATCCCAGCCCATTCTCACTGACAAGATAACTTAAAGATAGTTGCTTAATATCTCCAATTTCTCATTTTTCACTATGACTCACATCCTGAGCGTGATAAATCAGGATCACTCTGCATGGTTTGGGCGGAGATGAAAAGACCACAGACATGGAAGTACCTTCTTCTCTAAGTGGAGTTGAGACGGATTTGCGACTTCAGGGGTCCTCTTCTATGAAGGAAGGCAAGAGAACAAGAGAGCGAGTGCACCTGGAACCTCTCTATGTATTAGGGAAAAGACATTTGATAGAATATTTCACGCAAATTAGGCAGGGGATAATGTTACAGAAAAGGGGGGTTGTCCAGTCCCAATGGGTAACACTCAAACCCAGAGATGAAGCATTTCTTTGCCCAGCAAAGGTAAGGCCCACTTGCTTCTCGCACAGCTTGTGGCATGCGCTGCCAGTTCAATACCTTCATCACTCAAGGCTGATGGGAATGGTGCTTAGCTCATGTGCAGGGTGGCCCCTGACATTTCACTACTATAAACTTAGCAAAATAACATCATATTTAGTTGAGAATGGTCTAGATAGATAAAGCACTGATACTAATATAATAAGCACAAACAATATCTGTTTTATATTATCATATGCTATGGATTGAATGTATGTTCTCCCACCCCAAAATTCACATTATAATCTAGGGCAAAATGTTATAGTATTAAGAGATGTGGTCTTTTGGGGGGTTAATAAAGTAATGAGGATGGAGTCCTTGTGAATGGCCTTAGTGATAAGAGTCCTAAGACCTTTTTTGCCCTTCCATCTTTCTGCCATGTGAGGACACACATTTGTCTCTTCTGGAGTGACATTTTGCAAGCAGAGGGCAGCCCTCATCCACATCAAACTTTACAGTATCTTGATCTTGGACTTCCCATCCTTCAGAAACAGAAGGAAAAACAATGCATTTATTTTCAAATACCCAGTCTCAAAGATTTTGTTATAGAAACACAAATGAACTGAGAAGGAAATTGGTGCCAAGAGGGAGGTATTGCTATAGCAAACAGCTAAAATTGTGGGACAGCTTTGAAACAGGGTAGGGGGTTAAGGCTGGAAAGGTTTTGAGATACATGTAGCAAGAAGTGAGACTGACAGTAATAGCATTAAAGGCAATTCCGGTGAGGACTCAGGCTCAGAAGAGAAGAGTTGTAGGGAAATTCTCTCTTCTCAGAGACTACTTAAGTGGTCATGAAAAGGATGGTGATAGAAATATGAACAATAAAGCCTATCATGATGATGTGTCAGGCAGAAATGAGAAATATATTACCAGGAACTGGAGTAAAGTCTATCCTTGTTAGAATCTAACAAAGAGTTTGACTAAATTTGTCCTTGTCACAGTCTTGTGAAAGACAGAATTAAGAGACTCAGACACCACATAAACCTTAATAATATTTTAATAAAACATTATCAGAATTTTAATAAAAATATTTATGTGAACAATGCAGAGCACTTTTCATTTTATAAAATACCTTTATCTTAGTATTTCCAGAAATCTTGTGAGAAAGGATTCTACCAATTAATTTTTAAAATAAAAATAAAGTCCAGAAAACAAGGAGCTTATCTGAGATTATGCAGGTAGTTATTAGTAGAATCAGATTCCAAACCCAATTGTTTTTTTTTAAGTATTGTATTTATATATTTAAGGTACACAAAATTGTCATGGGTAAATGGGAACCGGAAGCTTCAAGTCTCATCTCTTGTGTTCCAACAAAAGAAAATGTAAAGTCAGACACAAAAAGCCAAGCAAGAGAATTTTATTTTAAGTGAAGTAAGTTTCAGGCAACAACAAAAACATTCACAAGAGAGAGTGAATTGTATCCAAGTGGAGGAAACATAATACTTCTTCCAAACTTATTACTGTTTTGATGTTTGCCAGGAAAATGGGGGTCCACCTTCTGTAATCATCACCATCCTGACACTTAACTTCTCATTCATGTTGAGCAGGGTTGTTTTTGTCCTTTTAGTAACTGTTATGATGGCCATCCCATTCAGGGGGACTTCATCCACAAGTCCAACCTAAGTTAATGTGAGTGCTGAAGTTGACCACCAGCAAACTTTATCTTAGTGCCCCTGTGCTACTAATGAAATTTCCCTTCAGGTATACATTAAGAAACTCATAGCTATAAATCCTTCCTTTACAATGATCCCAGTAGAATTATCCCCACAAACCTTTTATTCTTGACATATTTTTAATTGACCTTGTTTCCACCTGTTTATTTCCAGGGTTAGTAAACCTGTTGTTTTTCTACAATTTACTTGATTATTCATTGGTCTTAAAGAGAATCAAAAAAAAAAAAAACATGACCCTACTATGTTACTGGTTTTTATTCCATTATTCATTACTAAATACTACCTTAAAACATAAGTTACAAATAAAATGGTAAAATGGTACTAAAATGGTTACTATACTGAAGCCAATTCTAAGTTTTCAATCCCAGTATGATCCAAGATCATGTCCCCCTGGCTATGGAAGGAAATAAAACATATAGGACAAAAGATCCCTGAATATTTGTAATCCCCTGCTCATTGTGTTCACTAAGTATTTACTTCAATAGATGTCTTCAGAGGCTTTTCATGGCATCCTGGAGTCCAGGATCTTAATTTTGTCCATGTATCTTAATTTTGCCAAAGATAAAAGAGCCAAAGTGGTTATGATTCTGAGTAGAAGTGTTAATGAGCTGGAGATCAATTCTGTATGCCTTATTCATTACCTGTGAAACAGACTGAAATTAAGGGCCCCACTAAAATTGAGGGTCACTTCCTCATATTGAAAGTGAAAGCTAAATGGGCTGGCTCCTGGCCTGGGGGACTGGAAGGAAGCTATGAACAGAGATTTCTCCCTATCTATCCTGCCTAATGCAGGCTAACTAAATCTGCATATGTACACTTCCTACCTTTCATCTCATTTTGCCACCTCTTCTCTTTCAAAAGCTTTCCTCCCCCTGCCAGAAACTCCCCAAAAATAGAAAATTGAAACAACAACAATAAAAAATGTTTCTTCTATTTTCCTTCAAAGATGGCTTTGAATAAAACCTGTTTTCCCAACAATTTGACTACAAATATTTTTGGATGAATGCAATGGACCCTCGCCTCTTCTTCCAGGGTGCAGTAGTATGTCAGGTAACACCTGAACATGTGAAATATAAGAGTCTGTGATGATTGATTAACTATTGGCTCTGTGCTCCAGAGCCACATTTCTCTATGTTGTGTGATACTTAGAATTGAGTTCTGAAAACTTTATTTTTGCCACTTGGTTTTGCATAAATTTTTTCTAATAGGAATAACCAGTGAAATCCTGAGGACAAAAGTAGATTGAAAGCAATTTAATTACATTTTCCTGTTGCTGCACTCATCACAACAGGGACCTCTTCCAAGTTCCTTAGGAAAACCCAAGCTGGGTGCAGTCCCTGGCAGTGCTGTGCACATTAGCTCTCCAGTGCTTCTCCCCCAAGTTTCTTCATTTTTATACCAGGTCTCTTTTTCCCTTCTTTTTTGACCTAGCTCTAGAGATAGCAACTGCTTCCTGCAATTATTATTATTACCTATGGGTTCCCTGGTTTTGTCCTTAGATTTTTTTCTAACAAAAAAAATATTTAAAATTTAGAAAGGACAAATGATTAATAAAAGTAGCAACATGAACAAATCTTAAGAGCATCATGATGAATGAAAGAACCCAAATATAAATTTCCTGTTGTAAAATACCAAAACGAATTTATAATGACAGCAGATAAAGTGGTCACCTGAGGTTCTTTTGAGGGTAGGTTAGGAGGTTGATTGCAAAGAAGCATATGAAAACTTCTCAGTATTAAAAAAAATGTTTTAAATATTGATTGAGGTGGTAGTTACCTCAAAGTATATATTTGTCAAATTTCATCAAAGTATACACTTAAAGTGGGTACATTATTATATGTAAATTATTCCTCAATAGACTTGACTAAAAATTATAGAGACATGTCCTGAGATGAAGTTGGGCCTTCTTCTGTCTGCCTCATTCTAAAAGCATAATCAACTTGGTGCCTTGTCAAGATGCATTCTATGTTCAAATTTAGAAAGTTATATATTAGCAAATGTTTTCAGAGAAAACTTAAAAAGATTTCAAAGATAAAAATAGACCAATACAAAGTCTAGTGTGAAACAAAATCCTACAAAATCCCTCTAGTGACAGTTTGAGTCATATCCCGAAGTTGTCCTATCAGTAACTGAAGCCTTTACATCCCACATTGTCACTCACTATTTAAAGCTTATCTCTTATGGAGGATAAATTCTCAGGCATGTCCATCCCTTTTGATGTAAAAGAAGTGCAGATTCTGGCTTTCCATGGTCAATCCTCTGACAAAAAAATAAAAATGAATTTACTAGATATTGAGAGTAAAAGAAAAAAAGCAAAACAGTGTTAATAATAATAATTATAATTTCTAAAAGAATATAGGCAGAGAATTATCAGAATTTGTCGTATTCTCCACTTGAATCACTCAGATCCATATTAAGATCCTCATTTTAACTTCACTTATTCTTCTGAAAATAATAGATAAGGCACCAATTTCTAGGGGAAAATAATCACTAACAGAAAAGAGCATATAGGTAGAAAGACAGCCTTCACTCCTAAAGGTGAACCTTAGGTCATACTGATATTTATCACTTCCATCTTCTACCACTAATTTAAACTCCCTTAACCATGCTAGCACTCCTGTTTATCTAAGTTTTCGTCTTATTTTGTTATTTTTTTTAATCCAAAGGACCTGAACCACTATTATTTTTCCCTTAATAGTCTATGGATGCTAATTTTGTCATTCTTTCTTTAAACCTCACACCAGAACTTCAAGTGATTCAACACTGGATCCCCTGAGTTTCAAATATACTGCTGTGATCCCTACTATGCAGCAGGAATTCTATCACCTCTGATGATTAAGGTCAATTATCATTATGGTAACTCTTTGTCTGCTGATACATCATATGAATAGTTAAAAGTGACTAGATAATATCTATAGTTTTGGGGTTAGTGAAAATCGTGTTGTATCTGCTAGTGGAAACATTACCCTTCTTAGATAAAACCTCTGCTTTCATTAAACTTAAAGTTGCAAGGCAAGAGGCATAAAGCACCCAAGAGAAAATAAGTAATGATGTCATGGGCCACTTGTACTTTCATATCTTCTTCTTACATAGTCTCAACTATGTAGCAGGAACAAAGTAATAATATCTATTGACAACACCAGTGACTACATAGAAAGGTGAGTTCCTTGATGTGAAGTATTATAATACACATCAGACCTTCCCTGAGCCATCAGAAATTGGTGCTGACACAAACCCTGTAGGAAGAAACCAAAGCTAAGCTTGTTCTCTCTGCTTGCAGGTCATATACTTGGGAGTAGTACCTAGATTAACCTTGCTGGGATATAACTTATGCAAATAGGCCCACAGATACTCCATTTGTCACTTAAAGTTGAAGCACTTGGCAGTTGAAGAACAACAACTGACCAAGATTCAACTTTCCTGTTTTCTTTCCTGGGGAAAGACATAGAATTTTTATCCATACAGATAATAATAGTACTGTAAAATCTCCTAGATCTTATCACTCTAAGCAACATGGTCACTTGTGTAGAATCTGGAATGCCTGAAAATCCCTCTTTTATTCTGGGCTCTACTCAATGCTATTGGTCTTCTAAGCATCCAATAAATGGGCCAAAAAAGTACTCCTAAATATAACTTATGCTGTCTCCAAAACTCAAAAAATATCTCTAGGTTATAGAAGGTGCCAGATTTGAAGACTTGTATTTTTGTTTCATTAAAGAGTATGCGTAACATTCTCCAGATGACTCTACACCTTGAAACACTTCATCAGTTAGAAGAGAGTTTATTCCTCTGCCTGTGGAGTACATATTTCTTATGAAAGCCTGCACCCCTTCCAGCTCAATAGGTCCAGTAATGCTTAGTAAGTCAGTAATGTTTTTGACTCAATTTTCAGATGATCAATAGCCAATTGGATTGTTCAGTGACAGAGTCAGAGAATTAATATGGCCTTGAGACAAGACTGTGAATATGATCTGTTGTTCATCTCAAGTAAGTACAAAATACTTCTGATTCTTCTTGCTAATGAGTGCTGAAAATAATGCATTCACCAAATCACTTATGACAACTACCAAGTATACACAACTCAGTTGTATGGTCAGAAATCTAGAAATGGCTAGTGGTGCCCTGTGGAAATTGTGAACCCACTGTGAGGTGGACTCAGAAAAGTGATATTTTTATCACCTGACTTTAATGCAGCAACACCTACTCTCCAGTCTAACAGAGGACCATAAAAAGCGTCTGTGCTACCTGTTGCTGTCTTGGTTAAAGCTTTGTAACCAAAGCTTTTAAAAGACCTGAATATTTGTCTTTCCAAAGTGTGCAATCATACAGATAAACAGACAAAGCTCTCTTTTGGACAAAAGCTAGGAAAAATTTTGTTACTATATATTCTTTCTGTGGCACTGCAGGTCTTCCTTCACGAGTACCCTGCATCTCCATCAATTGACAGCCCCTTAGAACTCGCTCAGGACTGTGAACTTAAGTGAGGGAGGAATTGTGATTTTTTTCCATTGAATCAGTTAATATCAACTTTTAGCTCATCCACTCCTGATACAGAGCAAGCAGTCAATATTCATACTGGTTTGAATAGAACTTTTCCCATGATCAGTTTGTCATTAGTGTTAACCATGTAGGTAAAAATTCCCCGATTGTCATTCCAACTTTGCTGCCTGCTACAATAATTTCATCCATTTTTTGTCTGACAGATATTCTGCTAATCACATCTCTAAGGGAATACAGTGTTTTTCTCCACCAACAACCAGCTCATACCTGTGGGCCAGCATCATCATATTATCAGACTAGCAAATGGCTGAAAAGTGTAGAAAAATTAAGATAGTTTAAGGATTTGGGGGAGTATGTATATGTGTGCATAGGTACAAGTGTCTGTGTAAGAGAGAAGAGTGAAAGACTGTAATGACTTCAGATACCAACTACTTGAAATTAGACCAAATTTCACAGGTTATGAGCACAGTCCTCCAAAAGACTGTCCTCATTCCAGGTATAATCTGTAGATTTCAGGATCAGAAATGATCATCCTCACCCATGGATATCTGGATACAAATTTGGAGGTCTCTAGCACACCCTCAAGTGACTCACAGGACTGAGGAAAGTGATATACTTATGATTACAGTTTTATCACAGAAAATAATACACAAAGGGGAAATTCATCAAGCAAGCTCTGTGAGGGTCCCAAACACAAACTTTCTGTCTTGTTAAGGTACATTACTCTTCTAGCACACTGGTGTTCAAAACTATGGACAATACTGTCATCCAAGAAGCATTCCTGAACTTTAGTGTCAAGTTTCTACTTAGGCTTTCTTACAAAGGCATAGTTGATTCAATTATTGACCATGTAGCTAAACTCAATCTCTAGCCCCCCTCCTCATCTCATGAAGGTCAGGATACTATCACCATGATTCAAAGCCCCAAATCTCCAATGACTTGGATAATCATTCGAGCATGGTCAGCCCCCATCCTAAGCTATCCTGGGGCCTACCACAAATCATGACATGAGGATAAACAAGTATAATCCAGGTGGTTCATAAATAACCAAGACACTTCTGCCACTTGGGAAATTCCTAGGTTTTTAGAAGCTCTATACTAGGCACCAGAGAAAAAGAACAGACAAGTTCTTTATTATACATCAGGTTTCTGCTCTCATCCTTCCCTTTTCATCCTACTCTTTTAGTTCTCCATTGGTCTTAATAACCCTGATAATGGGTACTTATGGGTTTGTTTATTATATTCTTCCACCACATTAAAAGGTAACTTTTATGAGATTGTGGAATTTGGTTTGTTCATTCCTATGTTTTTTGAACTCCATGATATAATTCATGCTCAAAATTCCTGAGAGAAAAATAGGAAAACAAATAAAGAATTATTTATTATAGTGAAGTCATAAAAATCTTAATGTAAAACAGATATAAGTCTTTTTAGTCCCCTAGGTGCTAATAGCAGTCTTTAAAGAGCTTCCTCCCAAATATTTTTATGGACCTACAGGTCCATAAAAGAGACACACCACCATAAAATGGGAGGCACAAGTGGACAGAGCCTTATGGAGTATCCTGCGTGACCTGATCTTCAACACAAGGAAGCCAATAATGTAGAAAGAGGAGAGGAGAGTGAGAAAGAAAGCTCCCATGGATATGCTCCCTGTGACAACAGAAAGAACCCACTGGTTGAGTTCTGTGTTACTGCAGGCCAGTTCCAGGAGGGGTTTCACATCACAGTAGAAGTAGTTGAGTTTCAGAGAATGGCAAAAGTCCACGTGTGCAGTCATGACAGAATGCATCAGAGGATAGAAGAAGCTAATGAGCCACACAACAGCTGCCAACAGAATACCAGCTGGGGGTTCATGATGACAGTGTAGAGAAATGGGTTGCAGATGGCCACAAAGTGGTCAAAAGCCATCACTGCTGGCAAGATGGCCTCAGTACTTCCCAGAAAGTGGAAGAAGTGTAGCTGAGCCAAGGAAAGATATGGCCCTGCGAGTGGAGAGCAGGTTCATAAGCACCTTGGGCAGTGTCACTGAAGAATAACAAATATCCAGGCAAGAAAGGTTTGCCAAAAAGAAATACATAGGGGATGGAGTTTGGTTTTCAAAATTACAATCAAAATATCGCTCCATTTCCAACCAAGTTGATCAGGTAAATAATTGAAAACCTCACAAAGAAGACTGCCTGCAGCTACTGAATACTGGTCAGGCTGAGTAAAAGAAATTCATCCACTGTAGTGACATTCTCCGTCCCTCTGGGGAGCAAATAAAAAACTAATTAGTTATTTTTTACTAATGCTTAATTTTAAACTGTGGGGCTTAAGTTAAGCAAGTTTACTATTTGGATTAATCTAGGTTGTGAACTACAGTATCAGTAATGTTTAAGAATAGCAAAGAGATGGGGATATAGCTCAGTGGTAGAGCACTTATCTAGCATGTTAGAAATCCTGGGTTCTATCTCCAGCACCCCCCAAAAAAATAGTAAAGCTGGTTTATGGACAACAAAATTAAGGAATGTCAACATACCTAGTACATTAATAAAATGACATTAGACTAATAAAAGCAGCATATTATGAATAGGTCAGATATGGATAAAGGGAACTTTTTTTATATGTGGGACCTGACCATAACCTCATGTATAGCATTAGAATTAGAGTTTAGATAAGTTTTAAACATACAAAGGAAATAGCTATTCAATTTGTGATTGCAGGTTCTAGCAGTAATATAGATATAATTTCGTGGGATTTTTTCCACTTCTAAGGTGCGAAAATTTCACAAGAAATAGACACATCCTTCCTGACAACCTAAACCTTCAGTGAAACTAAGAGATATAAAAGCCCACAAAACCCAAGTTATTGTGTAAATAGAAGGGGTTAAAAAAAAACAGCAGAATTTGCATCATTAGCTATAGGGAGCCAGTCTGAATGATTCACATCCTCCTTCCCTGAGCGGGGAGGTTCTGACTGTTACTACATCTCGTAGTGACCTGGACATTGCCTGGGTCCTGGAGGTTGAGGACACCTCTTCAGACATAGGCATGTCACCTTATGGATTGAGCTATGCTCATCTGTTCCTTTGTATATTATCTCTTTGCCCTGTTTGGAATAGAATGTTCCATGGAAACACTCTTTGTGTGTCCCTTTCTCTTTCTCTGACTTTGGGTGTTGGCTTTCTAGATGTCAGTCAACCTGCCAGACTCAGCCCCCTGATACCTGACTCCTTGCCTCATTTGAATGGCTTCTCCTCAATAAAAGGGTTCAGTGGGTGCTCCTTGCTCTCTGTTTCCACAGACCCCTAAGGTCAGAGGAGCTATCACAAGACCAAAAGCAAAAGGTATTTCTCTGTGTCTGTGTGATTATTTCATGCCAGCCCAGTTCACCTGGAGTGATCTTGAGTGTTTAGTCATGGGACTCGACAATCTAGAGCTTGATGAAGAATTCTTAAACTTAAAGCCCAAGGCATGACCCATAAAGAAGAAATTTTAAACAATTACCTCAACACACACACACACACACACACACACTCCAAAAATATTGCTCTGCAAAACACTACATTAAAGAATGGAAAGAGACAAGTTGCAGACTGGGAGAAAATATTTCCAAACCACATATTTCATAGAGCTCTAAAAACTCAACAGTATAAAACCAAAAAGTCCAATAAACAATCATCAAAACACATAAATAGATATGAACAGAAAATGACATGCAGATAGCAAACTACCACATGAAAAGATGTTCATTTTTTCATTAGCCCAGTGCAAATTAAAATAATGGAAAGATATCACAACACATCTATCAAAATGGCTAGAATAAAAATAGTTATGACACCAAATACTAGTAAGGATGCAGGGAAACTGGATCACAAATTTAACATTAGCCAAGATGTAATGCTTAGTCATATTGAAAGTATGTCACTTTCTTACTAAGTTAAAAATGAACCTATCATATGACCCAACAATTGTACATCTGGGTATTCTTCCCAGAGGAAAAAAAATTGTGTTTATAGAATTAATATCCATAATATTTAAAGTTGGAAATAGCCCAAATGTTATAATATAACATTTCTATTTGAACCACTTTAATATCTTCTAATTACATTTGCTTACAAATCCTCCAGGATCCAACTGTGGCTTAGCTCTGCAGTCTAAGCTTTGCTATTTCTCAGATCTGATCTTCCTTGGTAGTTTTCAATTACACAAATGTGCCAAGGTTTTCTCCAACAAGGATTTCACTCATGCTCGCCCCTTTCCTTGAACATCCTTTACCTCCCCTCTTCCTTAAGATTCAATAGTATGGTAATCATTGCATCCTACCTTAGCCACTTTCTCCTAATTGTAACACTAGATTTTGTCATTATTAATAATTTCAACCCTCCATCATCTCAATACCAATTATATTTCAAATTTATTAGTGTTTGAAATTTACCAAGATATCTAGGCACCACCTTCTGTACTCTTTGCCAATCAGGTGTTCAACTCCTCCTTCACATCAGATGTTGGAGTTTTTAACCTTAGTTGATCCTCTTTGGAACTGTCATGATGGTCATCCTATCAGGGAGGCTTCATCTGCAAGTCAATTGCATGTTAATGTGGGTACTGGGATCAATAGCTGGTAAGAATTTACCTTAGTGTGCCTGCACTGTTAAAGGAATCTTCCTTCCCAGACAAATGGAGAGACCTATACCCTTAAATTCTAGCTTCCCCTCAACATCAATGGACAGTGTCAAGCGTTAGTCCCATTAATCTTTTTCTTTTGACATGTTTTCCCATTAGCTCCTTTGCTTCTGTTTATTTTATAGAAATTAACTACCACCCTTTGCTTTCTCAGCCATTTTGAAAGTAGTTTAAAGAAGATCCTAGCCAGGTGCTCCCAGCAGCTCGGGAGGCTGAGACAGTGGAATTGCGAGTTCAAAGCCAACTTCAGCAACAGCAAGGCTCTAAGCAACTCAGTGAGTCCCTGTCTCTAAATAAAATAAAAAATAGGTCTGGAGATGTGGCTCAGTGGTTGAGTACTGCTAGGTTCAAACCCCAGTACCCTCCCCCCCCCAAGAAAAAAAGACCCTAAAGTAATTTAAAGAACACTTGTGACCTAGCCATGTATTTCACTGCCCATTGCTAGCTACTGCCCAACAATGGGTTAGGTTCTCATAACCCAATCATTTCACCTCCGAATGTTCTTGCATTGTCACATACATAAAGTTTGGGGGATACTTCACATCCAAACCATAACAATCTTCCCTTGATCCCCAAAAGCTCATGACCATTCCAAAACACAAATACCATTTTGTACATTTTCAGGAGTCCCTTCAATTCTTACTCTTATCAATTCCTATACTTCTCTCTCACATCCCACGTGTGCTATGAGTTTTGGGTTTCCCTTGTGTGAAATGTGCTGGCTGAGAAATATAGTGAAAAATCACATGACACAGAAATAATTTTGAAATGGAGGGGAAAAATGGCTCTGAGATCTTAAGGGTCCTGCTTCAACACTGGAAGGAAAGAGAGAGAGAGAGAGAGAGAGAGAGTACCTGCATTTTCAATATTTATACAAAGAGGGCTTCAAAAGAATTTCCATGAAATATTCTTTTGATAAGTAAGGTAGAAAGTGGGATGTCTAAGCCTAATGGGTAACATCCAAGTCCAGGGCTATGAGAGCTGCTCCATTGATACAGTGAGGGCAGAGATCTCACACCTTGGGCTGTCTACCCACAGGAATGCCCAGGATCATTTCCCAAGGGGAGATCTACATCCCCATTGCTCAGTATCGAGTAAAAGACCACTCAAGTAGCATCATGGGTGGCATACCACAAGTTCCCATAGTGTCAACAGTTGCGTATTGCCCAAAAGTTCAAGTCCAAAGTCTCCTCTGGGACTCAGGACAAGCTTACATTGTAAGCACCTGTAAAAATAAAAAATAATTTATAAGGAGACCTTCAGGGTTATACAAAATTACATACAAGAGGTAGCGAGGGGAAAGGGAAAAATAATACAAGGGGGAGATATGAACTGCAGTAGAGGGGGTAGAGAGAGAAGAGGGGAGGGGAGGGGAGGGGAGGGGGATAGTAAAGGATAGGAAAGGCAGCAGAATACAACAGACACTAGTATGGCAATATATAAATCAATGGAAGTGTGACTGATGTGATTCTGCAATTTGTATATGGGGTAAAAATGGGAGTTCATAACCCACTTGAATCAAAGTGTGAAATATGATTTATCAAGAACTATGTAATGTTTTGAACAACCAACAATAAAAAAAGAAAAAAAAATATATAAGTATCCAATATATAAAGGTACAGGGTAAACTATTTCATTCACAAATAGGGGCATATAAAAAGGGATAGGACTAAAGCAATACTAAAATTCAATTGGCAAACAAATCTTATAGCTTGAGATTTGGGATCTGGGGCACATGGCACGGGGACATTCTGTCTGATTTCAACTATTTCCTTCTTCTACTGATTTTGGTGTTGGTTTGTTCTTCTTTTTCTAAGGCCTTAAGCTGTCATGTTATTTTATTTATTTTATTTCTTTCCATTCATTTAATGTATGAGGTCAATTTTCAATCACATCCTGCACAGGCAGTGAAATGGGCGGGCTGAGAAATAAAAGCTAAGAAAAATAGAACAAAGAAAAAAATACACAGGATACAGACAGTAGTTTCAAAAGTAGAGGCAAGCCAATCAGATGGATCAAATTTCTATACTATGGCAAAATGGAGCCCATGCCTGCTTTATATATATATATATATATATATATATATATATATATATATATATATATATATATATATATAGAGAGAGAGAGAGAGAGAGAGAGAGAGAGACAGAGACAGAGAGAAAACCCTCATGTAATTCACCCATGGCTTCCTGCAGTTAATGCTATGAACTTTCCTCTTAGAACATACTTTTCCAGAGATTTTTGGTACATTGTATCACTGTTCTCACATTTAAGTATTTTTTATATGTCTCCTAATTTCTTCTGCTATCTATTCATCATCCAAGAATATATTACTTAATCTCCAGGTGTTAGAGTAGCTTCTTTTTTTATCTTATTGTTTGTTTTAGTCAGCTTTTTTGCTGCTGTGGCTAGAGGATCTGACCAGCACAATTACAGAGGAGGATCTGATAAGAATGCAAAGTGTTACCTCTATTGTTTTGCATTTGCTAAAATTTGCATTGTAACCTAAATGTGGTCTATTTTAGAAAATACTCCATGTGCTGCTAAGAAGAAAGTGAATTCAGTCATTGAGGGATGAAGTATTCTAAAGATGTCTGTTAGTCCCAAAGTATTCATTGTATAATTTATCTATATAAAATCTTTACTTAATTTTTGTTTGGATGATCTATCCAGTGTTAAAAGTCACCCAGTATTATTGTACTGTGGTCTATTTGATTCTTAATGTTGAAAAGGGTTTATTTAATGTAAGTAGATACTTCATTGTTTCAGGCATAAATATTTACAATTGTTATATCTTATTGATATATGATTCTCTTAAGCAGTATAAAATGATCTCATCTCTTATGATTAATTGTGTCTTTAAGTCCCCTTTATCTGATGTAAAAATGGCAACCCCTGCTTGTTTATGAGATCCATGTGAGTGGCATGTTTTTTCCCATTCTTTCACCTTCAGTCTGGGGATTCTTTGCCTGTGATGTGAGTCTCTTGCAGACAGCATGTTGTTGGGTCTTGTTTTTTATTTCAATATGCCAACATATGTCTTTTGATTGAAGAGTTAAGATGATTTACATTTGATGTTATTATAGAAAGATGATTTTTATTTCCTGCCATTTTGATATATTTCTATTGTTTAAGTTGAATTCAATTATCCTTTGACTATTCTTCTAGTGTTGTTCCTCTCTTTGCTGGTTTTCACTTTTATTTTTCATCTTCTTCATGAAATAGTATATCAAGTATGCTTCATAGTCCTGGCTTTCTAGTTATACATTTTTTTTGCTTTATTTATTATGGAAAGTTTTTTTTTATTTTCATCCTCAATTATGAAGCTTAATTTTTCTGGGGATAGTATTCTTGGTTAGTATATATTTTCATTTCAAGCTTGGTATATGTTATTCCAAGTTCTCCTTGCTTTTAGGGTCTGGGTTGAGGAATCAGTTGAAATCTGGATTGACTTACTTCTAAATGTGACCAGTCATTTTTCCCTTTTAAATTCTATTGTTATTCAGTATGTTAGAAATTTTCATAATAATGTGACTTGGAGTGGCTCTGTTTGATTTTGTGTATTTTGAGTACTATATACCTTTTGTGTTTTAATTTCCATTTCATTCTTAATTTTTGGAATTTTTTCTATTATTTCATTGAAAAAAAATTGTGTGTTCCTTTAATTTGTATATCAGAGCCTTCATCTATCCCAATAAACCTTAAAATTGGCCTTTTAAGGATATCCCAGATTTATTGAATAATCTATTTGTGATTTTGTAACACCTTTTCCTTATGGTCAACTGTAATTTCAAGATTATATACTTCATCTTTGAGGTATGAAAATCTGTCATCAAAGATGTCTAGTCTTCTGGTGATGCTTTTCATTGAATTTTTAATTTAATTTATTGATTCCTTTATTTTAAGGATTTCATTTAAATTCTTTATCATAATCTCTCTTTATTGAAGTAATCTTTCACCTCCTGTATTTCCTCACTGATTTCACTCTTTACATCATCTTTTAGTCCATAGAATGTTTATGAATTTTCTAAATCTCTTCTCTGACATTTCCTCCACTGTAGTGTCAAAGAAGTCAATTGTTGGAGCATTATGGGCTGTTGGGGATGGTTTGTTCCCTTGATTTTTTTTATATTGTTTTTATGTCTACCCATCTATCAGTATAGTTCTGACTTCTTCTAAGTGAATAACTACTATGTAGCTTCTATTTGTTAAGAACCCTGGGTTGGATGGATGTCTAGATAACCACACTTTAATTCAATGTGTGACTTCTGCTGATCGCAATACCAGCTCCACTTTAAGAGATACCATTGAGCCCTCTTAATTATAATCACTTCTGACCCTAATCTTGTATGATACAACCTTGTAAGAACAAAAACTTATTGCAATTATTCACTGTAGTTCCTCAAATTTAAGTATAAACCTATAATAAAGTTCTGGAACAGGTGAAAAATTAATCTAGTAGTTAAATTTAGTACACTTACTATAAAAAATTATATAGTAAGTAAAATTACATTAATTATATAAGAATTAATTTAGTAGTTAAATTTGGTAAACTTACTATAACCTTAATAAAGTTTTAAAAGGTGGGAGAAAAAAAAGTGTAGGCAAATGGGGGAGGGAAAAACACAGAAAAAAAAGGGTGAGTGAAGGGAGTAATAAAAAGTATAAAAGGGTACTTACACAAAGGTAGAAAGGAGAAATAAGTGAATGGGTATATTTAAGGTAGTAGCAAGAGGAGGAGTAGGGGGTAAGAGAAGCAAGAATAAACTAGAGCTAGAAAAACAACGCTAGGAAGATTGGTTCCAATTAATTCTTTATACCATTACATGAAATATACTCAAGTAGGTTGGAGATACAATGTTGACTATTGCATTAACAATTATCATTCAAGTTAAGAAATTATTTATATAATCTAAGTTGACACTACAGTTGTTCATACTCTAGGAGGGTGTAGTGTTGTGAGTGGGCTGATTCTAATGTTGCAGAAGTTCAGGATGCAGACTCTGATGTGCCCCTGTGTTTGCTATTGGTCACCAGTCTATTTGTTTCCCTCTCCTAGATTCTTTTCATAATATTGAAGATCCTGATAGCCTTCTGTGTGTGCAGGAACACTGGTTGTGGATTTTCAAAAGGTGTTCTGTGGTTCAGAGGTGCTCCCACTGCTGCCTCTGCTCACTGAGATGCTGTGATGAAGGGTCTCTGGTGGTTCACCTGCAATCCAGTTTACATTTCCCCAGGTTATGAATGGTAGGTATTGATTCTCTGTGCTTAATAAGTCTAGTAAAAGTTCCTGCAAGTATACAAATAATGCCCTGTCACTTGCCAGTTATGATCAGGGATCAGGCCAGGCACCTATTGTGGATATATATCCAACCCTTCCTACGGTGTAGCCTCTGCCAATTTCCCACTGGGTCTATTAGTCACTGGATATTCAGGCAGCTTACCTCTAATATTGTGCTGCAATCCGAGGGACTATCCCTGGGCTTCTCATGATGCTTCCCCTAATTACTAGAGGTCAGGGCCTAGTAAATCAACTTTCTTTGGTTTTGGGGCCAAAGGAGCTTCATTGTAAGCCTTTGTGTTCAATAAGCCTGTGCAGACCTTTTAGCCCTTGCCTGGGTGAAGCACTTTCTGAATTTTAAATTTTGTTAATCTTTTCAATAGTTTTTCAACAATTGTTTTAAGCGAGTGAGTTTAAAAGAATATCTATTCCCCACTCTTTCTTTCTCTCTCTGATGTGCTCTACACACACACATAATCCACAGGTTCAAGGTAGAGCACTCTTGATTTTGTTTTTTCCTCTGGTAGCCAATCTTTCAGTCTTTCCAGGTCTCAGACTATGTAGTTGAGTCTTAGAGCATTTATTTTATCACCCACCTCTAAAATCTGCTTTTATTCTCTGCCTCCTTTCTTTGTTGTGAGGAAATCATTGGGACTTGCTGCTCAATTCACTTCAGCCATCTTCCCCCACCTAACATTTTATGAGACCTAAGCATCTGTGAATTTTTATATCCCTGGGTTGGGGGTTGGCCCTAAAACCAATCAGTCATGCACCATATGAGAGTTGTACTTCAATCTATAAATCACAATGTACCTTTTTTGGAATAGGAGATTGTAAACTGAAGACTTCAGATAAGCACTGTCAAAAATGATACCTAGTAGTTACACGTGGCTATTTATATTTAAAAATGAATGAAATTTAAAAAGTGAACTGTTTAGCACTCTAGCCATATTTCAGGTGCTCAATAACCACATGTTAACTGTGGTTATCATCCTGGACTGCAGATACAGCACAATTTCATTATTATAGAATGTTTTCTTGTACAACAATGCTGAAATAAAATGACTGAAAGTTCATGTATCCCCCAAATTTATATGTTGAAAGCTAATACCCAATGAGATGGTATTTGTAAGTAGGGTTTACTGCATGTGATTGATCATAAGAGCAGAGCTCTTATAAAAGTTCTTCTGATAGTTCTAATCCCATTCATTATAAAATCTCCCTAGCCCCTTGTTCACCATTCAGTGATACAGTGAAAAAAGAGCTATTTATGAGAAAGAGGGTACTCACTAAATCTTGATCCTGAACTTTCTGACCTTGAAAAATGTGACAAATAAGTTTCTGTTGTTTATAAGCTACCCAGTGTATAGTATATTTGTTATAAAGAGCAACCTCATGGACTAAGTTAACTACTCTTGATGCTATCAGGTTAAGTGAATAAGATACATTTAAAATGAAAGGGCCAATATTATTTCTTTCACAGATTGCATAATATTTCTGTCTGGAGTATGAATACATAGAACTGAAATGGATCATAAGTGAATCTCTTATCTAATGCCTTTAAAAACAGTGTCCCCAGTTCCAAAAAGAGAAACACATGTTCCTTCAGTTCTATTCCCAGAGTGAAGACTTTGTTGTCATCAAATTTTTAGGGGATGAATTATCCTCTAGAAGAGTCCAGGGGTAGGGCACGAAGTTTGAGAAGCAGGGAATCCATCTAAAGAAGAGAAATTCTGGGAAATGAAGTGACAAAGAGGGTGGGTCAGTGGGGTTTACTCAGAGCAGCAGTTCTCAAAGTGTGGTATATGGAACCCTTATAATTTCTGACATCCTTCCACAGGATCTACAAGGTCAAAACTGTTTTATAACATTACTAAAACATTATTTTCACTGAAATAAAATTCAGCAAGAATGGAGCTACAGTACTAAACTTTAAGAGTGATTATTGTAATTTTTTACCACCTCTTAATTACAGAAGAAGAAGTCACTTTCATATAAACATGTTCATATTGAAGGATTAAAAAATAATAACTACAGTAAATCTCTAGTCTAGGGTTCACATTTTTAAAAATATCTTATATGATTAAATGGGAAATACACATAAAGCCTAATACATTCCAAATTAGGATATTTATGTCAATGAAAACATTTTTTAAGAGAGAGAGGGAGAGAGAGAATTTATAAAATATTTATTTTTCAGTTTTTGGTGCACACAAAATCTTATGTTGTGCTGAAGATCAAACCCAGTGCCCAGTGCATGCCAGGCGAGCGTGTTATCGCTTGAGCCACATCCCCAGCCCTCAATGAAAACATTTTATGAACAGTATCAGTTTGTTTTATAGAATATCACTTTTACTTGAAAGAATTAATGACAGAAAAACTATGATTATTTAGACTTGTATATCTGACTAACATTAAAATCTATAGACACATCTATAGATTTTAATTCAACAGAATACCAAAAGTTCAGTGACAGTGCTTCAGGATCTGCATTGCAAATAACCTTTAAGAAGTTGACATGTCATTTTAGGTATTCATTCAAAGATGAATACCCACAATTATCCAAAAACATTATTAAAAGTGGTTCCTTTTACATACTGGTATGAGGCTAGACTTTTTTTCATATATTTCAATCAAAATTATAGGTTAAATGCAGAAATAGATATAAAAATACATAGGTCTTCTAACAAAACAGACATGAATAGGACTTATAAAAATGGGAAGGGTATAGAAGGTACAGCTTCCACTTTATTACTTTATTTTTAAAAAATAGTTATTTTTCTAAAACTGTTTTTTCTGTTAACATGCAATAGGCTATTAATTTGCTAGATAGATTATTTTTAAAAGGTTTAATTTCTGGGATTCCACCTCTTGGGTCCCCTTCTTCCTCCGGGAGAAGTCTTTTCTGCTGTCTTTTAATAAACTTCTAATTTCTACTCTGACCTTGCCTCAGCGTGCTCTCTGGTGTTATTCTTCAACATTGGGGAAGCAAGGACTCATCACCAGTCAACAGCGGTAACATATTGGGGGTCCCATGCCGAGATTCTACACTGAGGTAAGTGCATGCACCCCATGTCTGTTTGAGGTGCATCTTTCTCTCTCTTTCTTTCTGGAGGGTAAGGTGGGCACCCAACGGCTACTTAAACGCAATTAGTGCAGCTGCCACTCTTCAAGACTCGGGTGAGAGGTTTCCCGGCCTAGGCAGCTCTCAATCACCTGTTCAATACAGAGCAGGCATGTTGGGTTCTGTCAAAGCTGCTTCCAACTTTTCTGTCTGGGCCTGGAGAGCAATTGGCGTGAGTACACAGTGTCCCAAATTCTGATCTGCCTCGGATGTGTAGAGGTGGAGGAAGTAGTTTGGAGCAACTGCGGAATTCCGGTCTGGGCTACTCTCAGACAATTCCTAAGGTTCCTTTCTCTTGAGCCCCCTCCCAACAGCCCTCAGGGGTATCTAGGGTGATCAGTAGATGAATGGCACTGAGGGAAAGCCCCAATCACATTTGCCTCCGTATGGGCTACACAACACTCCCAACTTCACATTCATTCCCTCCTGGATGCTCCTCTTCCTTCGCAGGTCAGAAATGTTAGCAATTCAGGTTGTAGGACTGAGAAAGGCATGGGATAATTAGTAAAATCTGCCCAGGTTCCCTAAGGTGCATAGGTAACTTTCAATAGTCTGTTTTACCACCCCAATGTTTAAAATGTGCTGTGTTCTTCAAGCTACTAGAGAGGCATTTTTGGAATCAACTCCTCCGGTAATCTGCTACCTTATAACCAGTAGATATCCCTTAACACTTAGGCGGCTCCTTTAGTCTACAGAGCAAAGGCAACAAAAGAGCACACGATTCTCTTTTGCAATAGGTTTTTAGTGGCTGGGAGGGTAAGCAGTAATGCCCTTAAGTCTGAATCCTCCCAGGGTCTCTGGCACAGGGCAAACTGAGACCCTAGCACTTTGCTAAAGGGGAACAGAAACCCCTTGGCAAAGCAAGATGAGAGACGGGTTTTCTGGACTGTTTAGGAAGCTCAGGCTTAGGGAGACGTCCCTAATGAGAACAGTTTTCTCCGGCGCAGCGTGGGCACCTGAGTTCTGTTTTCTTCTCACTCAGACGAGAGCTTCTCTCTCTCCAATACGCGAGGGGCACCACTAGCCTGCATATTGAAAAATTGGGATAGATTTGACCCTCAGGTACTCAAGAAAAAGCGCCTTATTTTCTTGGCCTGGCCTCAATACAAACTCTCTGGATAAACCTGGCCACCAGAGAAAAATATCAATTTTAATACGATTTTACAGTTTGATAAAATTTACAAAAAAAGAAATGGTGTGAGGTGCTGTATGTTCAGATTTTCTTTGCTCTAAGGGAATATCTTAAATTATGCCAACAGTGTAAAGTAGACTTAGCTATGATATCTGCCATGAAGAGAAAAAATCTTGGGCTCACTGAGGAAAAAGAATCAAAATACATAGCCCCTTCCCCCTTCAAGACCTAAGGCAGATAATAACTGACTCTACTGGAAAGTTAGGAGATAAGCCAGATTGTCTGGGATCGGATCTATCCAAAGGAGCTAATCCTGTAAGTAAAGGGGAGACTGAGGGACTCCCAGCAGCTGCCAGAGCCATTTTCACTTTGGGGAAATTCCTCATTTCTTCCCTGCACTGTAAGTATTACTTCACCTGAATGCAGTAAAGTCAGTCACATTGAGACCCTTGATTTTACACTTATAGTTGCCCCTATGTGAAAACATTTGGTCCACTCATGGGGAAATCTAAGGTGCCAATGATAAAAGAGTCATAATTAAATGGAAGTTAAAAACTTGGAGAGATTTTATCTTATCTGGTCTGTTTTAAAGGTTATTATAGACTGTTTCTTGGGGATGATGTTGGCTGAATGTGTATCTAAAAGATGATTTTTTTTATTGTAACAATCTGGTATCTAAATGAGTTTGAAGCATTGCATAATCTTGCAGTTAAAAGTTAGGGTTAGGTAATTGTTTAGTTTATGATTTCAGATAATTCATGCCAGAGAACTTAAATACTTAGGATAGAAAATTAAAAGAACTCTACTTCCAAGTTGGCAAGTAACTCCCAGTCATTCAGTTTTATTTTTTTTTATCAATTTTGAACTGGGTAGCCTGAGAAGATTTCACTAGGTGTACCAGTGCATTAATTTGGGCAAGGATAGTAAATTATGATTTGGTGTCTGTTCCTCTCAGTGTGTAAGATTTAAGAAAGAAAAGTGATTAAATAACAACAGTCTTGGAAATTTTTAAAGCTAAATTTTGGATACAAATGGTAGTGTGTGGTTCTTTTTAAAATTTTTTCAGGTGATTTAATGTAACTTAATACTGCTTTAGGAACTTAAGAACAAAGAAAGTGGCTTAATGATCCTGAAGAAATTTCTTCTGTGATAGCTTTTTATTAAGATCCTATTTTCAGTTTTGTGTGAGCAAGTTTTCTAGTGTAGGAAAATGTAAAGGTATGAAATTTTATAAATTGTATCTTAAATTTGTATCATAATTTTCAACATCCAAACCTGGAAATTATGACTTATGTTTTTAAATGCCTTAGGCATGAGTTTTCTGCTCAGAATTCCAGTTTTCCCAGTTCCTTCCAGACCTCAGCCAGGAGTTAAGTTGATATGCAAGTAGAAGAAGCCTGGAGCACTCAGTAGGAGACAGATCTGAGGCCCAAGGAAAAAAAAAGAGTAAAAGTGTCTTTTTATGGGAACTCAAACTAGATTAAACCAAAGAGTAAATTGTATGGCATTTACTAATTACTGGCCGGTCAATTTTTTTCTAGGACTTTTGCCTTTTCTTAGATTCTGTATTTTTTTTTTTTGAGCTCATGATTTTGATCCTACAGACAATGTTTTTCTGATAAGTTCTATTTTTGATCAACTGAAGTTTTTTTTTTTTTTTTTTTAAACATTGCAATGAGATTTCACCTGAGAAAGCTACAAGGCCTTTACTATCGTGTTGTGTTACATTTGTGTTACGTGTTGTATGTCGGTATGTCTGTATGTGTGTATGTCCATATATCATGCAATGATATGACAATTGACAGATGAGGAGCACTCATGAAAAATAAAAAAAACAATGGATCCAAATATCTTTGATTCACGTGATTCAAATGGCTCAATTTAAATTTGGTAAATAGATGAAAAAAATGATGTCTTAAATTAAGCTTATAAGTTTTTCTAGGTGTTAAAAAATAAAACCTAATAAAATGTTGATGTCTATAAAATTTACAAGTATTTTTTTCAAAATGTGAACAGAAGGAAGTTAACAGATAAAAAAGAGAAACTAGAAGGTTCTAGGTATGGATTTAATAGAAGGAAAATGTGTTTCTGGATAAGAGTCTATATGATTAAGTAATTAAGAGGGTTTAAGTAATTGATATAAAGAAGGTCTGTGTAAGTTGCTTATAAGTGTAAGTTTTTGAGCAAGTAATCTTAAAGAAATTAAATAGCTGGTTAAACAAGTGCTATTGTTTTAGAGAATTGTGCTATGTTATTTCTTTAAAAGGTAAACTTGGTTAATATAAAAACATCAATGTAATTGGTGCTATTAATGTGTTCATATCTTCCAGGTATACAAGTCTGTAAGGTAGAAGATTTAGAAAGAGCATTATATCAAGCTGGTGTTCTAAAATTGTATGGTAATTTTAGACTTAAAAGAAAAACATGTTGGAAATTTATTTATATCATTTGTGTTCTATAACTGTACTTATTATCAATAAGTTATGTAAAGTTCCATGTTACTTTTTACACTGAGATACCATTTAAATGTATTTTTAAGTTAATGAGAGCCTAATCTATGTAAAGGTTTTATTGAAAAACACAAAAGTACTTTGCTACTTTTCTACAAAAGGTTAAAATCTTTCAGCCTTCTTTAATTCATGTTTTAGATGTGATATTATGTTGTGTTAGCTAATATTCATGTGAACTTGAGCAACAAATTATGTAGGCTTTGTAAAATGATGTCTAAAAAGCAAAGATCAGCTTCAGAACTATAGTATTTAAGATTTATGAAGAGCCCTGCCTTACTTGAGATAAGGCTCTATGTCCCATCTCACTGCATGTGAGAATGACTATGAAAGAAGTAGACCAAATTTCGGTACATTTAAAGTTGTGTCCAAAATTTGGTTTTTGTCACGATTGCCAGGATCTCAAACAGGGGATGTACTCCACCAAAATTCAAGGTAGCTATTATATGAACTAAATGTTTTTACTCTTGATAATTTTATTTTGTAGATTTCTTATAAATGATTTAAGATTGTCTGTTAATGTTTTACAGAGGTACTTATTTAAGAACACACAACCTGGGTTATTTTAAGATAAGGAGTTGTCACCTACAGGATAGAGAGATAGACATTAAAGCCCAGTACTCTTAATATAAGACTGTTGAAATTTATTTGCTGGATGTTTAAGATTAAGTTTTAAAATTAAAGTTAAATTAAAAGGGCTAAGAAAACCAATATTTGGCTCTTGCCCTCTGAGTCAGTCTGAATCAGGGAATAGGGGACTTCTCCAAAGAGCTTTGCAACTCTGGGCTACATAACCTCCCCATCAGGGAGATTAATGAGACCAGTGGAGGACAGAAAGCCAATCAGTGCATTTGCTGTGAAGAGGAGGGTCATCATAAAAGGGAGACATCCCTTTTGCTTCCAAGGGAAGCCACATGGTCAAGCAAGGCCTGGACCCATCCTAGCGCAAATGGCACTAGCAGCGCAAATGGCACTAGCAGAACTGAGAAGCTGGCGTAAGTTCCCTGAGGACTCCCAGGAAAACTCAGCTGACTGTTAACAATAGATAGAAACAAAAGTCAGTTTGACTTGCTTCATCTTAAACACTTAGCAAAGACAGTCAAAGCCAAAACACAGCTATTCCTGGGCATTTAAAATAATAATAATAGTTAAATGTAACTTCCAAAAATAAGTAAACTGGAGGCTACAAAAGAGATTCTCAGACAGGAATGCCTGATAACTATCAAAAGGAACTGCCAGAGTAGTTTTTAGTTTAAGGCCTTTATTTCTAACCTATACAGGTACGCTTAGTGTTTGCTAGTATGGTTATCCAGCCCTAAGTAACAGAATTAAAGGTTTCTCTATTAGACACAGAGGTCATACTAATGAAAGAATTTTACAAGATCAGATGACATTAAATTATTAAACTGTATCTTAAGGAAAAGGACATCTGTAACCCTAAAAGTTAAATGTTGTGTTTACATCCCTGACATTTCTGGCAATGTGACAAATATCCTTAAAGATTTACATACTCAGATAGAAGCCATGTCCTCAGCAAATTTGTCATGGAAACAATATCTTAGCTCCTGGTTCTTGGTACTTACTGGTGGAAAACATTGTTAGTCTTTGTCTTTGCCATCAAACTCATTGGCATATTCCTGTGCTATGGCATTTATTGCTGCATCAATCTGGTTCCAGTACTAATGAATTCTTGTTTCTCTTATAGACCACCCATCACTCAAATGGCCCTCCAGCCTACTACTTCTCAATCGGACTTTTATCATGGACCACTCGATAGACCCAATTTTTAAAGGGGGACTCCAAACTGCTTGCCCCACATCATCCCTTTTCAGCCTGAAGAAGCCAGAAAGATCTTCTTCGCCCCCCTTCCTTACAGCAGTAAGGAGTTGCCAAATTAGAGGGGGGAATGAAGCCAGATTTAAGGTTAGGTAGTCAGTGTAGTTAAGTAAATCGGGTCTAATATCGAGTGAAATCTGAAATGGAGGCCATGCTAAGAATGACTCAGGGAAAATGCAGTACAACTCATGAAACATTAATGAAGTCCTGAAAAGGCCCTAGGCCAAAGTTCATCCCAAAGAAGTGTTAATGAAGTCCTTCTTGCTCAGACTACTTCTTTGGCCCACCTGTGTCCTACCCCTCGGGCCTTCCCACCTACATTCCATCACTGAAAGAACTATAAAAAGGGGAGACAACAGCCCTTCCCTGGATTCCACCTCTTGGGTCCCCTTCTTCCTCTGGGAGAAGTCTTTTCTGCTGTCCTTTAATAAACTTCTAATTTCTACTCTGAAAAAAAAGGTTTAATTTCTAATGTGAAAAATATTGATAACTATAATACACATAAACAAAATTTCCTTGGGGAGCCTACTTAATTCCTAAGAGCATCTAGAGATCCTGAAACCAAAATGTTTAAGAACTGCTGACTTAGCACCTGAGGCAGGACTCTGAAAGACTAAGTGCCTAAAGAGTCTTCATGGCAAGAGAGAGAGGTTAAACTAGGCAAAATCCCCAGGTCCCCGGCATGGCTCTCAGTGTCCCAGGACTTAAGAGGGTATGTAAAGTAGCCTAGAGTTGGGAAATACCTTGGGGATTTCCTCAGTTTTCACTTTTGCTTCTGCCTGGAACTCCTGACAGGGCCCCAGTACCCCTATTGCCGGTAGGATTCATAGAGAAGCCAGTCAGCATCGCCCGCGGTTCCTGGTTATGAAATCCAAAGGTAGGGAGCAGGACTGATTGTCCCCAAACAGGAAAGATCAGAGCCATGGAGCCCGAGCCCTTCTCCTACTGATGTTGGGAGCCGTGGTACTGACCAATACCTGGGCTGGTAAGTGCGAGATCAGGGGAAAAAAAAAAATCCTCTGCTCAGGAGAAGCAAGGGAACCACCCTGAGCGGATGCAGGACTCTGGGAAGCCGGGTCTTCTTGACAATAAACCCAGACCCCTCCCCAGGTCCCCATCTCCTAAATAGTGAGTGGCCCCTTCCCTCACTCCCTTCTGCCTCCCCGTGCTTCCCATCTCACAAGCCCTGGCGCCCTGCTACTTCATTCCAGGCTTTCTCAGCCTGGGACCCAAGGTTCTGTGCTAGGTATCAATCTCTCCCCTCCCCCAGGTTCCCATTTTCTAAAGTTTCTCATCACTGCCATGTGGCGACCCCCCGCGGGGAGCCTCACATCATGGAAATAGGCTACATAGACCCCACGACGCCTCAATTCGGAGGATGGAGCCACAGACGCCTTGGATGGAGCTGGAGGGGCAGGAGTATTGGCACCGGGAGACACAGTATGGCAGAGAGCTGGAGCAGATTTACCAATACAACCTGCAAATTCTGCTCAATTACTACAACCAGAGCAACAATGGTGAGTGACCTCTGGCCAGGGTTCCAAGTAACAACCCCTCCTCTTCTCCCACTTCCCTGCCAAATCCTCCAGAATCTCCTCTGGGTCTGAGACTCATGGCAATAGTGTGAGACCCGCTCATCTTCTTTAACCTATGAAAAATGTGGGTCTCTGGTTTCATTTACTGTTTCGGGTATGGAAAAGATCTCACTAGTCACCTGCAGTCGTCTGAAGCGAGGGCAGGAGTAGGTGGGGGGAACCTAATCGCGGGACGGGATCAGTGTCTCTCACCTTACAGAGGGTGTACGGTTGCGACGTGGGACCAGACTGGCGCCTCCTCCGTGGGTACTGGCAGTAGCCTATGATGGCACCGATTACATTGCTCTGAATGAGGACCTACGCTCCTGGACCATGGCAGACATGGCAGCTCAGATCACCCAGCGCAAGTGGGAGGCCGAAAGAGTGATGGAGACAAACAGGGCCTTCCTGGAATGGGGGTGCGTGGAGACACTCCGCAAGCACCTGGAGAACGGGAAGGAGACGCTGCAGCGTGCAGGTATCAGCCGCAGCGGGGCAACTTGGAGATCTCTTGTACATTCCCCCATGCACCTCTTGCAAGTAAAGAATAGTGTCCTCCCTCTGATCCAAAAGGGTATGAGTTCAACTTGGTTTCCAAAAGCTGTACCAGAGAGTGACTCAAGGAACCACACTTCTGTTAATTACACCAAGGGGTCCTAGGGCTGGAGGGAAGACAATCTTTAAAATAAGTGATCAGTTTCCTTTGACTCTGGCAGCAACCTCGGGCATCCCAGGGTGACTTTCAGGCTTTGTTCTTTATCCCAACCCAATGACTTTGGAAGTCTGAGGCCATCTTTTCCTCAGCTGTCAGCCTCCTCTCAGTTCAGAATCTAAAATATTTCTTAGAAGCTTGGAGCATCTTCCTCTTGGCTGTCTCACCCTGATTCTAGAACATAAGAAAAAATAGGAATATTATCCCAGATTCATGAATCCTGCTTAGTGTCTGGGTTCTGTGCTCCCACCTCACACCTATTGTCCTGTCCATTCTTCAGTGCCCCATGCAAAATGTCCCAATTAACTGAGTCTTATCTGCAGATCCCCCATTGACATATGTCACCCACCACCCCATCTCTGACCATGAGGTTACCCTGAGGTGCTGGGCTCTGGGGTTCTACCCTGCTGTGCTCTGGGGTTCTACCCTGCGTAGATCACACTGACTTGGCAACGGGATGGGGAGGACCAAACCCAGGACATGGAGCTTGTGGAGACCAGGCCTGCAGGGGATGGAAAATTCCAGAAATGGGCAGCTGTGGTGGTGTCTGCTGGAGAAGAGCAGAGATACACATACCATGTGCAGCATGAGGGGCTGCCTGAGCCCCTCATCCTGAGATGGGGTAAGGAGGGATGAGAGCACAGGGCCTGTGGTCAGGAAAACAGGAGCCATTCTTTGGAGACCCTCAGCAGGGTCAGGGCTGAAAACTGATAGCCAGGGTCACTTATCCTCCCTTCCTTTCCCAGAGAGGTCTCCCCAGTTCTCCATCACCTTTGTGGTAATGGTTGCTGGTCTGGTTCTCCTTGGAGCTGTTGCTGCTGTTATGATGTGGAGGAAGAAGAACTCAGGTAGGGTAAGGGTGAGGTCTGAGTTTTCTTTCCCAGTGGGGATTCCAAGCCCTGGTAGTTTTTCTTGACTTTTTAACTGAGAAGGGTTTGACCCACAAAAGACATGATACTGAAAGCCATAATTTCAAATGTTTAAATCTCCAAAAGATTAAAACTCCAAAACTATAAGTCTGGGGAAAAATTTTAATTTTAATTCACTGAAAGATATTTATTAGCATTTTCAAAAGGGATTTATTTTAGAGACATGACAGAACATGTCAGAAACTACACCATTAAATATGCAATAACATATTTTTGAATGAATAAATGTGCAGCTATACTAACAACAGTTGCACAGGTATAACAATTATGAGCAGATGAACCATATTCCTAAATAGGTGAACAAGCAAAATATGTGAATACCTATCACTATAGTTAGTAACTGTGTATCCCAGCATTATACCTGCAGTAATCTGAAATACTGTATTAGACAACCTAAATCTTTTGACAAGGTAAATCAGAATGAAAAAGAAATAACCATCAAAGATGATGGCCGCTGCGTACAGGGGTTGCTGAAGTGCTGAGCATGGTGCTCAGAGCAGCGGCTTTAATGGAGATTTCTCGCAGCTTGTTAGAGCTCCTTTCACTGTTAATCTGTAGCAGACCACTTTGCCAAGCAGCAGGAAGAACAAAGAGATCAAAAAAGAGCCACTTGGCTCCCTGACGCTTGGCTGCTCAGAGCTGCGGGCGCTTTCGCTTCTCTCCGGGCGCTTTCACTTCGCTCCGGGCAGAGAAGCTGAATGTGTAATCAGCAGTGGATTGTAAGTACCCGAGGCAAAGAAAGCTCAGTGCACCCCACCTTTTTTTTTTTTTTGAATAATTTTTTATACAGGGAGAGTTTGTGGATTGGGATTGTGGGCTGGGCTATGGTTTCTGTGCCGAAAATCCACTCCGCGGGAGACACCATTTGCTTTCTAATAGCTGTCTTGATGGCTCTGTCTACAACGTCCGGCAGCCGCATCTAGAGGTTGGAGCTGGGCTGCCTGCCAAGCGCTGTCCTCCGAAGGCTGGGCCGCGGCCTGGTGCACCTCGGACGCCTGTTTGCCGCTGCACCTTTGGGCAGAGCCTGCTCTGGGGTTGTTCTGCATCCCCCTGCGAGGGGACCCGTGCTCTGGAGGAGGAGGATGGAGAGCCGAGGCAGCAGCCGTTTGGGCCCCAGGGACCCGGCACCAGGCTGAGAGCTGCGGAGGCCGTGGCGGCTCCGGTCGCATACAAGCGCAGCGCCCATGAGCGCGACCCAGAGGCGGAGGCGACGGTGGCAGGGTTTCATTTCTAGAAATCTGGACTGGAAACAGAAGCAGCAGTTTGTATAATCCCAAGAACTTGCTTAGGCCAGGAAGCTGTAAGGGTAACATGAATATCATTGAGGAGATGTAACATGGTGGCGGGTGCAGAGAGATCAAGTCTCTGACATCTTCAACTGTGCGGGCATAGGAAACTGTAAATTGTCTAAATGCTGTTTGCTCAGGATCACTAGGAAATGCTGAGCTGAAAGGATCTGGGGCGTACAGTCTGGGCCCCTCAGAACACACACACTGAGCCCGGATCAGCTGCATTCAAGCTCCGGTTCACCTGCTTCTTGTGACTCAGCACTAACAATCCTGCTGAAATAACTGGTCGGCCCTTATGAACTTACAGAGGTAAAAGCCAACCGAGCCTTCATAGGCAGTGGCCATAGGATTGAAACGGGGATTGGGAGAGACAGTCAGGACGCACCCGTTGCATTGGTCACCCAGCATAGGGAACAAGTGGTCACCATTCGCATGGGATACCACCTTGGCAGAGAACTGACGTCAAGGGCGGAGGAGATAACTGCATTGAAATCAGCACGACAGTGCTCCCAGGAGCAGCAGGCCTGGCATGTAGCCAGTATTGTGGTGAGCGTCCCAGGTGAGCGTGGCCTGGCTTGAGGAAACACAAGAGAAGGCCCTAGACACTCAGGATTGGAGACCCGCCCAGTCTGGGAGAAAGACCTGCTGCAAAGTAAATGGTTCCCACCTATTGAGAGGAGAAGCTTGGCCCAGTGGGCACAGCTCCACCTACTGGAAGAGAAGTTAATTGAACTCTAGGACTGCATTTATTATTATTATTATTATCATTTTTTTCTTTTTCTTTTTTTTCTTCTTCTTTCATTTTCAATTTTTATTTGTTGTTTTTCTTTAACTTTTTTCAATGCTTTTTAATTTTTTAAATTTTTTTTATTTTATTATTATTATTTTTTTAAATTTTGATTTTCATTATCATAATTATTTTTGTAAAATTTTTTTTCTCTTCTTTTCTTTCTTCCCTTATTTTGTAATGTTTTTCTTTTTGTTTCTTTTGTCTTTTCATTTCTTTTCAATTTTTTTATTCCCCCTTCATTGAATTCTACCTGCCTACTCTCATTCTCTTTAGTGATTTCTTCCCTTCCCTTCTAATATCTATTCTCCCAAGCACCAAATAAATTTATAAGAGTAAACAGTAACTCAGCAATCAACAGAAGAAGAAGTAGCATGAGCAGCATAAAAAAGCAAGGAAGAAAAGGAGTACAAACAATGAAGGACAGCCTAAATATTCAGGAGGACCTAGAGTCAGCAGAAAAATGGACATATACAGAACTCAAGGAATACCTTAGACAGATGGAATGGAACCTTAAAGAGGATATGAAAAAGCAAATCCAAACAGTGAAAGAACACTTTGAAAATGAATTACATAAACAGATAAAAGAAGAAGTTAAGCATCTTTATCAGGAGATAGAGATTATAAAAAAATCAAACAATAATTCTAGAAATGAAGGAAGCGATAAAATGAATTAAAAACTCAATTGAGAGTATCACTAACAGAGTGGAGCAAGTAGAAGGCAGAACATCAAATAATGAAGACAAAATATATCATCTTGAAAAGAGCCTAGCCAATTCAGAAAGGCTGGATAAAAATCACAAGAAAAACATCCAAGAGATATGGGATAACTTAAAAAAAACAAACCTACGAGTCATCGGGATAGAAGAAGGTACAGAGATTCAAACAAAGGGAATGAGTAACCTGCTGAATTACAGAAAACATTCCAGAAATAAAAAAGGAAACGGATATACAAATTGTAGATGCATACAGGACACCGAGCACACAAAATCACACTAGACCAATGCCAAGACACATTGTTATGAAGATATCCAATATACAGAACAAAGAGAAAATATTAAAAGCTACAAGAGAAAGGAGACAGATTACATTCAGGGGTAAACCAATAAGGTTAACAATGGATTTTTCATCACAGACGCTGATAGCGAGAAGATCCTGGAACAACGTATTTCAAACACTGAAAGACAATGTATGTCAACCAAGAATTCTGTATCCAGCAAAATTAAGCTTCAGGTATGACAACGAAATAAAAATCTTTTATGATAAACAAAAGCTAAAAGAATTTGCAGCCAGAAAACCAGCATTGCAAAGCTACTTGAGCAAAACACTACATGAGGAAAAAATGAAAAACAATAACCAAAACCATCAGTGGGAAGTGCCTCTATAAAGACAGAGGGCGGGGGAAAGCTAGCCATGGAGAAACAAACTAAATTAAAAAAAAAGAGATGATAAATAATCAAACATGGCTGGAAGTACAAACCATATATCAAGAGTAACTCTAAATGTTAATGGCTTAAACTCTCCCATAAAGCCACATAGGCTGGTAACATGGATTAAAAAAACAAATCCAACAATATACTGCCTCCAGGAGACAATCTGATTGGAAAAGACATACTTAGGCTGAAGGTGAAAGGTTGGGAAAAAATATACCACGCACACGGTCCTCGTAAGCAAGCAGGGGTGGCCATCCTCATATCAAATAAAATTGACTTCAAGACTAAGTTAATCAAAAGGAATAAGGAAGGACATTATACACTGTTAAAAGGAACCATTCACCAACAAGATATAACAATTATCAATATTTATGCACCAAATAATGGTGCTGCGATATTCATAAAACAAATTCTCCTCAAGTTCAAGAATCAAATAGACCACAGCACAATAATTATGGGTGACTTCAACACACCTCTCTCACCATTTGACAGATCCTCCAAACAAAATTTGAATAAAGAAACTATAGAACTCAATATCACAATCAACAACCTAGACCTAACTGACATATATAGAATATATCAACCATCATCAGGTGGATATACTTTTTCCTCAGCAGCACATGGATCTTTCTCAAAAATAGACCATATATTATGCCATAGGGCAACCCTCAGTAAATATACAGGGGTGGAGATAATAACGTGCATTTTATCTGATCATAATGGAATGAAACTGGAAATCAATGATAAAAGAAGGAAGGAAAAACCTTACATCACATGGAAAATGAACAATATGTTACTGAATGATCAATGGGTTACAGAAGACATAAAGGAGGAAATCAAAAAATTCTTAGAGATAAATGAAATTACAGACACAACATATCAGAATCTATGAAACACAATGAAATCAGTTTTAAGAGGGAAATTCATCGCTTGGAAGTCATTCCTCAAAAAAAGGAAAAACCAACAAATAAATGAGCTCACACTTCATCTCAAAGCCCTAGAAAAGGAAGAGCAAAACAACAGCAAATGTAGCAGAAGGCAAAAAATAACTAAAATCAGAGCAGAAATCAAAAAAATTGAAACAAAAGAAACTATTGAAAAAACTAACGAAACTAAAAGTTGGTTCTTTGAAAAAATCAATAAGATCAACAGACCCCTAGCCATGCTAACGAAGAGAAGAAGAGAGAGAACTCAAATTACTAACTTACGGGATGAAAAAGACAATATCACAACAGACGCTACAGAAATACAGAAGACAATTAGAAATTATTTTGAAAACCTATATTCCAATAAAATAGAAGATAGTGAAGACATCGATAAATTCCTTAAGTCATATGATTTGCCCAGACTGAGTCAGGAGGATACTCACAACTTAAACAGACCAATATCAATAGATGAAATAGAAGAAGCAATCAAAAGACTTCCAACCAAGAAAAGCCCAGGACCGGGTGGGTATACTGCAGAGTTTTACAAAACCTTTAAGGAAGAATTAATACCAATACTTTTCAAGTTATTTCAGGAAATAGAAAAAGAGGGAGCTCTGCCAAATTCATTCTATGAGGCCAACATCACCCTGATTCCAAAACCAGACAAAGACACCTCAAAGAAAGAAAACTACAGACCCATATCTCTGATGAACCTAGATGCAAAAATCCTCAATGAAATTCTGACAAATCAGATACAAAGGCACATCAAAAAGATTGTGCACCATGATCAAGTAGATTTCATCCCTGGGATGCAAGGATGGTTCAATATACGGAAATCAATAAATGTTATTCACCACATCAATAGACTTAAAGATAAGAACCATATGGCCATTTCAATAGATGCAGAAAAAGCATTCGACAAAGTAGAGCATCCCTTTATGTTCAAAACATTAGAAAAACTAGGGATAACAGGAACTTGCCTCAACATTGCAAAACCTATCTATGCTAAGCCTCAGGCTAGCATCATTCTCAATGGAGAAAAATTGAAGGCATTCCCCTTAAAATCTGGAACAAGACAGGGATGCCCTCTATCACCACTTCTATTCAATATAGTTCTCGAAACACTGGCCAGAGCAATTAGACAGACAAAAGAAATTCAAGGCATAAAAATAGGAAAGGAAGAACTTAAATTATCACTATTTGCAGGTGACATGATTCTATACCTAGAAGACCCAAAAGGGTCTACAAAAAAACTACTTGAAGTAATAAATGAATTCAGCAAAGTGGCAGGATATAAAATCAACACACATAAATCAAAGGCATTTCTGTATAGCAATGGGATGATATATATATATATAGGGATGATAGCATCTCTTCAACAAATGGTGTTGGGAAAACTGAAAATCCATATGCAACAAAATGAAACTGCATCCCCTCCTCTCGCCATGCACAAAAGTTAACTCAAAGTGGATCAAGGAACTAGATATCAAATCAGAGACACTGCGTCTGATAAAAGAAAAAGTTGGCTCCGATCTACATATTGTGGGGTTGGGCTCCAAATTCCTTAATAGGACACCCATAGCACAAAATTAATAACAAGAATCAACAAATGGGACTTACTTAAACTGAAAAGTTTTCTCTCAGCAAGAAAAACAATAGAAGAGGTAAATAGGGAGCCTACATCATGGGAACAAATTTTTACTCCTCACACTTCAGATAGAGTCCTAATATCCAGAGTATACAAAGAACTCAAAAAATTAAACAATAAGAAAACAAATAACCCAATCAACAAATTTGCCAAAGACCTGAACAGACACTTCTCAGAGGAGGACATACAATCAATCAACAAGTACATGAAAAAATGCTCACCATCTCTAGCAGTCAGAGAAATGCAAATCAAAACCACCCTAAGACACCATCTCACTCCAGTAAGATTGGCAGCCATTATGAAGTCAAACAACAACAAGTGCTGGAGAGGATGTGGGGAAAAGGATATTCTTGTATATTGCTGGTGGGACTGCAAACTGGTGCGGCCAATCTGGAAAGCAGTATGGAGATTCCTGGGAAAGCTGGGAATGGAACCAACTATTGCCCTTCTCGGACTATTCCCTGAAGACCTTAAAAGAGCGTACTACAGGGATACTGCTACATCGATGTTCATAGCAGCACAATTCACAATAGCTAGACTGTGGAACCAACCTAGTTGCTGTTCAATAGATGAATGGATAAAAAAAAATGTGGCATTTATACATCATGGAGTATTATGCAGCACTAAAAAATGACAAACTCATGGAATTTGCAGGGAAATGGATGGCACTAGAGCAGATTATGCTTAGTGAAGCTAGCCAATCCCTAAAAAACAAATACCAAATGTCTTCTTTGATATAATGAGAGCAACTAAGAACAGAGCAGGGAGGAAGAGCAGGAAGAAAAGATTAACATTAAACAGATACAGGAGGTGGGAGGGAAAGGGAGAGAAAAAGGAAATTGCATGGTAATGGAGGGAGACCCTCATTGTTATACAAAATTACATATAAGAGGTTCTGAGGGGAATGGGAAAATTAACAAGAAGAGAAATGAATTACAGTAGATGGGGTAGAGAGAGAAGAGGGGATGGGAGGGGAGGGGGAATAGTAGAGGATAAGAAAGGTAGCAGAATACAACAGTTACTAATAGGGCATTATGTAAAAATGTGGATGTGGAACCGATGTGATTCTGCAATCTGTATCTGGGGTAAAATTGGGAGTTCATAACCATCTTGAATCTAGTGTATGAAATATGATATGTCAAGAGCTTCATAATGTTTTGAACGACCAATAAAAAAAGAAAAGAAAAAAAAAAGAAATCACCATCAAATATGCAGTTATCAAAAGAAAGTCAAAACCTTGAGAAGTTTTTGTCTTTCACAAATGTAGATATACAAAAAGGAAATTTCTTCATTCATCAAGAAAATTTCAGTGTTTTTACATACATGTTTCAATGCTTACACACAGCCCACATTCTGATAATGTACTTTCACAGTCACATTTGAAAAAAATCATAAAATAAATTCAGACTTTCTGAAAGCCTTATACAGTTTATACCTCCATTATTAGATGTTGTAAAGATGAAATAAAAAAACAGGAAAAAATTTTAAATAATGATGATAGTTTTAAATAGTGGGGGAAAACTAAGAAGAACTTGAAATATGAAAAATTACAGGGATAGAATACAATAATTAATGGACATAGTTCATAAAAACTGATACACTTTCATGATCATTAAATATATTCTGAAGTCTCATATCATAATTAGTAGTAGCTCTTTTTTTTCTTTTTTCTTTTAAGCTGTGGCTTTTCTTGAAGAATAGGTTCACATTCATTTTTTATGTGGCAATACTGTTTTTTAATTCTTCCAAGATTTGATATACACTGATATAATAATTCCCTATTAATTTGTGCAATCTGCTGTGTTACACTTCTGTGTTGTTTGGGGTGTGTGGAAACCCATCTGTATGCACTCAAAAACACCACAAACTGAGCAGAAGCAATACTGGTGATTGAATACTATTAAATAAACATCTTCATCTGTACATAATTATCATTAACATCACTGGCTCCTTCAGACAAAAATATCTTTAATTCATTAAAAGCTTCATCAGCTGAAGAGATGCCAATGTAGACAAATGACACACTCTTATACATGTTTTTGTTGTAGCTTGTATTGCTTGGCCAATTCCCCAGAATTTGGCTTTCTACGCCTCTAATATAAGTAGCCTTTTTCCCACAAAGGAATTTACAGTGGGAAATCGGCTTTCAGCATTTTAACATTTGGGATTTTAATTGTTGAGGGTTATGATTTTTAAGATTTTAGACTTTAGAGACTTAAATGTTTCAGAATTCAACACATCAGTTTCTAGCATTGAGGATCGTGACTTTCAGAATATGATCAGCACAGACTGGGAAGTACCATCCACACACAGGTGCTTACCCAGCTTGGAGCCTGTTTACTGATATTTACATTACTGTAAAGCAATGTGAAAATGAAGGACAAATTTATCACCCGGTTATTGTAGTGATACAGACTTGTTTCCCAAAAGCCAGAGGTCAGAAGAGAAAGCCCTGCTGAGGTCAGACTTTCAGGAGGACAGCTGGTTCAGTTCCTGCATATCTCCTGTCCTTGTGCCTTCTGATCCTTCCCTGGGTCTGCAATTACAGTTCTGGAAACTTCCCTAGGTCTAGGATTTGCACATCCTGTACCCTTTTGGCCTTGTCTCCTGCTAAGTCTCTCACAGGATTTTTTTTCTTTGTAAAGGTAGAAAAAAAGAGAGCTATGCTCAGCCTGCCTGTAAGTTTAAAGGGGTTGATCCTAAGACCCTTGGGATAGTGTATTTGGGAGTCCATGGGGGAGTTAACCCACTCCATAATCTCTCCTTTAGCCATATGTCCTGTGGGATCTGATAAGTCACTCACAACTTGAAGAGGTGAGTCACTGGAAAGCACGAATAGGGAAAGAAGGTGGGAAAAAGAGGACATAACTGGGTTACAGGGACTCTCTAAATTTGAACCTTTCAGAATGTTGCCACTTATAGGTACTGATCTGATTTGTTCATGATTACTTTATTCTACAGTGCAAAACAGTTGTCATGGGTAGAATTGAACCATACAAGATTTGTTCACATCTCTCCATCCTGACAATGGTTTCAAGAGCTCCTGATTTCTCATTGTGAAGTTCACATCTGACTATATCTATGTGTCTGTGTTGCTATCAGCATAATGTAAAGAAATAAGAACAGTCCATCCCTGATCATCAAGACCCCTGCCCCACACTGATCTGTGTTCTCTTCCCCTGTAGACTTTCCTGTTCTAGCAGACACAGGGCTGGGATGCCTTTGTGTGGACAAGTGCATGAAGTATTGCATACATGGCATATGTTAAGGGCATCTGGTGGCAAACCACTCCCCTTGTGCTAGGCGTGTAAGTGACAATCCACTTACCCTATATGCACAGCCCTGGGTATGAAGTTGCATATTGCAGTCCCTGTGCTTGCTCCATGGTCTGCTCTTCAATTGCTCACTGCAAGGACAGGTGGCCAGAAATTGTATTGGTGGCTGCCTATAATCTACTTAGCTACTGCCTGAGTATATATATATATACATGGTAACTGCTGCATTAAAATCAGACCTGCTTCCTGCTTGTCTCTGGAGGTCTTGATTAGCGTCTCCATAGCCACACTCTCCTCTGTCTTGTTCCGTGGACCTCCTCACTGGACGAGAGAGAGACCATGCATGCTTCTACCCCTGTCTTAACTTTATATTGCACTGTGCTGCCATTTCTTACTTCCCTGTTGAAAATGAGAATCTGAATATGGATTTGTTATGTAAATTCTAGCTATGAGGTGTGGTTGATGGGTTCATTAAAGGAGAGGAACATTCTCCTTTGAAAGAGAAAGTAAAATCTGAAAACTTTGAGAATACATGTTATTTGTTGTACTGAATCCATTACATGTAGGAACCAGAGAAGGCTGTCAAAAACCAAGCGTGGACTAGGCTATTTCCATTAAGTATTCAGTCTGTCATGGGCTTAGATATGGTTGCTCCCTGGCTGGGTTATCTTCACCTCCTTTGTCCTTGTCCCTTTTTAGAACATTATTCCACCAGGACCTGTGATTATAAGGATACAGAGTTTTGTCCTCTGTCTGGTACAGAGGCAGTGAGGGATTCATGTGGCTGGCTCAATCTTGGCTCAAGCCTAATCCCTGACATTAAGTCTCCATTTTTTATGTGTTTTTGCTTTATATAGGGGACTATGCCTGTTCTTGTTATTTGTAGAAGTTTTGATCTCATTCTCCTATGAGTGTGCCTATCTCTGTAGCAACAGGAAGCACTTTGTCATTGGAGGGACCCAGGACAATTTTTGCACACAGTCTCTGCTGACAAGTGGTGACTTTTCAGACTCCTTCTTCTTGTGACTTCCTTCAGGGGTATTTTCTGGATAGTATTTTTCATCTTTTTCTCAATATTTTAAGGGAACCATATTATAAAATTAGCAGAGAGAATGGATTTTATAATATCTCATGTTAATATATTTTTTAATATCTCAAATTCCTATTAGTTTTCTGTCTTTTCTGATCACATGTCCTTTTTCCCTGTCTTTAGTTCTAACTAGCCTAGCCCTTGTTCCAATTCAACCTGTGGATTTATAAAGCAGAGTCTAATTTAGATTTTTATATGGTTGGAATATAAGATGTATAAGTCAAGAATTGTCCTATTTTGAAGAGAAAAATGCTGTCCTGTGCTGTAGAGTGCGGGAAGGGTGGTATGAAATATTGGGAAGAAGGGAGTAAAGGAGAAGGGAGGGCAGCACTTGTAAGAATAGCCTAGTTGGTCCTGACCTCAGTGTGAAAATGAAGTACATTCACTACAGCTGCCTCAGAGCAGTGTTTGCTCCTCTGAGACTCTGTAAATAAAGATAGTGTCTCTAGAATAAGGAGGTGTTCTACAGGAGTCATTCATTCAACTGGCTTTTGTTGAGCATAGGCTATATGATATGCTATATTTTCATCTATAATACAGCAGGAACCAAAAAAGAATTTAAAACTTCCAGTGCTTTAAAGCATGTGTTCTGGTGGAAAGAGGCAGTTTAAATAAATACAATTAAATCAATGTTCTGATTCAATAAATAAGAACACTGTTCAGGTTAGGAGATAGTAATTGTTATAGGGAAGGTGATCCTGAGTGTGGGTGTATGGAGCCTGGGAAGATGGCTGTTTTACAGGACTGGCAGAGTGATCCTCATTGGCAAGGTGGCCTTTGAGGATATTTGAAAGACATGAAGGAATTTGTCAGAGTCTAAAGGAAGCTTTTCCTAAGCCAGAGGAGATTGGGGGAATTCCTTACATGCTGATATCCCTAGGGTAGGATCCTGTCTGTGTGTTCTGGGGAGAACAAAGAATCTAGTGTTTCCTGAACATAATCATTGAAAAATTAGATGTATGGTCAGATCCTGGAGGTATGGCCAGCTTCTAGGTCTGGAGGATACTGAAAAAGTTCTGTTACCACCTCAAGAAGGGAGTCACAGACATTCCTGTGCACAGCAATCCCCTGAGTGTCACCTTGACACAGGTCTAAGGTACAGCAGAAGATTGCTATGTATGGCAAGGTGTTACTGATGCTGCTGGTCTGCAAATCATACTTTCAGGAGCAAGAATATAGAAAAGGATTCCCCAGTTATGTTTCTCCCCTGTAAGACTTATTAAATAAGTGAATCCTAGAATCTAGAACCAATATTCTGACACAGTGTGTCTGTAGACAGACCTGAGAATTGTTTAATAAGCCTCCAGCAATCCTGGTACTCAGATGGAAATTACTGAATTCAGTGATCAGAATGGCTAGAGTGGAGATTCCACATTTAAATGTTATTTTTTTCCTGGGACAGAAGAAGGAATAAATGTTTTGCCAATTATGAGACATGTTGTTGAGAGAAAAATGTCATTTTCTCTACAGGGGTGCAGCCAAGTAGAAAATACAGAAAGAAGCTTTCAGCTTAGGATAATGTAAATCTCAAATGTTACTGTCCCAAACCATTTCCCAGACTGATCTCTCACACATAGCTTGCAATAAAGAATAGAATGCTGTTTTTTCCCATTTAAACATAAAGGATTTTATATATGTAATATTGCAATTCATTTTATTTTGGAAAATTCCACAGAACCAACTGGCCTTAAGGCTAAACAACCAGAAACAGATCCATAATACCACTCTAGGTCAAGTCCCATTTAGGCTTCACCATCCCTACTGCCAGACACAGATGCCACTACTCACACCACTGACATCTTGATGCTGGACACTGGACCTGCAGGTGGGACTACTTTCCTTCTGTTCCTGAAAACTAGGCATCACTATTGCCATTCAAACTCCCCTTGCTAAATCATTCTGCACAGTCCCAGCATCTCCGTGTCATCAGGTTGAGAGACAAAGTTCAGCATGTGGTCATCTGACCAGTGGAATTAAACTTCATGTAGTATCTACTTGCAAGAATGTTTAAGAAAGTGAGTTGCATCCCTTATGGAGGGAAGAGGTATTTGCCTCCTTACCAAGACTCCCTAAGTGTGAAGTTTCCGTAAGGTAGAAAGAGAGTCTAGGAGCTAGAGGAAAAAGAATGAAGGATGGAAAAAGAATGGTAAATTAAGGGCTGGGGGTGTAACCAGTGGTAGAGTGCATGCTTAGCATGAACAAGGCCCTGGGTTCAATCCCCTGTATGAAAAAGAATAAAAAGGAGAAATAGAATACAAATTAGGATTTAAAAAAAAACAGGTCTGTAAAATACCAGAGGATCCATCCACTGACATTTTGTGTTAATTTTTATGTTTTGTTGTACTTGCACATATTTATAAGGAGAGTTGCCAGAAATTTGTAAGTTTTCATATGACTTCCAATAAAAGTCTAAAGCACTGTCCTAGTGTTGAGATGTTATGCTACTCAAATGTGTATCCACAGCTGAAGACCAAACTGTTTTTATATGAGGAAAAAAAAAAATAGAGTTCAGACAAAGTAAAGGGAAAAGGTGAAACTACAGTTATCCATTGCCCTTCCTGGATGGTGTTTGCAGAACACAGTGCAGGAAGGAGGATCCCTAAATATCACAGGTGTCTCACTGAGTTAAAGGTATAGAGTTTATAAATTTGGAGAGGCTAGGATAGCTAGAATATGCAAAATAAAGACACATAGAAAAAAATGAAAATAAAAAGGAATAGTAATGGTCAGATCGCACATCTAAGGTTGTCAGCTCATCAGTGAATGAAACTACTCAAAGATAGAGAAAAAATAGTAATTCAAAATGATTACAGGGGATGATGATATCTAAAGATTCATAGGGTTGGAAATAGTGCTAGTTACCACTAAAATACTGAAAAGCTTTGTAATTTTCTAGCATTGGATAGAGTATTCATAAGGTCTTCTTTTAGTAGTGGTGGTTACTTAATCCTAAACCAAATACTTTCTAATTTTACCCCCCAAAAAGTGTTAAAAGTAAGTCACAAATGAGTCAAATAGCTCCTAATTAGCCTCATTTGTCTCAGTAATAAAAGTTCAAGAATACTCATGAAATTCAAGAATGTTTAGCTACAAAACTGGTAAAGTTATAATGTCTGGCATTGATGCCCAACTAGCACAAAAAGAAAATACTGTGGATAAGACAGAGAAAAGTAATCAATCTAAATTATTCTACTACTGACACAGAAGTTAAAATAAGCAGACAATGACATTAAAACAGTATTCTACATATTCATAAAATTGCAAAAGAGACATGAAAGGTATATTGGCTTATACAAAGGGGAGTGAAAGGAGGGGCTGTAGGGGTGGGAAGGACAGTGGAATGAATTGGACATTAACCCTATGTACATATATGATTACACGACCAGTGTAATTTTTCATCATGTACAACCAAAAGAATAAAAAGTCACACTCCATTTGTGCATGATGTTTCAAAATGCATTCTATTGTTATGTATAAATAATTAGAACAAGTTTTTTAAACAAAAGTGTCTGAGATATAAAATACACTAGATGTGATATAGGATTAATGGTAGATTCTGTATTGCAGAAGATCAGAAATCTTGAAAACTTAAAAATATTCCAAAACTACATAAAGTAAAAATATATTAAAATATATTGTACAATATCAACAACCCAAAGAAAAATAGTTAGAACTATGGAAAAGAACATCACTGTATCACAATTAAATTCAGTTAGTATAATAATTATATTCCAGATTAATACTTCCTGATAAGACAGGACATATATGATAAGTCATAGAACAACCACTAAGAAAACTATAATGAAATATTATTAAAGGAGTTACCATATTATTATAATAAATATCCATTTAATATATGCATAATCAGTAAAGAAAAATATAGAGAAAAAGACATGAGAAACTGTGGTAGCTTTTCATTACTATGACAAAATTTCTGAGGAAAAAACATCTTAAGGAAAGACTTATGATGATTTTAGTTTATAATAATATATTGCATATTTCAAAATTGCTGAATAAATTTCAGTTTTCTTACTAGAAATAAAAAAGTTAAACATTTAAAGTGATATAGTGGATGTCAGGTGGCAGGTTAGAGGAAGGCTGTATTTCCAGTTGCTACATAGCACAGGAATCAAATAGCCAGAGGACTGATTCTCAAAAAGGTGGGTATGAGAGAGATTGCACTAAATTTCAATATTGAACCATCAAAACCTCTTATGGACTCAGAAATTTGTGTACATTGAACAAATGACAAGGAAGAATATGTTATAGTCAAGGCAACGGCAGCAGTGACAGTAATGCTATTTCACCACAGAGGGGAGAAATAACAGAGAAAGAAACAAAACGGAAAGATTTAGCATGAAAAAAACCCTGTAGATAAGAAAAACAGCCCCAACTTTTCTCATCCAGAGGTTGCAGAGTGAACTGGTGTTTGAAATCTGCTCTGTATTTTACAGCTGACAAGGCTGCAGGAGCCCAGAGATTCTAGCCTTGGGGCCTCATGTGATCCAATGAACACGGCTGAGAATCAGAACAGGTGGGCATAAAAACACTCAGGGACTAATTCTGGAAAGGCTGAGCTCATGGACAGCAGAGTGTATGTGCTGGCTCCCTTTCCCCACAAGTAGAATTCTTGGGAGGCTCCTAAGATCCAGACTCTCAGCAGATATTGGCATCTGCTGGGTTCTAAGGGTGTTATTCATCTAATATCTCCAGAACAGAAAACACGCAGGCAAAGCCCCTAATGCCCGATTAAACCTAACCTCAGAGAACTCTGTAGCCTTCCTATCTTGGGAGTTCACCAACCTGTGCAGACAAAATTCCAATTGACAGTACCTCCCATTCTCTCCTGCCTTATACTGGTGATAAGAGAAGCTGAGAGATATTTCAACAAGCTTTATTTTTAGACCATTCCAACTCGAAGTTTGGTTATCACCATAAAAAAGGAAGTAGTTAACAACTGCCAGCTTGCTTTCATTCTCTCTCTTTCTCCATAGCCCAAGAAGAAACAGAAAGAAAGAATGTTGGGCATAGGCAGTGACCACCCACTCTCATTAACTGTTTTGACCCCCTCAGTGGGAACAATTCTTTCATTTTTTTGAATTAGATCTTTTTCCCTTTTTCATTTCTTTTTGGTGATCTTGCAGCAATGATTGGTTTGCGGGAATGAATATATATGTGTATATGTTCTCCCACTAAGAGTAAAATTCTCTTGTTCTCTCTTCTTTTATTTTTTTTCCCTATTTTTTCTCTTACTTTTTTGTAACATCATTTACTCTCTTCTGTGTTATCTCTGTTCACATTTTGAACATTCTAAACTCTTTTATACCTCCCAAACACATTTTCTTTTTTCTTAAGGAACTATTTTTACTATCTTTTAGAACTATTTGGTTTATGTAACTCTTGTCCCCACCATTCATGTTGTTGCAATTATTGCTTCTGTGGGTGACATACTAGACACCTGTAGTTACTTTAATATCAGATCTAGTTCACAGTTATTTATTATTTTTTATGTCAGCAATTATTGACCCCAGCTTTCCTTTTTAGTGGTAATTAGTGTTGTAGATATCATAGGAAGTACCAAGTGTTAATTTTAATGTTGCATGTTTTTTGCATCAGTTGCTGCTATTATTTGTTTTTCCCTTTTCTGTGAGGGTGCTGAGAATCTACAGAGATACTGCAAGTACACAGGGTAGGTTTTACTCCTGAACTAAACTCAGTCAAAAGAAAATACACCTTGCTCTACACACAAATTTCCAATACCCAAACATCAGCTATATTTTAATACAAAGAATAAAAGAGACAAAAACCCAAACTAATGACCAGGCCACAAATCAGAATGTCTGGGGTGAGGTCTTCAGGTCCCACTCATGGACATTCAGTCCAACAGCAAAAACAACTTCAATGAATTCTCTTGTTCTGTTATCATGAAAGACATGATAAGTCAAATAAGATGTACCTTAGTAAGTCTCTCTAATACACAAGACCTTGTTGAATATGGAATCCAAGGGCTGGAAGATTAAGTGACTAGCCTTAAACATTCAGAGAGTATTAAAGAAAAGAAAATGAGTAACTGTGTTCAGAATATACAAGAATTTTGGGACATTAAGAGACCAAAGAATCATTAGAATTAAAAGGATTGTGAAATGCAGCTAATGGAATGGATAAACTTTTTAGGGAAATAACAGAAAAATTATTGAGCCTTGAGAAGAAGATGGTCATCCAGACACAGAGTGCATTCAGAACCCCAAATAAACAAAATCAAAAGAGCCTTTCCATGACAAATAATTAAAATGCCTAACATACAGAACAAAATAAAATTTTAAAAGCCTCAAAATAAAAATATCAGGTCACATTTTTTTATTGATTTAAAAAAATAAATGCAGAGGAAAGCATTACAACTTTTATTACACACATACAGCACAATTTTTTCATATCTCTGGTTGTATATAACGTATGTTGACACCAATTTGTGTCTTCATACATGTACTTTGGATAATGATGTCCATCATATTCCACCATCCTTGCTAACCCCCTGCCCCCTCCCTTCTCCTTCCCCTCCTCTACCCTATCTAGAGTTTATGTATTCTTACCATTCTTTCCCTCCCTACACCAGTATAAATCAGCCTCCTTATATCAGAGAAAACATTTGGCATTTGTTTTGGGGGGATTGGCTGACTTCACTTAGCATTATCTTCTCCAATGCCATCTATTTACCTGCAAAGCTCCACCAGAAAACTTCTAGAACTAGTAAATGAATTCAGCAAAGTAGCAGGATATAAAACCAACACCCATAAATCAAAGGTATTTCTGTATATCAGTGACAAATCCTCTGAGAAGGCAATGAGGAAAACTACACAATTTACAATAGCCTCAAAAAAAAAAAAAAAACTTGAGAATCAATTTAATGAAAGAGGTGAAAGATCTATACAATGAAAACTACAGGACCCTAAAGAAAAAAAAAAAACAAAGAAGACCTTAGAAAATAGAAAGATCTACCTTGTTCTTGGATAGTCAGAATTAATATTATCAAAATGGCCATACTACCAAAATGATCATACTACTACAGACTTAATGCAATTCCATCAAAATCCCAATGGAATTCCTTATAGAAATATAAAAAGCAATCATGATGAAACTCATCTGGAAAAATAAGAGACCCAGAATAGCTAAAGCAATTTTTATCAGGTCACATTTAGAGGCAAACCAATCAGAAATACTTTTAATTTTTTCAGTATAAACTCTAAAAGCCAGGAGGGCTTGGAATGATGTGTTCCAAGTCCTAAAAAAAAAAATCAAACAAAAACTCACTGTAAACCAATATTGCTATACCTAGCAAAACTATCCATGAAAACAAAAGAAAAATAAAAAACCACCCAAGATAAGCAGAAACTTAAAAAAAAATCATGACTACTAAGCTGGAACTACAGAACTTACTTATAGAAATACTTACCACAAAAGACATCAAAACCAAAGCCCACAAATCTCATAAAAAGAGTAGCTAATCTAAGGAAAAATAGGATCAAAATAAACATTAGGGGTGAATCAAACTGGGAGGAATCAATAAACTTTCTCTGTGCAAACACTACATATAAACTCTCTAATTAAAAACATAGATTGGAAGAATAGATTAAAGAACAAGATCCATTTATATATTATTTACAAGAGACTCACCTTACAAGCAAAGACAGGCACAGGCTAAAAGTGAAAGGATGAAAATTGATACACCGTGTGAATGTAGCTCAAAAACATGCAAGAGTAGCCACTCTCAGGCCGACAAAGAAGAATTCAAGCCAAAATTAATCATAAGAGACAAAGGAGTTCATTTTATATTGGTAAAGGGGACAATTGAACAAGATATAATAATAGTAAATATTTATCCCCCAAATATTGTTGAACCTAAGAAAGACAAAACTTAAAGTCTCACACAGACTCCCGTATGACAATACTGGGTAAATTCAACATTTGTCTCACCATTAGATGTAATGGTAAGATATAAACTCAGTAAAGACTCTTTGGACCTGAAAAAATATTAAAAATCAAATGGACTTAACAGACATTTATTGAATATTTCATCTGCTAACACCTGAATATACTTTTTCTTCTCAGTGACTCATGGAACATTCTTCAAAATAGACCATACTTTAAGGCACAAGGTAACTCTTGGCAAACACACACACAAAAAATGATATAATTCCTTGCATCTTATCAGATAACAATGGAATAAAATTAGAAATCAGCACCAAAAATCCTTACACAAACTATAGAAATATATGGTGATTGAACAATACACTTTTGAATGATGAGTGACAGAAGAAATCAGGGTAGAAATTTAAAAATTCTTATTATCAAACGAAAATAGTGATATGACACACAAAAACCTCTGGAACACTCTGAAAACTGGTGGTTTCTTTTATATTTTTTCGAGGATTACAGTTATAAATAGTAGTTGAGTTCATCTTGACAGAACTGTACATGCATGAAATTAAATTTCAGTTCATGCTCCCCCCTTTCTCTGTCCCTCCTACCGATCCCCGTCAACCCCACCAATGGTTCTCCTTCCTCCACTCTACTGTTCTTCCTTTTGCTAATCTATTTATTAATTCTTGGTTGGTTTTTTCCAGTTATGCATAAAAATGAAATTCCTTTTGCATATTTATATATATACACATAATTTCTTAAAAATTTATTTCACATTTCCTCCCTCATCCCATTCCTCAGCTCTCTTCTCTCTCTCTCTCTCTCTCTCTCTCTCTCTCTCTCTCTCTCTCTCTCAATATCCTTCTTCTACTCTACTGATATTCCCAATATCTTTATGATATCTGATCATCCCTTCCTTCTTTTCTTTTATTTTACTCTAGCTTCCACATTTGAGAGAAAACATTCAACCCTTGAATTCCTGAGTTTGGCTTATTTCATTTAGCATGATGGTTTTCATTTCATTCATCCATTTAGCAGAAAATGCCACAATTTCTTTTTCTATTTATATTTCTCTAAATAATTCATAAAATGACTGGGGATGTGGTTAAGCACCCTGAGTTAAATCTCTATTACTTAAAAATAAAAAGTACAAGTAGCCAATAAGAGCATGAAAAAATTATCAACATTCTTAGCAATCAGGAAAATGTAATAGAAAACTACCCTGAAAATCTATTCAATTCAATTAGAATGGCAATCATCAAGAATATAAATAATAATAAATGATGGTGGGGATGTGGAGGTGGGGAGGGACTGCTTGTGGGAATAAAAAACCCTAATAACATTCACCATGGATATCATTATGGAGGTTCCTCAAAAAGCTAAAAGTAGGAACACCATTAAGTTCAGCTCTATAACTCTTTAGTATTTTTCTAAAAGAGTTAAAGTCAGTATATATATCCATGATTATTGCAGCACAATTCACAATAGCCAAGTTATGGAACTAGTCTAGGTACCCATCACCAGATGAATGGATAAAGAAAATGTGGTATATACTCGGAATTTTATTCAGCTATAAAGAAAAAAGGAAATTTATGTCAAAATGAGCCAGACTCAGAAAGAAAAGTATGTTTTCTTGTCATGAGCTGTCTATGGGCTGTGTGTGTGATCTATGCACATTTGAGAATATGAGGGGACTGGCCTGGGGTTAAGCATTTTTTGGGTTGTGCAACCCACATGCCTTTTCCCTCACTCTGCCTGTGATCCCACACAGCTGAGATGGGCATGACTTGCCAAGATGTCAATCAATCTGCTGACCACTAGACATCAACAAGCAAGACTCCACCCTTCGAAACCCAAATCCTTGCATTATTTGGGTGGAACTTTCTTTCCCCAATAAATAGAAAGGTTTGGGGTGTGCTCACTCTCTTGATTGCCTCACTTGCTCCCCTTGCCCTCTTTCCAGCATGGGAGGCTGATCTTTGAGGTCACAGAGTCCTCTCTGACCCCTGCAATTGAGAAAAATTTATTTTCATGTTTGTGTGATTTCTTTGCGGTTTTCATAGTTATTAATACAGCCAACTCCTTTGAACACAGTTCATCTCATCAGCTTGGCCAGCTGGAGACATTTTCTCTCATATTTTGAAGGAGGAGAGATGCTAAAAGTTGAAGAGTGTCCAGAAGCAAGACCACTGGAAACAGGAGGTTGAGATGAAGGTTATCAACACATCTTGCACTTCTGGATATTATATTCTATTAGTTAACAAGTCAGTAGACAAGAAAAAAAACCAGATAATTACAACTTATATCATGAATAAGAAGATAACATTGGGATAATGTTCCTTTATTTTATTCTCAGTGTGGCTTTTCCCCACAGCCATACTATAATACAAATTAGGTTGTGTTATTCCTTGGCTTAAAACCTGACAATGATGTTCACCTCATTGCTAGAATATTTCTCTCTCTCTCACTCTCTCTCTCCCCCCTCTTGCTACTCCTTTGCAGAAAATTACTGGATAATAAGGATTTCTCTGTCAGTTTTATCACATACTATCATTGGTTTCTACACTAACAAAGAACGAAACCAAGACCAACATTTGGTATAATCTCTCTTTTTTGTTCTAGCCACTATACTGAGTGTGTATTCAGATCACATCATAATATTAATTTTAATTTCCCTTACAATAAAGAAATTGTTTACTACATTCATTAGCTTCTTGTATATTCTCTTTTATCAATTATATGCTTAAGAGTTTTACCAACTTTTTCTTTTGAGTAATATGTCTATTAATCAACTTGATATGATCTGAATCTAAATATAAATCCTCAGACAATAGATGGAAAAAATATTCTCATCCTATGGTTGACATTTTTATTCTGTTGATAATGTCTTATGATGAAGATAAATTCATTTGTATTCTTTGAATTTATTTAATATTAAAATTTGTTCATCCACTATTGTCATGTATGTAAGAAACTTTTTAAAAAGTTAAAAAAAATGTCCAAATGATGTTTATAAAGGTTTAAAGATTGAAGATGAACAAACTTTAACAGAAGTTAGGTTGACTAATTACAACAGGCATTTCAAATTTTCCCACTATAAGAACTATAAAATAATGAATTTCAGTTCAGCAGAAGCTGGTAAGAGTTTAAAGCTCTGAAAATAGAAATTACTAACAGAAATTAACAGAATTTTATTAACAGAAATTATTTATTATAAGTCATTTAATGACTATCAGGTTAATAAGAAAGTTGTTGGTAATTGTTGTTCTTCCCTATGTCAAGTTATGGATCAAATAGAGGAGAATTTGTCTAGACATAATCATAAGAAGCAAATAAGCACATGGGAAATTTTCTAAAGTGAAAAAAATTATTTGGAAATTATCAGAGTACCTTGAAGAATAACTAATGCCTAAAATTACTTAAACCAGAAAGCAGTTTTATAATACTGTACCATGTTTATTTTTGAGTTTGAGATGCAAATGATACATATTAAATAAAAAATTAACTATACTGGAGATTAAATATTCTTCATGACATCTTGGAAATAATTTAAATACTCAGAAATATTTAATTTAGGCAAATTTTTCCAAGGATATATAAATATCCTGGCATCAATGTTTGTGCTACACCTTATCTTGAGGGTTCCTCTTGGTATAAATTCACTCAATTGCACTAATTCAGTTGCACTGAATCAAAAAATACATTTTGGGACTTTTTTTTTTTTTAACAGAGAGTTCAGGTTCCAAAAGAGAAACTCTGAAACTTCCTTCCTTTGTATGTAGGTTTTTGTCTATTATATCCCTTCCACTATACTATCATATTCAGAGACCTTGGCTTTATCCACTGGCCTCAATTCTCACCTTCTGCTTTGTTTTGGGCTCAGGTCTTTCTTCTGTAAACAAAGTTTTCTATAATATCAAAATTGCTTGAGAGAAGAGCTGTCTTAATTCTTCGAGGCATTTTTACAAAAGAAGAGTAAAGATTTGACCTTTAAGATATCAAGACACACAATAAAGTAATATTAATTAAAATTCAGGTTGTTCAATGAAAAAATAACAAGTGGTGAAATACAGCATGCATTTGGGGGCCTTGAATATTATAAAGATGATATCATGCATTTTTGAAGAAGGAAAAGCTAGTCTGTCTTCACAGAGACAAAGTAAAGCCAATTCTTTTCTTACAGCATGGATAATGTGACCTCTAAATGCCTAGAGTTGTAAATGACAAATATTAAACTCTACATCTGATAAATGTGTGGAATTCAGTGCAAGACAAAAAATGATAAAATTGAGATGGGTGATGTTTCTAAAGAATAAAGACTATATTTCAGTGATTTCTACAACTAAATAGCCTCAGTTTTAGTTTTGTAATTTATCACCCAAAAATGGAAATTTACTTGAATCCTTGAGCCTTGATTTTCTTCTGGTAAATGGTAATGGTTTTAGTACTTCTTTCATTTGGCTTTTCTGAAAATTAAATGAACTACTGCATGTTAGGAAGTCAGAACAATAACTTAAGGAGCATGAAGTGGAGGTTATTTGTTTGCATTATATTTGCAGCATATAAAATAACAAGGACCCATTAATGTGATTCATATAGAATGAACTCCTACCAGAGCAACAAAAATAAAAAGCCAGTAAAAATATGGACAAAGTACATTACACATTTATAACTGCTATTAGGTCCTTCTATAGATGGCAGATCCACATAGTTACCCCTTAGACTAGTCAGACAGAAACTTTTATCTAAAGAATATAATAAAAAATAAAAATACACATTAGGAAAGCCAATAGTATTCCCTAAGCAGAGAAAAATGTAAACTTTTGTAAGCCAAAATTAGAGAAAAGTTATTATCAACAGTGAAGAGTCGGAAACAAAAGTACTACTACTTCCCATTACTCCTTTTTATTTGCTATCCTTAAAATCATAGTAATAAATGAGTAGAATATTAAATATAACCATCTTTCTGTATTAATAGGATATGTGACTCACTGATTAATTTTTTTTCCCAATTTTCTTTCTACTTTAAATTCCGAAGTATGTTCTAAGGGAGTGCCCAAGAAAAAAGTCCACACCTCTATCTTAGGAAATGAAAGGAAATTTGACTAAGAAAGCACATTAGGCTGTTGATACTTGTATTGTCCATGGCTCTGAAATTAAAAACCAAAATGCAGCAAGAAAAGAAAATAGGAAGAACAACAAAGCAATAGGACTCCACAGAGGAATTTCATAACACTATCCACTCATCATTGTAAGTGTGGAATGGTACCTGTTTATTCCTATAAGAATCCCTCTTTGTATCAGGGGACACACTCTCTCTCAGGATTTTTGTCTAGAGAGCCATGGCTCATTAAAAAGGCCAGCAGATTTTCAGAAAGCAAAGAAGAGATTTTGAAATACAAATGGTGTATTCTGAAATCTCATCATGAAATGTCACTTTGAATATTTTTCTATCATGTATAATCACTAAGGCTATAAACCTGAAAATGTTTCTTAATTGTTCAGTGATTCTGAACATGCCATCAGGAAAGAGAATGAAATAGGAGAAGGCTGAAAAGTTGCCCATATTTTTTGTTAATGCATGATCTGACTGCTTATTGGCATTATCGCCAATTATTCAGGATTCAAAGCTGGTTTCATATCTTATGATGATTCCCCATCATATAGATTTTGAAAGCATTTTACTTCCCACATCTTTAGTGATATACCTCATTATCAATTTAATATGCCTCATTTTTTAAATATTCCTCAAGGCAAACCTATAATCTCTAAATACTGAAATTGTAGGGAAAGAAACGATGCCATACAGAGGAGTGTGAGATCTAATATTTTTTAGAAGTTAGGAAAAAATATTTATTCTTTGACTTCTTATTGGTTTTATTTTCTTCTGTTATCAAATAGATTTTTGATGCAATTTTATTGGGTCACAGAAGCACGATTTATGTTTGGCAGATCACTTGTTTATTTCAAAGGGTGATAAAATTTTTGAACTATATACACTATGCATGGCTATTAAGAAAGTTATTCTGAATTATTGGAAGACAGCTTATCCTGGAGGTATAATAGAAGTTAACTTCCCAAAATCTTCTCCAAAATAAAGCTAAAAGTCCCAGAGGTTTCCAGGAAGGAGTCATTCACTTTTTTACTCAAATCAGCTTCTTCTTTCCTCTGACTGTTCAAACCTCAAATGATTCTCCTTTTTTAGAAAACACCTCAATGTCTGCATCTCTTCAGATTTCCTTATAGTTCTTTTTCTTCTTTAAGTGCCTCCCCCATCTACAAGTTCCCCACATGTCCTTTCTCCTCCCTTCCTAATTAGCAAATTAACTCACTGTGCATGTTAAAGGAGAAACAAAGAGCTACTTGGAATTTTGTCTGCTTTTCTCAGTGTAGCTAAATGAGATAACACCAGGTACTTTACAAATGTTATAGAAGAAAAGACTCAAGAGTTTTCTCAGTGGACAACACTGAGTAGTCAAATACCAAATCTCATAATTAATAATTACAATTCCTCAAGAGTCTCAGCATTCACAAAGTAAAATGCTAATATTTCAATTCTGCAAAAGAAATGAAAATTATTGCATTTCTTTAATAGAAGAAAAGAATTTTATTTAATGGGAAAAAAAGAACAAACAGAAAACACTTTTGCAATTGAGGAGACCTGGAAATTTGTGACAACTTTGGAGACAGCAGATACAAAGCAGACAGAATTCTGGTGTCATGAGAAATGATATAACTGCTGGTGATGCATTAAAGGAACCAAAAGTCCAGGAGGTGATTTCCACTTGAGGTAGAATATTCTTTGATACTCTATTCCTGAGGACTGAATTTATTTCAGGCAAAATAAAATAAGACTTAAAATGTGTCAAAAAGAAGACAAGATTTTAAGGGATTAAAGGTATAGATAATTAAGAAGATAACATTAAGTAATGTAAGGTGAAAATTTTAACTCATAAGAGGAAGAAAATTTATCCAGGGATTTCGGCATCTAAAAAAAAGAAAGAAAGAAAGAGTCTGAGGGCAACTAAACAAGAGAAAAACAATAACATTTGTCATAAAAGGAGTGATTTGAGATCCTACTTGAGAAAAATACAAGGCTTAAATTATAGAAGAAATGAAGCCCAATATTGGATATAGCAGTGATAAAATTTCAAATATATCTAGATTAATAATGATTTGTTGGCCTCATTTCCTACTCAAATAGGACTCTGTGACTTTTCCAAGATGTGGATCAGAAAGAGATGAGCGAGAGAACAGCCTAGCCCCTTTTACTACAGAAAAGTTATTGTCCCTGTTTTAGGGATTGTTCATTTATTTAAGAACTTTATGATCAATAATTCCATCCCTGGCTATTTTTCATAAGTAAAATTCTTCAGGTCGCTTCCCACTCAGTAAGGAGATCACAGGGGTGGTAAAACACTTAAAAAATTATCACCTCATGCAGCTGATTTAGGAGATGAAAAGGAAGTTGTTTTGTAATGTAGATACTCACAGCCAGAGAAGATGGTAGACTGAAAACCTGCTCTAAATTCTTAAGAGAAAGAAAAATATTAATGAAAAATCCATGTAGCCTAAACATTTAAATATTATACAAGATCTGAGGCAGGGTTTCATGCAAAACTACCACACTCTTCCTCAAAATTTTTTGTCTTAGCAAGAAAATCATCAGTTAGAAAGACTGATTCTCATTAGGAATAAGGTTTCAAAATTACTTCTTCTTTTCTTTTAAGTGATGTTGAATCAGACTTCAGTCATTGAATTTCTCCTCCTGGGATTGACAGACATACAAAATCCACAGCCTTTTCTTTTTTGCAGTTTTCCTCACAATCTATCTTGTGAATGTGGCTGGGAATGGAGCCATCCTGATGATTGTCATCTCTGATCCCAGACTCTACTCACCTATGTATTTCTTCCTGGGAAACATGTCATGTCTAGATATCTGCTACTCCACGGTGATACTGCCAAAGATGCTAGAGAACTTTCTCTCTACACACAAAGCAATATCTTTCATGGGATGCATAAGCCAACTTCATTTCTTCCACTTCCTGGGTAGCACAGAGTCTCTGTTGCTGGCAGTGATGGCATTTGACCGCTTTGTGGCTATCTGCAAACCACTTCATTACACTGTTATAATGAATCCCCAGCTCTGCACCCAGATGGCTATCACCATCTAGACCATTGGATTTTTCCATGCCCTGCTACACTCCATTATGACATCTCGATTGAACTTCTGTGGTCCCAATCACATTCATCACTTCTTCTGTGATGTTAAGCCATTGCTGGAGTTGGCCTGTGGGAACACTGAGCTCAACCAGAGGCTGTTCAACACTGTCACGGGGATCATTGCCACAGTCCCCTTCTTTCTGACCCTTCTCTCCTATTTCTACATTATCACTTACCTCTTCCTCAAGACCCAGTCCTGCAACATGCTTCACAGAGCACTGTCCATCTGTGCCTCCCACTTCATGGTGGTTATTCTTTTCTTTGCTCATGTTATTTTCACCTACATTCGCCCTACCTCAGGGAGCTCTAGGGACCAGGATCACATCATGTACAGTGTGGTCAGTCCTGTTCTTAATGCACTGATCTATACTTTGAGGAATAAGGAAGTGAAGGATGCCTTGTTTAGGGTGATCAGAAAGAGACCCTGACCTGAAGGGATCTAGAGAACTCTTCTGAAGCATAAATTACCAGACAATGAGAAAGTTGAGAGATATAAGTATACTGCTTCTCAAATTGTTTAGAATGTATACAACAAAGGAAATTGGATAACAGAAAAATACTAAATGGAATAATGTGCTCTAGTTGTATTAAACAATATATTCCTAGGTAACAGAGGGTAAACATTTTTTTTTTTCTGGAACACTAACTATGAAACACTAATGTTGAATTTGTTTTAAAGAATATCATATGATAATATTGATTTACAATATATTATAATGTGTTCTTGTGCATAACCAGGTATAGAAATATGTGTATACTCCTTACATTTGGTATATATAAATGATATTTAGGTCTGTTTATCTGTGTGATCCTTCTAGGCTAACACATTTTTAGACTTATCAATAAAATTATTATACTTTTATGTTTTTAGAATTTTAATTTAAAGATATGTTTATTATATTGGAAACAAATATCAATTCACATGTGAGTTATGAAAATTTTTAACAGGTATGTCCTGATTTCTCTTTGGTTTTTGTCCTTGTAATAGATAATGATTCAAAATTCAAAATGTATAAAAAGGTAATGTGTATGGCCCTGTAATCTCCACTTTCAGCTGCAGCCATTAATTCAGGGAAGACCATACAAGAGGTGACAGGAGATAAAGAAAAGACAAACAGAGAAAACGCACATAGAGAAAAAGCTGGGCAGTCAAACTCCACTAGCGTTTGACTGACTCAGAGCTAGCTCAGCACATTTATTATACAGGTTTCATCAAAAGGTTATTTTTGAGAAAGTTTCAGCAAAGCATGCAATCTGAAGAACACAGGACTGATGAGACATAAGGGTTATCTTGGTATGTTCAGAATTCTCTATTCCCAGGAGCTGGTGCATGAGCTCAAAGTCCAGAGTTATATAAATCTGTCCCTTTGCACAGTTTACTTGGGCAGGCATCACCATAGAGTTATATAAATCTGTCCCTTTGCACAGTTTACTTGGGCAGGCATCACCATAGCAACTGAGCCATCTTGACCTGCATGTTCACACAGGAAGTTCCCAGTGCTAACACAGCCATGAGTCAGTAAGACCATGATTCAAGTCACTTCTTCTGCATAATAAGAAGCCCCTCCCTTCTCCCCGCCCCCACACACATAACCCTCATGAGCAACCAACATTAGTGTATGCTTGTCTGTCCTTGCAGAGAGCCTTTATGCATACACCAACAAGTACAAATATTTATTTTTAGAAAGAATGGAACAAAAATATACTGTTATGTGAATAAATCAGTGTACCAAATTAGGTGTACCTTAGAGATCTTTCCTTATCAGTACATAAAATTTCCCTTTTCTATTTTAACCTGCCTACTACATGCTACTTCGAGATGTGTCACACTTATTAGGTTAGTCCCCTCACATTGCATATCTATGCTAATTCAAGTCTTGCTCCAACACATAAACCTGTACATGGCATGTGTATAAAATCTATTTGTAGGATATATATACATATCTATTTCATATACGAAAGTCTTTTTAGGATAAATTCTTGGGCATGGAAATGTTAGGGAAAGAGATACAGGTGTTATAATTCTGATTGACATTAACATATTAACCTCCCCAGACGTTATAACAACTTGCACTCCCACCTGCAAAAAAAAAGACTTTATATTTTACACTGCACTGAAAATGAACAGTGCCAATAGCTTACCTTCTACATGCTTCTTCATAAAATATTCTACTTTTGCAGCTGGAAATGTAACAAATAGTATTCTAACGATTCTTCTAAACCATAGAAATCTGAATAATTTCATTATTGCTATGGGGATTTTCAGGCTATTTGAAACCAAGAAAGAGAGTAACTGAGAGAAAGGAGAAGCTGAGTTTAAGATAATTCTTAGTGACATACACACAACACAAAATGGTTCTCCCCACTGCAATGTAAACCCTTAAATCATTCCACTTCCACACAATGTGTATTCATGTGAAAAATTAGCCAATTATGCTCTTTATTATTTTAATGCACAAATTCTGTACAAGTGATAGATTTACTAAAGCCCTATCCACAATATTTCTAGTAAATAAAGACAGGGCACCCAAAGGTACCCATGTGGCAGAAAAAGAAGAATCTCACATAAAGGACATGCTGAACAGAGAATGAGCTAGAGAAACACAACTGAAATGTTTCATCTCCTCCATAATAAACAAAATTAAATTTTAAACAAAGGAGGAAAAAATTTTAACTAAATGAATGGATGATTTTATTTTCATATTTCACAATTCAAAGGAAAATTGCTTTTTTTGCTCCAGTAAGGAAAATGAGTAAAGCAAATGATGTGGTAGTAACTGCTTAACATAAGTAAAATGGTCAGTGGTTTACCTAAAGAGTTCTGTCACCTGTTATCTTCAGAGATGTTTAAGAAGTAAAATGGCCAATCTCTCAGAAATTACCATGAAATATCTACAATGGAACCAAGTCAAAAAAGAATCTCAAGAATCTGTTTTTAATCTCATTTGTGTGTTATTTTTCCCTTCATCCCCTTGTTCATGGAAAAGAAAGATATTCAAACGCATTTCTATTTTTGTGTTTTGTTTCTCTGTTTTTATCTTTAGTAGACTGCAGTGCCATGTAATATAAAGGAAATATGAAGAATTCATCAAAATTTTCTTTGCCTTATTTGGCATCAAATTCATACTAAATGAAAGCAATGAAGTTATAGCTTCTAGGTCTTCCTAAAACAAATATACAAGACATATATTTCTCTCCATCTCTAAATACTTAGAAGAGGCTGCTGGCTCTGAAAGGATGTTGGTAAAAACATTTACAATTATTTAAATATACAAAAGGGTAAGATTAGGCAAACTATTTTGAGCTGATCTACTGACTATTCAAAATTTCTACTTTCACTTTGGCAAACTCAATTTGTTTCTGACTTCTCTCTTATGCCTTCTCTATCTCCTAACTAACTCAGCCTTCTTCAGTCCTTCAATTCCTGTTTTGCTGAAGATAGAATGTATATGTGGAGAAGGCACCATACAGCCTGAACTGACTTAGACTCACATTTCTTTGATTTTAATAACTATAGAGGAAGTCCTTGATGTTCTGTTTAGCTATTGTTGCCTAATACTCCAAAATTTAGTGCCTTAGTCAATTATTTAAATAAGTAACATGATTCTGGTGGGTCAAAATTGAAAAGGGATCTGCAGGGAAGGGTTGACATTTGCTCAATAATGTCTGGAGCTTTTGTTGGGATGACTTAAACATCTAAAAATATAAAAGCTAGGAGCTGACAAAGTCTATTTCTCTCTATCTTGTTCCATATCATTATCATGAGGTTCTTCAGTGGTAAAGACTTTCCTAATGGGAGTCAGTAGCTCAAGGCAAAAGCTTCTGGTTGTCTCAAAGACAAAACTTGGTTCAAAGCCAAGAACTAACATTAACATAATGTTCTATTGGTCATAATCTACTAGCCAAAGCAGTCACAGGTGAACCAATTTTACAGGGAGAAAAAAAGTCTCTACTTCTCAATTTAAAAATGATCAAAGAAACTGAGAAATGAAGTTGATCAGATTATACTAGGTATGTGTATAAATATACCACAGTAAATTCCAATTTCATATATAACTATAATGTATCAATTAAAAATAAATAAGTAACAAGAAGGAAGATCAAGTAGAGAACAGATATCAGGGGAAGGGAAGAAGGAAGGCAAGGGATAGTATTGGGGATTGAAATGGAGAAAACTATGTTATATGCATTTACAAATATGTCAGAATGAACACCGCTGTTGTATACAATTGAATAGCTTTTGCATGGTCATTCTGGCCAAAACATTCAAAATATACAACTTAGAAATGGATGTTTATTTGGGCTCACAGTTTCAGAGGTTCAGAGCATGATAGAACAACTCTGGGCCCAAGGTGAAGTAGATCATTATGGCAGAAGGCCATGGTAAAGAAAAGTACTCAGGACTTGGCAACCAGGTAGCAGAAAAGAGCGGGGCCACAGGGAAGATGCACCTTCCAGGTTACATCCCAAGTGACACCTCCTCCAGTCATACCCAACTGCCTACATTTACCATCCAATCAGTCTGTTCAAACTAGGATGGACTGATTTAGGTTACAGCTCTCAAAACATAATAACATTCACCTGTGAACATTGTTGCATTAGCAGAAACTTTTGGGGGGACACTTCACATTCAAACTCTAGCATTCTGTCCCTGGTCCCTGGAAACTCATGCCCATTTCACAATGCAAAATGCATTTAGTCCATCTCTATGGGCCTCCATAGTCTTATTAGTTTTAGTTTTATCCAAAAGTCCAAATATAAACTATCATCTGAGACTCAAAGCAAACTGTAAAAATCAAAATATACAGTGCCACATAATAAACATTCCAATTCCAAAATGGAGGAAAGGGATATAGAAAGAAGGGGTGAAGCCAATGCAAGGTGAAATTCCAGCTGGACATCCTGGTCCACTAACACCAAATACAGCTTTAGGGCACACAGAGGTAAAATGTTCTCTCCAAAGCGCTTGGGGATCCCCACCCCTTTGGCCTTGCCAGTTGCAGGATATGTGGGGTGTTTTAGCCTGGATTTTTCCATAGCCAGCAACTTTTCTTGGCAGAGAGACTATGAGATCAGTGCACAAGTGCAGGGCATACTGAAGAGACATTGTGTGGCTCTGCCCTGGCTCCACCTCTAGGCCAGCCTTTAGCAACCATCCCTCCATGAATATTAACACCCCACTCCAACAGGTTGCTGTCTCTCCCTCTGGAAATAGCCTTCATAATCCCTTGAATAGGTTTTCCTTGCTTTACCTGCAAAAGTGGCTCTGTCTTGAGATCACCCCCATTCCCCCTTGAATTTGCATCTACTTTATAAGATAACTTCTATGTATCTGAAAAAAATATGCTACTGGTATTTTGACAGTAATTGCAATTAATATATACATCATTTGGGGTAGTATAAAGTTTTACTAATATTAATTCTTCTAATTTCTAAATATGAGTTGTCCTATCAATTGTGTCTTCAAATTGTTTTATCAATGTTTTATAGTTTTCAGTATACAGGCTTTAACCTTCTTAGATATACTTATCTTTCAATATTTTATTATTTTTTGCTATTGTAAATAAGACTGCTTTAAAAAAATTTACAATAGTTTGTTTTAGTGTATAAAAATGGAAATAATTTTTACAAATCAATATGTATCCTTCAACTTTAGTGATTTTTTTTTTCATGAATCATAGGAGATTTTATTGTTTTCTTTTTTGAGTCTTAAGAGTTTTTGATATATACAGTCATGTCATATGCAGACAATTTTACTTCTTCCTTTCCAAATCAGATTTCTTAGATTTAGTTAAAGTAGTGATACTAGCATACAGATATATAGATCAGTGCAACTGAATGGAGAGTCCAGAAATAAAAACATGTATATACAATCAAGTGATTTTTGACAAGAGTACCAAGAACACACAATGGGAAAAGGACAGTCTCTCCAATAAAAGGTGCTCAGAAACTAGTTATTCACATGTAGAAAATGAAATTGGACCATCTCTTACCACATCTACTAAAATCAACTCAAAATGAATTAAAGATTTAAATAATAAGGCCTGAGACTATAAAAGTCCCTCAAGGAAATATGTGTGGAAAACCTCTTGACACTGGTCTTAACAATGATTTCTTGAATTTCTTAGAAAACAACCAGCAATTAAATAAAAAATTGTAAAATGGGACTTTTACAAGCTTCTACATAGCAAAGGAAACAATCAGCAGAGTAAAAAAGCATACTGTAATCCCATTTCCCCAAAGAAGACATTTGTCCACAGACATATGAAAAGGTTCTCAACATTAAACACACACACACAGAAACATGCACACACAAACACACAAACACACACATAATTATGATTATGATTCATTAATTAAAATATAGTAAAGCAGAGCACGCAAATGGGGGAGTAATGTGGGAAGGAAAAAAAGGTACTGGGGAATGAGATTGTTACAATTTGAATATGAGATGTCCCTCTAAAAAACTCATGTGGCAAAGCTGAAGAGTTCAGAGGGGAAATTATTATATTAGAAAAGCAGTAACCTTTGAAGTAACTCATTAGATGGATTAATAATCTGAAAGGATTCAGGGTGGTAACTAGTGGTCATGGCTAGAGGAAGTAGGTCAATGGGGGCAGGCCCTTGGGAATTTTCTCTCTCTTTCTCTCTCTCTCTCTCTCTCTCTCTCTCTCTCTCTCTCTCTCTCTCTCTCTCTCTTTTCTTCTCAGCTGCCATGAGCTAAGTAGCTTTTTCCACGTAATTCAGTTTCACCTGAGGTAATGAGCAATTGAGTAAATCAGTCATTGACTGAACCTCTGAAACCATGGGCTCCAAATAAACTTTTTCTCCTCTAAGTTTTTCTAATTAGGTATTTTGGTCACAGAAATGAAAAACTAACTATTTTCTAATTAGGTATTTTGGTCATAGAAATGAAAAACTAACTACCACAGAGATTGATCCAATTATGCTATATTCATGTATATATGCCGGGTTGTGTTCACGACTAAAACACTCAGGGGTCACTCCAGGGGAACTGGGCTAACTGGGCTGCTCTAAATAACCACACAATTGAAGAAATACCTTTTTCTTTGGGGTTGCTGTGATGGCTCCTCTGACCTTAATTGTCCGCAGAAAGAGAGAGAGAGAGCCCGCACGTGCTGACCCCTTTTATTGAGGAGAAGCTATTCAAATGAGGCAAGGGGTCAGGTTTCAGGGGACTGAGTCTAGCTTCATGATGTCTGCTGTCAGCAGGTTGACTGACATCTAGATAGGCCACACCCAAGGGCACAGTAAGATAAGGGGACACACAAAAGGTTTTTCCATGGAACAGTCTATCCAAAACAGGGAAAGGGGTAATATTACAAAGGAACAGGTGAGCATAGCTCCACCCATGGAGATGTAGGAAGGCATGCCCATGCACAAAGACAGGGTCCCTGGAACCAAAGAAGGGCAGGGCAGTCTAGCAGCATCTGCCTGACACCTTAATCACCCAGCCAGTCACGTGCAAGGTTATATATATATATATATATATATATATATATATAATTAATCACACTATTATGTATACTTATAATGTACAAACAAAAAAGAAAAGGAAAATAAGGTTTATACATATAATAGAAAATTGCTCAATCTTAAATTAGATTCTGCAGTGACAACATGGATAAACTTAAATAACAATATGTTTAGGAAATAAGACAGGTATAAAAATACAAATATTGCATTAATTATACATATACAGTGTAAAAAATGTCCAACTCATAGAAGCAGAGAATAAAATGATGGTTGCCAGGGGCTGGTGGAAGGAGATGGTTTCTCTGTGGGAGTAAAGTTTCTGTTATTCAAATAAAGATCAAGAGATCATATCAGTTCTACAACATATTCCCTATAATATACACATTAGCATACATTAAGAGGAGAATAAATCTCATATTAAATATTTTTATCAAATAAAGGCAAAAAATACAAGGAGATAAGGGACAGTGATGAATAATTTTAGAACCTTGGTTAATGGTGATGGCATCCTGAATGTATAAATATACAAATACATATATCAAGATGTATGTATTAAATATGGACAAATTTGTATATGTTAATTATATATCAGCAATGCTTCAAATGATTTCTAGAAATATTTTTGCATCTAGTTGAAAATCTTTACAAGGTTCACACTTAAGATTCTTATGGACCTGTCTAACCTGTAAGGAATAGACCTGCCATTAAGATTTTTAGAATATATTTTAGATTTCCCCTTAATCTTTCTGAGACTTCAACAAACAATAATATCGCCACATCCTTGAGATCTTTACCTAGTATTCATACTTTCATGGCAGCATGCTGGAATTTGTTCTTTGCTCTGTGGCCATTTCTCATTTTGAGAATTTCCTGCTATATTAATGTATCAAGACTGATAATATGATTTACGTTTTTTAATCTGGAAAGTCCTGAAAGCTTTAATGTTCCCATGAATTCTGAGTGAAAATTGAATGGCTTGGTTTTCAGTTCATCTCATTGGATTTTATAATGGTCAGCTAAAAGAAGTCTATTAAACTTTCACTATTTTGAAGTTTAGTATTGTGTGTCAATTAACTGAGCCATTTTGATTGTGTTTGTGATGATGTTTCTGGCTGAGATTATCCTTTGAATTGGTGTACTGAGTAAATCATATTGTATTTCATAATGTGTAAAGGCCTCATCTAATCAATTGGAGACCCAAATAGACCAAAAAAAAAATGATTGTATCAGTCAAGGTCTACAGCAATAGAGAACCAATGAGATAAACATATATAGACATATATGAAAAGCAAATTTTTAGGATAATTGGTTCACAACATTATGAAGACTGAAAAATTTGTCACCAAAAATTAGACACCACAATGAGTAATAGAGAACTGTGGCTGACTGCTTGAGCTATTTGTCTTCTTTACTCAAACTGGAACTTACAGCATTGATTCTCCAGGTACTCAGATCCTCAGAATTGGGCTAGAACTATGCCATTGACTATTGGGTCTCTAGTCTGCCAAATGCAGGTGTTGGGAATTTTTAGCCTCCATAAATATGTGAATCAGTTTTTACACCAGATGAATGGTAGATACATGATGCGTAGATAGGTAAGTAGGTAGATAATACATAGAGAGGGAGAAATGATGATAGACTATGGATGACAGAGAGAGATAAAGTCATATTAGCTCTGTTTCTCTGTAGTATCCTGACTGATGAAATTATTTTCCTGGTAGTATCCTTAACAAGACCCATGAGTTAATTAAAAACACTTTCTATCTTCTGCATTACCATAAACAAGAATGTATGTTTCTCCTGACTGCCAAGCTAAAAATTAGAGTTAAATTCCTGCATAAAATAAAGAGAAATGTGCTCAGGCTGTTAAAGAGGACCAAGATTAACCCAAAGTATCTGAAAGTATTAGCTGGCACATACTGCAATATTACTATGGGATTGAAATTTGAGTATGTTTGATCTAGGGACTAGAAAATTAAATTGAATAAACAAAAATTTATTAACTTGGGGACATGGAATTTGGATTTAGGAAAAGATGAAAAACATATAACATGCAAGGGTCCAAGTATCTTTTACATTCAATGTACTGAAGGGAAAAAAAATGGCAAACAAGAATACTATGCCTAGGAAAGTTATTTTTCCAAAATGAGAGAGAATAAAAACCTTACCATGCCAAAAAAATGAAGAGACTTCATCATCAGTAGCCCATTTAGAAATTACTAAATTAAGTTCTTTAAGTGAACAAAAGGTCATTAACTTATAGCATAAAAATTAAAAAAGAACAAAGCTCAATAGCATAAGTTAGAACATTCCAAGACTATAATAGTAAAGTATACAAGAATTTTGTCCCTAATAAAGAGTGTAAAACTAAACTATTAACAAAGGAATACATGTTTTTTAGTTTTAGTTGGACACAGTATTTTATTTTATTAAGTTTTTTTTTTTTTACGTGATGCTGAGGATGGAACCCAGAGCCTCACACAAGCTAGGTGAGTGCTGTACTGCTGAGCCACAACCCCAGCTCCAGGAATACATATTTTTAAATCACGTAATTCTGATCTCAAAACCTAAAATGGGAATATAAAAGTTTAGAGTTGTTGATGCTATCACCTTGAAATACACTTTTATAATTGCAATATGTTCTGCATAAGCCTCAGAGTAACTACAAGACCAATACCTACAGTTGATGCACAAAACAAAAAGAGAAAAATTCAAAGAATTCCACTACAGAAAACTATCAGGCCACAGTAAAGATAGCAAGAGATGAAGAAAGAAACAAAGGATCTACATAAAGCAGAAAATAATTATAAACTGCCTACAAGATTCACCTCACTTTTAAGGACACATAAAGACTGAAATCAAATGAATTAAAGCTGCACAATAGGTCCCAGAACTCAGTTACATAGAGGTTATAAGTTCTACTGTTCAAACAACCCTGTACAGTGGCTATATTTCACAATATAATTTATTATATACTTTATGAAGAACTAGAAGAAAGGAGCTTGAAGCCTCCAACAATAAAGAAATGAGATGGAAATGTTCATTACCCTAATTTGATCAGGACAAGCTGTATACATATATTGAAATATCACACTGTACCCATAATGTGTATAATTATTAGATGTTGACAAAAATTAATAATAAAATAATAAGGACCACATCTACCCCTTCCAATGTTAAGATAAGAAATAATAAAATGGAAGATTGGGCTCAATATGAGGAAGAACTCCAAAATATGTTCACCTTTCAATTCCTAGAATCTGAAGTCCGAAAGTTATAGTAAAGTCTTAGAACTGAAGCATTCAAACAGATAATGACAAACTACATAATTGAAAAAATGTATCTAAAATTTTGATACGATGTTGGTTGGCCGTGATGATCTTACAATTTCTTCTCATGCTGTGATTCTTTGAGTATATGGTAATATCTAAATTGGAAGCATGTGAAGGCCAAACAACCTCTGCTCTGTAGTTGTGCCCCAAATTGCCTTGAGTTCCCTATATATGCATTTACTTTCCAATGAACAAACTGAACAAAGGAGTTAACCTCCTGGTATTGAGTGTTTCTTAATCCAAAGCATAAATCACAATGCTTTGGTCTAATGGGCACAAAAAAAATGAAATTCCAATTAAGTAGGTGTGATTATTTACTCAAATTGACAAAAAAAAAAAAACTCCATGAGAAAAGATCACAGAATTGCAAATTTCAGTCTCAAGACAATTACATTTGGTCCCAAATACCCAGAGCATTCAGGGACCTTTCTTATAGTCAAAGACATATATAGCTTGGCCTCCAGTGGCCAGAAAAAGAATCGAAATGCCTTATTTTTCTATGTATGAACCAAATATTACTGGAAGGGAATGAATTAGGAAGATATGGACCTTTTGCCAAATGGTAGTTGCCACATTGATAGAATTACCCCAGGTTTAGGGAAGAAATTCCTGGATGTGCTAAGGTGAGTGTGTTTGGATTCTCAGAAAGATATTTTAATGAATAATGTGAAGTAAATGAATTACAGATTTTGAGTAGATGAGATAAAGAGAGACATTGGCATTTAGCTTAGAAAAACTAATTAAACACTTCTTTTTAATTGACCAGGCACTGTGTTGCACATTTGTAATTGCAACTACCAGAGAGGCTGAGGCAGGAGTATTACAGGTTTAGAGCCAGCCTCAGCAACATAGTGAGAACCTGTATCAATTTTTTTCAAAAATCAAAAGGATGAGAATGTAGCTCAGTGGTTGAGTGCCCCTGGTTGAACACCCAGTACAACACACATGCAAAAAGAATTATCAACTCTAGATTTTTTAATTAAAATTATGAATCAGTCTGGCATGATGGCACACACTCATAATCCCAGCGGCTTGGGAGGCTGAGGCAGGAGGACCAGAAATTCAGATCCACCCTCAGCAATTCAAAGAAACCCTAAGCAACCTAGTGAGACCCTGTCTCAAAATAAAAATAAAAAAGTAAAAAAATTTAAAATGGGCTGGGGATATGACTCAGAGATTAAGCACCCCAGGGTTTAATCTCTGGAACCAAAAAAGAAAAAATTAGGAATCAAGGAAAGAAAATTTTAAATCCTTTATATTCTAAAAATATATTTTCAGAGCATTGTTCCCATCTCACAATATCTCCTTTAAATGAATCAATTTTGTGTTAAATATTTAATTAAATAATCTGAATATTGGGTATTTAAGGAAATTATTTTCATTAAGAATTATTACATGATGTAACAAAAATTGATCAATCACTTAATGGTCAAATTGAGGATTATTGAATTATTTATCTACATGATAATAATTTTGGTGGCATGGGTTGGAGATGTAGCTCAGTAAGAGCACTTCCTTAGCATGCACAAGGCCCTGGGTTTGATCCTCAGCAAAAAAAGAAAAAAAAATAGGTGGCATTACAATTATGATTAAACTGTTTTTAATGAGATAAATAATAGTGATAATAATAACTACTTTGGTTTTTAAAAGAATGATACAATATATAAAGCATCAGTAAATACATAAAAATAAACACAGTAAAATAATCTAACAAAATATGGCACATAACAATAGTAATTATTTCCAAGCAGTTTAAAGGTTGATTATCTTAACCCTCCAGAGACACAGGGAGGACTGAACTTCGTATGCTAAATCCAGAGATATGCCTGAAATAGATTCTGTGAAAACTTTATCAACCTAACTACATGATTAAGATCACATCTTACTGCATTCTCAATATCTCAGAGAATTGTGGTTTTTGGATCTTTGCTAATTTGACTAGAATAAAAGTTGTACCTCATTGTTACTTTAAACTTATTTAATTAAAAATTAGGGTAGGTAACTTTTCCTGAGAATATTGGTCATTTGATTTCTTTTTCTCAAATGCAGTAGAAAAATTTTGGCCTTTCATCACTTATAATATTTTCAGATGATTTTATATATTTTATGATAAGGGCAATGACTGTATATCATAATTTTTACCCAGATGCTATTAATATATGATGTATCTTTAATGTTATTTTTCTAAAGAAAGCATGGAGAAAGAAAAATGTTAAGTATTTGTTCTCTTATATATAGAACAAAATTATGAAATTGAAAGTAAAGAATCAGGTAGTACCAGTGGTGATATAAAAACAGATTATCAGGGCTGGGCTTGTGACTCAGTGGTGGAGGGCTCCCTGGCACATGTGAGGTACTGGGTTTGATCCTCAGCACCACATAAAAATAAATAAAGGCATTTGTGTCCATATAAAACTAAAAAAAATTTTAAAAAAACAGATTATCACACATTTCATGCACAAATTAAAATATACCATACTTCATAAAAATGTACAATCACTGTGTTTCAATGAAAAAAAAATAAGATTTAAAATTAGGAAGATTACTTGGAAAAAAACAAACACCTCAAAAATGTCTCTAAAAATTTGTTTGTGCTGTGCTCATATGAACTGAATTTAACCTTTGGTGTGTATAAAATTTGGGTGCTGTATGTTCCATTAGTTCAATCATGCATTTTTTTCTTCCTTTGATTTGAATGAGTGACACTAAATTATATTATCTATTTTACTAATCTTCCTTATGGCTGAGTCAAAACATTTAAAATTACTCTACGTAATTCTTAGTATGTAAAGCTATTTCATGCTTAAAATGGTGGGCTGATGGTCCAATCTTCATGCTTCCACTTTGCCAAGTAAGTACATTAGATTCTTGAATAACAAACAATGTATTTTTAGAATTTTCCATTCTTTCTACAGTCAGTATCATTCTTAGAAATCAAGAAGGAAAATGGCTAATTTCACTACAATGAGTGGATTTCTTCTCATGGGTTTTTCTGGCAAGCCTGAAATAGAAATGGTATTTGCTGCTCTTTTCTTAGTCTTATACATAGTGGCTCTAGTTGGCAATATTCTCATTATTACCACCACTTCCATGGATCACAGTCTCTCCTCACCTATGTATTTCTTCTTGAAACATCTCTCCTTTCTGGATCTGTGCTACATTTCTGTGACAGTCCCCAGGTCCATTTGCAACTCTTTCATGCATAATGGCTATATTTCCCTCTGGGAATGCATACTGTAGTGTTTTGCATTCACTCTCTGTGGCTGTGCTGAGATGGCATTACTCACAGTGATATCTTATGACCGTTATGTGGCCATTTGCCTTCCACTGCGCTATGAAGTCATCATGGATATCAGTACCTGTGCTCATGGAGTGTTAGCCGTCTGGACCAGTGGAATCCTTGGTGGAGTCATGCACACAGCCGCTACTTTCTCCATCCACTTCTGTGGCGCCAACATCATTCATCAATTCTTCTGTGATGTCCCCCAGCTTCTGAAACTCTCTTGTTCCAATGAATATGTGGGTGAGCTTGGGGTTAGTGGCTTCTTGTCCTTGGTGGCATTTGTTTGCTTCATCTCTATTGGAGTCACCTACATGCATATATTCTCTACTGTGCAGAGGATACCATCTGCTGAGGGCAGAGCCAGAGCCTTTTCTACCTGCCTACCCCACCTATCTGTTGTCATATTATTTATCTCTACTAGTGCCTATGATTTTCTTAAGCCACATTCAGAGTCTCCAACTGTTTCAGACTTTTTACTCACTGTTTTTAATGCTGTTCTGCCCCCAACACTCAATCCAATAATCTATAGCCTGAGAAATAAGGCCATGAAGGCAGCCCTAAAAAATATTTTTAAAAGAAGAAAAGACTTCTTCTTTTTCTGAATCATATCTATTAATTTGTTATGAGGGAAAAATAAAAATTTCTTAAAGAAAAAATAAAATAACCAATCAAGAAATTAAAGTTAAAACAAAATTTATTATAGGGAGATTCATATGAGAAAGTCATCATAAAATGGACTCTATGCAATAAAAACAGTGAGTACAGAGTTATGTATAAATTACTCTTATAAACACAGCAGATAAAACTCTCACCAAACAAATCCATGTGTGAGAAAAATTCCTTCCGTTTTAAAGGAATGAATTACTCTTCGTCACTCATTTTTATCAGTGTAATGGAAACGTAGTTCATGTGAAATGTCTTCCTCATTTTTTCCTGAATTACACTAGAGTGGGAGCCACCTGATTCTCAATGCCCTCTGATCATGTAGGGGTTCACTACAGTTCTATAATGTTTCAGCCATTTTAATCAGCAATACACAGTGCTCACCTTGGAACAGTCACATCATTTGCTTTGCCCCTTCAGATGCCATGGACTACTTTGCCACTTATGTGGATGAGATGCTAAAATGAAAGAATAATTTGATCAAGCTCAGAAAATGAATCAAAGAAGAAATCTGAACAAAATTAATAGAATACCATGTTAGAAAAAAGAGACATAAATGAAAATATATACAAATATAAATATAATTTTAGTGATTGAAATTTGGAACTAAAATATGGGTCAAACAGCAAAAAAAAAAAAAGACAAACTTAGTGAATTGAAAGGTCCAAAGATTTCACACAGAACGAGATGAAAGAAATGTATGTCTTTAAAAAAACTCTGAAAAAGATTAGCAATTACAAGATTAACAAGAAGAATCAAAAAGTTATTCAATCAAAATCTCCAAAAAGATATATTGCTCTATTTGCCCATGCTTTGAGGGACTATGTTACAGATGAAATTTACAAAAATAACTTCTAAGAGTTTTTTTTCAGATTAAAAAAAAGGACACAGATCATCAGCTTTGAAAAGCACAACAAAAATTAATCGGTACAACTAGGAGCAATACACATGTAATTATATCATACTAAAATTAAAGAATTATAAAAAACAGAAATTTTTGAAAATCAAAATAGAACAAGATATTTTTAAAGAAATACAACTATATACTCTAGAAGTTTTATTATTTTGCCATACACATTTAGATCTATAATCTATTAGAAAATAACAACTGTGGGGACTGTGTTGTAACTCACTGGTAGAGCACTTTTCTAGCATGTGTGAGGCTCTGGGTTTGATACCCGACACCACATAAAAAAATAAAATAAAGGACCATGTTCATCTACAACTAAAATAGATTAATAAAGAAAATAACTGTATCTTGTGTGAGGTAGATGTCACTGTTCGTTTTACTCAGTGATACCAAATTGAATTAACATCAATATAGAAATATCTTTTCCTCCAATGAACTGTCATGAATTAGGTGACCCTATAATGTGAGTCTCTAATCTTTTCTGTGTTCATATTTACAATATTGAGTTCTATCATTTACTGTAGCTATACAGCAGGGTTTTTGAAATATTTAGTAGCATGAGTTTTCTATCTATGTTTTTCCAGATTTTCTGGGCTATTGTAAGTCTTCTAAATATGCTTCTGAGTTTTAAAAATTAATTTTGTAATTTCCAAAAAATATCTATTAAAATTTTGACTGGCATTCCATTGAATCTATGATCTAAATAGTGGAGATTTGTCTTCTTTAAAATATTTTATCTCCTCATCCATAAACAAGATTCTTTTCTATGTTTATTTGCATTTTGAAAACCTCTCTCAGAAATTATATATATTTTTAGTGTAATTGTTTTATGCCTTTTGTTAGATTTACTTATATGTATTTGATGTTATAAGGTTTAAATTTGTCTAATTTTGCGCCAATATTTAAAGAGAGCCTTGATTTTTGTTTATTGACCTTATATTTGGTGATCTTATGAAATTTATTTATAAATTTTATATTTTTATAGATTTTTAAAATTTCTATTATATATTATATAATCTGTGAATAAAGAATTTCATTTTATCTTTTCCAATTTCTAAAACTTGATTCATCTTTCTTATTTTTGTGCTGGCCAGGAACTGTAAGCCAATATGAAAAGAAGTGGTGATAGTAGTATTTTCACATCTTCCCAAGCTCAAGGGAAACTTATTTCAAAAATGCTTCAGGGATTCTACCAAAATGGTCCTCAGTCTTAGAGTATCTGGAATGGGATCATGAATGTGCCCAAAGGAAAAAGAGTTGGCTTTAAATATCTGATATGAGCAGAGGAAAAGATACAAAAGCATGTCACTATGCAACTTAAATATGACCATTCTCACTCTTCACATTTTCTTTCTCCTAGTTTCAACCACAAAGGAACAAGAGGGAACCTAGAAACAGTAGGAAATAACATTGAAGTTGGAAGCTGGTAAATACAGAAAATGTGGCAATAGGTCCTGCACACTGTAAAGACCACCATCCCAGAATAGATTTTAGTTAGGTAAAGAAATATGATTAATTTTTCATGAAGTTAAGGACTTTTGGTTATGAAATTGACTTAATTATAATAACTGATAAAGTGATTTTTTTTTACCAAAAATAATTGGAGAAGTTTTGTAAAGATTAACTTAGTGTCCCAGTAGCATAGGAAATATTAATTCTACAGAATGTTTTCAAATGTCCCAGTCCGGGAGGCATGGGGGTAGGAATGATAGTAGAATGAATCAGACATTATTACCTTATGTGCATATATGATTACATGACCTATATAACATATATATATATATATATATATATATATATATATATATATATATATATATTTTAATTGCTGAATAAAATAAATAAATGTCCCAGTCTATTGTCAAAACAGCTAAGATTACTGGACACTAACAACTATGCATAAAACCCTTATAAAAACAGACTAGTGTAAAACCTAAAGAGGAAAATCTCAATGAACATCCCACTGAAACCAAAATTCTACCTAGTTTTCCAAAGTCTCTGCAAAAGAGCTATCCTCTCTAAGAAGTAACCAGAATGAGAACTTCTGTGTTACTAGACCCTGGCTGACTACCTAGCAAACTCATGAACTCTCCAAACAGTGAAGGCAGTCTCCAAGCTTCCCGTGTATTCAACAAGAGGTGAATACTTTAAACACAACCTCTGACCAATCATTGGCTGAATACTAAACAGAACTGACCCTAAGTAAGATAAGATTTCAAGGTAAAAAAAAAAAAAGCAGAATTTATCAGGAACATCAGAGATTTTACACAACCAGGTAGACAGAGTTTACTGAATTAGTCTAGGAAATTATTAAATTATTAAAGAATCAAACAAACGAAAAAAAAAATAGCAAGTCATAGGGGGTTAGAGAGATTAAGCACCCAGAGTACTACAACATAATATTTTAATATCCAGGTTCCAGCAACAACCAAAAAATGGAAAATAAAATGAATTATGACTCATCTTGAGAAAGGAAGAAGAAAAAAAGCAGGCAACAAAACCTGTCCATAAGTGTGCTCAGATGCTGAACTTAGAAGTTTAAGCTGTAAACTTACTCATACTCTTCCCATCCTTCATGCTTTTCTTCAAGGCTCAATAGAGGAGGTGAGCTTCATTTTGTCTAAGTCTATTAATCCTTCTTTAAATATTTTAGAGTTCAAGGAAAAACTCATGCACATTCAGGTTCTAGGCAGATGATATTAATGACAGAGTGGATCAGGTCTGAGAAAACAATTACAGTAATGTAATGATGGATGGCAACCAACATTTAGCTAAGACCTGCACTCAATTCTAAAAGAGTAGCAGAAACTTAGACAAACTTCAAGCACATACAGAATCTGAAGGAAACAACAACTGTTCAGTTCACTTGATTAATTTTCTGTGCATCAAGTCCCAGGACTGAAAAATATTCATAATCTTCAATAGAATCTGGATTTTTGTTAAAAGCCTGTTGATTCTTAAAATAAGTTATTCATATAGAAAAGTAAACAGTTTATAAAGATGAAAGTTGCTCAATTTTTATACTATGAGCACATCTTGATTGAGAAATAAAACACAGGAACACTCTAGAACAGCCCTCAATTCATTTTTATATAATACTTTTACTTGTCCTCATGTAACCATTATTTTAATTTTAGAACTGTATACAAACACAATACATTACTTTTTTTGTCTCTGCCTTCATTCATTCAACATTGTCTTTGTGAGATTTAAACATTAAGGTGCTTATACAGTAAATCACAAATTTTATAGCAGCATTGTATTTCTTTGTGTGAATATGCCATACCATATTTATCCATAATAGTATTGATAGGCATTTAAGTGTATCTAGGGTTAAATTTTATGAGCAATGCTGCTATGAATAATTTGCAGATATCTTTCAGAAAATAAAAATGTAAGTATTGCTTTTAAAGAATGTTTAGTCATAAAATAAGTACACATATATTCAGCTTTAGTAAATACCATTTACTCTGAAAACTTGTATAAACACCTACACACCACAGGTGGTGTGAGAATTCCAAGTCCTCTGCATCTATACCCACACTCAATGTTCTATGTTCTTTTAATTTTAGCCATCTGCTAGCATGTAGTGGATATCTCATTACAATTTAAACTTTGTACTCCCCTGATAACTAGTAAATTTGACCATATTATTTTGTTTATATATCATTGGGAGAATTTATGTATCATAGCTGTTCAAGTATCCAGGTTTTCCTCAAATTAATTTCTAGAAAATCGTTTTATCAGATGTTTGAAAAATAAAAAAGAAATTTACTTTCTATCTTATATTTGTGGCCTGAAAACAGGTGACAACTATTTCAATTATTGGTATGAGAACACTTTACTAGAAAAGTAACCTCTCTTACCATCTGAAAATGACCAGAAAAATCAGTGTCATTCTAAAGCTGCTCTCCAGGAGCATGGAAAGAGCCATGCCCCTGGTATGGGCAGTAGACATAAAAGAATAATGTTCCTTCTGATTTAATAGTGCTCCTTGAGGAAAATCACCAGTAATAGACAAATGAGTGTTGAGCTTTGCTACATGCCAGACACTTGTCAAGCCTGTTATGTGTGTTGTCCTCACTCCTCACACTAATATCATGAAATTGGCACTGTTACTCCAACTATATAGATTTGGAAATTAGGGAACTCACTTCAGGAGTTAGAACTAGGTTGGTATGACTCTGGTGCCCAAGATCTTATACAAAACAAGATATTCTTCTAGAACTCATAGTAAAGTCCAGCCTCCTTCACATAACATACAAATCCCTAAGCAATTTGGTTCATTTCACTCTTCTAAGCATATCCCCTATGATTTCTGATTATATTCTTTTCCTCTAACTATAACAAAGTATTTGAGTTTAAATAGAATGATTCTCTTTTTCTCATACATTTATGAATTAATACTACATGGCATGGCAAGTCAGAGGAAGAGGAAAAAGAAGTTATTATTGATTGAGGACATCTTTGTGGAATAGGTGAGATTTAATTTGGGCTTTGAGAAGTTGTCATGGTATAAAGTGCTAAAGTTAATAAAAATAAAATGTTCAGAAATTGCTGCTCAAATAATAGGATAAATGAGAGCACAATGGGGAGATAAAAGACAAATTCAATCAAGATGGTGGAAAACCTGTGATATTGTGCCACTTTAGAATTTATTCTGTAATGATTTAAAAGACATTTAATAAGAATATCATAGTTATAAATAGAGTTTAATTTTTCTAGAATAATCAAAGTGTTCATTGAAAAAATGTCATCAAGAGAATAGTTTGAAAATTTAAAAATACAAAATACCAACATTTTAAGTGCCTTGGAAGCTAGAAGTAGATCCACAAGGAGTCCATGGGCCAGATATGAAAGGCTGTAAGGCAGAAAATATACTGCATATCTGAGGGCATTCACAATCATTAAATTATTGTTTTACCTCCAAACCAAAGATGCACTAAAACCCATTCCTGCCCAGAGCTATATATTTTCAATCTTTGTTAGGGTCAAGATAGAGGATCTTATCTTGGGCAGTGCCAATGTGAATGTGATGGATGAAATGGGTTAAGACAACACTAGAGATAGCTTGAAGAAGAGTTTCCTATGTCTGAAAAGGTAAGAGAAATCTAAATAGAATGCAGGATCTGTATTCCAATTTTATGCTGAGTTAGAGGAGCTACCAAAAAATAGAGCATGGTTGGACACAGTTAAAAGGTGTTGAAGTATCCTAGAAAGTGATTGAAGTTATAAGGGAGATCATTACATGAGTAAGGTAAATTGAGCTATGAAATTTGGAATTGTGTAAGTGATATAGATGTAGCTAACAATAGGTGGGTGGTTTTTCTTAATATATAATAGATAGCTCTGAGCTAAACTCTTATCTAGAAGATAAGATTTACTTCTCACAGTAGCCAAGCAAATTAGGAACTATTGTTACCACTCTTATACAGTGGAGGAAACTGTGAATTGGTATAGTATAGGTATGAACTTAAACACTATCCTAGTTAATTAGCTTCATAGGACTGGGCTTTGAACCCAAGCACTGTGACTCAAAATTTCAACAATATTCTTTAGAGCACATATTCCAAAGTCAAAATTGGTACTGAAGTGCAAATTGGTGCTGATACAAAGCAGTGTAAAGAAAGATTTTGATTGGCTTTAGTGTTTCCAGTAAATAACAAATTAAATACCATACAATATAAAATACAAAACAACAAACACCAACCAATGAAGCACATGTTGAGAATGATAGAAATTGTGTGTGAAGACTATGGAGATAGCTGAACTCAATTATGTTTTAGAAGAGTATTTTTACAAATTGTTAAGACTCACTCAGCATTTACCAGTGCCATGAATGACTTTCTGACATTTTGCTTGAGTTAATTTATTTAATCCATACTTAATATGTAAGAACAGATTGAACTGAGAAAAATAGGTAAAGGGCAGAGAGAATCATGAATGGCAAGTATGTAAAACAGAGCTTTAAACCAAGGCAGTGTGGCTCCACAGTCCACATGTTCAACAACCACAAAGACACTGGAGAAAGTAAGTGACTGTTAAATAGAATTGAATGCAAGCTTTTGCCAAGAAGAGCCTGAATCAAGCAGAAACTATATTACATTAATGTTTCCTATTTCATTAAGTTTTTTAGTAATTACTTATAACAATTATTTTAATTATTACTTGTTAAATGATAATGCATTCTCAGTAGCAGTTTAAGGAGATTTATAGATCTGGTCCTTTATGCCAAAAAATTCCCACTTTTTGAAGTTTGGTTTTGTTATTTTTTTTTCTTGAAAGAACTGAGACAATAGGTACAAAATGTTTGCAGCAATGTTAGAAGAGAATTCTTCTTAAAAAGAAATACTACAATAATTTCTTCATACTAATATATACTTTTCAACTTTGCAAACATTAAATATTATTTTAATTCCCTAATCATGTTTGCAAGCAAATATGTATTTATGTGTGGGGAAAGTCTTCCACTCTTTCTATATACTTCAACCTTTTAAATATACTTAATGAGAGAATTTGCGAAAATATTTGTGACACATATGTGAGTTTTCATGTGCTACAGAAGTTGAATCTAAATGTTCTTTTTTGACACAGTGTGAGCCACACTGTATGTAAATGCAGTCACACATGCACTGAACATTAGGGAATGGTTATTTAATATTATGTCTCTTCAATAAGTCTCCAGCACAAAACATCCATTAGAAATGTTGCTTTCTCCTCAGCAGTCTCCTCAGGGCTCCTTTCACAACCTTGTTCCTCAAGGTGTATATGAGGGGGTTGAGGGTGGGAGTCACAACAGTATAAAAGAGTGTGAGGAAGATGCCCTGGCTGTGGCCAAAGGATCTCTGTGGTTGGATGTATATGACTGAGCTGGTCCCAAAATAAAGGGACACCACTAGTAGATGAGAGCCACAGGTCCCTAGAGCCTTGCGCCAAGCTTGGGATGACTTAATTTTTATCACAGAATGTGCAATGAATCCATAGGAGACAGATATCAATGCCATGGGAAGGAGGAGGAGAACTAATGTAGCCACAAAAAGCTGGACTTGGTTTGCATGGATGTCAACACATGCCAACTTGATCATGGCAGGTACTTCACACAAGAAGTGGTGGAAACGACAGTGTCCACATCGAGGAAGCCGTAGGGTGATGGTTCTTTGGATCAGAGTGTTTCCACTCCACTTAGCCAAGCTATTCCTGCCAGGGCCTTGTAGAATGATGGATACATGACAGTCATGTAGTTGAGAGGTCTGCAGACAGCCACATAGCGGTCAAATGCCATGATAGTAAGGAGAACACACTCAGTGGAACCTAAGGAGAGGGACACATAGAGTTGTAGCCGGTGGATGTGATGGTCTTGGCTGGTCCCCTCAGGTTCCACAACAGGTGGGGCACGATGCTGGTAGTGAGGGCAAGGTCAAGAAAGGAAAGATTAGTGAGGAAGAAGTACATAGGTGTGTGGAGTTTGAAATTTAGGTGGGAGACCACAATGATGGTTGTGTTGCCCACAAGGGTCAGAAGATAGGATATCAAAACTACCACAAAAAGGATGATTTCCAACTGGGGTTGGTCTGAGAATCCAAGCAAAATAAAACCTCCCTCAGAGGTTTTATTGTTTTCTTCCATCAGTCTTCAAAGGCAAAAGAGAAAAATAGAAATTTAATCTAGGGAAATATTATTATTACTATTTACATACAATATTTGAGATAAACTCTTAGATAAGGTTTTTAACCAGTGAAATTCTACAAAGAAGAAAAGATAATTATTAAAAAGACATTAATAAATGCAAAGGCCTTTTTCTGTCATTTTTTGTCACATTAAATATTTGATACCTCCTTTTCTTCATGAAATTGTCTCTTTCCCTTACATGTCAAATTTATTATTAAAGATAATCTACTTAGGAAACGCTTCCATTTGGTCAAAGTGACAAAAATCTGACTAACATACCACTCAACCTTGACAATAACAACTTAGGCAAAGTTGATCTGGAGCTCACGGTTTCAGAGGGTCAGTCCATGGTCAGTTGACTCCATAGTTCTGGGATTGAGGTGAGGTGGAGCATCATGGAAGCAGAGCATGGTGGAGGAAATTGCTCACCTCATGGTGACTGGGATGTAGAGAGACAGAGAGGAACCAGAGGGACAGTGTATAATCCTCAAGGGCACATTCCCAGTGATCTACCTCTAGCCACACCCCACTGGCCTACAGTCACCACCCAGTACAGTTGACCTTTCAAATGATTAATTCTTCAAATAGATTAATCTATTTATGAAGCTATAGCTATCATAATCTAATCCTTTCACATCTGAACGTTCTTGCATTAACAGCTTTTGGGAGACTCTTCATATCCAAACCATAACAAGTGGCTACTTAAGTCTGTTAAAAGTAGGAGCGAAGTAACAGACAAATACTGACAGTAATTTAAAATCAACATTGAATAGATTTTCAGTAATTATTGTTCATAATAATGGGAATTGTAGTGCAAAAATAGTGAATGAAAGTCAAAAAATTGATCAGGAAAATAAATGGATTGTATTATATGTCTTATTTTTTTTGTCGTCTTAGCGACAAGATGGATTATAATAATGCTTCTTAAATTTAATTATCTGATCAGCATGATAAAGTGTTAGACCCTCATAAGTTTCAACATAAAGAGAACTAAATAGTGCTGTACTTTCTTTACTTCAGAATACTTACATAAAATCTTTTATCTCTTAAAGGTAATGGGAAAAAAATATAGGTCATATGAACATCTGAAAACACACAGGCACACAAACTTGGATGTGCCCATTTGCTGAGACAGATAACCATGAGATGTTTTTGATAAAAGTCAGGGGAAGACTATAATCGATTTTTTTTTTAAAAAAAAACTAGGTGTTAGCATTCTCAAAATCATGAAAAGGCAAGACATATCTTTTTCAATTCACTTTCATTGTTGTACTTAATAAATTAAATTGGATCATAGTACAGTCCCCCATGCCTATTCACTTGCTTTTTTTTATGATGTTATCATCTGTGCTCCCAATTTTTCTGCTCCCAGGATAGCATCTTCTAGAATCATTTCCTTTTAGTAATATTAAATGATCATTTTTTTGTTTTCTTTAAACATGTTTATGTTTCAGAGGTAAATGTGTCTGGAATGGGAGAAATAATGCTTTAACCCTTCAAATTTTGGAGCTAAATGTGCATAGCTAATGAAGAATTCTATTCAGAAAGCCTGAATTTTGTGCTATATATATTCCATATTCTGCGTATTCCTAATGCTGCTTAACATAAGATGGAAATTTGTCTCAGACTAGAGGGTTTTTTTTTTACTTTTAGTCACTAAAGTAACTATTTCAGTAATTTAAACATACTCAGATCTAATGCAAGCATAAGTTATTTCCATTGCCTCAAACAAATAACACAATGATATAATTTTAAAACTTACATCTTAAATTTGAACTCTTAGACTATAATATCTTATTAAATATGAATTATATTATATATGGAAATTCAGGAATTACCAATTTTCTAGTTTTGTACCAAATTTTAAAATCACATAATTTGATAGGATGTTACATTTCAAAGAAACTTTAGAAATAAATTTTTAATTTGTTTCCTTTGCCAGAGTTCAAACACAAAATCCAGAAACTCCTGTTAAAATTATTACAGTATACACATTCATATCTCACATTATTTACAGTAAGTTTTTAGAGCTTTACTGAATTATAATTGACAAATAAAATTGAATATATTTATCATGTACATGATGTTTACATTGTGGTATATATTGTGGATATATGTATGCATTGTGGAATAATTGCACAAACCAGAAATTTAATTTTATATAAAGAAATAATATTAGTGTAGGTGCTTATGAGTCTACAAAAAAGTTAAATGAAATCAAAATCATCTAATTATTCCTCTTACATCTTCCTATAATAATACTCTAAAACATTTGGATTATAAGTAATATTTCAAGAAGAGCTTTCCACTCTACCCATCACATACTTTATTTTTTATCCTGAATATACTGAAGAATAACTCTTCTCTATCCAATCTGATGAGAACCAGCTCATACTTCTGAAGTGAGATATATAGAAATTTGCTTTGTCCACAGTTTAAGTATGACTTGTGGCTTGAAGTCACTGAAGAGAACCTCTGAAAGAGAGTGATCAGTGTGAGAGAGTGAGAAAAAGAGAGAAAGAGAGAGATTTCAAAATAGAATAGTAAAAAGCTATCCTTTTAAATCTTAAATATGAACTATAGATTGCTATTTGGAAAATTATCCAGAAAAGGGGAGCTCAAGGATAGCACCAATCTATGCAAACAATATGTAGCAGTAGACCAGGTACTTAGTTCCTATTTTGATATCTATAGTGTTAACTGTTACAGTATGTAGAAATATTAGGATTAGTAATTTCCATCAGTAAAAACAGTAAATAATTATGAATTGTGTCTGGTATAAAATCAAACAAAAGGTGTTGTCTATAACTTCTACTGTATTACTTATAAGAAAATCCTTTCACTTTTGTAAAAAAGACCAAGTACTTTATTCCCCCCTACACCTTTTTCTGATTGTTCTTGTGATATGAACACAATTATTTTGAATGAATATGCAGAGGACAGACCTCCAAAAGGACTACTGAAGGGAGAGACGGTGACTCAGTCAGGGAAGTAGCTAAGTTGGTGATGACAGTAGTTACTGGACAAAGATGTGGTGATATGAGACAGGTAGAGGGTTACTCACATTCTTTAGAACATCCCCCTTTCCTTTTCATATTCATCCACATGTAGAAAATATTGCTGTTGACATAACTCTAGCATAACTGAGTTTCTCTCCTGGAGTGAACATCACTGCCCAACACCCAGGTGAAAGTAAATATGACTTGAGCAATTTTCCCTGGAGAAAATCAGATTAGAATAAATAAAAAAACATATAGGATATGGATTCTCTCAAGACTGGGATCTGTATCTCCACATTTCTAATTATCATGGAGTTGATTAATGTCCAGAACTTTGCTCTCTCAAGGGAGACACATAAAAGAAGGCATTTCTCCATGGGACATTGTTTGTTTTTCCTGTCAGACAAATTCTCTTACCAATATTCAGATTTCTCAGTTGTATATGTTCTTCTGTTCATTGTTATGGTGCTGTGGGTGAAGTCATTGTCATTGCTGTTAAAAATTAGCTACATAATTGGGAAATAATTTGTAATTATTTTGTAACAGTTGTCTCTTTTGTAACCAGTTACTTTCATTAACAAATATAAACTTTTTCAATGTCAGTAAATATTAACCATAACATCAGTGTCTCACAAATATTACATTATAAGGGTAGACCAAATTAATTGAATATATCCACATTTATATACATTAGATTTGTTTATAATTTTACCATATAATATAAATTTCTGAAATAAAATATTTGTATAATTAGATATGTTTTATAATTAATTAATGAATACATTATTATATATTTAATAAGAACCTTTTCATATTATGAGTCATAATTTTACATTTTATTTTATTTTTTTTATTAATTTCTATTTTTGGTTGTTGATATATCATATCAACATAGTTCTTGATATATCATATTTCACACTTTGATTCAAGTGGGATATGAACTCCCATTTTTACCCCGTATACAGATTGCAGAATCACATCAGTTGCACATCCATTGATTTACATATTGCCATACTAGTGTCTGTTGTATTCTGCTGCCTCTCCTATCCTCTACAATCCCCCCTCCCCCCTCCCCTCCCCTCTTCTCTCTCTACCCCCTCTACTGTAATTCATTTCTCCCGCTTATATTTTTCCCCTTTCCCCTCACTTCCTCTTGAATGTAATTTTGTATAACCCTGAGGGTCTCCTTCCATTTCCATGCAATTTCCCTTCTCTCTCCCTTTCCCTCCCACCTCTCATCCCTGTTTAATGTTAATCTTCTTCTCATGCTCTTTATCCCTATTCTGTTCTTAGTTACTCTCCTTATATCAAAGAAGACATTTAGCATTTGTTTTTAAGGGATTGGCTAGCTTCACTTAGCATAATCTGTTCTAATGCCATCCATTTCCCTGCAAATTCTATGATTTTGTCATTTTTTAATGCAGAGTAATACTCCATTGTGTATAAATGCCACATTTTTTTTAATTCATTCGTCTATTGAAGGGCATCTAGGCTGGTTCCACAGTGTTGCTATTGTGAATTGTGCTGCTATGAACATCGATGTAGCAGTGTCCCTATAGTGTGCTCTTTTTAGGTCTTTAGGGAATACACCGAGTAGGGTAATAGCTGGGTCAAATGGTGGTTCCATTCCGAGCTTCCCAAGAAATCTCCACACTGCTTTCCAAATTGGCTGCACCAATTTACAGTCCCACCAGCAATGTACAAGTGAGCTCTTTTCCCCACATCCTTGCCAGCACTTGTTGTTGTTTGACTTCCTAATGGCTGCCAATCTTACTGGAGTGAGATGATATCTTAGGGTGGTTTTGATTTGCATTTCTCTGACTGCTAGAGATGGTGAGCATTTTTTCATGTACTTGTTGATTGATTGTAGGTCCTCATCTGAGAAATGTCTGTTCAGGTCTTTGGCCCATTTGTTGATTGGGTTATTTGTTATCTTATTGTCTAATTTTTTTAGTTCTTTGTATATTCTGGATATTAGGGCTCTGTCTGAAGTGGATAGCATCTTCAACAAATGGTGCTGGGAAAACTGAAAATCCATATGCAACAAAATGAAACTGAATCCCTTTCTCTCGCCATGCACAAAAGTTAACTCAAAGTGGATCAAGGAACTTGATATCAAATCAGAGACATGGCGTCTGATAGAAGAAAAAGTTGGCTATGATCTACATACTGTGGGGTCGGGCTCCAAATTCCTCAATAGAACACCCATAGCATAAGAGTTAATAACTAGAATCAACAAATGGGACTTACTCAACCTAAAAAGATTTTTCTCAGCAAAAGAAACAATAAGAGAGTTAAATAGGGAGCCTACATCCTGGGAACAAATTTTTACTCCTCACACTTCAGACAGAGCCCTAATATCCAGAATTTTATATTTTAAAGAGTTAAAAAATCTATTTCCCATTATGTCAGTGAACAAGAATCTCCCCAATCATTCCAATTCAGTGATTACTTTTGTTTTCTAATCAGCTGGGTAAAAAATTACACATCACTATGGCCTTTAATCTGCCTTAAGAATACCTTTTTAAAAGTATTTGTCTATATTTTATCCCTATTCTGTGAGATTCATTGTTTGCAGTGAAATCCTCATATATTTAATTGTCTCATGTATATTTTAGTTAAACTGATAAGTCAGAAATCTAATATTGTCATTATTTTGATGAATCATCATTTATCCCATTAAATGATATTTCCTCACTAATTTGAAATATAGTAATGTGACATGTTGAAATTTCTGATATTTGCATTTTTGTTACAAAGCTTATGAATTTTTCAATAATATGTTTTTCAGGAATGTATTCACTGGTTACATATAGTCATACAAATTTCACATTATTTTTGTTACTGTTGTCTTTAATGGTTTAATTTTACTTGATTTTTAACATAGATGTAAGATAGATGTTATAGGGGCTTGGGTTATGACTCAGTGGAAGAATGTTTGCCTAGCATGTGAGAGGCACTGGGTTGGATCCTTAGCACTATATAAAAATAGATAAATAAAATAAAGGTATTGTGTCCATCTACAACTACAAAAAAATTTTTTTTAAAGTTATATGTTATAGAATTCTTATCCAATTACTGTTTTCAATCTCTACTGGGAAGAATGTCATTGGTATTTTGATGGGGATTTTGTTGAATCTGTGTAACAATAATGGTAGTATAACCATTCATTCTCCCTATCCAAGGACATAGGAGGCCTTTCCATCTTCTAATACATTCCTAAATTTTTTTCTTCATTTTTTTTCTTTTTGAAGTTATTGTGAATTTGATTGTTTTCCTGATTTCTTTCTTGCAGATTAAGTATTAGTACATAGGAAAGTTATTAACTTTTGTATATTGATCTTGTATCCTGATTCTTTGCTCTTTTGGGAAGCTAGGTGAGAAAGAAGGATAAGAGGTTCATGATGAATAAAAATACTGTAACAAAAAATAAGAGAATGTCTTTGCATTGATTTTTGTTATTTCACACACACACATAAAAGTATGATTGATACTTCTGCCTCTGAGATCATAAAACTTCTGAATGGAAAAAAAGAAGTGTGTCACATTAGTTTGGGTAGAGTGAAGTGATGGGAGGAAAAGGGAAGGGAAGGGGGGAAAGGAAGGACAGCAGGATAAAATAGACTTTATTATTGCTGAATGTATATACATGACTGCATGACAAATGTGATTCTGTAACCTGTACACTCAGAAAAATGAGAAATTGAACCCAATCTTATTCAAATGTATGATATGTCAAGATAAAAAAATGGCATTGAAAAAAAAATAATTCTATTTACATGTTAAAATGAAGCCCACTATTATATATAACTACAATGCACTATTAAAAACATTAAAAAGGAATTCCATACACAATAGCAATTAAAAGACAAATACAGGAGACCAGACAGGCCCAGACAGTCCAGTCAATCTGCGGGGAAACAAGGAAAGCCCAAGCTGGCCTAGGAAAGTCTTGCTGATCCCCTTGGGGAGTAGGTAGGCCCGGGACAGCCTAGAACATCTCCACAGAGCCCAATCAGGCCCTGATAGCCCCACTGATACCCTCTGAGCCAAAGCAGGCCCAGTACAATCTTGCCCATCCCTGTGGAAACCAGGCAGGCCCAGGAGAACCCCATCAATTTGTACAGAGACCCAGCAAGCCCAGGAAGGACAGCACCACCAACTAGCATGGAGCCCAAGCCCAGGTCCTGGACCACACTGCCAACCCAAGAGGAGCCCAGGCCCAGGCACAAGATGGCCCACTGGCTGAGGATCATGCCACACTTCACAGCACTGCATCTCCAAAGAGGCAGCCCAAAGCCATCAGTCAGCTTGTGCATTCAGTCCCATCTCTAAAGTGGTTGCCACACTCTTGGGATACCTTCAATGCCATCTCAAATTACCCCCACTGCTGCCACCACCATCTTCAGGCATGGCAGATTTTATCTTAGGACACTGGCCAGTAATTGGAAACTCAACACCAAGGTACTTACAGGTTTGACTCCACCCTGCTACCAACTATGGATGTGGCCCACTGCATCTAAGGACAATAGCCAGGACCTGGAAGACAATCACCAAGTTCCCTGTAGGCTTGGTTACACCCCAGGTATTTCTGCTAGGTGTGCTAATAGCCACCATCTTGTTGCAGAGGCAGGAGAGAGGCAAAAGAGGTACCTAAAGAGTAAGAGAGGTACCTATAGAGTAGGAGAAGTACCTATAGAGTAGGAGAAGTTGGCTGTTAATAGGAGAAAAGAAAGAGGTGACCCAGCAAGGGTACAGAATAGAAGACACAGAGACACACCCAGACAAATATAGTTATCTCTCACTAGACAAAGGTACTGAAAACATACATACATTTCCCAGGTACTGGGAAAGCCGAAAACCCATATGCAGCAAAATGAAACTAAACACCTATCTCTCACCATACACAAAACTCAACTCAAAGTGGATCAAAGACCTAGGAATTAGATCAGAGACCCTGCACCTAATACAAAAAAAAAGTAGGCCCAAATCTTCATCATGTCATATTAAGTTCTGACTTCCTTAACCATACTCCTAAAATGCAAGAAATAAAACCACAAATTAATACATGGGATGAATTCAAACTAAAAAGCTTCTTCTCAGCAGAGAAAACAACCAATAATGTGAAGAGGGTACCCAAAGACTGGGAGAATATCTTTATTACACACACATCAGATAGAGCACTAATCTCCAAGATATATAAAAGTACTCAAAAAATTTAAAGCTAAAAATATAGATAACCCAATCAATAAGTGAGCCAAGGCACTGAACAGACACTTCTCAGAAGAAGATATACAAGTGATCAACAAATATATTTAAAAAATGTTCAATTTCTCTAGAAAGTACAGAAATGCAAATTAAAACTACGTTTTCATCTCATCCCAGTCAGAATGGCAATTATCAAGAATACAAGTAATAATAAGTGTTGGGGAGGATGCTGGTGGGACTGTAAATTGGTGCAACCACTATTTAAAACAGTATGGAAATTCCTTAGAAATCTTGGAATGGAACCACCATTTGACCCAGCTATCCCACTTCTCAGTCTATAACCAAAGGACTTAAAATTAACATACTATAGTGACGCAGTCACATCAATGTTCATAGTAGCTCAATTCACAATAGCTAAATTGTGGAACCAACTTAGATGCCCTTCAACAGATAAAAGGATAAAGAAACTGTAGTACATATTCACAATTGAATATTACTCAGCATTAAAAGAGAATATAATTATGGCATTTGCAGGTAAATTGATGGAGTTGGAGAATATAATGCTAAACGATGTAAGCCAAGCCCCAAAAATTAAAGGCCCAAGGTTCTCTCTGATAAGTGGATGCTGATGCATAATGGGGGTGGAGGTTTGATTTTGCAAAGGGGAGGGAGAGAAGAGGAGGGGACATGCAGGCAGGAACAATGATGAAATGAGATGAACATCATTACTCTAGGTACATGTTTGATTGCACATGTGGTGCAACTACATTGTGTACAACCAGAGAAAAGAAAAGTTGTGCTACACTTGTGTACAATTAATTGAAATGCATTCTGCTATCATGTATAACTAATTAGAACAAATTTTTTAAAAAAATTAAAATACAAATACATAGGTATAAGTATAACAACATGTTTAGGTCACCAATGTAATAATTCAAGTTAATTTAATTATTAAAAAAAACGAGTGGATAAAAATTTTTATGTAAAGTTTTAAAATATCAATAACTTTTTTTTCGGTAATTTGACATAATTCAATAATGCATATGGAATAAAATGTCAGACAGGGAAAGGAGATTGAAAGGAGAGGAGTAGCATGGAACTGGTGTGGAAGTAAATGTTCATACCATAAAGTCACATGTTTTAAGGCTAGAATATTTTAAATAGTATTGTGTTTTTATAAAATTTATGTTTTATTGAATAACAAGAAAATACCTTCCATTTATTTAAGGCATTTTCATAGAGTTCTTTTATAGAAAATTATGTGGCATACATAAAAGTAGGAAAAATGCACAGTCTATAAATCTTAAGTGAAGTTAGCCAATCCCTAAAAAACAAATGCCACATGTCTTCTCTTATATAAGAGAGGTGACTCAAAACAGAGTAGGGAGGAAGAGCAAGAGAAGAAGATTACCACGAAACAAGAAAGAGAGGTGGGAGGGAATGGGAGGGAGAGGGGGAATTGCACGGAAGATGGAAGGAGACCCTCATGGGTTACACAAAATACATATACGATGGTTTGAGGGTGAAGGGAAGAAAAAAGAGAGAGAGATAAGTGTCACAGTAAAATAGGTAGAGAGAGGTGATGGGAGGGGAGAGGAGGGGTGGAGTGATAGGGAGGGCAGCAAAATACAACTGACACTAGGATTGCTGTATATATACACATGGATGTATAACCAATGTGATCCTGCAATCTGTACACATGGAAAAATGAGAATACATACCCTATTTGAATCAAATATATGCTATGTCAAGATCATTGTATTGTCCTGAGAAACTAATAAAAAATAAAAATAAATCATTAATCCAAAAAAATTAATTTTCATTTTCCCTAAATCAGTCCTTTAAAAATAAGATTTCCAGAAAACATAATTGTATTAAATACTATGTTGAAAATGCAATTTTAAAAACAACAGAATATGATAGAATTAAAAGTTAAATTCTGTTTATAAGAGAAAAAAATCATAAAAGATGAGAAAATATTTTTTTAAAAGAAACAAATACCTAAAATAAATGACAAAACATTAGTAGTCTAACAGCCACCATTTTTCTACCCTAATTTTTCTTGGGTTAGCTCAGCAGTTACACAAAAATTCTTACTTGTATCATCTCAACTGACCCTACTTCAAACATTGAAGAAAATTATTACCTATACTTTAGAGATGGGAAAATGAAGCTTGGGTAAATGAGTTGACTCTTCTTTCAAAAGGAGCAAGCAACTCCTTAGGATTTGGTCCCAGGAGTTCCTGGGTTGGGATCCTGAAACCATTTAGAAATAGTGTCAAACAAATTGAAAAGGGATGAGGCTTAGTATAATGGTTATGGTTAAAGGTCATCAGTCTAATGAACTATATAAAAATTAAATGAAGAATATTATATATAAAACATTTGATTTCAAAAATGAGCATAAAAATATAAAATGGATTATAATACTCATGTTCAGAATTCTGAAAAAGAAGGAAGAATAGAGATTGAAAAAGAGTAAAGACAGATCATCTATTTATTACTGTAACAGAAAAATATAAAATTGCTTATATCTGTAGTATGTAATTAAGGATTTTGACCTATTTTACTATATTTTTTAGGTTCTTATACTGAATATTGTTTTAAATGAATATATGTATATTTTTAGAGGTATCAGACCTTATAATACTTTATTATATGAGAATTTTGTTATTACAAAATTACAGAATTCTTTACTTCTGTAATTCTGTGGATCATCATCAAATGTCCAGCAAAGTCAATATTAATATACACTTCTCAAAAAGACAGTATTAATCTGCATTTACTCAATGTATAAGTACAAGTATTTGACATGTTCAAATTTATGTATGTTTAGAATTTTACTGAAATATTTCCTTAAAAATAGAGCCCATATTTATCAATGTCTACTTTAGATATTATACTTCATTTTACAATTTTATTACATGCATAAATATAAAAACTGATTTCAGAATTATCCAATTTACTTACAAATTTTACTTATAAATTTTTATATTTTACAACTCCAGTTACCTCTGGGTATAAAAGCAATTTGTTTTCTTTCTAAAACACAAATGTTTCCAAATTCTAAAGTGTATCTGGGTCAGATATTATTACTTGTATATTATTCACGAGGTTGAAGCAAAAGGATTGCAAGTTGGAGATCAACCTCAACAATTTAGCAAGGCCCTAAGGACTTAGCAAGACCCTGTCTCAAAATATAACATAAAAAAGGGCTGGGGATGTGGCTCAGTGGTTAAGTCGCCTGGGCTCAGTACCCAGTACCAAAGTAATAAAAAATTAAATATATTTGGCCCTAGGAGTTTATGATAAAGAATTGGGGGCTTAGTAAGAACTTTCTCTTAAAGGCCAGTTTCACTGGCCGTGTATTCATATATGAACATAGGAAAGTTATATCCAATTCATTCTACTGTCTTTCCTATTCTTTTAACCCTTCACTTCACTTCATTCCCCTTTCTCTGATACATGAACTTCTATCCTCCTCTCCTCATCCACATATCAGAGAGACCATTAGACCTTTGGTTTTAGGAGATTGGCTTATTTTGCTTAGCATGACAGTCTCCAGTTCCATTCATTTATCAGCAAATGTTATATTGCATTCCTCTTTATGGATGGGTAATATCTCATTTTGTGTATATATATACCACATTGCATTTATCCATTAATTTGTTAGAGGACACCTAGATTGGCTCCGTAGCTTAGCTGTTGTGAATTGAGCTGTTATAAATATTTATGTGGCTACATCACTGTAGTGTGCTGATTTTATATCTTTAGGTATGTACTAAGGCATGGGATAAAGATGTCAAATATTGGTTCCAGTATTCAAGTTTTCTGAGGAATCACCATACTGCTTTCCAGATTGCACCAATTTCCAGTCCCACCTTCAAATATGAGTGTGACTTTTCCCCCCACATCCTCACCAACAATTATTATTACTTGTATTTTTAATAATTGCCATTCTGACTGAAGTGAGATGAAATCTCAGAGTAGCTTTCACTTGTGTTTCTCTAATTGCTAGAGATATTGAGAATTTTTTCATATATTTCTTGACCACTTGTATTCCTTTTTCTGTAAAGTGCCTGTTCAGTTCTTTTGCCCATTTAATGACAAGGTTATTGGGGGGGTACTTTTATTTGTTTGTTTGGTGTTAGATTTTGTTGAGTTCTTTGTACAGCTTGAAAACTGATGCTCTGTGTTGCAGGTAGCAAAGATTTCTCTCCCATTCTATATGTTCTCTTTTTATGTTCTTACCTGTTTCCTTTACTGTGAAGGATTTATTGATTCTTGATTTTACTTCTTGAGCTTTGGGAGTCTTCATGAGGAAGTCAATTCCTAGACTGACAAGATAGAGAGCTGGGCCTACATTTTCTATACTAGGTGCAGATTCTCTGAATTAATGCCTAGATGTAAGGGTTCTGTGTTTGGGAATGAGGTCTCTGATAACTTCATGACTGTGGCATTCTTGGTGGCTAGGAAGTTTCTGTGCAAAGACACAGGATGCCTGACTGTTGTAGCAATGCCTTGCTTAAGGAGGCTCTGTGTTAGAGTCTTATCAGCCTTGGCCTTGATCTCAGGCATAGAGCTCCTGTGAATAAAGAAACTCTCTTGTTAGGCAACCACAATGTTTCACCAAGCTCCACTGCACCTGAATCTGTCCACATAACACTAACAATGAACTTTCTTGAGAGCTACACTAAGCTCCTAACATTGCACATTGCAACTACAGTATGTAACTGAGGAATAAACTGCATAATGTTGCTAACTGTATAACCTGCTTAATGACACAATGAACAATAATGTGCTACTGATGCCAGTGACCTAATGTAACCTATTGATATAAATAAAGCTGGTAGTTTGGGCATTCTGAAATTCTACCATATTTTATGCCTCTACATCTTGTCTCTGTGTCTCCTTTTCATTTTCGTTACACCTAGGTCCTTGATCCACTTTGAATTTTGTTCAGGATGAGAGACAGCGGTTACATTTTATTCTGCTATATATGGATTTCCAATTTTTCTAGCAACATTTTTTAAGATACTATGCCAGGTTTCTGTTCTCATGACTAAAAGGCTCAGGGATTACTCCAGTTGAACTGGGCTAACTGGGTTGCATAAAATAACAAGTACCTTTTCTTGGGGTTGCTTTGACAGCTCCTCTGACCTTAAGGGTCTGCAAGAAGAGAGAGAGAAACAGCATGCTCTGAGCCCTTTTATTGAGGAGAAGCTATTCAAATGAGGCAAGGGTTCAGGTTTCAGGGGGTTGAGTCATGCTGTCTACTGTCAGCAGGTTCACTGACACCTGGGTAGGCCACATCCAATGGCACAGTAAGAGAAGGGGACACACCCAAGATACTTTCTTGGAAGATTCTATCCTAAACAAGGCAAAGGGTTATATAACAAAGAAACAAGTGAGCATAGCTTCACCAATGGGTCTGTAGCAAGACACACTCATGCATGAGACACTGACCCTCAAACCCAAGAAGGGTGGGGATATCCAGATGTAGAAGAACAAAATGTGACCTCTACCACTCATCCTTCACAAAGTCAACTCACACTGGATCAAAGCCCTAGGAAATAGACCAGAAACTGCAACTGCTAAAATAAAATGTAGGTCCAACACAGTAACCTGTTGGCACATGAAATAACTTTCTTAACTAGACTCCTAATGCACAAGAGATAAAACCAAAAAATCAATAAGTGGGTTAACATCAAATCAAAAAACTTCTGCACAGCAAAAAACAAGATTATGAAGAAAAAGCCTGCAGAATTGGAGGAAATCTTTGCCACCTGCTCCTCAGATATATCCAGAATATATATAGAACTCAAAAAACTTAACACCAATAAACCAAATAACCAATTAACAAATAGTAAAAGAAACTAAACAAACACTTCTCAAAACAAAAAATACTTGTGACCAACAAATAAATGAAAAAAAAAAGTTTCAACATTTCTACCAATTAGGGAAATGCAAATCAAAACTACATTGAGATTTTCATCTCACACCAGTTAGAATGACAATTATCAAGAATACAAATAAGTGTTGGTGAGGATGGGGAAGATGAAAGGTATACACAAATTGTTGGTGTAATTGAAAATTAGTGCAACCACTTTGGAAAGCAGTAGGGAGATTTCTCAAAGAACTATGAATGAAACCACCATATGACCCAGCAATCTCACTCCTCAGTATATATCCGAAAGATCTAAAATCAACATACTATAAGGATGTAGCCACATCCATATTTATAGCAGCACAATTTACAAAAACTAAGCCATGGAACCACCCTAGTTTCCCATCAACAGATGAATGGATTAAGAAAATGTAGTATATATACACAGTGGAGTTTTTACTCAGTCAAAAAAATGAAATTATGGCATTTGCTGGTAAATAAAACTAGACACTATCATGCTAAGTGAAATAAGCAAAACTCGGAAAATTAAGGTTGAATGCTTTCTCTAATATGCAGAATCAAGTCAAAAATAAGGGGTAAAAGAGATGGAAACAAAGGGAAGAGGGGGCAGGATTCCATCAAAATAAAAGAAAATTGGTGAACTAGATGGAGGGAATTGTGTGTAAGGGAGAGGGGACCAGATAAGAAAAGAGCAGCAGAATAAATCTGACCTAACTTTCTTCGTGTGTGTGTTTGTGTGTGTGTGTATGTATGTATATATATATACATACCACAGTGAATCTCACTATCATGTACATCCACAAAACACTAACAAAAAAATCCTTAAACTACCTAAATAAAAGAAATATCAATAGAGTATAGGAAGGGATTGGGGGGAAGGGGAAGGAGAGTACTAGGGACTGAATTAGAGCAAATTATATACCATGCTTTTGTACATATTTCAAATTAATTCTAAAGTTATGTATAACTAAATAAATCTTAATGATATGTAAAACTAAAAAGAGTGAATAAAAAGAAAAAAATTTTTAAAAAGAAATTGAATTATACCAGTGGAAACACTATCAACTTGGAATTAAAGGACATAAGTAGGTCAAAATGAAGGAAAACTATCAGACATCTGGGATTCTCTAGCAGAGGGGAAACAGAGCTATTTGACTGTAAATATGTGCTATCATTCAAGAAAAGCAAAGAGTGAACTCCAAAGATTATTCACAGAGTAGCAGGACTGTTCCTCCCACCCTAGTCCCAAAGTGCATAGACCGGCTGGCCAAAGGCTGTCCTGATATTTACAGCGGGTGACCACATCTAGATTTAGATATGTAGACAGGCCAGGCTGCTGAGTCCCAGACACTCAGGAACAAAGCACTGCCCAGAGCTGAGGAGGCAGCACTGCAGCCTTGTTGCCTGGAGCCCAGAGGATCAAGTTAAAGAGAATTATTCTTGAACCTTAGAATCAAATCAAATTTGTCTTGTTAGCTTTTAGAATTGTCTGAGCACTACCATCCCCTTTTTCCTTATAGTTTCTCCATTGGTATAGCAATGTCTATCCTGTGCTAATTCCACTTTTGAATTTTGGAAGCACATAATCTGTTTGCTTTCACAGATCAACAACAAGAAGAAATTTTGTCTCAGGATAATCATAACTTGAGTCTCACTCATTTATAATTTAACCAATACTTAGATAAGACTTTGGACATAAAGTTGATACTAAAAAGAATTAAGTGATAGCAATTCTATATTAAAAGCATTATTTATGGTGACATGAAGACTGTATTTTGAACCATTACCTAAAAGAGTTAATGAATTTCCAATCTCTCCCTTCTTTTATGCTGGATGTCAGAATCCATTTCCCTCCCCCCATTATTCCCTCTTTTCCAGAAACCTGTTGGGGAAGTTCTTAGATTACAATAATTGTATTTATTTTAGCACACAGAGATGCTCTACCAGTGAACTAAACCCCAATCATTTTTACTTTTTCTTTTAAGCCCTGGTCTCACTGAATTGTGGAATATGGCCTCAGTACTTCTGCCTAAACTTCCAAAGTCACTGGGATTATAAGTGCATCCCACTGAGCCCAGTTAGAAAATGAATTTTAACTTCATGAATGTTTATACAGATATACACATTTCCGCATACACATTTTATAAAACATATATTCACTAACAAAAAAAAAACTTTAAAGAAATCATCGAAATAATTTTATATGTTTAGTAGTATAGGTGATAGGAAGTAGTCGGTGAATGACCTTAACATGTTTTGCAAAGCTCATTATGAGTAGAAATGAAGGATGTCGTCACTGACTGGAATTTTAATTACCGTCCCTCTCCATTTTTTATAGCTTTATTTGTATTTGTTTGTTTAGTACAACTGATTGTTTTCTAGAAGAAACAGAGTCACAAGTCTCTGCAATTCTTCTCTCCAGAGATCTATCTCCCTCTCTGATATAGCAATTGGAAATTGCCTGGGAAGAACAGCTCAAGAAATGGCGACTGAATAAACAAGCTAAACAATATCTACCTGAGGATGGTTTGAGCGAAGAGATTGCAGGAGAGAGTTGGTGCTAATAAGTTGCCACAGGGGGGTGCCTCCACTACCTCTCCTGGAACTGTGTTCATGGACAACCTTTCCATCAAAACCATAGGAGCCTCTACGGCTAGGTCATCATTCTTCCTGGAAGGTAGGGCTTTCTTTTCTTTCTTTCTTTCTTTCTTTTCTTTTCTTTTTTTTTTTGTAGTTGTAGTTGGGCAGAATGCCCTTATTTTATTTGTTTATTTTTATTTGGTGCTGAGGATTGAACCCAGTGCCTCATGCATGCTAGGCAAACACTCTACAATAGAGCTACAGAACCAGCCCTGAAGGTAGGATTTCTTTTCATGTTATGGGAAAAAATAAAGAGAATTTTATCTGATTTAGCAAACATAATCATTTACTATTTTTTAGCCATAAAAATTGACTAATGTCTTCTCTTTCTCAGACAAAAATCCTCTAATCCTCATCTTTATTAGCAGAATGTGAAAGGGGGAGGAAGGAGTTTCATAGTGGTGTTTTCCTGGAAAATATCTACTCAGGGACACATAAATAAATATACAAGGAACAAATTGAAACTATGTAGAGTTATACAAATAAAATGTGACCACTCGTCTATTTGTTCTTCCAGTAGACATCAAATACTTCAACACAGCATAGTTCTAGTTATCCAACAGCAGGAAAGATTATGCCAACAAAATCAAGGTCACTTCAGGTACATTAAAGCATTCAGGATTTTTATTTTACTACCACAATATTTGGCCAAATAGAGAGATGCTAAACAATGTGATCAATGTCAATTTTCTTCTTGTTGTTATAATTCTGGAAGAAGAACTAGTTGCTCAAAATATGTAATAGTTTCATCTTATCCAAATTTAAGCATGCAATTACTACCATGGTTGCCAAAGAAAATTAGGCATATATTCTTCTTAAACTGGTCTATATAATTACCTGAATCTGGGCATAATGACCAAAGGTTCTAGGATGTATTTGTTTTCTAATTAGGTTGTTTGAAAGCAACCAGAAAATTTTACTAGGGAAGATTTTTTAAAGGAATCTTTTTAAATTTAACTCTCATAGTTAATCAATGCTGTAGTCTCTTTGGAGACTAAACTTGACCAATCAAAAGTAGATTTTCATAACCACAATTCTTAATCTTTGCAATTTAATAGTTTGAATTATACATTCTATATAATTTACTTTATAAAAGGTGGTTGACTTTGTGTACTTTTACAATAAAAGCATCTAAAAGCTTGTGGGCCTAAGAATCATCAAGGGTAATGGTTGCTTATTAAAAACTATGAATTAGGTTTTTCTAGAGAGCAATATTTGTAAATCAGACCAATATCTCCAATAGAGAAATACAGAAGTTATCCTTAGTTTTACTGCTGATTGCTTCTACCTTTAGTAATTGATTGCTTCATAGAAAAGCAATGAATACGAATGATAGTCATATCTAACAATTCCTGCTTAATATTATAATTAATCTTACTGTATCTCAACTAGATATATGTTCTCTAAGTCTGATCTAGTCTATGTATTTTTCAATTTATGTATCTGTGTTATCTATTGTCTATCATGTATCTATGCATGTAGAAATAATTTTATTTTCAACTTCTTTGCTTTTTCAGTTTCCACGTTGATGGCCTATGTGTTTTATTTTCAGATAGTTCACGTATGTCTCAAATCTGTTTTGCTATATAACCCTAATGTCTATTCTGCTTTGTATTTAGCATGTTAATTATGTGCATTTGTCTCTTCTTCTATATAAAAACACAATTTCTTATTTGTGCATATTACTTCTCTGTATATCATTCCAATATTGAAATGCTCATTATTTTTCTATTGGTTATTGTATAAAATTTTTTTCTTCCCACAGGAATAAAATTTATAAATTATCAAGAAAGATGAGTCTCAATTAAGGAACAATGAAGGGGTTCAATTTTAGCAACCCAGCAGGCTTTATCTTACTGGGATTCTCTGACCAGCCACAGTTGGAGATGGTTCTTTTTCTGGTCATCTCTGTTATCTACATTTTGACACTGCTGGGGAACACAGCGATCATACTGGTTTCATACTTGAATCCCAAATTCCACACCCCCATGTATTTCTTCCTCTGCAATCTTTCCTTCCTGGACCTCTGTTTTACTACCAGTATTGTCCGCCAGATGCTTTGGAATCTCAAGGGCCCTGAGAAGACCATCAGTTGCACTGGTTGTGTGATCCAGTTATACATTGCTCTAGAATTGGGCTCCACAGAGTGTGTCCTCCTGACTGTTATGGCCTATGAATGTTTCAATGCTATCTGTCGACCACTCCACTACGGTGTTATCATGCACCTAAAACTTCTCCAGCAACTAGCAGCTGTGGCCTGGACCAGTGGTTTTGTGGAGTCCACAGTTTAGACCACCCTTGTTTTCCAGCTGCCTCTCTGCAGCCACCACAGAGTGGATGATTTTATGTGTGAGGAGCCTGCACTGATTAAAATTGCTTGTGTGGACACAACCTTCTTGGAAAATGAGCTCTCCATAGCTACTGTCCTCTATGTGGTTATAACTCTTGGGCTTATCCTGGTCTCCTATGGCTGCATTGTTAGGAGTATGCTGAGGATAAAATCCACTAAAGGCAGGAAGAAAGCTTTTGGGACCTGTGGATCTCACCTAATTGTTGTGGTTTTGTTCTTTGGGACTATAATTTCTGTGTATATACAACCCAAGAGCAAGTACACACAGAATCACAGAAAATTCCTCACCCTTTTCTATACTGTGGTGACACCCTCACTTAATCCTTTGATCTGTACCTTGAGAAACAAAGAATTTAAGTGGGCAATAAAAAGGTTGCTGGCAAGAGACCCAAGTTAGGGAGAAATGCAAAACACACCCAAGAATTCTCTCAGACTTTGGGGACTTGTAGGTTTTATCTAATTATAGTTTCTTTTTTCATCTACAAGGAGCATAACTAAATATTCTAGGTGGGGAATTTTCCTTAATGACATCCTGATCTTAGCTACATTATGTCCTTCTTATCCTCCTTTCAAGAAATGTATGCATCTTCTTTTTGCAGTACTTCATATAAGAGTTTTATAAATAAATAAATATTTGTAGATGAACCAATGTGTATGGAATGTGTATGTGTAAATAAAGCTTAGTGTCACTACTCTAATGACCAACAACATGACTGACATGGTTATGACAAATACGTTTTTTTATCATAAAAGTAAATTCTACACCTTGTGAAGGTAGGATTTGGATCATAACTTCAGAAGTTTAAATTTATCTGAGAATGATTCCTGTTCCTTTTTAGTGCTCACATTTGATAGTATTATAGGCAGTGGATATCTGTAGTTTATTTAAAAGTGAGAAGGCCTAATAGAAAACATCATTGTCTAACAATTTGCCTTTTGGGGGGATATTTTATTCTTTTTCTTTGAACAGCGGCATCTGGGATTATGTACAACCAGAAAATTTTCTGCTCTTTTTGAATCACAGAAGAAGCTTCAGAGATGAGACAGAAGATTTAATATTGATAGACAGTGAAGTATTGATAAGTTAACTTAGGTAACTCTCTTATGCATATTTTATCAGCATAAAATGACAGTCATCTCTTTTAATAAATATTTTAGATCTAAATCTGTACTCTAAGACAATGCAAAAACAATTTTAAGTATTATTACTAAGTGTGAATATTTAAGTTTCACAAAAGTAAATGCAGCTTTACAATAATGTTTGCCTTTGCCATTTATATACCATTTTTATATTATAAATTTGTAGAATTTATGAGGTGGTTTATCTTCATATTAAATAAAAAGATTTTATCTGTTCTATCTAATGAGATACTTAAAATTTGATAGTTAAAAAGTTAACAATCTGCCTTGTTTTCCAAATATTCACAATATTTTACTTACAAAATATTATGATCCTTGTAAACTTTAGATACTTGCAACATGTTATTATTGGATGTCACTTCATTAAATAAAATAAAAGTTTTAACAGAGAGTGATTCTGAAGAATCTTTTAAATACATGTAAATAAATCTAGGTGAATATAGTAAATAGTAAGTGGATGATTAAAAAAATTGCAAAAAGAAAAACATGATGTGCAGTCAGAAATGATTGATAAGGTAACTAAGGAAGTACTTCTATAAACCTTGCATTTCTCTGTTCATAAAATGTAATTTGACATTCATAATTATATCTACTCATATTCAAATTAAATTTGTATTGGTGGATTAGGATAACCAAATGCTTAATGAGTAGTATAATTACCTAAACAATTCAAAATCTCATAACTTCAAACAATAAATATGAAAACCAAAGTTATATTCCAATACCCAGAAAAATGTAAAAACTCTTAAATATCTTCTATGTATTCATTATATTTTAACCAAACATTTTACCTAACATTTTTTTTCAGCCTCAATTGGCTTTTTTAAACCTGTTATACCATAAATTAAATGAGACTCATTTCTAGCAGTTCAGTCTCCTTCCCACTGGATTTCACAAAGTGTGCCTCTCTAGACAAGGTGGGCTGATGCTGCAGTTGAACACAGGGAACTTTTTCTTGGTTTCCCTCTTTTTCTGATCATTTTCCTTCACACATTTCAGGAAATTACCTTGACTTAGAGGGCTTAATATGCTCAACAATCATATTATTTTTCTTGGCAATAATCTTGCCCTTAATTTGTTTGTTTACAAAAGCACCAACAGTGTGCTGGGTGACACTGTAGCAGTCCCTTCTGAACAATACACACTCACTTGCCATCTACTATATAACCCTTCTTGTAAATTCACATATATGTAGCCAAAGGAACAGTTCCATGATTTATAAAAGGTCTAGAGAACATACATCAAGTGCCTCTCTTTCCCACTGTGATTGTCATTTTGGTGAAGTACTGGAAGGTGGTGGGTCCTTTAGTTAACCTTTTATTGCAACATAGAATTCATATTATACACTTGTACTCCAGTGACTTGGGAGGCTGAGACAGGAGGATGGCGAGTTTGAGGCCAGCCTCTGAAAGTTAGTGGAATGCTGGCTCAAAACTTAAGAGGGTGGGGACTATGTAGAACCACAGCCTCTGAGACTGGAGTCTCTGTGCTTCTCCCTTGCTAGCAAGACAATAAACCTTTTTCCATTTTCTCAAAACTGTGTCCTCATTATTAAATTGCTATCAGGGATGATGATCAAACTTTCAGTAACAAATTTGACACATCAGATGGGGCCTGAGAGCTGCCTCCACTTTGGCTTTCTTGGGAATACCTGGCTGTCCAAGAAATCCCACTTCCAAACACGTTGAGAGCTGACTGCCTGTGAGTTAGGAGACTGGGTGAGTTTGCCTCAGGTTGAACAAGAGGAGCTATTCCTGTGAATAAAAGGAGGAACTGGGGGACTATCCCAGCAGCTGCCACAGCTCCTTTTACTTTGGGGAACTCCAGCCTTTTCTCCCTAAAAGGTACAGGTTGCTCTCTCTTGGTCTACTTTGAGAAAAAGGAAACTGACTTAGTGAAGTCAAGACATGCTTAGCCACCAGGAAAGTTCCCCAGTGTGCACACTCAGACTCCTGGTTCCACGCATCTGGCTCCTCTTTGTGGGAACATCTGGTCCCTCCCTGTGGAGACATCTGTGGTTCCACTGGTCTAGGAGTCTTGGTTGAGCAGGACTCAAGAACCTAGGTATTTTTACACCCTTCAGGTCTGTTCTGGGTTCTCATCTGTTTGCTGACCTTGGGTTTGGGAATTCCCTCTAGTGTCTATCTATGTTTTTGTTTGTGTCTTTTGCTGTCTCTTTTATAATATGGGCAATACTGTGTTGATCCTATAGATAGCCCCTTGGGAAAGATCTTGGCTGCTCTCTCAGTTTTAAAGATTCCCAATTGTTGGCCATGGTTTTTGAGATCCTTTCTGGTTGTGTGTTTCATTTTGTACAATCTGGCACTTGGAGTTGAGCTCTCAAAGGTAAAGTAAGCAGAAGAAATTTGTTTATGCAGGTCTCTCTATTTAACCACATTTCTGTCAACCATGGCTTCAGTGATCCTCTTTCTGTCTCTGGTTTTTGTATCAGTTATTGGCCTTTTAAGACATGGGCCATGCTGCATTGATCTTTTTGGTAGGTAGTCCCTTGAGAAGAGAGATCTTGGCTGAATAGGCCACCTATTGGGTATAGCTGTTACCATCTAAGGGTTCTGGTTTTTTTTTCTCCATTTACCAAAGAAATGAAGACCAGGACACAGAGATAGCAAGCAAGAAGTAGATTTATTGCAAAAGCGACAGAGATACAGATATAGACGTCTCTGAAGAGAAGAGACTCCAGAAGCTGAGATCCAATTGGTGAGTTGGGGGCTTATTCTTTTTATGGTCTATGGAATTTCCTCATTTCCTTATCTTCTCCTCTGTCCACACTCTCCTCACTGTTATTGATTGGGTGCCTCCTCTGTCCACATATCTGTTTTAGCTTTTCTATTGGATCCCCAGTTGAGGAACATGAGTACAAAAAGTATCTGTCTGATTAGGTCCCCTGCTTGTGTCCACCAGCACTTTTCTAAAGCAGGAAGTTGACCTCATAAGACCCTCTCCATGCACCTTTGTTCTGGTCCTGCCCCTAACCTCCTCACTCACTACCTTGCCCTGGCTCCCTAAGCCCTCCTATCTCTTCCTCATACTCCTATCTAAGAGAAAGATGTGACTTTGAATGGTTTTCTGGATTATTATACAATCTTACATTTGGACTTGGTCTACCAGAGGTAAAGTATATGGAAGAGATTCTCCATTACAGGTATTTGTGAAGTTGCATGATAAGGAGTCTTAAGGCATTAAGTTGAAGGCACAAAAAGGCATTGCCTCTGATGTGCAAGGACAAGAGGACACCAGCCCAGGGCTGGGAAAAAATCCCAGGAAAGCTGCCTGGCCTGAAAAAAAGTTGCAGAGGGCAAAGTGAACTTGGCCTCTACCCTTCCAACCCCTTTTGCACACAGGAGGGTGGAGGCTACTGACCACAAAGGACATGGCAGTAAGTTCCAGCACTGTTAGGTTTATGACCTGGGGACAGGAATAGTCTCCACTTTTAAGATCTGACAGGACCCTTTATTTGGCCAGGGAATATCTGTCATTGGAGGAGAGCAATTCTGGTTATGACAGTATCCCATCAAACTAACTGCATGTGGATCCTGGCAGGATGAACAACTACATCAAAAAAAGAATAAAACAGAAACTACAGTCAACCCCTGTATTCACAGCAGCCTCTGCCAACAGATATAAATAAATACATATATATTTACATATAAATAAATAAGGGCTCTGTCTTATTTCTGTTGGCCTTGACTAAGTCTATTTCTGTTCGTTAACACTGTTTTCTAAATGTACAAGAGATTCAAGGCTATTCTTTGATTTTTGCTAATACTGCTCACCCATGTAGACCTGTGATTATGGTTACCATACCCTATGGATTCTAAATTTTACTTTAAAATTTAAACTTAGTTAAATGTAAAGCTTAATAGAACACTTTACTAAGTTGGTGTTTTTCAATATAAAATTGTCTGTAACAATAGTCTCCTTCAGATTTATATAGAAATAACAAATGTGGCTGCTAATTTTTTTTCTCTTTCTTTTTCTTTTGGTCATTTAAGGTTTTTTAACTAAATAAAGAAAACCTGTTATCAATAAGTTATATATAAAACTTGTGTTACTGTTTGCACTGGTATGAAAGTTTAAATGTATTTTTGAAAGATAATAAGTAGAGCCTGATTTGTTCAAAGATTGACAATGGGTAACATGAAAACATTCTGCCACCTTTTCCACAAAAGGGAAGTTAAGAGCTCTCTTAACCTCTCTGGCTGTTTCAGATATAATGTTGTATTATGTTAACTGATGTTCAGCTAGACTCAGGAAATAATACATGAGAACTTTGTAGAATGATATTTTATAAGGGGGCAAAGATCAGATTCAGAAATAAAACAGGCTAGAATTAAGCTTTTTTAAAGTTGTTTTCAAAAGATAAATTTTTTGTTATAAAGATTACTGTGATCTCAAAGTAAACAGGGAATATAATAGAAAATTTATGTAAAGGTTTAGGTAAATTGTAAAAGGTATTTAGGCTTGTAAAAGTGTTTTAAAAGCAGTAAAACTTGGGGCTTGGTTTGGGTCTCAGTGGAAGAGCACTTGCTTAGCATATGTGAGGCACCCAGTTTGATCCTCAACACCACATACAAATAAATAAATAAAATAAAGTATTGTGTCCTTGTACAATCAAAAAAATATTTAAAAAAAAAAGAAAGAAAAAAAGTAAAACTTGCCAGATGCAGTAGCACATGCTTGTAATCCCAACAGCTTGGGAGGCTGAGACAGGAGGAGCAGGAGTTCAAAGCCAGTCTCATCAAAAATGAGGCACTAAGCAACTCAATGAGACCATGTCACTAAATAAAATACAAAATAGGGCTGGGTATGTGGCTCAGTGACCAAGTGCCCCTGGGTTTAATCCCTGGTACCAAAAAAAAAAAAAAAGTAAAAGTTGAATATAATTGAATGTTAAATATATGAGTATTTGTAAAGGCTAAATAGACATTAGTGGGGTTTTTTTCTTTGTAAATCTTTATAACTGTTGTCTGATAGTGTTTTATAGAAGTACTACTTCTAACAGAATAATCTGAATTTAATAATCTTTGTCCCGGGGTTTCATAAACTGACTTCCAGACACTCACGTATAATCAAATCAAGCCTTTATTGAAGCACACAGGTGGTGGCTGACCAGAACATAAATCTGTTCCCCTGATCATCCTGAACAATTGCAAGGGCCCTCATTATAAGCCTGAAAACCACAAAAGGGATATTCGGGGGGTCTAGCCAATGCAAGCAAGCCAGGTTTACAGAAACAGGAGAGTGCAGTCAAGTGGAGGGATGCTTAGCCAATCACAGTTAGCCCAATAACCTCAGTTACAGAAACAGAGCACTGTTACCCTAGTTACGGAAACAATTTCCCATTAGATAGTTCTGTGTTCTTAAAGGTTTGTATAGCAAAAGGAAAAGAACATTTTGCCCTAGTTATGACCCTTCTACTTGGCATGGTTGTTTTACAGGATGAAGTCATAAAACAAAATGGAGTCACATTTGCTTCTACTATCACAGATACAATAAATCAACACCTGTAGGACAGATAAGATATAATGCTGACTTCCAGTACAATATTTACTCCAGTTAAATGGAAGGGATAACTGTAAAATGATAGATATTGAAGTTATAACCCATTACTCTTACATTAAAACTAAAACTGGCTTGCTGGATATTTAAAACCAAAAACTGGAAGACCAAAGTCAAGGAAGTAAAAGGGCCAAGGAAAAAGGAGCCAATATGTTGGCCCTTGTTCTCTAAGGTCAGACACAACCCAGAGAACAATGGGTCTCCTCTAAGGCCCCTGCAACTCCAGTGAATCACCTGATCTGCTGACTCGGGAAATCAAGAGGACCCTAGAGAACAGGAAGCCAACCAATGCACATTCTGCAAAGAGGAGAGTCATTGAAGAGGTAAATATCCCTCATGCTTCCAAGATAAGCCATGTATAGTCAACAACACACTGATCCATACTGGCAGGTGGCACCACTGAGAAAGGAAAGGAACCAAAAGGCTTCCCACAGGTCCCCAAGAGTGATCTCTGAGGAATCTCAGATGACTCTTAAGAATAAATAGGAACAAGGTCAATTTTAACCAGCTTTGTCTCAAACACATGGCAGGAGAGTCTACAGGGACATTTAAAAGGAAAGACATTTTTTAATGTAACTTAAGATGTACACTTGAGTCAGTCCTACCAAAAGTAAGGAAAGCTGGAGGCTATAAAGGAAGGATTATTGTGTGGGAGTGCCTAATGATAATGATCACAAAGGACTCTAGAATCACAATTTTGTCTTGAGTTAATTTTAGCCTGATCTCATAGACCTCCAAACCTTCTTAACCTCTTAAACAGATAAAATCAATCTGTTTTTCACTGATAATGATCATGGGTGACTGTTGCCGCAGTCCGGCCGCAGCAAAATATCCGGGGGGTGACGAACAACTTGTGTATGTTGATACAGCAAGAGTGGAAGCCTTTTATTGTAGGTTCTGAGGGATATTTATACATTTTACACAGCTTATCTAATTAGCATAAAATAGATACAGCAGTCAACCAATAAGGAATCTCCACACTTAATGGCTCTCTTTTGTTACTTCACAAACCACTCCCTCTGGCATTTTGCCAGGCGCCATCCAGACTTGTTTACAGACTCTAACATTTCTCTGGCAAAATAACAGGTGCCAATCTGACTTGTTTACAGACCTTAACATTTCCCCCTTTTGTTTAATTTAAATAACGACCATAGTGTTTTTTACAGAAACACCATAAATAACCTGCTAGAAACAGAAAGGGAGGATACAAAATGTTACAATACCAAGCCAATTGATGGCTCCATGCAAGAAGCCCTTGGAAAAATTATACCAGCAATGACACCCTTAGCAAAGATATCGAGTTACAATTTGTTGTAGATTACAGTTTGTTGTCTCAGTCCAGGTAAAGCACTGTCTCAATAGATTAACTCACAGTCCAGGTAAATCACAGTCCAGGTAAGTTCTGCAGGCAGCTAGCTTAAATCACAGTCCAGGTAAGTTCTGCAGGCAGCTAGCTTAAGTTGTAGCAGCAGAAACAGCAACAGCTCCGAAGTTTCCTCGGGTTCTCAGCCCAAGTTTACTCAGGTTCTCAGCAACATTGTAAATTTTTTCACCTTTGTTTTCACCAGCACTGGGACGAAGGCAGGAACTCCAGATGGCTAATGAAAATCCTGTAGCATTTCACTAAGAAAACAACCTTCTGAACAATTTAGTACATTATCTCAAGGATTTTTACATTTGAAATAAGCCTTAATAGTACTCATTACTCATTAGCTTCCAGGTGTGGGAGACCCATTGTAGTTACTGGCCTTGGAAATGATCAAACTTCAGGGATGCCAGTAGCGTCTTCTGCCAGCTGTAGCATCCCGGGCAGCCCCAGATGGCCCTGGGGAAGAGTCCCAGACTCAAACTGCTTCCGGGCACAGGGAGCAAAAGCCTGCGAGACTCTGCCTCCAGGTCAGGTCTAGATTTGGGCTCACAGTGGCAATCCGCTCCCATGGGCAGGGGGGCGGGGAAGAGCCTGCAACTGCCACTTGGAAAATTCTTGCTGCACCATGATCAGCTTGGGCAGGTGGCAGCCGCCTTGTCGATTCACGCACTCTCTGGTATCGAAAAGTATTCAGTAATAGCCTTTTGCTGCAACTTTTTTCCTGATAATCCTTCTTCTTCTGAACTTTCTTTTTCTTTCTGACTAGAGTTTCTGGGCTTTTATCAACACATGCCCTAACTATTCTTGGTTCCACTGGGGTGCCTTTTTCCCTTATTAATTTTCTTCTCACCCCTTCCATATTTTCATCACAAAGACAATACAACATTTCAAGACAAAACAAGACACAAACATACTGTATCAATCTTCTCCATTTTCTCGAAATGGCCATTTTTCTTCTCGCCCTATCTGCCTAGGGACAAGCAGATTGCTCCCATCCTATCTATGGACGGGCAGCTTTTTTCATCACTTACCCCCGAGTGTCCCGGGGCTCCCTGTACGGGCCACCATCTGCAGTCCGGCTGCAGCAAAATATCCGGGGGGTGACGAACAACTTGTGTATGTTGATACAGCAGGAGTGGAAGCCGTTTATTGTAGGATCTGATCGATATTTATACATTTTACACAGATTATCTAATTAGCATAAAATAGATACAGCAGTCAACCAATAAGGAATCTCCACACTTAATGACTCTCTTTTGTTACTTCACAAACCACTCCCTCTGGCATTTTGCCAGGTGCCATCCAGACTTGTTTACAGACTCTAACATTTCTCTGGCAAAATACCAGGTGCCAATCTGACTTGTTTACAGACCTTAACAGACTGTATTCATGATTTTCAGAGACTGAAATACTAATTGCTTTTGTGCTTCTTGTTTACAAACAAAGTAATGTTTTCATGTCTTGTTTATTGTTGTCTTAACATGAGCCCTGCCTTAAACATGCCTTGTGAAGTTACTCACCAACTGTCATCATGGACCTCTGGACAGCCCTGATGTTAAATATTCTTAACTGTCCACACCCAACCTGAAAGAGAATAAGGATTTCTGTTCACTTCCCCCGCAACTTCATCCTCTCTCAACAGGAAGCAACTTGGAGATGTTGTCAACAATTTTCCATAAAAATGGAATGTAGAAATTTACAATGAGGAAATGGAACAGTGGTCCACTTTATGGTTTGAATTAACCATTGCTGTTCTGCTACTGAAACTTATTTTTTAAAGGACATGTTTCTTTCTCTTCCTCTCTCCCTACTCCTCCCTAATCTCTCCCCCTCCCTAACATCAGAGGAAACATAATAATCTTTCTTCCCATCCTAGGCAGATTTATCTGTCCTTGAGCACACACCCACCACAGGAATTAAGTAATTCAGACTTTGAAGATGGCACCAAAGATCCCAGAAATTAAAATCTCCTAAATTAACAAGAAAATTACAACTCCAGACAGAAAACACATGGAATGAGGCCTATCTAAAAACCTCCTGTTCCCCTAGATGGGCAGAACCACAGCCTCTGTGCTGGAATCCTCTGTGCTTCTTTTGCTACCAAAACAATAAACCTTTCTTTTCCTTTTTCTCAAAAGGGAAAGTCGGGGTGGAGGAAACTTTTGGATATGACTTGTTGGTAAAGCACCTCTGGGTTAAATCCCCAGTACCAAAACATAAAAAATAAATTTTCAAAAAAATTAAAAGGGCTATGGATGTTGCTCATGGTAGATCAGCACTGGATTCAAAAAAATATATACAATTTTTATGCTTAAAAGATTTGTCCAAACAGAATTTTCTGGAAAAGAGAGAGTAGTGGAGGAAGAAATAGACTCTGATATTGAACATAAAAGAAGAGAGAGAATTGGAAATTCATCAACTCTTTTAAGAAATGGTTCAAAATAAAGACTTCATGTCACCAAAATAATGCTGTATATACAGATTTGCTATCATTTAATACTTAACTCTTTGCAGCATCAACATTAGTTCAAAGATTCATTAAAAATGAGTGATGGACTGGGGTTGTGGCTTAGCCGTAGAGTGCCCATCTAGTATGCATGAGGCTGTGGGTTTAATCTTCAGCACCACATAAAAATTAATAAATAAAATAAACATGTTATAAACAAGAAGAATGAGTGAAACCTGAGTTATGATTCATCCTGAAACAAAATTTCTCTTTGTTGTTAATCTGTGAAAGCAAAATAGATATTCTAAATATTATGATACTAGAATTAAAACTGATACGTAGACCAAAGGGGAGGAATGGAGAATCCAAAAACAAATCCATACATTTTCAATCACTTGATTTTTGACAAAGATGCCAAGAACACAAAATGGAAAAAAAGAATGGTCTCATCAATAAATGATGTGGGAAAAACTGAAAATAGTCAAGCAGAACAAAGAAAATAAACTTTTTTCTCACCATATATATGAAAGTGAGCTGAAATGATTGCGAACTTTAAAGTAAGACATGAACCTATAAAATAATTAGAAGAAAGGAGGAAGCTAAATGATACTAATTTAGGCATTTTTTTGTTTGTTTGTTTGTTTGTTTGTTTGTTTTTTTAATATGGCCCTGAAAAGCACAGGCAACAAAAAAAAAAACTAAAAATACAAGTGAAACTATATCTATGGCAATATGTAAAAACGTGGATGTGTAACTGATGTGATTCTGCAATCTGTATACGGGGTAAAAATGGGAGTTCAAAACCCACTTGAATCAAATGTATGAAATATGATATGTCAAGAGCTTTGTAATGTTTTGAACAACCAATAAAAAAAATAAAAATAAAAGTTATATTCTAATATCTAAAATAAATAAATAAATAAATAAATAAACAGAACTAACTAAAAAAAAACTATATCAAACTAAAAAGTTATGCACAGCAAAAAAAGCAATAAGCAGAGTGAAGAGAAATATAACAATATAACAGGGGAAAATGTCTGAACATTTGATAAAATGTTAATATCTAAAACATAGAAGAAACACAGTAGTAAGAAAATAAATAATATTCTTTAAAAAGTATCAAAGTACCAGAATAGACATTTCTCAAAGACAAAATTGTTCAATGTCACTAATCATAACAAAAATGCAACTTGAAACCACAATGAGATATTACTCCATAATTAGAATGTTAGGTATCACTCCATACTTAGAATGTTAGAACTGCTATTATCCAAAAGAAGAAAAATTAAAATATTGGAAAGTATGGTGAGAAAGAGGAACCCTTGTACACTATTAGTGGGAATGTAAATCAGAATAGCCACTATAGAAAATAGTGTGGAGGTTCTTCAAAAATCAAAACTAAGACTACCATTCAATCCTGCAATTCGACTAATAAGTATATGCCCAAAGGAAACAAAATTTATTTCAAAGAGATATATCTACACTCACATGTTCATTGATGAGTTCACAATAACCAAGAAACGGAATCAACCTAAATTTATCAGTATATGAATGCCTAAGAAAATATAGCATATATATACACAATAGAATACCACTCACCTTAAAATTTTTTTAAAATTCTTAATTATGACAACATGGCTGAATATAGAAGATGCTATGTGAAGTGAAATAAACTAGGCACAAAAGGCAAATACTGAATGATCATACTCATATTTGGAAACATAGCACATGCTTACCTGGGAGGTGACTGGGGAAATGCCAAAGAACACAAATTTCAAGTAGGAAGAATAAGTTCAAGAATTATACAGTTCTATATGGAGACTATAGTTAATAACACTAAATGGAGATTCAAAGTGATCTCACCACAAAAATTAATAAATAAATAAATGTTAATTAGTTGAATTAAGCCACCCATTATGTACACTTATTTGAAAACATCTTGTTGCTCAACATAAATATGCACAATTTTCATTTGTCAATTGAAAATAAAGTCTAAAGTAAAAAATATAAAAAGATATTAAATGATCTAACTTTAGAGTTCAAAAAACTAGAAAAAGAACAGTTATTATTTCTGCCAATTGCCAAAATAATAAAAAGTGAGTAAAAATAAATCAAATAGAAAAAAAGAAAAACACAGGATAAAATCAACAAATCTAAGAGTTGATATTTTGAATAAATTATAAGTGCAGCCAGGCATGGTGGCACACACCTGTAATCCCAGCAGTTCAGGAAGCTGAGGCAGGAGGATTGTGAGTTCAAAGTCAGCCACAGCAAAAGTGAGATACTAAGCAATTTGGAGACCCTGTCTCCAAATAAAATACAAAAATAGGTCTGGAGATGTGGCTCAGTGATCTAGTGTCCCTGAGTTCAATCCCTGGTTCCCTAAAGAAATAAGTGCAAATATATACAGTAAGTCAAACTTCAACAAGAATGCCAAGAATAAACAAGGGGAAATAAGTAGTCTCTTCAATAAATGATATTGGGAAAACTGGATAGTCATGTGATAGGATGAAAATGGACACTTATTAGACTGTAAATGAAGATTTAAACAGGAGGCATGAAACCTTTAAAATTCCTAGAAGAAAGAAAATCTTCTTGACATTAATATTGTCAGAAATTTTCAACTATGACAGCAAAAACATAGGCAATAAAGCAAATAAAAAAGTAGGACTGCCAGGCACAGTGGCTCATCCCAGCAGCTTGGGAGGTTGAGACAGGAGGTTCCCAAATATACAGGCAGCCTCAGCTATAGGCTAAGCAACTCAGTGAGACCCTGTCTCTAAATAAAATACATAATAGTGCTGGGAATGTGACTCGGTGGTTGAGTGCCCCTAAGTTCAATCCCCAGTTCCCACTCCCAAAAAACTAGGAGAATATCAAACTAAAAACAAACCAAAAATGAAATAAACAAAGTGAAAAGGCAACCTATAAATTTAGAGACAATGTTTGCTAATTATATGTCTGCTAATCTGTTAATATCTCAAAATGAATAAGGATCAGACATATGCAGAATATTCTACCAAAGCATTTACAAAAGAAAAGATCAGACCTAAGCTACAATATGTTCTAATATCTGTTCTACCAGAACTTAATAAAGTTCTAGTAACTAAAATACAGCTTGGACAGTGGAAATAATCTAAAAGCTTAGGAAAAGACCATGTATTTTTAGAATGTCTCAGAATATTGTATAGTGAGAGGTCTGTGTCAAGCCAAAGATATGGGTCTCTGTTCCACAGGATGGGGGTTGTTAAAGTTGTCAAGAATAAGGCCTACATTAAAGGCCCAAATCACTATCATGTTGGCTTAGGAACCAAATTCCTCAACAATAGTACTAAAGCATAAGAAGTAAAATCAAGTATCAACAAATGGGATGGTATCAAACAAAAAACGTCTTCACAGCAAAGGAAACAATCAAGTATATGAAGAGAGAGCCTACAGGATGGGAGAAAATCTTTGCCACACACACATTAATCTCCATGATATAAAAAGAACTCAAACAGTACCAAAAAAAAAAAAAAAACCCACAAATAACCCAATCAACAAATGAACAAAAGAACTGGACACACTTCACAAAAGTGAAATGAAAAAAATATAATTGGCAAACAAATATAGAAAAAAATATTCAACATCTCTAGCAATTAGAGAAACTACACTGAGATTTCATCTCACTCCAGTCAGAATGGCAGTTATCAAGGACACAAATAGAAATAAGTGTGGGGAGGGGGGAAAGGTACACTCATACATTACTGGTAGGACTGAAAATTGGTGCAACCATTATGGAAATTGGTGCAACCAGTATGGAGATAACTCGGAATACTTGGAATGGAACCACCATTTGACCCAGCTATCCCACTCCTCTGTCTACACCCAAAGGACTTAAAATCAGCATACTATAATCATGCGGCTATGTCATTGCTTAAAGCAGCTCAATTCATAATAACTAAGCTATGGAACCAACCCAATTGCCCACCAACAGATGAATAGATAAAAATGTGGTACATATGCACAATGGAACATTATTCTGCCATAAAGAAGAATGAAATTATGGCATTTGCTGGTAAACCAATGGAACTGAAGATCATCATCCTAAGTGAAATAAACCAATCCCCCAAAACCAAAGGCTGAATATTCTCTCTGATATAAAGATCCTGAGTCAGGATCTTTATATCAGAGAGAATATGTGGGGAATATCAGGTGGGGGAGGGGGCGGTCACCAGATTAGATGGGGAAGGGGGTGTGTGTGAGGAAAATGGAAGGCGGATGGGAACGGGAAAAACAGTCGAATGAATCAGGCATAACTTTTCTATGTTCATATACAAACACACAGTGTAACTCCACATCATGTACAACTGAGAGAATGAAAAGTTATTCTCCATGTATGTATAATATGTCAAAATACATTCTACTGTCATATATAACTAAAAAGAACAAATTGAAAAATCTTAAAGGAGAATAAGGCCTACTTTAAGAGATAACAAGTGAAATTTAGAAGATGAGAGGGAAAAACTGACTCTAATGCTTGTAAACACTTGGTGATGCAAGACAAAAATCAGTACAACACACTCAAACACAGCATGATAGTTCATGTAACTAACAGAGATATCATGTGCCACATTTTTCTAATGCCCATATAGAAGGGGATATGATAGTCTGTGCAGCATATGCCTATGAACTACCAAAATATGTTGTGAAAGTAGGTCCAATGAATTATGCTGTATCATATTACACTGGCTTGCTGCTGGTCCACAGGCTTCTCAATAGGTTTCACATGGACAAGATCTATGAAGGCCAAGTGGAGGTGACTGGAGATGCATACAATGTGAAAAGCACTGATGGTCAACCTGGTGCCTCCCATGCTATTTGGACTCAGGTTTTGCCAGAACTACAGCTGGAAATAAAATTTGTGGGACCTTGAAGGGCTTATCTATCCCAAACAATTCCTTGTTTATGATTCTGAAAGCAAAAAATTCAATGCAGAAGTATATTGGAAGCACATCATGGGTCAGAATGTGGCATTATCTAAGGAAGAAGATAAAGGTGCTTACAAGAAACAATTCTCTAAGTATATAAAGAAAAATGTTACCCCAGACATGATAAAATATATGTATAAGAAAGTCCATTGTGCTATAGGAGAGAATCCAGTCTATAAAGAGAATCCCAAAAGAGAAGTTAAAAAGAAGAGGTGAAGAAAGATCATGTAGATAAAAAGAAGGCAAGCTTCCCCAGAGCTCAAGAACAGGCTGCTGAGAGCTAAACAAAACAATAGCTTTTCTATGAAGATTTTTCAGATAAAGACAATAAATTTTTTGGGCAAGATATTATATATATATAATCTGTGGCAAAAATAGGCACAAAATATAGAGCCAATTCTGTCTGATCAACTCACAGCACATGCAAATGTAACTTCTAAAAGACTGTGATCCAAGGTAGCAAGTATAGAACTATATATCTAGTAAGTGAGACCAGTTACATATGAATGGAACTCACTGCTAAATAAAAATGTAGGTTCCCTTATTTTCTAAAAAAAAATGTTAAGAATTTCAAGATAGTGACCACAAAGCACTAAACCAAGCATAGGACCCTTCTGAGAGCAGTGTCCTGTGGGACTGCACAGCACATAAGCCCACAAAGCTTGCTGTGTAATAAAAGAAATGTTAAAAAAATTCAGTTTGACTTGAGAAAGACTATGTAAACAAGACTTCCAAATGATAAAACTTAAAGAAAAATTGCTTGTCAAGAACTTCATCAAAATTGTGGATTTCTAGTCAACTCATAGGTAAAACTAAGCTTGTCACAACTTGAAAAGATGGAGATGATATAGCTGCAGTTTCTAGAACTAAAGAGCTTCAGTTGGAATACTAGCTTCATAATTATTGCAATAAATGGGGCTATTAACCTGTCTTTTGAAACTTTGTTTTCTTATGGTAAAAGAGAAATTATTTGAATACTTCTTCCACAGGATGTTTTTGAGAATTTAATAAGCAAATGCATCTAAAGAACTCAGAACAATAACTTTATTGAGCACAAAATACATATTATTTATCTGCTTTACACTTGTAATTTATAAAATAATGAATGGTTAATGTGATGAATATGTAATAAATCATAGAATTTGGAGGGAAATGGATGGCATTAGAGCAGATTATGCTAAGTGAAGCTAGCCAATCCCTTAAAAACAAATGCCAAATGTCTTCTTTGATATAAGGAGAGTTACTAAGAACAGAGTAGGGAAGAAGAGCATGAGAAGAAGATTAACATTAAACAGGGATGAGAGGTGGGAGGGAAAGGGAGAGAGAAGGGAAATTGCATGTAAATGGAAGGAGACCCTCAGGGGTATACAAAATTACATACAAGAGGAAGTGAGGGGAAAGGAGGGAAAATATAAGGGGGAGAAATGAATTACAGTAGAGGGGATAGAGAAAGAAGAGGGGAGGGGAGGGGGGAGGGGGGATAGCGGAGGATGGGAAAGGCAGCAGAATACAACAGACTCCAGAATGGCAATATGTAAATCAATGTGCAACTGATGTGATTCTGCAATCTGTATATGGGGTAAAAATGGGAGTTCATATCCCACTTGAATCAAAGTGTGAATTATGATATATCAAAAACTATGTAATGTTTTGAACAACCTACAATAAAAATCAATTAAAAAAAAAAAAGAAACAATAATAAAAACTCAATAAAAAGATGGACAAAGTACATGGCAGGGAAAACAGTAGAATCTTTGGATAAATGGAAGATCAAACATAGATTTATACTTTGGATAATTCAGAGAGGTGCCTGGGTTTTTAACCTAAAAGATGTCATAAATAGGAAAGAATTCACATTGAAAAGACCAGGATTTATTCCCCATGAGACAAATACACTTTTTGGAAAAAGGAAAAAGAATTTAGTGTTCTCACCAACAGTGAAGAGTCAGATTTAGGAAGAGCAAAATCAAATCACCTCTTTCCATTCCTCTTTCTCTGCTATCCATAAAACCACAATAATAATTGAGTAGAATATTATATGTAATCACTTTTCTGTACCAAACAAATGGGCACAACTGCCAACAGTTCCTTAATTTTTATTGCTAATTTCTTTCCAATGTATGAACCAGAATATTTTCTAGGGAAGTTACCAAGATAAGAAAAAAATGCATACTTTTTCTGAGAAAATGAAAGGAACTTCATGAAAACATATTAGGCCCTTAAGACCTGTGCTGTGCCTGGTTCTGAAACTAAGAAATATTCCTAAGGAAAGAAAATAGAAAGATTGAAAAAAATATATACAATTCCCCAAGGCTGCTCCCTCAAATTGTTGGTATGGAGCGGTCTCCTGTTTATTAGAACATTCCTGCTCATCACCAGGGGACATGCTCTCTCAGGACATTTATGTCTAGAGAGCTGTGTTTCATTAAAGTACCAGCAGAATTTCTGAAAGACAGAGAGAGAGAGAGAGAGAGAGAGAGAGAGAGAGAGAGAGAGAGAGAGAGAGATTTCTGAAGGTGAAGAGCTTATCCCAAAATCACAATATGAACTATCATTTCAAATATTTTTCAACTTTTATAATTGCTGGGAATATAAACCTGAAAAACTTTCTTAGCTGTGCTTCTGAACATTAAACCAGGTAAGAGAATGAAACAGAATACAAACTTGTTTTGACTGATGTGCTTGCTATAACTAAAACCCAGTGCTCAGTACATAGAACTGGTTTCCTCCTTTCTTAAAATTTCTTTAACCTATAAAGCTTAGAATCCCAGTACTCTCTTGCAGGTTTTCCCATGTTTGTTAATTTTGTTTACTCTAGTCATAAAATTATTTTCTTCTCCCATCAATGATTTTTGAAACCTTCAATGAAACCCTTTTGTAGGAAGCACCCAAATGTCAGCAGCTCTGTTAAACTTCCCTATAGTTCTTATAATCCTCTCAATGCCTCCCATTTCTACATTTCCCATGAATGTTTGCTTCTTTCCTTCTATTACTCAAGAGCTAATCCACTAAATCTTTAAATGAAAAGAACAAAGAGAAAGTTATTTCACACAATTTGGCTACTTTTGCTCATGTATCTCAAGGAGACAGATAACTGCAGGTACTTCGCAAATAATGGAGAAAATAACCATTCAAATAGTTTTCTGCCTTTAAGTAAACTGTGCAATTTTGGTCAGATATTAAAACCTTCTTACAATTAGCTTAGTTGCAATTCCTCAGAGTTTACATGCAGTGAAAAAATAAAGACTATTTTTTCAATTCTTCAAATTCACTGAAAAAAAGGTTGCCCTTGTTTAGGAGAAAATGGGACTTTAGGAGAAAATAGGATTTAGGAGAAAATAGAAAATAGGACTTTAGGAGAAAATAAGACAGAAATTCAAGGGGATTGAAGTCATGGACATTTTGAGAAGAGGACAGTATTGCTAAAAGAAAGGATGAATTCTTGACTCCATCAAAGGAACAATTTTTCTTATACAGAGATTCAAGAACCTAGGAAAGGATTTTTTAAAAGTCTCAAGGCAACCAAAGAATAGAAGTATTATAATGCCAAATTTGTTATGAAATAAGTAATTTGGGATTGTATTTTGAAAATATTTAATGGCTCAGATAATAGGAAAATACTAAACCTATCAGCAGATGTATTAGTGATACAGCTTCATGTATGTGGTCATATTTCCTATTCCAATAGGGTTCCTTGATGTTTCCAAAGATGAGGGTCAGAAAGAGATCTCAGAGAGGATGTCTCTAACCCTGATTACACTCAGATGAATAAGTGCAACTATAATTTGTTAAACAGCTTTCCTTCTTTAAATAAGAAAAGTCTTTAAAGTCTTTATGGTTATAATGAGTTAATCTTTATCTATTTTTCTCAAGTTCACATCCTCCAGGTGTATTCTGACTACTCCAGAGATATCAGCCTGGTGAAATATTTTAAAAATTGCTCCTTGTTAGTGATACTTAGAAGATGAAAGGAGAGTTGAATCAGAATGTAGATTAGATGTTCACAGCCAGAGAAGATGGTAGACTAAAAACCTGTCTTGAATCCCTAAGAAAAAAACAAAATCAATGACTAATGTAATAAGTTTAAAAACTGGTTGTGCCACAGTTCAAATGAATATTCACCTTTAATATTTGATAGTCTGATGGCCAAAAACTACACAATCTAAGGCAGTTGTTATGTAAAACAACTAATTTTTGTCTTGGCAAGAAAATCCTGGGCTAGAAAGACTGATTCTCATTAGAGATAGACTTCCATAAATTACTCTGTTTTTTCTTTTTCTTTTAAGTGATGCTGAATCAAACTTTAGTCACTGAATTTCTTCTTCTGGGATTGACAGACATTCAAGAATTGAAGCCTTTTCTTTTTGTTGTTCTCCTCACCATCTACCTTGTGAATGTGGCTGGGAATGGAGCCATCCTGATGATTGTCATCTCTGATCCCAGACTCCACTCACCTATGTATTTCTTCCTGGAAAACATGTCATGTCTAGATATCTGCTACTCCACCGTAACACTGCCAAAGATGCTAGAGAACTTCTTCTCTACACACAAAGCAATATCTTTCATGGGATGCATAAGCCAACTTAATTTCTTCCACTTCCTGGGTAGCACAGAGTCCCTGTTGCTGGCAGTGATGGCATTTGACCGCTTTGTGGCTATCTGCAAACCACTTCATTACACTGTCATCATGAATCCCCAGCTCTGCACCCAAATGGCCATCACCATCTGGGCCATTAAATTTTTCCATGCCCTGCTGCACTCCATAATGACATCTCACTTGAATTTCTGTGGTCCCAACCACATCCATCACTTCTTCTGTGATGTTAAGCCATTGCTGGAGTTGGACTGTGGGAACACTGAGCTCAACCAGAGGCTGCTCAACACTGTCACGGAGACCCTTGCCATAGGCCCCTTCTTTCTGACCCTTCTCTCCTATTTCTACATTATCACCTACCTCTTCCTCAAGACCCAGTCCTGCAGCATGCTTCATAGAGCACTGTCCACCTGTGCCTCTCACTTCACGGTGTTTATTCTTTTCTATGCTCCTGTTATCTTTACCTACATTCGCCCTACCTCAGGGAGCTCCATGGACATGGACTGGCTCATTGCCATCATGTACACTGTAGTCACTCCTGCACTAAATCCATTGATCTGTACTTTGAGGAACAAGGAAGTGAAGGGTGCCTTGAATAGGGCAATCAGAAGGAGGTTCTGACTTGAAGAAATCTAGTGGCCTCTTCTGAAATATACATAACCAACCAGGCAATAAGGAAGTTGAAATGTGAAAATATATTGTTTCTCAAATTATTTAAAATATGTATAACCGGATATGTTAAAATATGTATAACTGGATAAGAGAAAATATGGTCTAATTGTATTTTAAAATGCATTCCAGCTAGCATAGGGGAGATTTAAACAAATAGGATATTAGTCATATAATCTTAATGCTGAATATTTGATGGGATATCTGTTGATAAAATTAATTTGGTACATTTTCACATATGTCTTGTATGAAATCAAATAAACAAATATGCCTATGTTATCCATGCACTGAGTAGATGGGTATGTTTTTTCAGTATGTTTAGTTGTAGGGTCCCTCCAGGTTAACACATCAAAATGTGATGAATAAAATTATAATACTTTTATATATTAAAGATTTTAATATAAGACCAGGTTTCCATTATTGGAAAAGTGAACAATAAGAGACATATGATTTTAGGAAAATTTTTAGGAAGTATGCCCTAATTTCTTTTTCTTCAAACAGAAAGGATAAATAAGCAATTAAATAAATGACATTGTAATCAACTAATTAACAAAAATAAAATAACTGGGAGTTAATCTGAAGAGTTCTAGAGTCTCTTTCCCCACAGATGCTTTAGAAATCATCTGGTAAAATTGATAATTATTATTAGAAAATGTTACTAAAATTGAAGCCAGATTGAAAAAAAAAACTCTCAAAAGTCTTTTCATCTCATTAACATGTCAATTTTCCCTCAGCCTTTGATGATGAAAGATTATGACTTCCAAAATTTTTTCCTTTTTAAATTTTATTTTCCTATGTTTATGTTTATTTTGACGAAATTTCTGGGGGTGGGGTGGGGTGCGGGTGTTGGGGATTGAACCCAGAGCAGTGTGCATGTGAGGCAATCACTCTTCCAACAGAGCTATATCCCTGCCCCTATTTTGACAAATTTTAATGTGAAGCAGTATGATATAATGTAGGTTAAATATAAAGAATTCATCAAATATTGTTTTCTTTTATTGGCACCAAACTCATACTAAGTAAAAGAATAGAAGTCATTTCTAGAGTTAATAGGCAAGAACAATTATTATATTACTTACTTTCTATGTTTCTACAAGTGGTAGCTGGCCTTGAAAGAGTGGTAAATTCCAGAATTTACAAATATTTGGACATGTTCTATGAAGAGATATTTTAAGCAGATATGTTGACTTTTCAGTCTGCTTTCATTTTCCAAACAACTTGATTCTGACCCTTCTCCTATACTTGTGTCTCAACTCCACCTTTGATCCCTCTAATCCAATTTAGTTAATGAAAGACTGTGTGTGGAGAAGGCAACTTCCACTCTGAGCTGGCTCATGCTAGCCCTAATAAATGATTTTTATTCCCACTTCTATTGGTGAAATTGGTAACATCATCAAATTTGGATGGAGTTGAACTATAAAGAAGTGTGTAGGGTTCTTTTAACTGTTGCTGCATAACACACCAGGACCTGAAATATTTAAAGGTTTAAAATAATATTTTTTTTATTTCTGTGGGTAAGAAGTTACCCACAGAAGTGTTGTGAGTCATAGTTAACTCTGCCTCAGACTTGTCTGAGAGCTTGGCTCTGATTAATTCAATAGGTGTCATGGAATAGGTGGGAGCTGACAAGGCCTTTTTCTCTATTTCTCTGTATCCTTCTCCAATTGCCTCATCTGTTCCTTCAGCAGGGAAGCTTAAGGTCAGATTTTTTTCATGAAAACAACAGATCAAGGTAAAAATTGCCAGTTATCTCAAAGATAGAACCATGATCAGCATTAACATAACTTCTACCACACTCCAGTTGCCAAAACAGTTGCAAGCCCACTTAACTTCATGGGAAGAGAAAATAGTTAGCACTGCTAAAGAAAAAGCGTCAGAGATTTTGTGGACACCCTTAATCTACCACACTCCCACTTCTGACTGCTAAAAATTCACATTGTTGCCATATGCAAACTTCACTTACTACCTCTACCTAAAATCCTAAATTCTCATCTCATTATAGCATCAACTCAAAGTTCAGTGTTTTGTTTTGTTTTGTTTTCTTCTCATCTAAATTGAGCCCATAACAGTCACATAGCCATTGTAAATCTGGTTGTGGACATTTTTCTTACTGTCTTCCATATTGCAGGATGGTATAATTGAAATTGATAATGCCCAAACAATTCTTTTTTAACATAATTTAGGGATTCTTTGGGGGTTTTAGTCAGTTAGAAAAATACCATATCCACAAGTGTCCTTAAGACAGCCTCTCTATAGCTTAGACTGAGAGTCAGAATATTATGGAACAACACCTTTAAAATTCCCATCTGTCTATCTTTATGTCCGTATCATGCTGTTTTATTCACTGTAGTTTCATTATATATTTCAAAATCAGCATGTATGATGCCTTCAGCTTTGTTCTTCTTTTTGAAGATCTGGGTCTTCTCAGAAGATGATATACAATCAATCAACAAATATATGAAAAAATGTTGAACATCTCTAGCAATTAGAGAAATGCAAATCAAAACTACTGTAAGATTTCATCTTACTCCAGTCTGAATGGCAGTTATTGAGAATACAAACAACAATAAGTGTTGGCAAGGATGTAGGGGTAAATGACACTCATACATGCTAGTGGGTGGGACTGAAAATTGGTGTAGCCAATATGGAAAGCAGTATGGAGATTCCTTGAAAACTGGAAATGGAACCACCATTCAACCCAGCTATCCCATTTCTCCATTTATACCCAAAGGACTTAAAAACAGCATACTACAGGGACACGGCCACATCAGTATTTATAGCAGCACAATTCACAGTAGCTAAACTGTGGAATCAAACTAAATGCCCTTCAGTTGATGAATGGATAAAAAAATGTGGTATATATACAAAATGGAATATTATTTTTCATTAAAAGAGAATAAAATCATGGCATTTGCAGGTAAATGGATGGAGTTAGAGAATATAATGCTACGTGAAGTTAGCCAATCCCAAAAACCAAATGCTGAATGTTTTCTCTGACATAAGAATGCTGATTCATAATGGGCTTTGGGGGTATCATGGGAGGATTAGATGAACTCTGGATAGAGCAAAGGGGAGGGAGGGGTAGGAAAGAGGGTGGAATGAGATGGACATCATTACCCTAATTACATGTATGAAGACATAAATGGTGTGACTCTACTTAGTGTACAACCAGAGATATGAAAAAAAATGTGCTCTTTATATATAATATGAATTGTAATGCATTCTGCTGTCATATATGATAAATTAGAATTAAAAAAAGATCTGGATCTTTTAGGAAACTCATAAATTTTAGGATTATTTTTTCTAATTCTAGGGAAAAAATGCCACTGAGATTTTGATAGGGAGTTCCTTGAATCTGTAGATTGCTTTGATAAATGTAGACATTTTAACTATAATAATTATTCCAATCCATAAACAGAGTATGTCTTTCTATTTGTTTGTGTCTGCTGTAGTTTGCATCACTATTTTCTAGATGTCAGTGTACAAGTCTTTCACCTTCTTGGATTACCTTATTCTAAATTTTTATTCCTCATGCTATTTTAAGTGAGATTGATCTCTTATTTTATTTTTTGGATAATTCATTGTCAGTTTATAGAAACCCATCGGATTTTTTGTGTTGATATCATATATTAAAACCTTACTGAATTTATTTATTGGTTCTAAGAGATTTGGGGAGTTTTTAAGGCTATCTCCATATAATTTTACTTCTTTTCTGATTTTAATGCCTTTTACTTAATTATGATAGTACAGCATAAAGTCAGACATAGACCAATGGAACAAAAAAAAGTACAGAAATAAAACCACATATAATTAATATACATGGGAGTCAAAAACACGTACAGGGAAAATGACAATTTCTTCAATAAATGGTGTTGGAACAACTGAATATCTATGTGCCAAAAAAATAAAATTGGAACCTTATTGTAGGCCACACACATATAGGCACACAAATCAGCTCAAAATGGAATAAAGATGTAAACTGAAGACCTGAAAAAGTAAAATGCCTAGAAAAAAAATGAGGAAAATTTTGGCACTGTTATTGGCAATGATTTCTCAATTTGACATCAAAAGTTCAGAAAAACAAAAGCAAATATAGACACGTAGAACCAAGACAAAGTAAAAAGCTTCTGTTCAGCAAAGGAAAGAGTTAATAAAATGAAAAAAAAATCTAAGAAATTAGACAAAATATTTGCAAAACTATGTCTCAATAAGAGGCTAATATTCAAAATACAAAAGAATCTCCTACTAGTCAATATTAAGGAAAAAAAATAATCCATTTAAGAAATAGCAGAGGATCAAAACAGTTGTTTTCTCAAAAGAAAATAGACAAATAACTAACATATATATTTAAAAAATTCTCAACATCACTTATCATCAGGGGAATGCAAATTAAAAGCAAAATGAGATATCATCATACACCAGTTAGGCTTTTAAATTTCTATGCTTTCATTAGTGTATTAAAGTTACACGTAATAATTGGTTTCATTTTGATGTAATCGTACATGCCTGGTATTTAATTTACTCCATTTCAGTCCCCAGTGTCCCCTTTCCTCTCCCCTATTCTTCCCCATTGCCTTTCCTCTACTCTACTAGTCTTGTTTAGCTCATTTATTTATTTTTAATTGGTGCTTTGTAGATATACTTATAGGTGGAATTTACTGCGGTATTTTATACAAACACATAGTATATTTTGTCAAATTCATTATACATTTTCTTCCCTTTCCTGTCCTTTCTTCCTCCCACCCAATCTCATTTTTCTGCTGCACTGATCTTCCTTCTGTGTTTATGTTACTCAACCCCCACACACACACACACACTTCTTACTTTGCTGTAGCTCTTGCATGTCAGAAAAAAATATTCAACTCTTGATTTTCCAAGTCTGGCTTTTTCACTTAGCATGGTATTTTCCAGTTGTATCCATTTACCAGCAAATGCCATAATTTCAATTTTCTTTATGGTTGAATAAAAATTCTTCTTTGTGTTTGAGTTAATACAAATATATATGGTTATATATGATATATAGAGATCTATATACGAATATATATAGATATATAATAAATATATAATAGAATATATATGTATGTATGTATATGTGTGTGTGTGTATATGTATATGTGTGTGTGTGTGTATATATATATGAATGGGACAGGATAAGAAACAGGAGAGAATGTATAATGAATTTGACAAAATATACTACATGTATGTATAAAATAGCACAGTAAATTCCACCTATATGTAAATCTACAAAGTACCAATTAAAAATAAATAAATGAACTAAAGGAAGACTAGTAGAGTAGAGGCAAGGGAATGGGGAAGAATAAAGAGAGAGGAAAGGGGGCACCAGGGACAGAAATATATATCTGTATATGATTGTATATTATAATATATTTAACAAATATATCTATATAAAATCATATTTTATTAATTCATTCATCTTCCATTCATCTATTGACAGACATCTGGGCTGGTTTCATATTTTGGCTATTGTGAGTTTCACTGCTATAAACATTAATGTGGTTGCATCATTGTCATATGCTGTCATATGCTGTCAAAGTTATTTTAGATACATACCAAGGAGTAGGATACCTGGGTCATATGGTGGTTTCATTCCTAGTTTGAGGGTTGAATCTCCATACTGCTTTCCAGAGTGATTGTACTAATCTGCAGTACTACCAAAAATTATGCAAATACCTTTTTACCTCATATAGGAAGCAACAAAAAATCTTTAATTGCCTACTTGCAAACTATCCTTCAAATGTGCAAGTAAAAAATTCAAAAATGTTAAAATGAGAGTCAAAAAAATTACACAGATCAGAAATTTAGACATACATAAAAAATGAGATCATGGAAGAAGGGATTAAGTGAAGGTAAACGAAAAACTTTTATTCTCTTCTTCATTGATCCAACATTTTATTCAAAATAACAATAGTACAAGGTTTTCAATCATGTTTGCTTATAAATGTATCATGTGTGTTGTTGTTGTTGTTGTTTTTGGAGGAAGAGACTGTAGAACCCCTCCATCAGAAATAGAAAGTTTCAGCAGTCAGAAAATCAGTAAGAACAAGAGTGAATATCATAACACCATCAATCAATTGGATAAAACTGACAGCTGTAGACTACTTTACCCAAACACCAGAGTATGTATTCTTCTCAAACTCACATGGAGCATTCAACAAGTAGCCCATATTCTGAACTCTAAACATGCATCATAATAAATTTAAAAGAATGCAAATCATCTAATATCTGCTCTCAGACTATAATGAAATTTAGCTATAAATCAATAACAGAAAGATAACTGAAATATGTCTACATTTTGGGGTAAAATAAACATAGAGAAATTACTTTAAAAAACAGAACACTTATTGCTTATATATACATGCCAACTAACAAATGAAATAATATGATGACTCAAATTTGCTTTAAAATAACAGAGGCAGCATAGGGAGTAGTGGGAGGAAATACAAATGAAAGAACATTTTTGGCATGTTTGAAATTTAATTAAAATTCATAGCCAACATTATCCTTCTATACCCTGTCTAGTGTATTAGTCAGGATTCTCTAGAGAAATAGAAACAACAAGAGGTATGATTATAAAAAGGAGATTTATTAGATTGTCTTATACAACCACAAGCTGGATAGTCCACAATGACTGTCTGCAGACTGGAGAGTTGAAGGAACCAGTCCAAGAGACTGAAGCCTCAGAACAAGAGGAATCAACTCTCATCTAAGACTGAAGGCTTTGGAAGCTCCCTGAAGAATCACTGGAAGAGTCCTCTTTAGAAGAATAAAGGAGTGAGATTGTGATATCCTCAGGTGATCACAGCAGTAATCAAGAACCCATTCAAGAAGAATAAAGCTTGCATCTGCTGCTGCTTCCTTGTTCTTCCAATTTTTATTCCACCCAAGCCATCATCCTATTGGATGGTGCTGCCCATGCTTAGGGAGGGTCTCCATTTCAGTTCACTATCCCACATGCCAATCATTCCTAGACAACCCTCATTGATACACTCAGAAGCCTCTTAATCTTTGACATCTCTTAATCCAGTCAAGTTGACAATTCAAATTAACCATTATAACTAGACATTCATGAACTATGTCTTATAACATCTATGAACACCCTCATTTCACTGTGATCATTCCCTAGATTCCTTAACAGCTTAAAACAGTTGTGAGAAGTGCTGGGGTATAATATTGGACAAATTATATCATTATTGTGTGTGTATGTGCAAATATGTAACAACAAATACCATCAAAATTTACAACTATAATATACCAATTTAAAAACTGAGGCATGAGCAATATCATACATGTGGAAATGTCTTTTCTACACGGGACAGTGAAATCTGGTTCGCCTGGAGCATGAGTGACAGATCCAGAATTTAGTCTCAAGTTATCTAAAAGCTATTATTCAGTGGCAGAGATATTTTCTCCAGACAGACCCTCTCAACATTCCTTGGTCTCACTTTTAACAGAAAAATTTAGTCTGACTTTCATTATTTCCCAGGACAGTCTGTGAGCTGCCAAATATGATTAAATAAATAATGATCAGCTTACCTTAGGCAAAATGAATTATGTTGTTTGCAACTAAGCACACCAAGAAAATTCACACTCCTTCTCAACAGCACACTCTTCATTCTATTTACACACACAGTAGATGGGGCCTCATTAATTTTTAGCATAAACATCTGGTTCATTGAACTTGGAACATCTAATAACAATAGCTCTGTCTTATCTGAGAAATTGTATCTCCAGCAGAAGCTTTTGTTGAATCAGTGGGCTGCTTCTCAGAGTGCCCTTGTGATTAGTGATTGATTGTCTTTGTCTTAAAAGTGGTCAAATGAAGATATGAAACTGGATGGTGAAGGAGACTGGTCCTACAGCTAAAATCTCTAGCCATGTCCTGTTAGCTTTATCTTCACCATTGTCACTTTTTTTCTATCTTTTTGCCTCATTGGTTGAAAAGAAGCCCCTGATTATACAGATGGTCCCTGCTTGCAATTGTCTTACTTGTGATCTTTTTAAATTTATAATGGTGAAAAAATACACCCATACAACCATTCTGGTTTTCAGCTTCAGTGCAGTGCTTAGTAAATCACATGCTATATTCAGGACTTTATTACAAAGTAAGTCTGTGATACATGATTTTGTCCAACTGTAAGCAATATAAGGGTTCTGGGCACATTTAAAATATGCTACTCTGACATCACAGCTGTGTATGAAATGTATTTTAGTTACACTATTTTCAACTTGAGATGGGTCTATCAAGATGTAACCCCAACATTGGTCAAGGAACATTAGTATTTGTTCATGGTAGGTGGAATACCACTAGACACCTGCCATGTGACAAGCCATATCTTCTAGAAGGAGTTAAAAATACACCCTGGCAGATTGACTATTTATAGTTAAAGTCATTGAAAAACAGCAGATATAAAAAGATAATTCTTACCCTTATAATATACTACATCCTATCTATAGTACCAACCTCTGGACTTCCTTTGTATGAGAAAAAATAAGCTTTTACATATTTAAAACTCAAAAGCTAAATATGATTTCTAGCTGACTTCAACAAATGATATACTATAGAGCCATTAGTTAAAATGCTGAATATTGGTGAGAAAGGGAGAAGATGAAAGGGGTTGAAACAAAAGTTCTCATTTAGATAGAATTAAGTTTGAGATGCATCTGATGTCTAAGAATGGATGACAAAATAGGCAACACGAATATTTGAATGTATATATTTAAAAGAAGGCAACCCAAAATATGCACATTAAATAGAGTGGTTTCTATTAAAGGCTATAAAATGTTATAACCATATTCCACCATTCAAGTTTTTCTGACTTAAGGAGGCAGGGTATGACCAGAGATAGGCTGTGAGTTTTAAGCAATCTTTCCAATTTTACTCCCAAATTATCATCATTGTTATGCTTCTGTTTAATTTGAGATTTTACTCCTTGACACCACAGGCAATTTTCTCAATGGAAAATTCTTCCATATTTGCCACTAATGAGTAACTCTGGGAACTGGGTCTCAAAGGCCAAGAAAGATTCATTCTACAGCCAAACCCCTTCTGATCCCAAGAGAGACAAATTTGGGTAATGCTCAGTTTTCAAACTGCATCATCTCCACCTTCATACATGGTCTCAGCAACATAGGCAAATGGCCTGTCTTCTCGCCTGTTCCACTGGTCCACCAGCAGCACTGGATAAAATGAATATTTCTAAGGTCATCACTCATGAGGTGGAGATTTAGGGAAGCCAGTAGGTAAGTGTCAAATATGGTATTTGACAGAATAATGGACTCATATTTCATAATAGAACATAGAGAACATAGAAGGTGCAAGTGAAAGGACATTTTATTTATGTGTCTATTTCCCAAGTAGTATATAAGCCAGACCTGCTTTAAATATATATATATATATATATATATATATATATATATATATATATATATATATATATTACATCGTAAAATTGCTCCTGTAGAATTATCTACTAGGACTTTTATATGTAGATACACATATAATATATTACATACATATATTTATGCACATCTAGAGATAAGGAAAGAAGTTGGATTAAAAACATAATGGGAGTTATTTGTTTATAGATATTTAAAGCATGAAACTAGATGACAGAGGTCTTTATTTGGTCTCTTAATAAGACTTAATGCAGTTGATTCTTCTCTATTTTGTCTTTTTTTTTTTTTGCATGTGTTTATGTGATGCTGGGGATGCATTATGCACCTCATACATAATGCATGTTATGCATTTTTTAAATTAAAAAGAGGAAGTAATTAAAAAGAAGAAGATAAACCAGTCAAGGAGATTGAAGAGAAATCATCAATGATATTACTGGAAACCCATAAGAGTATTGTGTGTGTTCTGAAAATTACTAAGAAAGTGTTTGAAATGGGCTGGGGGTGAAGCTTAATGGTAGAGCACTTGTCCAGCATGTATGAGGTGCATAATGCATTCCCAGCATCACACAAACCCATGCAAAAAAAAGATGAAATAGAGAAGAATCAACTGCATTAAGTCTTATTAAGAGACCAAATAAAGACTGACCATTGAATTTTGATATTAACAAGAGTGATTTCAGAGGAATGATAGTTTCAAAAGTTTAACAGGGTTCATGAGAATATGGAAAATAAAACAATTGGAAAGTAATGAGTGCAGGAAATAATTAGGGTTTTGATGTATTTTTCTTAAGTCACACAAAAGTGTAGCAACAGCTGTTGAGGTCTGGAGGATACCTCAGGGTTTTCAGATTGGTCCATAGAGGATGAAATTTAAGAGATGGATGCATAGGATCTCACAACTCAGATGCTGAAATATTACTCAGCCTCAATACTGAACCACACCTGCCCTGAGATCCAATGTGAACAATATATGTTCTGTATGAATTAGCCAAAGGTGAACAAAGAATTAGAGTATTCAAGAAAAATCATCAAGATGATCCAATCTAGGAAGAAATGTGAAAGCATGAGAGGGACAGAACTGTCTGGGCTGAAGGAAGTATTGTTCTTAAGAGATCAAAGAGTAAGATTTCATCTTGCGTGACAAAAAGAAATCTTCCAATTCTCAATAAAATGGGAAGGAAAATAAAAAGAGATGGAAAAGAGTGATAAAGTTATGGTTGATAGAATGCCCTACAATTTTATTGATGTGTAGTAGTGGTACAAAATTATGGGGTGTGTTGCTACATATTTATGCATACACACAATATAACAATATAATTTGGCCAATATCAGAATGCCCTACATTCTTTTAAAGTTTTTTATTATTATTTGCTATATATGACAACAGAATAGAATGCCCTATATTTTTAATTCAGCTCAGCTGACTAACCCCATCAGCATCACTGGATGTTAGAAACACAAATTCTCACATCTCACCTCAGGCCTACTAAAACCCAGTCTGTAAGATGGAACCATATTTCCTTGACTTAACTAGGTTTCCATGTGATTCTTAAATATGTGAAAGTTTTAGATGCTTTGCTCTTTTTTTATTGTTGGTTGTTCAAAACATTACATAGTTCTTGATATATCATATTTCACACTTTGATTCAAGTCGGTTATGAACTCCCATTTTTACCCCGTATACAGATTGCAGAATCACATCAGTTACACATCCATTGATTTACATATTGCCATACTAGTGTCTGTTGTATTCTGCTGCCTTTCCTATCCTCTACTATCCCCCCTCCCCTCCCCTCCCCTCTCCTCTTCTCTCTCTACCCCCTCTACTGCAGTTCATATCTCCCCCTTGTATTATTTTCCCCTTTCCCCTTGCTTCCTCTTGTATGTAATTTTGTATAACCCTGAGGGTCTCTTTCCATTTCCATGCAATTTCCCTTCTCCCTCCATTTCCCTCCCACCTCTCATCCCTGTTTAATGTTAATCTTCTTCTCATGCTCTTCATCCCTACTCTGTTCTAAGTTACTCTCCTTATATCAAAGAAGACATTTGGCGTTTGTTTTTTAGGGATTGGCTGGCTTCACTTAGCATAATCTGCTCTAATGCCATCCATTTCCCTCCAAATTCTATGATTTTGTCATTTTTTAATGCAGAGTAATACTCCATTGTGTATAAATGCCACATTTTTTTTATCCATTCGTCTATTGAAGGGCATCTAGGTTGGTTCCACAGTCTTGCTATTGTGAATTGTGCTGCTATGAACATCGATGTAGCAGTGTCCCTGTTGCATGCTCTTTTTAGGTCTTTAGGGAATAGACCGAGAAGGGGAATAGCTGGGTCAAATGGTGGTTCCATTCCCAGCTTTCCAAGAAATCTCCATACTGCTTTCCAGATTGGCTGCACCAATTTTCAGGCCCACCAACAATGAACAAGTGTACCCTTTTCCCCACATCCTTGCCAGCACTTGTTGTTGTTTGACTTCCTAATGGCTGCCAATCTTACTGGAGTGAGATAGTATCTTAGGGTGGTTTTGATTTGCATTTCTCTGACTGCTAGAGATGGTGAGCATTTTTACATGTACTTGTTGATTGATTGTATGTCCTCCTCTGAGAAGTGTCTGTTCAGGTCCTTGGCCCATTTGTTGATTGGGTTATTTGTTATCTTATTGTTTAATTTTTTGAGTTCTTTGTATACGCTGGATATTAGGGCTCTATCTGAAGTGTGAAGAGTAAAGATTTCTTCCCAGGATGTAGGCTCCCTATTTACCTCTCTTATTGTTTCTTTTGCTGAGAAAAAAACTTTTTAGTTTGAATAAGTCCCATTTGTTGAGTCTAGTTATTAACTCTTGTGCTATGGGTGTCCTATTGAGGAATTTGGAGCCCGAACCCACAGTATTTAGATCATAGCCAACTTTTTCTTCTATCAGACACCGTGTCTCTGATTTGATATCAAGCTCCTTAATCCATTTTGAGTTAACTTTTGTGCATGGCGAGAGAAAGGGATTCAGTTTCATTTTGTTGCATATGGATTTCCAGTTTTCCCAGCACCATTTTTTGAAGGTGCTATCCTTCCTCCATTGCATGCTTTTAGCCCCTTTATCAAATATAAGATAGTTGTAGTCTTGTGGATTGGTTTCAGTGTCCTCTATTCTGTACCATTGGTCCACCCGTCTGTTTTGGTACCAGTACCATGCTGTTTTTGTTACTACTGCTCTGTAGTATAGTTTGAAGTCTGGTATTGCTATACCACCTGATTCACACTTCCTGCTTAGCATTGTTTTTGCTATTCTGGGTCTTTTATTTTTCCATATGAATTTCATGATTGCTTTATCTATTTCGACAAGAAATGTCATTGGGATTTTGATTGGCATTGCATTAAATCTATAGAGAAATTTGGGTAATATCGCCATTTTGATGATGTTAGTTCTGCCTATCCATGAACAGGGTATATTTTTCCATTTTCTAAGATCTTCTTCTACTTCTCTTTTTAGGGTTTTGTAGTTTTCACTGTATAAATCTTTCACCTCTTTTGTTAGGTTGATTCCCAAGTATTTTATTTTTTTTGAGGATATTGTGAATGGAGTGTTTTCCCTCATTTCCGTTTCAGAAGTTTTGTCGCTGATATACAGAAATGCCTTTGATTTATGCGTGTTGATTTTATATCCTGCCACTTTGCTAAAATCATTTATTACTTCTAGTATTTTTTTTGTAGACCCTTTTGGGTCTTCTAGGTATAGAATCATGTCACCTGCAAATAGTGATAATTTAAGTTCTTCTTTTCCTATTTTTATGCCTTTAATTTCTTTCGTCTGTCTAATTGCTCTGGCCAGTGTTTCGAGAACAATGTTGAACAGAAGTGGTGAGAGATGGCATCCCTGTCTTGTTCCAGATTTTAGGGGGAATGCCTTCAATTTTTCTCCCTTTAGAATGATGCTACCCTGAGGCTTAGCATAGATTGCTTTTACAATGTTGAGGTAAGTTCCTGTTATCCCTAGTTTTTCTAGTGTTTTAAACATAAAGGGATGCTGTACTTTGTCGAATGCTTTTTCTGTATCTATCGAGATGATCATATGGTTCTTAATTTTAAGTCTATTGATGTGGTGAATAAAATTTATTGATTTCCGTATACTGAACCAGCCTTTCATCCCGGGGATGAATCCTTCTTGATCATGGTGCACTATTTCTTTGATATGTTTTTGAATCTGATTCACCAGAATTTTATTGAGGATTTTTGCATCTAGGTTCATTAGAGATATTGGTCTGTAGTTTTCTTTCTTTGAAGTGTCTTTGTCTGGTTTAGAAATCAGGGTGATGTTGGCCTCGTAGAATGAATTTGGAAGTTCTCCCTCTTTTTCTATTTCCTGAAATAGCTTGAAAAGTATTGGTATTAGTTCCTCTTTAAAGGTTTTGTAAAACTCTGCTGTATACCCATCCGGTTCTGGGCTTTTCTTAGTTGGTAGTCTTATGATGGTTTCTTCTATTTCCTCAATTGATATTGGTCTGTTTAGCTTGTCTGTATCCTCCTGACTCAATCTGGGCAGGTCATATGACTTAAGAAATTTATCGATGCCTTCACTATCTTCTATTTTATTGGAGTATAAGGATTCAAAATAGTTTCTGATTATCTTCTGTATTTCTGAAGTGTCTGTTGTGATATTGCCTTTTTCATCCCGTATGCTAGTAATTTGATTTCTCTCTCTTCTTCTCTTCGTTAGCATGGCTAAGGGTCTGTCGAATTTATTTATTTTTTCAAAGAACCAACTTTTAGTTTTGTCAATCTTTTCAATTGTTTCTTTTATTTCAATTTAATTAATTTCAGCTCTGATTTTAATTATTTCTTGCCTTCTACTTCTTTTGCTGTTGTTTTGATTTTCTTTTTCTAGGATTTTGAGATGAAATATGAGATCATTTATTTGTTGGTTTTTTCTTTTTTTAAGGAATGAACTCCAAGCAATGAATTTTCCTCTTAGAACTGCTTTCAATGTGTCCCATAGATTCTAATATGTTGTGTCTGTGTTTTCATTTATCTCTAAGAATTTTTTAATTTCCTCCTTGATGTCTTCTATAACCCACTGATCATTCAGTAACCTATTGATCATTCTCCAAGTGATGCATGATTTTTCCTTCCTTCTTTTATCGTTGATTTTCAGTTTCATTCCATTATGATCAGATAAGATGCATGGTATTATCTCTACTCCTTTATATTGTCTAAGAGTTGCCCTGTGACATAATATATGATCTATTTTTGAGAAGGATCAATATGCTGCTGAGAAAAAAGTGTAACTGCTCAATGTTGGGTGGTGTATTCAATATATATCAATTAAGTCTAGGTTATTAATTGTGTTATTGAGTTCTATAGTTTCCTTAATCAACTTTCGTTTGGAAGATCTGTCCAGTGGTGAGAGAGGTGTGTTGATGTCTCCCATGATTATTGTATGGTGGTCTATTAGACTCTTAAACTTGAGAAGAGTTTGCTTGATGAACATAGCTGCACCATTGTTTGGGGCATATATATTTATGATTCTTATGTCTTGTTGGTGTATGGTTCCCTTGAGCAGTATGTAGTGTCCCCCTTTATCCCTTTTGATTAACTTTGGCTTGAAATCTATTTTATTTGATATGAGTATGGACACTCCTACTTGTTTCCGAAGTCCATATGAGTGATATGATTTTTCCCAACCTTTCACCTTCAGTCTATGTATGTCTTTTCCTATCAAATGCGTCTCCTGTAGGCAGCATATTGTTGGGTCTTGTTTTGTGATCCATTCTACTAGCCTGTGTCTCTTAATTGGTGAGTTTAAGCCATTAACATTTAGGGTTATTATTGAGATATGGATTGTTCTTCCAGCCATATTTGTTTATTTATGTTACTAAACATGGTTTGTTTTCCTTTTTGATTATTTTCCCCCCCTTTACCGTCCTACCTCCCACTGTTGGTTTTCAGTGTTATTTTCCATTTCCTCTTCCTCTAATGTTTTGCCGATGATGTTTTGAAGACATGGTTTTCTAGCTGCAAATTCTTTTAACTTTTGTTTATCGTGGAAGGTTTTAATTTCATCTACCATCCTGAAGCTTAATTTCGCTGGATACACGATTCTTGGTTGGAACCCATTTTCTTTCAGTGTTTGAAATATGTTATTCCAGGATCTTCTAGCTTTCAGAGTCTGTGTTGAAAGATTAGGTGTTATCCTGATTGGTTTACCCCTAAATGTAATCTGCTTCCTTTCTCTTGTAGCTTTTAAAATTCTCTCCTTATTCTGTATGTTGGGCATCTTCATTATAATGTGTCTAGGTGTGGATCTCTTATCATTTTGCACATTCGGTGTCCTGTAGGCTTCTAGGATTTGGGATTCTGTCTCATTCTTCAAGTCTGGGAAGTTTTCTTGTATTATTTCATTGAATAGATTGTTCATTCCTTTGGTTTGGACCTCTATACCTTCCTGTATCCCAATGACTCTTTAGTTTGGTCTCTTTACGTTATCCCATATTTCTTGGATGTTCTGCTCATGGTTTCTTAACAGTCTTGCTGAGCTGTCTATGTTCTTTTCAAGTTGAAATACTTTGTCTTCATTGTCTGATGTTCTATCTTCTAAGTGTTCTACTCTGCTGGTAGTATTCTCAATTGAGTTTTTAAGTTGGTTTATTGCTTCCTGCATTTCTAGGATTTCTGTTTATTTGTTTTTTATTACCTCTATCTCCCTGTATAGTTGATCTTTTGCTTCTTAGATTTGTTTATGTAATACTTTGTTGAAGTGGTCGAAGTGATCTTTCATTGTCTGATTTTGCTGTCTAATGTCTTCCTTGAGACTCCAGATCATCTGCAGCATGTATATCCTGAATTCTTTATCTGACATTCCATTTGCTGCAGCTATTACCTCTTCTAAAGTTGAGTTGACCTGCATTGCTTGTGGTTTTTTCTTTCCTTGTCTTTTCATATTGCTCATGTTTCTTTCTGCTTGGTGAAACTGTTGTGTTTTTGATATTTTCCCCCTATATATTTATATTGCTCTTGTATAGTTGAAAAGTCTCCCTTGCAGGGGCAGGTGGCAGCTCTGCTCCTTCTCCAATTAGGGTGATCTGCCTGCCACGCTGGCGGGCCGCTGGGACTGTTCTGCCGGTCGGTTGCAGGTCTGCCTACCTTGGAGGCGCGGGCAGCGGCTCTGCTCTGTCCCTATTCCAATTGGTGTGACGTGTCTACCATGCCCGCGAACCCCTGGGCCTGTTCTACTGGTCGGTCAGAGGTCTGCCTACCTTGCAGGCGCGGGTGGCGGCTCTGCTCTGCCCCTACTCCAATTGGGGTGTCGTGACTACCACGCCGGCAGGTCTCTGGGCCTGTTCTGGGCACGGGCTGTGGCTCTGCTCTGCCCCTACTCCAAATGGGGTGACATGACTGCCAAGCCGGTGGGTCACTGGGCCTATTCAGGGCGCTGGTGGTGACTCTGTTCAGCTCCCTCTCCAGTGGGGGTGACGTGATACCACGCCGGCGGGTCCTTGGGCCTGTTACAGATGCAGGCGGCGGCTCTGCTCTGCCCCTACTTCAAATGGGGTGACATGACTGCCACACTGGTGGGCCGCTGGGCGTGTTCCGGGCTCGGGAGGCGGCTCTGCTCTGCCCCTCCTCCAATTGGTGTGACATGTCTACCACACTGGCAGACTGCTGGGCCTGTTCTGCCGGTCAGTCGCAGGTCTGTCTACCTTGCAGGCTTGGGCTGCGGCTCTGCTCTGCCCCTACTCCAAATGGGGTGACGTGACTGCCATGCCGGCAGGTCGCTGGGCTTGTTCCCGGCGCAGGCGGTGGCTCTGTGATGCTTTGCTCTTATATAGTCAAAAATGCCCTGCATAAAGAGGGGAAAGACAATGTCCTTTGGAACACCTAAAGGTTGCTACAAACAAGGAGGTAATAAATATATAAATGGAAAAAGAAAACTGTGTCTGTCATGAGATCCAACATAAGCCTTCAATCACAGATGCTTCATTTTAAAAGAATATGATAGTCACATCTTAATGAATCTTGTCTTCAGTTATAATTATTTGCAATTATCATAACTTTCCCTATTTATTTGTCAAGTATGATCTAAAGGACACTTTCTCTCCCACCTATACTTGTGAATTAGACAATCTCATTGTTAGAGAACAATGAACAGTAATCCTTGAGAGAAACTATGTGTTTAATTCTTTGACTGCTACTATAAATAACATTTAAAAATAAAATATGGTTTTGACTCTCAAGGAATTTATAATTTAATTGAGATGAGAAAATTTATGTCAGAGAAACTGGAAAGCTTATTCAGATAGTATTCAATTAAGGACTATGTCATTCTACCTATATATTTAAGAAGACACGAGATAATGAATGATAGAATATTCAAGGATAGCTTAATGTTGGAGAGGAAGGTAAAATTATAACTAGCCATGAAGGCCTGATAATATTGGGTGAGATAGGAAAAACACTAAAATAAAAACTAGGGTTAAAGCCAACAGGAGTAAGTGTAAGAGGTTAGAAATGATAATATTCATGGAACTATAGGTGATCAGCTAAAGAGAAAGGAAATTGGTGAAGAATGTGAAGTCTTGCTTGGTAGGTATGAGAACCATATGTAGAAGTTCTTGATAACCAGGCACAGATGGGCACATATGATCAATAAGAAATAAGAAGGCTAGAGGCATTTAGGCAATGAAAAATCAGGCCAAACATAGAAAGTTTTATAATTTCTGTGAAATGCTTGCAGCATGAATCATAGTTATTAGAGAATATGAAGTCAGTGGAGCCAGTTAAACTTCTAATGAAATAAGCTTGGAGTGAGTTCATGAGCCAAAGTTAGAAGGTTTACAAAAGGTGATAAAAGACTGAAGTGAAAAACATTTTTTTTTTAAGAAAAATATGCAAAACACTCAGTTTGGACTTGAGAGAAATGAAAGAAATAGATAAACCAATGTTTCCAACCCATGCTACTGGGACAATACCTGAAGAAAAGGAGTTTTATTCTTGAAATATTGAAATGGAAAGGAACTACTTGTGCAGTACAATGTATTGTCCTCTCCTGCCTTTCATCTCCATCAATTAACTTATATATTTTGTGACAAATACTTCCTGTCAAGCACAGGGAGTACCTTAAAGAGGAAAACTAAATGCACTTTCTGCCACAATGTACCTCAGTGCTTTGTGAAGGAGACTAATGTTAACTAAAATTCCTAAATGTTTAAAGAAAATAAGTATGACAGCATCCACTATATTACAACTGTGGTAATCTATAAAGGTATGATATCAGGATATAAAGGGTAGATGTGATGATCAAAAAATCAAAATTCTGTAATAAAGGCACCAATTGAACTGAGATTGCAAGGATAAGTACTGTGGTTTGAATGTGATTTGTTACCTCTGAAAGTAATATTGTAGTTTAATTTTCATTGTGAGATATTAAGAGGGTAGAAATTAGTCTAAGTGTGATATTTAGAAATGGGCCTTTGGGAAGGTCTTTAGGAAAAGATAAGGTCCTTAAGGTGCAGCTCCCATAATTGAATACCAGTGGCTTTATAAGAAAAGAACAGAAAACACACACTCTCTCTCTTGCTATGTGGTGCTCTGTACCGCCTTAGGACTCCACCAGCAAGAAGGCTATCAAGGGATGCAGTTGCTCAACCAGAACTGTAAGCCTGAATAAACCCCTTTTTTATAACTTTGTCTGTGGTGTTGTGTTATTAGAAACATAAAGCAGACTAATATAGAAAATTGGTACTATTAAGGAAGGCTGTTGCTAATAAAGAATACTCTAAAATGTGGAAGTGGCTTTGGAAATGAGTAATGGGCACAGGTGGGAAGAATTTGGAAGGGCAGGCTATAAAATGGATAAATTCTGATGAGGGTTTAGAAAAAGACATGAAAATTGGGAAAAGCTTGAATATCTTACAGGTGGGATAGGTGGTTATGATCAAAACACTGATGCAAATGAGTGGTTTTCTATTGGAAAATAAAGTAAAGGCCACACTTGCTACACCATTGCAAAGAACTTGGCTGGACTATGTCCATACCACAGGGGTTTAGGAAAGGTTTAAAAGTGATGAACTGGGATAGCTGGTGAAGAAAATATATAAACAACATTATAAAATCCAGTCATGGTTTTCTTGGTAACTTTTAAGTGTATACAACAGGATTCAGCAGCAATAGTATGACCTGAAGGCAGACTCAGGCACATAATTAAATGGAAAGGAAAGCCAAAACCTAAGAAAAATTCAAAATTTGACCATGGAAAGAAAGAAGAAAAAGCATGCAACCCAAGAGCCACTTTCTAAAGAAATTAGCATGGATAAAAGAGGGCCAAGTGCCAAAATCTTCAGGACAAGGGGAAAAGGCCTACCAGGCATCTCCCATCACAGGCCATCACAGGTAGCAGAGCTCTTCATGGTCTCACTACCCAGGGCCAACTTGGAATTTGGCTCCGTGCTCTCTGGTGAAGCACACCACAATCACTCCAGCCATGGTTCAAGCAGGTTTACCACGACAATGATGAGGTCATAGCCACTTTCACTGAGAGTTCAAAGAAAAGTCTAGGAGGCCAGACAGAGGCCTGATATAGGGGCAGAGCTGCACAGAGCCCCCTGGGACAATGACTAATGAGGCTGTGGAAACAGAACCCCCAAGACCTCAGAACTGTAGCCTGAGAGAACTGCAATCATGAGGTTCCAAACTAAAAGAGTTAAAGTATGGGTTAAGCACAACAAAGCCATGGAGGTGGGGCTTCTTGAGGTCTTGTGAGGCCCAGGCCTAGTCCCACTGTGTGCAAGATGCCAGAAATGGCACTTTAAGAGTGAATGTCTTTCTTCCTGGGTTTTGAACTCATTTTGGGTTGGTTACTCCTTATACTTACCTATTCTTTCCTTTTGGAATGGAATGTTTACCCTGTGCCCACTACTGAATATTGGAAGTAAATAACTTGTTTTGATTTTATAAGCTCATAGTTGGAAGAAGTTAGCCATCGTATCAAACAAGACCCTAGACTTTGAAGTTTTGAATTAATTCTAGAAGGAGTTAAAGACTTTGGACTGTTTGAATGGAATCATTGTATTTTGTATGTGAGAATGTGTCAAGGGGAGCAGGGGTGGAATACTATGGTTTGAATATGGTTTGCCACCACCAAAACTCCAAAGAACAATTCATTTAAGATATGAATTCTCAGTGCAAGGTAGAAAGAGAGTGGAAACTTGACCTGACTATGGTGTATAGAGGTGGGACTTTGGGAGGTCCTTAGGATTAGAAAAGGTCATTAAGGTAAAGCCCCTATGATTGAATACTGTTGGTATTCTACAAAGAATGAGAACAGAAAACACACACACACACAACACACACACACACACACACACACACACACACATACACACACAGGTCCTTCTATAAGATGCTCTGCACAAACTTGGGGCACTGCCAGAAAAACCAGACGCAGCCCCTCAGACTTGGCCCAGAACTTTCAGCCAAAATAAACCTTTTTTTTAATAACTTACTCAGTCTATGGTATTGTGTTATTACCAACAGAAGACAAATGAATATAATGAGTAGAAGCTAAGAGTGGAGGGAAGCAAGAGGGTATAATTGAGGGAGTGCAGCACAGCCACTGTGGCTACAGAACAGAAAATGAGTGGATTGAAGTGCAATGTGAGGCTGGGGAGGTACCTTAAAACCAGATACATTGAGGAGAACTCGGAAAAAAGTACAAAGATAGAGCCCTTGTTTAGTGTACAAGGCCATAGATTTGATCCTCATTACTACAAAAAAAATTAAATAAAAGCCATTGAGATTTGTTAGACATAATGAAGATTGTGCATTTTTCATAAAAGCAATGGTTCTGTGGTTGCCTACCTAAAAAAAATAACATAGTTATATTTTCTTTTTTGAAAAGAATGCAATGTCTGCATTGTGAACAACACATTATATGGGGCAGGAATGGGCATGGTACACCAGATGGAAGGCTGGTAATATTCTAGTCAATCAACCAAAGCATGAACCAGAATAGTTACCATGTAGATAGGAACATTTATTGAGCTGCAACTATGTGCCAAGAACTAAGCTAAATACAGAGATGCAGCTTTTGCCTTCAAAGAAATCATGGTCAAAAACAGAATCACAAACAAGTGGTCATAATATCACATAATACAAAGTTTAATCTACACAGAACTTGCACACTTATACTGCTAGGGAAACTCTGTTCCCCTCAATCCATTGTCTTTGTGCCTTCTCAGGTGACTGTCCTTTCTAAATTCCAACTCTTGTCCCTCCCACTGATATTTTAGTTTACAAGCCTCAGTTGGTGTAAGAGAGACACATTGACAGAAGACAGAATCCAGGTTACTGCACATTTGTGTCTGCAAGGAGTGGATCCTCTTCACACCAAATCCTTCTTGAAGCACAATAAGGACCAGAATGAACTTCAGCAAGACTCCTGACTTTGTTCTCTCAGGGATGTCCAGTGATCCAGAAAACCAGCAGTTCCTCTTTTGTCTCTTTATGCCTCACTATTTGTTGGGCCTCCTTGGGAACTCACTCCTTCTGCTGGCCATTGGCACTGACATTCACCTCCACACTCCCATGTACTTCTTCCTCAGCCAGCTTTCCCTGGTGGATCTCTGCTTCACCACTACCACAGCCCCTAAAATGCTAGAGGATTTGTGAACCCACAATGGATCCATCTCTTTCTCTGGGTGTCTGACCCAATTATACTTCTTTGCTGTTTTTGTTGACATGGACAACCTACTCTTAGCGATCATGGCCATTGACCGCTATGCTGCTGTTTGCTATCCACTGCATAACCCACTTGTAATGAGACCTTGCAGATGTGGGGTGCTTGTAGGTATATCATGGGGAGTAGCCCACTTGGTCTCTCTAGTCCATATCTTGTTGCTATCCCAGCTATCTTTCCATGTTAATCAAGAGATTACTCATTATTTTTGTGATTTTGGCCCTCTCTTATGGCTTTCTTGCTCTGATGGCCAACTCAATGAGGACCTGACAATGGCTCTGGCTGGGGTTTTGGGAATCAGTACTCTCTTTTGTGTTATAAGTTCCTATGCCCATATTTTCCATGCTGTGGCCAGAGTTCCATCAGCACAGGGGAAAAGGAAAGATCTGGCTACATGCAGCTCCCACCTCTCCATCCTCTTCTACAGCACAGTATTTGCCACCTACCTGAAGCCCCCATCAACTTCTCACTCCTCTGGGGAGCTGGTTGCTGCTGTCATGTATACCCTGGTAACTCCCATTCTAAACCCTTAGATTTATAGTCTGAGAAATAAGAATGTAAAGAGTTCATTGAAAAGGATCCTGGGCATGGAGAGTTCTCAGGATTATGGATCATCCCAATAACTATGTACTTTTAGAAAAATTACTCCCTATTTCACTACCACAGTAACAAAGAGAGTTGGTCAATATCATGGCTGTGCTATAGCATTATATGATCCACTGAAAAGAATACTGGATTGAATTGGCTGTTCGTTAAATAGCTTTTGATTATACATTCACATCACTGCAACATTTGATAACCATGAGCATTTCTCTCTGAGGTTTAATATTGAAGATCCTCCCCATCACCTTGTTATAGTCAAAGTCATCTTTGCTGTCATCAAAAAAGATAATTGATGTCATCAGTACCATCATCAATAATAAGAGAAAGGAAACTGGGCCAATGCAGTTTTTCCCCCTTTAGTCCTCTCTTTTCAGAATATTTTATATATCCATGTGTTTGTGCAATGTTTGAGACTTTCTGATTAGTTTCTGATTCTATGGCTGAGAATTGGAAGACAGCTAAAAGCAGAAGGACTTATTTGAAAACACTTCTTTTTTTTTGTAATAGAATAAATGAATATTTCTTACATATGTTTGTGTTTATTAAGTTTTAAGTGAAAACAATAAAATAGTTCATTGCTCTATGATGAACTGATCTTTCAAACACAGACTGACAATGGGTGATGTGGATGATATCTTTGCATTATAAAAGAGTACACATTATTTGTTAGTCATTATGATGTTTTTGGCCTGTGTTCCTTTATACACCATATACATTATATCAGAAAGAAGACTATATGTTTTGTTAATTTGTATCATCCACTGAATTTCATATTATTGTACATTATGAATTATATGATCAGTTGAAACACTTAATGATTAATTCTATGTTGGTGAATAACTTGATACAGGGGTATATATAACTTTGTCTTAAGGAGAATATTTCTGGAGTTCTCAGACTGCATTCTCTTTTCCACGTTCACATCTTAATTTAGACTTTCTTCCTGGGTCATCTAGAAGTTAATACCTTCTTTTCAATTTAATCTAATGACTTGCCAGAGCAGGTGTTCAAAAATTATTTTCAAGCAAATAATGATTCAATGGATAATCCAAGCTGATATATCCTCTGGCTAATTTTAAGAAATTATTTAAAGATCAATGGATACATTTGAATATGTCTTGTGTATTCGATGATATTAAGGAAATAATGATAATTTTGTTAAGTACTCTAATGGCCTGGTGGGCATGGTTTTTTAATGTCTGTATCAGGAAAGGAATATACTAAATACATGCAGAATATATATGTGCACAACACATTTACCCAACATCTGGAATTTGTTTCTTTCCTTCCCATTGATGAAACAGAATGCATTACTTTACATCTACTTTTATTTGTGTGGTGCTATTTTCTAGCAAAACAAATAAGCAAAAAGGAGCTGTAGGAAATTCAAACAAAATTAGCCAAATATTTATGTTGAAGCCAGATAGCAAATTGGGACTCACTGTGCCATTCTCTCTATTTTTGTATACATTTTAAATCTACGATTAAAAATTTTAAAAATAAATAAGTAAAATGAATTCATCTTTAAATATTTTTGAATATACATATCCTTAGACCTAGCAATTTATATCCAAAAAATTTATTATAGAAAAACCTGAATGTTCACAATGTACACATAATAAAAGAACTAATTACAACTAAAAAATTCCTACCAAGAGAAGATTATTTCAGCAAATCATGGTTAGCCATACAATGAAGCTCAAAAGAATAAAGAAGTAGATATTTTTTAATATAGGAAGTTGTTCATGACATAGTGCTCAATGGAAAACCAGATTTCAAGCTCTATGATACATAAATAAGTAGAAAGAAATTTTGAATATTCTCCTTTTCCATGCATTTACTGGCAAATGCCATAACTTCATTCTTCTTTATTGCTTAGTACAACTCCATTGTGTGTGTGTTTGTGTTTTTTTTTTGTGTGTGTGTGTGTGTGTGACAACTTCTTATTCCATTTATCTGTTGATGGACACCTGGGTTTATTTCATAATTTAGTTATTATGAATCGTGCTACTATAAACACGGAGGTGGCTATATAGCTATAGTATGCTGATTTTAGATCTTTTGGAAAAATAATAAGGACTGGGATAGGTAGGTCATGGGTGGTTCCATCTCTAGTTTTTTGAGGAATCTTCATACTGTTTCCAGAGTAACTATACTAGTCTGCTGTGGGAAAAAGTGCATGGAGTACTGCATACTTGGCATATGTTAAGGACTTCTGATTGGCAGGCCACTCCCCTCTGCTAGATGCATGAGCATCAGGCCGCTTACCCCATAGGCACAGTCTTGTGTGTGAGGCTATGTGTTGCAGTCCCTGCACTTGCTCTACAGCCCACTCCTCATTTGGTCAAGGACAAGGACAGTTAGCAAGAAATTGTATTGGAGGTTGCCTATAATCTTTCTAGCTACTGCCTGAGTATATATACATGGTAACTGTGCTATAAAATTAGACCTGCTTCCTGCTTGGTCTCTGGAGGTCTTGATTAGTGACTCCACAGTCACACTCTCCTTGTTCCCTGCACCTCCTCCCTGGAGAAGAGAAAGCCCACGCAGCCTGCAGTTCCATCAACAGTGGACAAGTGTACATTTCTCCTCACAACCTCACCAGCATTTATTGTTGTTTGTATTCTTCATCCTTGCCATTCTGACTAGAATAAGAAGAAATCTCTAAAGTAGTTTTTGATTTGCATTTTCCTGTTAGAGATGTTTAATTATATATATATTTGTTGACCATTTGTGTTTTGTTTGGGGTTTTGTTTTGTTTTGTTTTGTTTGTTTGTTTGTTTTGTTTTTGTTTTGAGAAGTTTCTATTTAGTTATTTTGCCCACTTGTTGATTGGGTTATTTGGTTTTTTGAGTTCTTTATATCTTCTGAATGTTAATCCCCTACCAGAGGAGAAAATGGTCGTGATTTTCTTCCATTCTATAGGCTCTTTCTTCACCCTCTTAATCATTTCTTTTCCTGGACAGAATGTTTTTAGTGTGATGGTGCCCCACTTATTGATTCTTGGAGTCTTGTTGAGGAAGTAGGTGCAAGCACCAATATGATGGAATTTTGACCCCATGTTTTCTTATAGCAGTTACAAGGTTTCTGGTCTAATTCCTAAATCTTTGATCCATTTTGATTTGAGAACAGGATGAGTGATAGGGATCTTTTTTTTATTTTTCTACATATAGTTATCCAGTATTCCCAGCATCGTTTGTTTAAAAGGCTGTCTTTTCTCCCAAACATATTTTTGGCACTTTTATTAAGTATCAGATGATTTTTAAGTATGTGGATTTGTCTGGGTGTCTTCTATTCTGTTCCATTGGTCTACATGTCTATATTAATGCTAATACCATGCTGTTTTCATGCTGTTTTCATTACTAGAATTTCAGATCAGGAATTATGATACCTCCTGCTTCACTTTTCTTCCTAAATATTGCTTTGGCTAGGGGCTGCAGCTGTAGCTTAGTGGTAAAGTGCTTGCCTTGCATGTGTGAGGCACTGGGTTCAATCCTCAGCACCATATTAAATAAAGATGCTGTGTGTTCATCTACAATTAAATAAATATTTTTTTAAAAAAAATTGCTTTGGCTACTCTTGTTTTCTTATTCTGCCAAACAAATTCTAAAAATGTTTTTTCTAATTCTGTGAAGAATGTTATTGGTATTTTGATAAGGATTGCATTGAATCTATATATTGCTTTTGATAGTATAGCCATTTTGACAATATTAATCCTGCCTATCCAAGAACATGGGATGTGTTTCCATTTTTATAGATCTTCCTCAATTTCTTCCTTCAGTATTATATAAATATTATTATATGACTTTTTTTCCCTCCTTGGTTAGATTAATTCCCAAGCTTTTTGTTTTGCTTTGCTTCTGTTTTGTTTTTGAGTTATTGTGAATGAGGTGTTTTTACGGATTTCTTCCTCACCTGAATCACTTTTGGAGTATAGAAAAGCTATTGATTTGTGGGTGTTAATCTTATATCCTGCTACATTTTTAACTCATTTATAAGCTCTAGAAGTCTTCTGTGGAGTTTTGAGTGTCTTCTAGAAACTGGATAATGTCATAGGTACACAAGGATATCTTGACCTCTTATTTTCCTATTTGCATCCCTTTGATTTTCTTTTCTTGCCGGTCACACTGGTTAATGTTTCAAAGAATATATTGAGTAGGAGTGATGAGAGTGAACAGCTTGTCTTGTTCCTGAATCTAGAGGAAACAATTTCAATTTTTCTTTATGCATTATGACATTAACTTTGAGTGTGTCATAAGTGGCCTTTACAATATTGAAATAAGTTCCTTCAGTCCCTAGATTCTCCAGCATTTTTAATATGAATAGATGTTAGATTTTATCCAAGGCCTTTTCTGCATCTGTTGAGGTGATCATGTGATTCTTGTCCTTAATGCTGGTAGTCCTTAAAAGTAATGAATTACATTTATTGATTTTCATATGTTGAACCAACCTTGCTTCCTTGGAATGAAACCTACTTGATCGTGGTGTATTATCTTTTTGACATGTTTTGTAATGCAGTTTGCTAATATTTAATTAAGGACTTTTGCATCTATGTTCATCATAAATATTGATGTGTAATTTTCTTAAATTAATGCATCTTTGTCTGGTTTTAGTAAAAGGGTTGTTCTGGCTTCATAGAATGTATTTGGGAGTGTACCCTCCCTTGCAATTTTACGGAATAATTTAAGAAAGACGGTGTTAGTTCTTCTGTAAAGGTCTGGTAGAAATCAGCTGAAAATCCATCAGGTCCTGGGCTTTTGGTTTCAGGAAGGCTTTTATTTGCTGTTTCAATGTCATTACTTAATATTGATCTGTTTGGGCTTTTTATATCTTCCTGATTCAATTTGGGCAGGTCATATGTGTCTAGAAATTTGTCAATGTCTTCTAGGTTTTCTAGTTCATTGGAGTATAAATTTTCAAAATAAGTTCTGATAATTCTCTGGGTTTCAGGAGGATCTTTTCATCTCTAATCTTGTTAATTTGTGTCTTCTCTCTCTTTCTTTTAGTTAGTTTGGCTAAGGGTTTATCAGTCTTATTTATCTTTTTGAAAAAGAAATTCTTCATTGCATTGTTTTGTATTGTTTTATTATTCTCAATTTAATTAATTGTGGCTCTGTTCTTAGTTATTTTCTTTCTTCTACTGGTTTTGGAATTAGTTTGTCCATTTTCTACAGCCTTGTGGTGGCATACAAGCTTATTAATTTGGAATCTCTCAGTTTTTAATGCTATTATTGAGTTTTAATAATATCTGTAAGCTTCGAATTAGCACATTGTTACTAAACTTTAGTAAACATTATATACTATTTGGAAGTTAATTCAAACAATTTCCTGCTAAATAGTAATCCTGGACATTTTAAACTCAGCTACCAGCTACTGGCATTAATTAGAATAAGTCTGAAATGATTTGGAATCTCTAGTTCATTTCAGAATTGAGTTTATTTCTCTAAACCCCATAGTACCACCTTCTTACTTTGAAAAATTAGATTCTAAATAAACATAGATGGTATATTGACTTAAACACAAGGGCAAAAACAGAATTTGACTTCAATTTCATTCTCTGCTGTCATTTGGAGTTTTTATTTATGGTTAAAACTTAAATTAGTGAGGTGTAACTTTTGTGTTTCTAAAGTACAAATTTATATGTGAAATAAGTATTTTCATTGAATACATTTTATTAAATAATATCTTTTAAATTGAATGTATTGTTTTATAATTGTTATTTTTGAATATTTATTAAACTGAGATTTTATTTCTCATTATTACAATATATCAACATGTATGTACAAGTTTTTCCTTTTTTGCCAAAAAATATATACTTTCTATATCATTTCTTACCTTTTCCTTTTTTATTATTTGACATGAATACATATTCAAAGTTCAGTAAAAGCACATTTCTCTACTTGTACTTCCTTTCTGAACATTATGATGAATTCAATTTCATGATTTTTTACTGAAAATTTGATTGTACAAAGGGGAAGTATAACAACAATCCATTCTGATTAATTAATAAACTGAGTACATTATCAATTTTCATAAACAATGTCAACTTTATATCAAAACAATATCCAAAAAAGGAATCTAAAAAGAAATAATTAAATAAACCTCTGTTACCTATAAAACTTCCAACATTTTAGATAACCCATATAAGATCTGTGTTTCATCCATTAACAAAAGTACAATGTCCCTTTCAACAGTTTTATTCACCATCAAAGTGTTGGAATTGGACTGGCACACTGTGACCCAGGAATCAATTACACAAGCCTATACCACCTTAACAAAAAGTTAGGAATTCCCATCTAAACTATATTATTGGGCAAACTTCTTTTTAAACTCTGTACTGTTTCTTTTTAACTTTGTATTATTTTTAAGGTAAAATACATCAACATTAAGTCACCATTCTAAACATTTTTAAGGGTATAATCTAGAAGCTTTAATTAAATTTACAATATTGTGCCACAGTCATCACTATCTACTTCCAGAATTTTTCATCACCCAAACAAAAATTCTGTACCCATTACATCATAGTTACTCATTCCCTCCTCCCTCTTGCCCACAGTAACATGTAATCTACTTTCTGTGACTATGAATATGCTTATCCTAGATATTTCACATAAACAGAATTATAATATTTGTTGTTATTGTTGTTTTCTGGCTCACTCATTTTACTTTGTTTGACATCTTGAAGGTTCATTCATATTGCAGTACTTATCAGAATTTCATTCATTTTAATGGCTGTCTATTTTGCTATTTTTATATTTGTCCAACAAATTTTAACAAGCAAAAAGTGTACTTCTGTTCACATATTGATCAATAAATAATACTCAATGCAGAATATTATAAAATAATGTAAATATCTCAGTCACCACCAATGTGGTATATTATCACTCTGAAATCACTAGCAAAGTTGCCTGATAGATAGCCAGCTTTGTACCTATCAGCAGCAAGTCTAATAACTGCTAAAATTTTGAGTTAATACAGAAGAAATACAATTGATCAACAAATATATGAAAAATGTTCAACATCTATAGCAATTAGAGAAATGCAAATCAAAACTACTCTATAATTTCACCTCATTCCTGTCAGAATGGCAATCATCAAGAATAGAGGCAACAACAAATGTTGGTGAAGATATGGTGAAAAGTTACATTCATACATTGCTGGTGGGACTACAAATTGGTGCAACCACTATGGAAAGCAGTATGGAGATTTCTCAGAAAATTGGGAATGGAACCACCATTTGACCCAGCTGTCCCACCCCTAGGTTTATACCCAAAGGACTTAAAATCAGCATACTATAATGACGCAGCCACATCAATGTGTATAGCAGCTCAATTCACAATAGCTAGACTATGGAACCAAGCTAGGTGTCCCTCAATACATGAATGGATAAAGAAAATATGGTATATATACTCAATGGAAATTACTTAGCTTTAAAGAATAGTGGAACTATGGCATTTGGCAATAAATGATTATAGTTGGAGAATATCATGTTAAGCAAAATAAGCTAATCCCACAAAACCAAAGGCTAAATATTTTCTCTAATATAAGGATGCTAATTCACAATAAGGGGGCGGTGGGAGAGGGCACTAGAGAAGAAGAGCATTACCTTAGATTAGGTAGAGGGAAGTGATGGGAGGGAAGGGGAAGGGATGTGAGAATAGGAAAGATAGCAGAATGAAACAAACATTATTACTATATGTATATATATGAATATATGACCAATATGATTCTGCAACATGTACACTCAGAAAAATGATAAATTATATCCCATCTATGTGTGACATATAAAAGTACATAAATGCATTCTACTGTCATGTATAACTAATTAAAATAAATTTTAAAATTTTAAAAATAATAATTATAAACAGTATTTTGAGATATCTAAGTAAGTCTAATGGGATAAAAAGATTGTACTTTTATACTGGAAACAAAGTTACAGGTACTAATACTAATGTGATTTTTTTGCCAAATTCATAAAGAATCATTAAGTTTAAATAAATTTTAATAAGAAATAAAGATGTAATTTTCCCTGTTCAAGTTCATGCATCCTTACACCCAGTTTAATTGTTGTTGTTTTCACCATACTAGGGATTGAAACCAGGACCTCACACATGCTAGTCAAGCATTCTACTACTAAACTACATCCTCACAGGGAGAAAGGAAGGAAAAAGGGAAATACTGGGGAGTAATATTGGTAAATTATATTTTTATATGGAGTAACATTGGCTAATTATATTGTTATATTATGTGCATGTACAAATGTGTAATAATGAAGCCCACCATCATGTGCAACTATAATGCACCAATTAAAAAATGGAAAACAAAACTACACCCCAGGCCTAGAAAAAGTTTTAAGAGAAGCACTTTCTCACTTATGTAGCACGTTCATAGTAATAGAACAAGACTAACTTCAAATTTCAAATTTTCCTATTTTATATGTATATATAAAGTTTATATGTTTATATATTTTATATATTATATAAAGTTTTTAAAACACAGCACATTCCTGGCACACAGAACCACTCCAATACTCACTACAAGTATCCCTCTCAGTTTTAAATCAGTGGATGAAATAAGGCAGAACAAGCTTCAAAAGAGACCCATGGTAAAATTATTTATTACAAAGACATATTTACAGAAATCAAAATGTTGGAGGCACCAAATGAAGGTCTGAGAGGGTGCTGCATGGGCTGTGGACTGCTGCTCACCATTCCCATCATGAGGCAGCACTCACACTGCTACAGCCTCCTGATGGAACATGCAAGTGTGACCTGTTATTTTTAGCTTGTAGCACCTTTTGCAAGGGGTTTGAAAAAAAAACATAGTGAAAATAGGACTCATTTTAATTTAGCCTAATTAATATGCTACAGCTAATGTGGATATAACATCCAACCCTGAAAAGAAAAAAAGAACAGAATCAGAGTTTACTGTGTATACACATGTATGAGTCTTTCAAATATGAGTAAAGATACATGTCTCAGTTTATACCACAGATGGATAATATCATAAAGGAAACACAGATATCCTTGAATAAGGAGGAGGATAAAGAAAGAATGTTAACTGGTATTTGCTATGTCATTCTTAAGTATTCACTTTTACACCTGAGTTTTGGCAGTTGGTAAGTGTTAGTCAAAGTTGAAAGCAATTTTGTTTGATTCCAAATAGTATGCACTTTCTACCATCTCAAGTTGCTTTTTACCTTTCACAAAACATCATAGCTGATCCAAATACAGGCCCATGTTAGTTCTTTGATACATTTCAGTCCTCTGTTTTACTCAATCTCTGACTTCCAAATTGGTGAAAATAGTTTCCTACCCACTGTCTCTACTTCCTCTTCTTTCAAATATTCGTTAATATCCTCAAATCTAGATTTACCCTAAGAGTCACTGATAAGCAAGATACATTGCCAAGTTTTTTCTCTCTTACCACCTCCTTCTATAGTGGCTGGACATATATAACTAAGTGGTAAATTTTTTTAAAAAACTTATCTATTTGAAATAAAAAACTTTATATTAGAATCACAAAACAAAATACAGTTCTACTTTTTAAGAGAGACAAATCTAAAACAAAGTGATTCAACAAGATGTAAAATTAAAGAATGATCAAATATACATCAAGCAAATGAAATAACAAAAGTTACAGGCACCATACCTCTATTGTTAGATAGATTACTTCATATCATAGCAGAAGAGCACTTTATAATGCTAATGGATGAAATTTACAATGAAGATATGGCAGAGGTGAGTCACAAATCAAAAATATCAACACTCATAATGCAAAAAGGACAAGAGAATAAATTCAGTAAGTTCCTAAGTTTTTTAAAGCTATAGAAGAAACAAAATAGAATATAAAATTTTTAAATAATTTGTCATAATATATTTATAATTTTTCATAGAGTATATTTAGTGAGAAAACATCTAGTTGGTCTTTTGTACCCATGGGTTCCACATCTGGAGATTTGACCTAGTGTAGACAGAAAATATTCCTCTTCCCCCCAAAAATTGCATCTACATTGAACATATAGAGGCCTTTTTCCATATCATTATTCCCTGAACAATAGAGTATAACAGCTATTTACATGGTATATAAGCTATTTATATAATACTTATTCTATTACAACTATTTATATTGTACTAGGGACTATAAGTAATCCAGAGATCATTCAAACATATAGAGAAGATATTCACAGTTTATATGCAAATACTGTGCCATTTTGTACAAGAGACATTAGCATCCATGAATTTTAGCATCCAAACGGAATCCTGAAACTAACCTGCCATAGACACCAAGCGACAACTGTAATTGATATGAAGCAGTGCTTCTTTCCAAATGGTTGCCTATGGAACATTCACCACCACCCCAGAAAAAAGACTATCTTATCTCACAAAGACAACCTTGAATTACAAAAATAATGAGGAGAGGAATGGAGAGGGGAAAAATGAGGGGAAGAATAAATAGAGTACTCTCTTATCACAACACAATAAAATTAGACATTGAAAATAAAAAGATAAACTCTACCATTTGTAAATTTTAAAACTTCCAGATGTGGCATAGCCACCATAGATATGACAGTTCTTCCAAAAATGGGGTAAGTAGAATTCACACAGCATCACTGGACCATAGTAATATTAAAATCCAAACAGGTTCATGTTGCCAGCTTATTGATTAGGGCTCAGTCCTACTGTCTGAAAGTTGTTCATCATGATCACTGCCTTCATCTTCTGGCTCTTTCATTCTACCTCTGAATCATCCTTCTTTTTTCAGACAGCTTCTGTTGTATCTAAGGAAATTTCTCAGCCTGCCTCCCAGACAAAATAGTTCAGAGATTCAAAAGTTTTTTTTTTGTTTAGTACTATATCTATCCTTTCAGCTAAGTTGATGCAATTCCTTTAAAAACTTTATAGGCTTCCTGTGACTCAATTTGTAATCCATTTTTTATTGTATAAATAGTATTTAAACAGAAGTCTGTCTCTACCTTGGGCTTCTTGTTAGGGTGATGGACAACATCTCTACCCTAAGATAGTTTGGCATAGATTTAAATTTGAACCCTACAAGACCTAGATACTATATTTTAACATTTTGCTTGAAAACTGAAAAATCCCTTCTTTAGTTAACTTCTCTCTGTACCTTTGGTTAAAAGAACCCTGCTGGCACTTTTAACATTCTAGGAAAAATACTCTTAACCAGGCCCATCAGTTCATTAGGACTATTTTTTTTAATATTTATTTTTTAGGTGTAGATGGACCCAACAAAATGCCTTTATTTTTATGTGATGCTGAGGATTGAATGTGGGTCCCCGCCTGTTCTAGGCGAGTGCTCTACTGCTGAGCCACAATCCCAGCCCCAGGTCCATTTTTTTTTTTTATTTCCACAGTGCTACATTTTCTGCTGCTACATACGAGGATCTTTTTATTCTGATAACATTTCCTTCACTTTCCTTTAATATTTTCTCCACTTTCCTCATTAAGAGTCTTCCAAAGTTCCTTGCTATTTGTTCCTGAAGACAATGCCACTGTAGACAGGTAAGGTGTGGCTGGTGGTGGGTCACTGGTGTTAGGACAAACAATGCACACGTGATGAAAGTGAGAGACAGGAAGCAAACCTCGGATCAGAAAGATTTTCTTTATTCAGTATTTAGCTGTGGAGTCAATTGGTGGAACCCTGGTGCAGCTCATTTTCAGAGTAGAAAATGGCATGAGCTGAAGCAAAGGTCTGGGTTATATAGGCTTCCTTTAGGGTGGAACAGGAAGGCCATTCCTGGGGTTCATTGTAGTGGGGTCAGGTGACTCATTAGAGTGAAGGGGTCAGGTAATTGTCTGGTGAAAGTTCTTTTTATGTTCCTGTTCTGGCTGAAGCCTGAATTTTAAGTGACAAAAACTTGGGGAAAATGTCCTTGCACTTATTTTCCTATTTTTCAAATGGGGGCATGCCTTTGGGGTTTACATTTTGTCCCTGGTCAACTCACTAGTGTTCGCTTCCCCCCACCCCCGCTCTTGCTCCCTCTCTCTCTCTCTTTCTCTCTGCTGATTTCCTCCTTCTCTGATTTTCTTCTCCACATCTTTACATCTTGTTGTTCTGCCTCAAAATTTGAACCAGAGCATTGGCCACATATGCGTTGAAACCTCTGAATCCATGAGCCCCAAAATAAACTTCCCCTCCTGTAAAATTGTTCTTGTCAGGTCTCTTGGTCACAGTGGTGAAAAAGCTGTTCACAACTCTTTCACAAGGGCAGTAATCTTACTCAGGAGAACTCCATCCTTATGAACATCCCAAAGGCCCCACCTCCAAATCCTACCATATTGAGGGTTAGGTTTCAACATATGAATTAGAAGGAGAGGAGAAAGAAAATGTCTATATAATGTCATTCTATAGCAGCAAAGCAAGATGCCTTGTCTTGCCCTACAATGGATGAGACATCAACTTTGAAGACACAAAGTCTTTAAAAGGTGGTTTGACAGCTGGGATCCAGAGTCCTCTTGTTGGAATCATTATTCTTATGTCAGGTATTGGTCTAGGGTGATTTTTAATTTGTTTGCTCACTGAGTGCCTCCTATGGACTCCACATGTGTCTTGGTTCCTCACAGCATAATAGTATCAGAGTAGCTGGACTTCTTACATGGTAGGTAAGGGGGTCCAAGTGGAAATATTCCAAGACCCAAGGCAGAAGTGGCATTACTTTTATTATCCTGCTTCAGAAATCACACATCATCCTATCAATCTTGCTCTATGGGCTGAAAGGATCAAAGCCCAAATGGATTTAAACAAATTAGGGGAAGTAGGCTTCACTTTTTGATGGAGAAGAAGCAAGATGATATTGTAGAACAGTATGCGGGTAAAAAAGACTTCTTACAGGTACCTTTAGAAAGTACAATCTTCCACAATCCCTTTGAAGTTAGGCATAGCTATGTGACATGTTCCGGTCAGTAAAATGTAAATAATGTAATTTAATTGATGATGATTGATTCTCCAGCTCATTCCTTCATAGCAAATACAAAAGCAAGTGTTAGTATGGCAAAGTCATAAGATCAAAGTTACATGGAGGTTTTCATGGAGCACAGCTATGTTAATGGGTCATCTGATTCAACAAGAGATTCTGTATGGTTAATAAATAATTGTTTTCTATTAAGCCACTACAATTTTGAGTTGCTTGCTCTTGCAGAAACATACTACACTATCATATAACTATTGCCTGCTAATATAGTCCACAGCCCAAGTAATAGAGGAAAGAGTGTGAAATCTACACAGCCTCCACAGACAAGAACAGGATGATTATTTACAAAGACAAACATCCACTAGAGCAGAGTCAAGAATTCATCCATACACATATATATACTTTTTTGAATGAACCACTTAAAACAAACTTACAGTAAGCATAACCCTTTGCCCTTAAATATGTTCTTCTCCAACTTTCTAAAGTCAAGGGGTCCTCAAAAATATTATTACACCCAAGAAATTTAATAGTGGTGCAATAAAATAAAGTCAACATTCAATTTCCTGTTTCAAAAATCTTTTCTCTTTGTTTTGTTTTTTCTTATGATCTGGGATCCAGCCATGGGCCATGACATTTTATTGTCATGTTTTTTTGGTCTTCTTCAGTTAAAAATAATATCATTCCCAACTTTTGTTTTGAAGATAAAACAAAAGCCATTAATATTTTTGAAGAGTCTTGGTCTGTTGTCTGCAGAATGTACCATTAATTGGGTTTGTCTGATTATTTCCTATAATTATACTCAAGCTAAACATCTTTGGCAAGAATTCTACATAGTTTATACTAATAGAATGTTTACCTGCCACAAAACATTCCAAAGTGTTCTACTATGTTCTCTTCCCTAAAACATGGATGCCCTCATCTTAAGCCATAAGAGGGTCTTACATCAGGAGCAGAAAACTCATAAACTGACAGGAAGCAAGATTTCTGATGACTTCTTAGATCAAAGTAGCCATATTGTTTTGAAATGAAGAGCTTCAGATAATAAAGTGAGAAAAAAAAATTATCCTCTTTTTTATTTTTGGTGCAATATAGTACATATAACTATAATATGTAGCGAGGGGTTTTTATAGTGATAGATGTGTTTGTGTGTTTGTATGTGTGTGTCCTGTGTATATGTGTGTGAGTTGGACACACACACACATATACACACATGCTAGGCAAATGTCCTTATCACTGAACTACTTCCTCAGCCCTAATTTTCATCCTCTTTGAGCCACTGGTATTTCCATTACTTTTAGCCAAACCTAATAAAACAGATGATGTAAAGAAAACTAAGTGGGAGATCTAATATAAGCAAGTCCTAAAGTTATAGGTACAGGAACCTATAAATTAGCTTATTTTTAAACCAGTTTGAGTTTGAGGCTTATTATTTTAACAGTTGTTACATGTCTAAAAAACATCTTCTCTGATGCAAAATTTATCAAATGTAGGAAGTGTGTAAGAACACAAAGAAACAGATCAAAAATTAAATCCAAATACTAATGATGTAAAGATGACTCTTGTATAATAAGTGAAAAAAAAATCCAAACAAGAAAAATTCAGGACCAATTTTCAAGAAAATAACAATTATCAATCAGCTCACTAGTCAAAATATGTTTATGTATCATCTATATTCTTATTTCGATGAAAAATAACTGGAATACATGAGATTCTGTGTATAGATAAAAATAAATTTATTATTAAACTATATCAAATTCCATAAGATAGGTAAAATGGCATTATCACTTTTTGTAGGTGTAGTAGGACATTGACAGTGAGAGAAAAAATTTTTGAGAAAGGAAAAGGACACAAAAAAGATCAACCCAGAGATATTATGAGAGAGTTAAAAGAAACCAATATTCCTGGACATTGTCTCTGAAATATTCTTGACAGGTCATCCTTTACTTTTGGTGGTTTAAGGAACTAACTCTAAAATAACAGATTAATTAGTTATTTCCCATTGGAAAGTCAAATATACTTGGAGATTTACGTCCTCAGAGACCTTATGGAGACACCAAACCTTCGAGTATATTTCTCATGAGGATCTGCTATGTAAAGAGAAGATAATATAAGCAAGTCATCAAATGCTACCTGCCTTTAGCCTAGTTATTTCTCCAAACAGAGAAACACCATTCCAACAATATCCTGGAAAACACTGAACAACATGGAATAAACCAGAGATTCTCAACTGCAAAAGGATATCAATGTGTTCACTTGTATTTCTAATATGCATCCTTAAATATGGTTATTTTGCACAGAATTTTGATTTATGTATCTATGTGTATCTTTCCATGTTAATATTTTTATGTTAAATGAGTTTTGACTTTCATTGTTATCTGTAATGAAGTTTGTATTTGTATACAGTGTGTGTATTCGACTTTAAGTGAGTCTAGCATCTGAGGATGTTAGGTTATTCTCCTGTGCTTATATTTAGAAACACAATATGTTAGTGTATGCATATGTAGAGTTTATGTGAGTGGTCTGGGGATTTGTATATGTGATATGATATAAAGGGGTGAAGTTTGAGAGTCTGTAAGATGCAGAAATAAGCAACTGAGAAAGGTCTTGTTATCTCCTTCCAGAGCATTTAAAAAAAAAAAAAAACTAGAAAGACCCTCTGGAAAATTGAACTACTTAACTGCCTTCAGGACCTTAAAAGAAATGATCTATCCAATCCCTTCTCATCCCAATGAAAACCATCTCATGGTGAAATGATAGAAAAGGAAGAGGTTGAGGCATCTGGTAACTGGAATAATAGCTGGAAAGGGGCAGGAAATGAAAGGAAGAGGTGAACATTAGACCAGAGAAAAGCCAAGTTGAGAGAAAAGAAAAACGTGAAAAAAGGAAAAGAAACAGAAAAAGCATCAGGAGGGAGAGGAACAGGAAAGAAATCCTCTTTACTTGGAATAGGTTTTTTCATGTCCTGAACACAGAACAAAGTCTGGCTTTGAGCAGAAAAACATCTACTGGGAGGGAAAATTCCATCCCCAGCCCTGCAGCAAGGCTGGGAAACAGAGAAAAGGGGGCTAGAATGATCCAACACTTCACCCAGGAGAAACCAAACCAAATTCAATGCTTCATCTGAAGGTAGGCACCATCAGGAAGAGATCAAGACAGCTGGGCTCAGAGAGACAAACATTTGCCCAGGGTTCCAAGAGTGGGCCAGGGCAGGGGCAGCTGGGGTGCCTCATTTCAAAGACACTGAAAGCCTAAAAGAAAGGGAGTCCCAGGGCTTTGATCCAATGCAGAGAGAGGTCATTTTTTACCTCGTCACAATTCTAGCGTGGGCCTGCGGTTTGGGGCTGGGCCACACCTCCTTCATCTTCTCCTTGCCCTTCTGTGGCCCCAACGCCATCCCTCACTTCTTTTGTGAGATCCAGCCTGTCCTGCAGTTGGTGTGTGGAGACACCTCACTCAATGATTTGCAGATTATCCTGGCTGCTGCCCTCATCATCCTCTGCCCCTTTGGCCTCATCTTGAGCTCCTATGGGCATATCCTGGCTACTATCTTACGGATCCCATCTGCAGCTGGCCGCCACAAGGCCTTCTCCACTTGTTCCTCCCACCTGATTGTGGTCTCCCTCTTCTACTGGCACTGCCATCTTTATCTATATTTGCCCTAAGGCCAGCTATGATTCAGTCATTGACCCTCTGCTGTCTCTCTTCTATGCTGTGATCACCCCTATCCTCAACCCCATCATCTATAGCCTGAGGAACACTGATGTCAAGGCTGCCCTAAAGAGAACCATCCAGAAAATGGGGCCTGCAGAGGTTTGACAAGGAGAGCAACAATGATGACTGTAGCCGGAACCCCTAGTCAATCTCAAAACACCGAGGAGCAAAGAAAGGGTTGGAGCAAATGAGGCATGGGTCTCACCTAGGAGAGGACCACCCTGTCAAGAAGACAGACTTAGCCTTGAAGAACTACTTGGAGTCAAGCCCCTGAAGACCCCCTTGATACTGACATAATCTAAACAAACATGAAATTCAAGAGAGAAGATCAATTTTACAAGAAGAACAATCTGACAACTAAGAGAAAAGTTACAACCCCACCAGACTGCCAAGGTAATAAAATTTTCAGCAATGATCCTTAAAGTCGTTTAACACTTTTATATTCTAGGGAAGCATTTGTTTCCTGGGTAGTACTCCTGGCTAATATGGTAGCAATATGTAATTATCCCTAATAAAATCTATCACCAGGCAAAAAACAAATCTCTTAAAAAAATTTATTGGTGCATTATAATTATATATATTAGCAAACTCTCTTGTCACATATTTAGACATGTGCACAGTATGATTTGGTCTATTTCATTCGTCAGTACTTTCAAATTGCCTCCTTTCCTCCCTTCCCAAGTCCCCTTCCTCTACTCTTTTGATCTCTCATCTATCTTCATGAGATTCCAATAACCCCTTTCCTTTTTCCATTTTTCTCTCTAGCTTACACATCTGAGAGAAAGCACTGAGACTGGCTTATTTCACTTAACATGACATTCTCAGGTTCCATCCATTTTCTTTGCAGAAGACATAATTTTGTTCCTTATGACTGAGTAGAATTCCATTGTGACTATATACCACATTTTCTTTATCATTCACCCACTGACAAACACCTAGACTGGTTCCATACTTTGGTTATTGTGTACTTTGCTGCTATAAACATAGGTAAGCATGTATCACTATAGTATGCTGATTTTAATTCTTTTAGATAAGTACTGTAGAGTGGTGTAGCTGGGTCATAGTCAATGTTCCTAGTCAAAAAGGAAATCTCCTAAGATGTGAACAAGGGCCAGAATAAAATCAATGAAGGTAAGTTCTTATGAAAATCAGCACGACACAGTGGTTAAGAGAATAGATTCTGATGTCAGATAGATTTGAATTCAATTTCTTCCAACAAGCAAATGATGCAATCTGTTTGAGCCTTAATCTCCTTATGCATAAAATTGAAATAACAATGGAGTCTATTTCTTTGTGGTTTGTGAGTATAGACTTGTAAGCACCAAGCTTAGTATCTGACACAAACTAGTATCTCAAAAACTGTCTCAACAATGAGTCAGACAGATCAACACAAAGGATAACATCCAGCTCACATTTCATTTCTTTGCTGGGGAAAGAAGAGTATTCTTTGTGTCAGTGGCACTGGGACCAATAAGACCCAAAGGAAGGTACAGAAAGAAGCTCCATACAACAAGACTATAGGAAACTGCCACACAGAACAAAGGTAAACTAGAAACAACCAGGATAATGAAGAGCAAATATAACAGCAATGAAATGCAGTAGTCAGCAACCCTCAGAACAAATAAATAATCTGAACTAGTTAATTTTAAAAAATGCCTTCAAACTTGGAATGGAACCGCCATTTGACTGAGCTCTCCCACTCCTTGTTCTATACCCAAAGAACTTAAAATCAGCACACTACAGTGATGCAGATTGTATGAATGGTGTGACTCTACATCATGTACAACCAAAGAAATGAAAAGTTGTGTTCCATTTGTGTAAAAAGATAAAATTAAATTTTAAAAATGTAAAAAGTGAAAAAATACCCTCAAGATGCAAGAATTCATTCATAATTTAAAGTATAACCCACATACTTTTTCATATACCCAACACCTTTATTTTGTGCCATTGCTCTGTTTAACACTGTGGTGAATACCAATTAAATACAGGGGGTGATTTTGCCCAGAAAGTCTTTTCTGATTGGAGAGAACACATTTATTCCTGTGAAAACTGTCAGAGAGCCACAAAAAGTAGAAATGCTGTACTCAAAACATTAAAGAGAAGGGACATAAATGGTTACTCTTCCCTTCCCAGAGAGAAAACAGAGCCTTCTCCACACTTATTTTATCAGAGTAAAACCTCAACATAATTGCTCTTCAGTACTTATCAAAACTCCCATAGATAGAAATGGCATTTAGGAAGAGTTGCCTATAGAACTGCTAAAACAATAAGCTTTTCCTCTAATCACTGAAAATCTAATCTTCAGGCTGAAGCAGACCATGGGAGAGCTGTATATTTAAAATGCATTGTTTTCACCTCCTAATTATCTCCAAGTACCCACCCTTGGTAGAAATGTTCTTGCTCACAGGTGATTTGGCATTCTGCCACTGATTTCCATTGGTTGCCATTAGGGAAGATTACAGGAAGCAACACTATGAAATTCTCAAGAGGAAAAGTTTATCCCACATCTCCATGGTAGAAATACCTGTACTTTTCTGGTCATATAATCAATAACTTTTTTCCTTACTATTTTATGGAGGCATCATCAATATATATATATAAATTGCACATACTTAAATGTAAATTTTGTGTTGACTGTGTGTGTACTATGAAACCATCAAGCAATTGTGAAAGAACATACCAGCCTCACCAAAGCTTTTCTCATGGCCTTACTTCCACACTAACCGGCATTCCTCATTCCCAACAAACTTTGATCTGATTTTCATCACAATAGTCTGCCTTTTCTAGAGTTTTATAAAGGAATCTTTCAGTCTATGTGTTAATGGAGACTGAAATGAGGACCTCACACATTTGAGACAAAGACTCTAATGCTGAACTGCATTCTCAGCCTTTTCATTTTTTTTTTTTTAAGAAGAATAAAAAGTTTATTTTGGGCTCATGGTTTCAGAGGTTCAGTTAGCCCTATCATTTTGAGACAAGGTCTTGCTAAATTGCTGAGGCTGGCCTTGAACTTGCTATCCTCCTGCTGCAGCCTCCGAGTAGCTGGGATTATAGATGCATTCCGCTGCACCCAGACTTCTTTCACTCAATATAATTTTTTGAGATTCATCCATGCTGTGGTGTACAGCAGCTCATTTCTTTTCATTTCTAAGTGATATCTTGTTGGAATATTCCACAATTTGTCCATTCACCTGTTAATAGAAATTTAGATTGTTTCCAGTTTTTTATTCTTACATATAAATCTTCTATGACATTTGTGTACAAGTTCTGTATGCTTTCATTGCTCAAATGAATAAACAGAAGTGGATGGCTGCATGCATCCATCCAGGAGGTATATGCCTAACCTTTACAAAGAAAATAATCACTTGTTCCTCTTTGTGTGACAGCGAGTAAGTTTATACCAGAATTTGCAACTTGTGTCCCAGAAATGTGCAGAATTCCTCAAACTACACTTTGAATTACTTACCTGGTTTCTGGCTCCACATTATTTTGTCTACTCTTTTTTTTCTTTCTCTACTCTCCCTCATTCTTTTTCAACATATTTATGTAAGTCACATTATAGTCTTTCTGTGACATGGCTTAGATCAAGCAAGCAAAAAAAAAAAAAATGTAGGGGTTATTGTTGAATGGAGCAAGCTCTGGGTTAAGACTAAAGACCTGGATTGCAAGCTCCACTGTTACTAAAATTTTATGTGATCTAGAAGTAAATGCCATTCATTGTCTTCTGGTTTTCAGCAACATCATAAACAGAAGGGCTGAATTAAATGAGCTGTGTTGGGTTACAGCTCCACTGGTTTATGTTTACTTCCCCAAGAAGCCTCTGCTTTTCATACCTGATTCTGTCACTGAGAACCAAAAGGAAGATTGTAATGAATGCTCTTCTACTATCCATACCAAGAGGTCTTGGACTAAATTAATCCTAATATGTATGTTCACTTGGTGCTTATGGCAAACTGCATTAGCAAGTTTCTAAATTCATAACTCTGACCCCAGCTCTAAAAGTGATGCAGACAAGTTTCTGTTTCTTTTGTTTACAGAGATTTCAGTAAAGAGCTAATATGTACATGCTCATCTGTAAAGACAAAGACACAGAGAGGAACCACTTATTAGAGGGATCTTTGGGTGATCAAGGTCCAACTCCCCACCAAAGTTGAGAGGGATCAAATAACACCTGTTCCAAATATCCAGTGTGCTTTTTGCACCATCTCTCTGGTAAATGTTCATCGTATTTATGAGCTTCACTGAGCAGCCAGCATCTAATCTAGAAAATGCAGTATCTCGGATAGGGCCATCAGCTCAGGGCCCATATAATTTTTTGAGATTCATCCATGCTGTGGTGTATAACAGCTCATTTCTTTTCATTTCTAAGTGATATCTTGTTGGAATATACCGCAATTTGTTCATTCACCTATTAATGGAGAATAGGTAAAATCGGGAAAAGGGCTTATCAGCAGAATAGTGTTAGAATGCAGTCTCCTAAGGATATGGTGGATTTGTAAATCAGGCACATGTACCAGAAACATTAACATAGCAGCCTGACTAGGTTCCTAAATTCCACTCGTAAAAACCCTAAAAGCTCCTCTCTTTGCATCATTTTTTGTTCTATCGCTTGATTTTTACTTTAGGAACTTATGAAAAGGTGTGTTAACTTAACCATTTATCATTTACAGCTCAGTGGGAGAGGTCTAGAGACAAAGCATCACAAGACCTGGACCCCAGACTGGCAGGGGGAAATGGTGAGATGCATGCCAAAGTCAAAAGAGTCTCAAAAGATGTGAAGGTAGTTAAGTCTGACTCTTCTCTGCCCCTGTAAACAATATAACTCCTTGTGGGTAGGTGGGACTTCATCTCTTCTTATGATTTCCTAAGCCTTCTGAGTTTTCCCTGGGCAATTTTATAGATTAGACAATTTTATAGATCGCCACCTATGGTTAGGGAGCATGTGAGATACACCACTCTAGCTCTACAAAACAGTTTGCATATTACAACACTATGATCATCTAGAATGGGGTGGGAACCATGGTGGTGGAGCTTGGTCTCAACTTTTAACATGTCATTATACTCTGCCTGTGGTCAACAAAAGTGATCCCTGACCAGGAGCAACAGCATCACCAGGGACTTAGAGATGCTCCTTGGGTGCTACCTCAGACCTGCTGAATCAGAAATTCTGTGGGTAAGATCCACTTTAAAAAAATCTCAAAACTGCCTTAGGCCTTACCTCCAGGAAACGTTGTCACAATGCTTGCCAGTACTATAGAGCATGCAGTTTTTCAGTTTGGCCACATGGTGGCACCAAAACTACAATAATCCTGACATTTAGCAGTAAGGAGCAGTGTTATTAGTGTGTTAGGGCCTCAGACCAGAAATTGGTTTCTCAAAGTTCAGAAATAGAAAGCCAACCTAAAAGTTTAGTAAACAATAGCTTTACACTCACCCCAAGACAGCACAGGAAAGTGTGACTGGTCTGAACAACTAATGGCCTCCTGCAAAGACAAGCTTAATTAATGACTTTCTACTTCCAGTGGCAAAACATCTCTGGCCCCACGCTCCAGGAGGTGGAGCCATTGAAATATGGGAATACCTTCTCTTCTAGGAAGTCCAATTCTCCAGGTGAGAGATTGAGAGAAAGTTGATGTTTCCACCTTCACTTTATCACTCCTGAGAACCTCTTCATGAGAAACATGAAGTGCAGAAAGGAAGCAGAGGCCATTACAGCTCCTGCCACCATCACCCTTCCTTGTTTGACTTCTACCCTGAGCCCCCAAGAAAAATAAGAAGTGCATTTTGCTTTGCTTAATTTTTATTTCTTAACACCCTGACCCCCTACCATCTCCCAGTAGAAAATCTGAACAGGTAGTTTTTCAGTGAGGGAAGGGCAGAGTACAAATATAATGAATATTCCATCCCCTAGATTCCTTAAGTTCAGAATGCCCCAACTTCATAAGTGAAAGTTGAAGGTTTAGGAAGAGAGAAGAGAGAGCAAAGTGATGAATTGATGCAAATGAGAATCCCTGAGCTGCAACAGGTCAGAGGTCATTTTGGAGGTGGGAACATAAAGGGCAAAATGTGGACCATGATGTTCAATTTTAACATAACTCATGAAATAGACCAGAGGCTCCAATAAGCCAATATGGAGTAGGAGATATAAACTCTAAAGAGGGTAAGATGAATTTGGGGTAATGAAAAAACTATAAAATAGGGGGCTTTTCCCCAGACCCATACTACTTGCTATACTTTTGCTCCATATCTTCAGCTCCTTCTTCCCTGGAGAACCAATTCTTCTGGGAGCAAAAGGAGAGACCCTGGAGAGGCAAGAAGAGAAAAGGGCTGAGCGCAAGAAACACCAGTTAGTCAGCTTCCATCCCTGGAAAGGTTATCTATAGAAAATCGACTTGAGCTCTCCTATGGCACTCCCATTCTACTTGGATCTTGTCTTCTCTTGACCAGTACCACAGAGGAAAGGTGAAGCCCAGGAGGACTGGAGTCTGGAGAGAGTCGCTCCTATGCAGCCCAAGCTGAGGGCCAGGCCAGCCCTCCAGGTGTCATCCCAGGATGCAGCTTCCATTGCAAGATGATGCTTTTCTTCTGACTGAAGCTCGCGCCGCACACTGTGCAGCCCATATGGCTTCTCACCAGTATGCGGCTTGTGGTGCCAAAGGACTTTGGAACTGCTGCTTAAGTCCTCATAGCAGCAACCCTAGCAGTAGAGGCTCTCGCCTGTGTGCTTCCTCTGTTGGCCATGAGGTGCCATTGATGGTTGAAGTTTCCCCGGTGAACCCAGCATTTGTAAGGCCCTTCCCTGGCGTGGATGCCAGTGACTGACCCGAGTGTGTCTGAGAGGAAAAGCACTTTCTGCACTGCAGTCCTTGCACCGGTAGGGGCCGCTCCCCATGTGTACCCTCAGGTGCGTGAGTACACACAGTGGGTGCAGCGGAACCGCCTGGCCGCTCACGGATGTGGACATGCTGGTGCCTGGCCAGGTCAACATTGTAGCTGAAGCTACAGTTACACTGCGGGTCCAGGAAGGGTCGCTCACATGCGTGAGTTGGTGGTGCGTCAGGTCCGAATTCCAACTCTTATGCTGATGGCACTGCGCACATTGGAAGGGCTTCCCTGCACTGTGACATCACCGGTGGCAGTTGATGTTGGGGTGGCAGTTGAGGTTGGAGCGGTAGTTGAAGGTCTTGCCGCTCAGATGGCTCTGGTAAGGTTTGAGCAGGTCTGGGGGGAAGGGATTGCCTGGGACAGTTGGTGGCCACACAAGGAATCAGCTCCTTACCCTCTGAGGTGTTTTAGCATGCCTTATCCGGATGCTTCCGGGAGGTCTCAAGCCCCATGGACATGGCTGTAGAAAGGGCCCTAGCCTCCCTTGGTAGGGTTGAGATTATAGTTATGTCATCTGCTGGGGGAAAGCAGACGCCAGAGTTAGAGATGGGTGAGAAGGGCCTAGAGTGCATATCAGATTTGTGCCCTAATGTCTTGACTACCATCAACCCATTGGTAAGTTATTCAGTATCTTTAGCCTTTTCCCTTATCTGTAAAAGAAAAGAAAAAAGGATATACTAGGTCTGTTAGGATGACTAAGTAGCTGCTTAACAAATATTTGCTGAATGGAATGCCTGAAAAGTAGAAGGATACACACATTCAAGATGTCTACAATTACTTCAAATTCAATGATCTGGCTTCTCACCAGAAACTCATACAATTCAAAAACAAAATAAATTGAGGTTATTTCCCCCTTGGATTCAGTAGGTTTAAGTGCCTAAGTCAATCTTTTTCATAATTATTTTCAGGGTTGGGGGTAACAAGGACTCCAGAATGGCTGAGTGAAGCACTTAACAAATACTTCTACCAAAGCTGTAAAGATTTGTCAAGAACAACTATGCAAGGACCCTGGAAATTGTCCAGAGGCATCCCACAAATTAGGAAGCATTCATTCCAGAACATTTCTAGAACCTCAGCAAGAACAGTTAAATGCTCCAGCATTTTAACCTGAAGTTTCTCCCATTGTCCATCTATCCAACTCTCTGTCCCCAAAGTTCTGCCAGGAAAGGACCGGCCATGAAGATCAGCAATAAAAGGGCTGACTTTAATTGGAACAGAAAGAAAATTCAACCCCAAGGAATTGTCAAAAACAATAGCATCCCAGCAGTTCGGGAGGCTGAGACAGGAGGATTGCAAGTTCAAAGCCAGCTGCAGCAATTTAGTGAGGCCCTAGTCAACTCAGTGAGACCTTGTCTGTAAATAAAACTAAAATAGGGCTGGGCGTATGGTTTAGTGGTTGAGAGCCTCTGAGTTCAATCCCCAGTATCCCCTGCCCCGCCCCCCAAAAAAAAAAAAAAACTATAGCTATCTCTGTAGTGAATAATCAGGAAAGTCCTGCATGTCTGCTAGTCAGAAACCAAAACACTGAAGAGCAACAAACCTTCAGTATAAGCAGATGTAATAGGAGGATGTAGAGAATAAGGTATCCATTGTAGGTCTGGATAAGATTCCACATATCCTTCATGATCTAAAAAGCAGTACTCCTGTGAAAGGCTATATACATTACCCAGCTACTCAACTCAGGCTGAACATGAGTTCTAACACACACAGAAAGTAAGAGCCTGGACAAACTTGCAAAATGATGGAACTTTGCATGCATTCTCTATGTCACACTGATCCATCAATAAAGGGTAGAAGACTCACTAGCTCAAGATATTTAAGCACAACCTCTAACTAATAAACTGTTTTGACCCATGAATAACCTCTAAGAAGGTTAAAGATGAAAACAAGAATTTAAAAATTCTGTGGCCAATACTGAAGGTTAAAGAGACCCCATAAAATTAGTCCAGGCAAGTTTCTGAACAATAAACAAGCAGCAGCACCAGCCATTGTTGGAGGGAATCAGAATTCAGATTTACTACTTTATCTAAAATGTCTAATAAATAACAAAAAATTATGAGAAAGGCAGACAAGTAAAAAAGTGTGACCCATATTAAGAAAATAACAATAGAAACTGCCTCTGAGGATGCCCAAATGATATTTATAAAAGCCAAAGACCTCAAAAAATATAAATATATTTTAAAAAGTAAAGGTAGAAGAATTAAAATATGATGACAAAGACTTATCAGAAAATATAAACAAGGAAATAAATCACCACAAAAAAAGCAAATGGAAATTCTGGAATTGAAAAGTATAGTGTAATGAAAAATTCACTAGAAGAGTCCTACAGCAAAGATAAAAGAAAGGATAAGCACATCTTAAGAAAGATCAATAGAAATTATCCAACTGGCACAGTAAGGAAATGAAAAATGAACAAGTCCTCAAAAATAAAGGTGGGACACCATCAAGAATACAACACACATAACAGGAAGATTAGCAAAAGAGAAAGAGAAATATTTGAAGAATAATGAGTACAAATGCAAATGTTTGATGAAAAAGAATGAATTTATGCATCCAAGAAGCTCAGTGAATTCCACTAGGATAAGCACAAATGAAACCCAGATGTAGTGGTATGTACACCAGTAATCCCAGCAACTTGGGAGGCTGAAACAGGAGGAATGCAGTTCCAGATCTGCCTGAGCAATTCAGTGAAACTTTGTCTCAAAATAAAAAAAAAATAAAAAGCATTTTGGGATGTAGCTCACTGGTAGAACACTCTTTGTGTCCAATTTCCAGTACTGAAAACATAAAAAGTGAATTCATCAGGATTAATAATTATAGACATATAAAACATATACAAACATAACTAGAGTCTCCCAAAATACATGAAGAAAAACTTGATAAAATAGAGGGGAAACAATTCAACAACGTTTAGCAAGTAAAAATATCCCCCTATCAATACTGGATAAAACAGGGCTGTGGTTGTGGCTCAGGGGTAGAGTGTTTGCATGAGGCACTGGGTTTGATCCTCAGTACCACATAAAATAAAGATATTGTGTCCACCTATAACTTAATTTTTTTTAAATACTGGATAAAATAATAAGATGAAAAAACAACAAGGATTTATAACAACACTTGACCTCACTGACAAAAAAACACTCCATAAAAGAGCAATATATATATTTTTTTTCTCAAGGGCACTTAGAGCTATAACTAAAAGTTTTCTAGAAAACATAAGAGGAAAAATTTCAGGATTTAGTTTGGGCAAATATTTCTCAGATTTGACACTAAAAGCAAGAAATGAAAAAAGAAATTGATAAGTTTGATCTTCATTCAATTTAAAACCTTTCCCCAAAACATTGAAAAACGATAAGGTAAACTACAGACTGGAATAAATGTCTACAAATTATATGTTGGGTAATTTTTATTCAAAATATAAAGAACCTCTTGCAACTTACTAACAAATGACCCAATTATAAAATGGGCCAAAGATTTGAATAGACACTTCCTTAAAGAAAATATGCAAATGGCTAAAAAGCACACAGAAAAATGCTCAGCATCATTAGTCACTAGGAAAATGAAAGCTAAAACCACAATGAGAAATTAAAGATTTCTAAATAAAACTAAAGCCATCAAGCCACTTAACACGTGCTGGCAAGAATGTGGAGAAACTGGATCCTCACACATTACTGGAAAAAATATAAAATGATGCAGCTACTTTGGAAACAGTTTGGCAGTATCTTAAAAGGTATTACTCTACTTTTTAAGAAGTGCCAAGCAAAGACAAATTCATACAAACAGCCAGTAAAATAGTAACTGCCTGAGGCCTTAGCTAAAAAATGAAAAGTAAATGCAAATGATCAAAAGATCTTTTGAGCATGATAAAAACACTTTAATATTAGATTGTTCTGATGTTTTGCAACTCTTTTAAGTTTACTAAAAATCACTGAATTGTTTACTTGAAATGGGTGAGTTTCATGATGTATAGGTTATATACTGCAACAAAATTATTTGTTATAGTTTAAATATGAGGTGTCCCTCAAAAGCTCCTGTTAATGCAGGAATATTTGATGGTGAAATGATTCAATTATGAGAGCTCCTAGTTTGAATGAACTGACTGGGTGGTATCTGGAGCCAGGGTGTATATAGCTAGAGGAGGTGGGTCCCTGGAAGAGTGCTCTGGAGGGTACATCTTTCCTATTACACCTGCACCTTGCCACCTCCCCCCCCCCGACACACACAGCCTGCTTACAGACCACACCATGAGCTGAGCAGCTTTCCTCCTCTGGGCATATGCTGTCTCTCCTTGGGCTCAGAGCAGTGAGCTTTAAATAAAATTTTCCTCCTCTAACTTGTGCTTGTAGGTGTTTTGATCACATTAACAAAAAGCTAACTAGAACACTATTTCTAAAAATTATTTCTAAGGTCCATTTTTCTTCTAACTTTTCATGACTTCAGGCAGTAAAATGTATTTATAGGACACAAGTTGTGTAGATGGTGTTTTTTGATGGGTGGATTGGCCTGGGATATGGAATGGTAAGGCAATGTCAGCTAATGATTCAGACAAACACATATAATCCAGGAATTGATGGATGCACACATAAACATTAAAAACTGATGCAATTTTTCCAGATCATCACAGTTAAAAGCAGTGATGAAGTATCTAAAGCCAGAACCTGATGCGGATTGTTTGCTCTCATACAAAGTAGGAGATAAATTCAGTTCAAACTTGGAAAAAAGATTCTTCATGGCACACTCTTTCCTACAAGTTGCACCACAGTCAGCTGTAGCTCATGTTTAACAAGGGCAGAAGTAATACAGCTTCAAATATGAAAGCTCAGCTTCTAGAGTCAGACTCACAACTCTACCACTAACTAGTTCTGTGATCTCCAGAAAGAATTGTATCCCTTTTACACCTCCTTGTCTTACCTGAAAAATAGGATTAAGATGATAATATCTAACTCATAAACTTACAAAATAGTTCCAAATTTATGAATTAATATGCTTAAGAACAATTCTTCACAGCTAGTAAATATTATACAATCTTGGCTGTTACTTTGGTTCTAAACCATGTTGAGATATGACATGCTGATAAGATATCCTGAAAAAGGCCTTGGGCCAATTTGATGTTTTCTTTAAAAGCATGATGGGTTTTGAATTCTTCTAAACCTATGAACTCTGGGAATCCCAAACAAAAATGAGGCAGAAACATATAACTATACACAGTTATTCATATAACTATAACATGCATAAATAATGACCAAAAGAACAGATCTCTTTCATAGGCAAGCAGGCAATGTCTGTGACTCTGAGTAGTTTTTGACTGTTTCAAAATAAGGTAGCATCTAGTGTATGACCTCCTCTTCCTTAGCATGAGGCACAAACACATGATGAAAGAATTCATGCACACACAAGTACCTTATAGAAGGATAATCTACATATTTACCATTCATTCATTAGGATCTCAGTTGTGTGTAGCAAATGAACCTGCCATGCTACTGCCAGTGACCAATGGGAGGCCAACAAGTGCCCAAAATACCAAGGAAACCTACTGCTATCCAGAAGCCACATCACCACATGACCTGCCAATGACAACACCAGATTATTCTGGTTCTATTGTCTCACAATAGAAGGAACTTTTTCCCAAATTTCTGCCAACTCTTACTAAATAAACTCATGTGGGCTTTAAAACACCAAGGTGTCAAAAAAATACTAAGTTTAGAATATAATGATTATGTACACTTTTTTAAAAAACTGGTCTTACTAGACACTAAATTTAAAGAGCCTCAGAAGTTGACTGAGGTTCCAGTCCTCCTCCTGTCATTCTCAAATTCTCATTTTTAAAGGCATTTTTGGCTGCATAAAAAAGATACTATTGCTAGACATATGTTAATTTTAAAAGTCTGAGGACCAGAAATTATAAAGACAAGTTGTATTTGGTTAAGTGGGATTATGGATGTTTTAATTAAATTTTTCCTTTTTTTTTTCTTTTGCAAGTTTTCTACAATGAATAAATGTCACATTTGTAATGAGAAAAATAATTTAAGTTGATAGAGCTCAGTGGTATAGAATTAAAGTAACAGCCAACATTTTATAGTATTTACTATCTGTGAGCTCAGTGGTAGATCCCTTGTCCAGTATGTAGGAGGACCATGGATTCAGTTTGGTTTTGTTCTTTGGCTCAATGTGAAAAGTCCACTGATCACAGGCTTGGGTGCTGTGGCAAGGTCAAGTTGTTCTAAAAATTTTTAAACGCTTTCTCTTCCCATCACAAATTGGTAACAAACAATTCAGAGAGTAGCACTAGCCCACAGACCACACTTTAAAAAGCACTACTTTAGTCAGGAATGTGGTGTATGCCTATAATCCCAGAGACTTGGAAGGCTGAAGTAGGAGCATTGCAAATTCAAGAACAGTCTGGGCAACTTGGTGAGGCCTTGTCTCAAAATAAAAATATAAAAGAGCTGGGGATGTAGTTAAGTGGCAAAAGGTGCCTGAGTTCCATAATAATAAAGGCCTTGTAGCTTTTCACAGGTAAAATCTCCATTGCAGTGTTTAAAAACTCCTTAGTCAAAAAATAGAACTGATCAGAAAAACATTAACCTAGGTCTGTATGAGCTCAAAAAATAAAATAGAACTTCATGATGTGGGAAAATGCAATAATAAAATAGATATTGAAAAAAGGAGGCTGGTTACCACCTGGGTTTGACTTTTCTTTGGATATCCCATCCTTTTACCTGTAACTTGCATGTGAGTCTGAAGGTATTCCCACAAGTAAGCCCCAAGGTTTTTTACATTTGAAATAGGCCTTAAATGGTGTTCATTATTCATTAGCCTCCAGGTGTTGGAGAATCACTGTCCCAGATGTAAGAATATTAGCTGTTATGGATTTGAGTCAAGTCATCTTCGTTTTGGTCTGTAGAAATCGCTTTAGTTAGTCTCTCTGGAATCCAAATTGGCTGCTGTTCTCCCTGTGGAAACACACAAACAAATCCTCGACTCCAGACAATCACTGGGTCAGGACCTTTCCATTGTCCTGTTAGAATATCCTTCCAAAGCACCTTAGGCTTATGTACACTTTTTGGACACATATGCCTTTCTGCAGCACTAAACCCTAATGAATCAAAATTTTAAAAGTTTAGAGTAAAAAGGTTATTTTCAGTTTATCTTTGGGGGATATATACCCCTTTCAAATTCCCTCTTTTTGCTTTAATAAGTACATTTTAATAGTTTGATGAGCTCTTTCAACTATGCCTTGTCCCTGTGGATTGTATGGGATTTCTGTTATATGAGTAATGCCAAATGATGAGCAAAATTGTTTAAAAGAGGTAGAAGTATAGCCAGGGGCATTATCTGTTTTTAACTGTTTTGGAATGCCTACAGTGGCAAAATTTTGTAAGCAATGAGCTAAAATATCTTCAGTTTTATTCTCTGGCATGAAGGGAGCCCATCAAAACTCCAGAATAAGTATCAACTGTAACATGCAAATATTTTAATTTTCCAAATTCTGGTCTACCAGTCTGTTTTGGTGCCAATACCATGTTGTTTTTGTTACTATTGCTCTGTAGTATAGTTTAAGGTCTGGTATAGTGATGCCACCTGCTTTACTCTTCCTGCTAAGGATTGCTTTAGCTATTCTGGGTTTCTTATTTTTCCAGATAAATTTTATGATTGCTTTTTTTATTTCTATGAGGAATATCATTGGGATTTTGATTGGAATTCCATTAAATCTGTATAATTATTTTGGTAATGTGGTCATTTTGACAATATTAATTCTGCCTATTCAAGAGCAAGGTAGATCTTTTCATCTTCTAAGGTCTTCTTTGATTTCTCTTTTAGGGTTCTGTAGTTTTCATTGTATAGATCTTTCATCTCTTTTGTTAAGTTGATTCCCTAGTATTTATTCATTTACTATTTGAGGCTATTTTAATCGGGTAGTTTTCCTCATTTTCCTCTCAGAGGATTTGTCACCAATATACAGAAATGCCTTTGATTTGTGGCTATTGATTTTATATTCTGCTACTTTGCTGAATTCATTTATTAGTTTTAGAAGTTTGCTGGTGGAACTTTTTGGGCCTTCTAGATATAGGATCTTATCATCAGCAAATAGTACTAATTTAAGTTTTTATTTTCCTATGCATATCCCTTTAATTTCTGTTATCTGTCTAATTGCTGTGGCCAGTGTTTCAAGAACTATGTTAAATAGAAGTGGTGAAATAGGTCATCACTGTCTTGTTCCAGATTTTAGAGGAAATGCCTTTAATATTTCTTCACTTAGAATGATGTTGGCCTGGGGATTAGCATAGATAGCCTTTATGATGTTGAAATATTTTTCTGTTATCTCAAGTTTTTCTAGTGTTTTGAATATGAAAGGATGCTGTATTTTGTGAAATGCTTTTCTGAATCTATTGGGATGATCATATGATTCTTATCTTTGAGTATATTGATGTGATGAATACATTTATTGATTTCCATATGTTGAGCCCACTTTCATCCCTGGGATGAGTCCTACTTGATCATGATGCACTGTCTTCTTGAGATTTTTCCATGTTCAATTTTCCAGAACCTCATTGATAATTTTTGCATCTTTGTTCATTAGAGATATTGGTCTGAAGTTTTCTTTCTTTGATGTGTCTTTGCCTGGTTTTATAATCAGTTACTCAATGCTTTTTATTCTTTGTGTGTTTATTGTAAGTTGTCACTTCCTAACTGCTTGTGAGCTTTCTGAAAATATCTCATAGTTGTAACAGGATATTTTGAATTGATAACAACTTAACTTTGATCATATTAAAAACCTCTATAATTTTACTTTGTCACTTCCTACATTTTGCATTTGGGATTTTACAATTTATACTTTATTATATTGCGTGTCCTATAATGAACTATTGTACTTATTATTGAATGATATTTATAGTAAAGACATAAGTGGTTTACATTTCAACATTATAGTGTTACAGTATGGGACTGCACAAGTAGTGTCATTAGTTGTAAAGATGTTTATTGAAAAAGAATCACAAAATGCATTTATTTTAATCATTCCCCTGTGTATAATTTGGAGTTTGAAAAAGCCATGTATTCAGTTATTATGCTATGTTACACAGATATGAGGAAATCTCTTGAATGGAGAAAACTATTGTAAAAACATTTTCTTTTATTTTTTAATCTTGATGCCCTAAATAATTTTATAAATAAATGACTGTATTCTTTATTTTATTTTTAAGTATTTAAATATTTTGCTGTCTTTCATTTGTTCTTCAGGAAAGCCTTGCTTGCTTAGGAAAATGAGAAAAGCTTTTAATTATCTTCCTTGAAAAGATAATCTTAGCATTACACATGCTTTACTTTAAAAGCACAGCACCTTTTTGCCTTCAGAGATAATATGTGCCTTTTCTTCAACATAGCTTCTCAAAAACTAACCGAAGTATGCTTTATGGTAGAGTATCCTGAACATATGTGCCAGGGACATGTGAAGTATTCTACATAAATAAAATATTTCTGTGGTTTTCTTCATCACTCTGAAAGTATTTTTTCTGATATTTTGATATATAATTCTTAGGAAGTCCAGAGTTTTCACAATCTGTACATCACTCACATTTATGAAATAAGTCATCTTCAACAGCTTAGAAAGTAGTATACACATTAAGTAGCCCAAAACAGAGTAAATAGGATAGCTGTAATCAGTCTGTGTGGTTATGTTTTTGACACAAATTTTACTGGATTTTGACCCCAGAATAAAAAAATACTTTTTCTGTGTCTAAAACTAAGGTAGACAAAGGATACCTTATGTAAAAAAAAATAATGTTTAACATCACAAAATTTATATTTCATTTGTGTGAATGTGTGTGTGCACAATTTTGATAAAAATGTAGTAGTCAGGTATCATTCAAAAATCAGTTAGTTTTAAAGGTTATTTATAATTTTTTTTTCTAAACTGAACATTCTATAATATGAATCCATTGAGAATTGGGCCAGCATTCTTCAAAGAGTGGATCTGGCTTGCAGCTGATTGTTGTTCAGAATAACATAACCAAAATAACCTCTTATTTTTCTTACAGTATTCAGTTTCTCACTGCCTATCATGTTGGATTAACAAAATATATGTTCAATTTAGATAACTACAAAGTCCTTAAGTGGTTTTCATAAATGATAAATAAATTTACGATGAGTTTTAAATTTTTAGTATGTCTTAATCCATTTAAGATATTACAAATGCCTGAGACTCTGTAATTTGTAAACAATAGCAATTTTTTTCTCATTATAAAGCTGAGAGTTCAAAGTAAGGCATCAGTACATTTAATGACTGGTAGGGACCCCAGTCTCAGTTACCAAGACAGAGATTTGTTTATTGTATTCAATGGAGGGGAGGATCACTTTGTCCTCACATTGTGGAAAGCAGAGGGCACAAAAAATCCAATTCTCTGTCAAGTCTCCTTAATCTCATTCTTAGTGGAGAAGCCCTCATGATCTTGTCATCTCTTATAGGTTTCTTAATGTGGTCCATTGGATATTAAGTTTGGATATGTGAATTTTGGAGCAGATACATTTTAAAAAGACAGTGTGATTACAATTTTAGGATTCCCTTTATCATATATATATATATATATATATATATATATATATATATATATATGTTATTTTAGTTGTTTATGGACACAATATCTTTATTTATTTATTTTTATGTTGTGCTGAGGATTGAACCTAGTTCCTCATACATGTGAGGCATGAGTTCTATCACTGAGCTTCAGTCCCAGACCTCCATTTATCTTTTAATGAATCAAATTTTGAGCACTATTTGCATTCAAATTTAAATCAATTTAAAAAAAACCTAATATTACTTGCTGAAATAATTGAGATGTTTCTCATTTCAGAAATATAAATTATTTCTTTTTCCTATTGATTTTTTTTCAGATTTCAAAGGCATTCTTGTTGTTTCAGTTCATGCACAGAAATGTTGCCAGATTGACATTCATTATGATTGTTATCATCACTTCCTTGTACTCTCACTGATTCAGAAAACATATGCTTATGGTATTTGAAAGGAACATTAACAAACTTCCATATTTTATCTCTCTGTATTAATGTTTAATGTAAATTTTAGATTAAAAACACAACACAACTTTTTTGTTAATTACGTTGGTTTTTTTAATTTTTTCTTTTTACTTTGAGTTCTGGGTTATAAATTAAGGGCTTTGAGCACAATAGGTAAATATTCTGCCATTGAGCTATACTTGCAGCTCTTATAATTCATTTTCTCTGTGTTTGTTAGTAAATAAAACAAATACACAAATATTGAACCCTGGAGCACTCTTACACTGAAGTACACCGCCAGCCCATTTTTATTTTAAGACAAAATATCCCTAAATTACAAAGGCTGGTCTTGAAGTTACAATTCTCGTTTCCCAGTCTTCCAAATAACTGAGATTACAAATCTGTGCCACTATACCCTCTACAATGTATCTTTAAAGGAACAATGGTATTTACATAAATAAAGTTTGATAAACTTAAAAGAATGATGATTCTTTGAAAACATAGAGTGCTTCACACAGAAAGTCAAATAATAGCCATGCTGCTCACATAGACTTGGGATAAACTCCCAGAGAAATAAGAAAATATTTCTTGGGTAAAGATGACAGGAAGCCCATTTGAAAATGGTGAGATGATATTTTTATAGGGTTTACATTGATCTAATGAACTTATAATTTGTATTGTTAATTTAACACACTTTATGATTTGAATATGTTAATATTCAGCACAATTTCAGTATCTAACTGAATGGAATTATTTTAATGTATTTTCAAAAAGTGCTCATAATGTTGTGTATTAGCTGAGAATAATTCTTGCCTAACATTATTATAAAGCACATAAGAAATATTATATATCTTGCAAGAAGAACATCTAACTTAGATTTATGATACTAGAATGAGTTATTAGAGAAATCCATATAAACCTACCGTGTTAAATAATTTCATTTCATGTTTACAACTGTCACTTGGGTCTGAAAATGCTCCACATCACTTTGCCTAATGCCCCTTCCATATCTTTATTCCTTAGGGTATAGATGAAGGGATTGAGTGTAGGGGTCACTACTCCAAAGAATAGAGCCATGAACTTAGGCTGGTCTCTTGAGGTGGAAGAGGGAGGCTGAAGGTACATGCTAATGCTTTGGCCATAAAATAAGAAAACTACAAATAGATGACAGGAACATGTTCCAAAGGCCTTTTTCCTTCCTTCAGAAAATTTGATTTTAAATATGGCGTGTCCAATACTAGCATAGGAGGCAAGAATTAAATATAGAGGAACAGCCACTATAAAAATGCATACCACAGAGTGTGAGCTCATTAGCCTCCTTTTCCCCACAGGCAGCCTTTATCAGAACTGGAATCTCACACAACAAGTGATCAAGTTTATTGATGCCACACAGTGGCAATTTTAATTTAACAAAAGCTTCAGAGTCCCATAATAACCATCTCATTATTAATGGCTCTTAAATCTTGCAATAATCTCCATTTACCAATTTTCTTTTTGATGACAAAAATGGGAGTATTATGGGGAGATAAGGAAGGTTGTATATGTCCCTCCACTAATTGTTGTTTGACCAGGTCATGGGCTACTTGTATCTTTTCTTTAGTCAGGGGCCACTGAGGAACCCATATTGGTCTTTCTGATTTCCAAGTAATTTTGATTGTCTCAGTGGCCCCTTCTGAAAACTCAATCCATGTCTATTTATTCCTTGATCTATTTGATTTGGTGCTGCTATACCTTGTTCTTGTTCTCCTAGTCTTTTTTTCTTTCCTAAAACCTTGTCTAGCCCTAGTAGTAGGATTGGTGTTATTTGTTAATGTCAAACCTAATTGATCTAGGGCATCTTGTCCCCATAAATTTATAGGAAGATGATCCAATTCTTATGGCTGTAAAGTTCCTTCACATCCTTCGGGATCCTTCCAATCTAATACCATTGCACTTCTATGGGGATTAGTTGCCACTCCTAGGCTTCGAAGCATTTGAGTAGCTTGTTTTAATGGTAATATTTTGGCCATTCTTGACAAGATATGATGCTAAGGTCAGCACCTGCGTCTAGTAGCCCATTAAATTCATGTCCTTGAAAATTTAGTTTTAGCATGGGGAGAGAATCTAAATTAAAAGACAGCATAGCCCAATCTACACCTGTGGGAGCCTAATCCTCTGGAACCTCTTTCTACAGTATGACTGAAAAATTTATCATGCAGGCTGGTTATTATTAATAACTGTGCTATTCTATCTCCTGCTGAAATTACTGATATGCCTCTTGGAGAACTAGCTATAATTTTTATTTCTATTTCACCTACATAATCGGGATCAATTACCCCAGGATTTATCATAAGTCATAAATAAGGACTTATTTATCATAAGTCCTTTTAGTATAGAAGAACTGTGTCCCAATAGTAAGCCTACTGTTCCTTGGGGAAGAGGTCCTTTTACTTCTGTGGGAATGATTTGAGCTCCCAACTATGGAGTTAGTACTGCTCTGGCGGAGGTGCAGATGTCCAACCCTGCACTCCCTCTGGTTTGTCTTATGAGGGATTTAATGGATAATGTGTCCTGGGCACTACCCTGATGGTGTTGCTGGGTTCCTCCATTGCCCCGTATATTTGGGGTTGTGGGCCCTGGAGCATTGGGCCCACCAGTCTGTTTTTTGGCAATGGAGCCTGATGCCTTTCTCCATGATATCGTGGGTAAACATCTGGTCCTTGTTCATTTTTTGATAATGGAATACCCTCTATGGTGGTTTGAGAATGGCCTTCATTAGCCCAATGTCTCTCTCTACGGCATCGTGGGCAAATACCTGGTATTCTATTTTTTTTTGATACCTAGTTTTGTTAAACCCTTCTCCCATGGGGCAATTCCTTTTAAAATGTCCTGTTTGTTCACAATTGCAGCATGTTTTTGTCCTGGCATCTAAAGCCTGTTGTACTGCAGCTGCCAAGACTTGTCCTTGTTCATTAATGTCTCTACATAATTTAATACATGTGCTTAAATCTTCATGTTTCCATGGTCTAATAACCTCTCTGCAGCAACGATTTGCTTGGTCACAAGCCAGTTGTTTTATTAATGGCATTGCTTGTTCTGTATCCCCAAAAACTCCGGCAGCTGTTTGAATAAGCCTATCTACAAATTCAGCGTAAGGTTCATCAGCTCTCTGTATTACCTTAGATAATTGACCTTGTAAATCTCCATGTCCTTGTAAAGTCTTCCATGCCCTAACTGCATCTGCAGCAATTTGTGCATATATAGCAGGATCATATTCAATTTGTTGCTGTTGACCCTCATAAGGTCCTTTTCCTAACAACATATCTAGATTTCTTTGAGGGTAACCAGCTGCTGCAATTCTCCTAGCTGTCTCCATGCAAAATTCCTCATTGGCAACCTTCCATAACAAATATTGTCCTCCATTTAGCACAGATTTACACATGCTAGCCCAATCTGCTGGTGTCATGTCCAAGTTGGTAATGGATTTGACCATGCTTACAGTGAAGGGTGCTTGGGTACCGTAGGTTGTTACAGCCTCCTTTAACTGCTTCACTGTTTTGAAATCTAGAGCATGGTGAATTCGCTGCCTTCTTGCCTGCTCAAGTACAGGACATGCTAATCTTTGAGGTCCTGTCTCAGGATTCCATCTATCAACAACGGTAGTTGAGGGCCACTCAGCTGTCTCCATAGGTGGAGCTGTTGGTTGAATTATGCCCTCTGGTGATAGAACGAAGTTAGTAGCAGCCTCCTGTTGTAGCTTCTGCCTGATAGCTGTTTCTCCTCTAAGCTTTCTTCCTTTAAATTTTCTTCCTCTTTCTGACTAACTGGAGAGACCTTCTCTTTTGCTTGATCTAACATATTTTCTACCATAATCTGGACCTCTAACAAGTTACTTAACACTCTTTTGGTTTGTTTTTTACTAATTTCTTAGCTACTTTAAAGATAACTCAACCCAATAAGATAACACAAAACAAAACCAAAACAGAATGAAACAAAAATGGAACAAAAAATCATTGTATCTATTTTCTCTTCCTCAGGGTCGAACAACTTCAAACATTGAGCCAGCCATTTTCCCAGTTTGCCTGAGAAATTTCTAGGGATAGGCAGTTTGAAACAAAAACAAAATAAATCAAAACCAGAACACATTGTTTTTTGAAATGGTCACCCATTCTCTCACCTTCCCTCAAGGTGAGCAATTTCACTTACCTCTGAGTTTCAGGCATTCCTCGTATGGGCCACCAAATGCTGCAGTCTGGCTGGGCACAAAATCATGAGCCACTCAAGCAGGAACAAACTTTATTTCCAAATTTCCCACCAATGCCACACATGCGACCTTCTCCTGGGACACACTCTACCAACAGGAAATCCCTCCTCTGGAATTTCCTCCTACAGCACTTCCCCAACCAATGGGAACTCTCCTGGAGTCCCTGGAGAGCTCCAAAGTAGCAGGCCTAGGCAGACAGCAGGGGTCTAATCTCCAATTGAATGCGCATCTTAAGGTAATCATTATCATCTCAATGGCTTGCGGGGGTCACCTTTCAACCAAAAATGCCATGAGTCATTCTTACTTGCCTATGGCTCTCAGCAGTGATCAAAAGACATTAGAGCCAAGAGCACACATTCTGTGCTCCCCATAATGATAAAGAAATAAAGCTGAACTATACACCCCAAATAACTGATGGTCTTCTTAGAAGTTCCCAAATTAAACAGCATCTGAGGCACAATGCTTGTGGTGTAACACATGTCTAAGAAGGAGAGGTTGGTGAGAAAGAAATACATGGGGCTGTGTAGATGAGTGTCTAACTTGGATACCAGAATGATGGTAATGTTTCCAATCATTGCCATCGGGTATGTTGTGAGAAGAATAATGAATAAAGAAACTTCTAACCACTAGCGGTGAACAAAGCCTAGTAGAATGAACTCTTCGTGGTGACATTTGTTAATCAGTGCCATCCTCTTTAGTTCATTTCACATATAGTAGGGTAGCAAAAAGTCAGAGTTACAAGAAATGGCAAACTATAATTATGCATTAGACATTCAATCATGGAAGATATTTGTGCAATACGTTGTGGGAGAAATAATATAAATGTTCAGGCAAAAGATGAACCCATTATTTTTTTCATGAAACTAAGTAAAAGACAGTTACCTTTAACAAGTAAACTAGTACTTCTGAAACTGAACTTTCTGAGAACTGGAAAAAAAACTCTCTTCTTGGGTTTTGATGAAGATAAATTAGAAAAATAAGTTACTGTGATTTGGCAACTCCAAAATAAAGGTTTTAAAATTTTATCTTACATAGAAATCAACTGAAAAAGCTATAAAAATGAAGTGTTGTGTTAGTAGATGTGACATGGTGCTGAGGAATCACGATTCATTTTCAGCAGTACTGCTGCAACTCATTACTGAAATATTAAAAAGAAAGTATTAAGCTATCCATAATAGAAGAAGGAGGAGAAAACCTGGAGCTATAAGAACCATCAGGGTAGACTTGTCCACCTGTGTACACAACTGATTATACCACAGTGAATCTCACAATCATGTATATCCACAAGACAGAAAAAAGAGAAGAAAACTAAAAGTAAATAGCAGATAGATCACTAGAGTAAAGGGAGCAGAGAGATGGAGGAGGGGAGGGAAATAGGAAATACTAGGGACAAGAGCAAATTATATTTTATGCCTTTATAATTATGTCAAAATGAATACCAATGTTACACTTAAATAATAAGAATCAGCAAAAAGGGCAAAAAAAAGGCTGGACTTGTTCAACCTCAATTAATCAGCATAATAATTATATCATCTCCATGGAAAGTAAGAAGACTTTGATGCTTTTAATGTTAAACAATCTTAGATTATACATATAAATTTTTTGGGGGGGTAGTGGGAATTGAACTCAGGGGCACTGGGCCACTGAGCCATATCCCCAGCCCTATTTTGTATTTTATTTAGAAACAGGATCTTACTGAGTTGCTTAGAGCCTCACTTTTGCTGAGGCTGGCTTTGAACTTGTGATCCTTCTGCCTTAGCCTCTGAGCTGCTGGGATTACAGGCATGCATCACCTTGCCTGGTTCAATCTTAGCTGTTATGAATTGAGGGAAAAAAATTAAATCCTTTTTTTTGTTTTTCTGCTAGTGTTTTCTCATTTGTTTTTCTTTTTCACTGGTGCATAGTAATTATATAGACCAGTGAATTTCATTATGACATTGTGGTACATGCCTATAACATAATTTGATCAATTTTATTCCCTAGTACCCTCCACCCCTTAATCTTAACCTCCTTCTTACGATTGATCCTGTTCATTTGCTCTATTGTTTTTCATTCTACTTTCATGATATATTTTTATTTTATATTATTTTATTTATGTTTCCCCAGTAACTTTCAATATAATAGAAAATGTGGTACTTGTCTTTCTAACTATGGCATATTTTGCTTAACATGGTACTTCCAAGTTCCATTCATTTTTTTTCTAAAAAAGACATAATTTTATTCCTCTTTGTGACTGAATAAAAGTTCACATTTTCTGTATCCATTATCCATTGATGGACCCCTAGGTTTGTTCCATAACTTGGCTAATGCAAATTGTGTTCCCATAAACACTGGTATGCATGTATCTCCAAAGTATGCTGGCTTGAATTCTTTCAGGTAGACACCAAGGAGTGGTATAGTGGGATTATAGGGAAGTTCTATTTTTAGCTTTTTGAGGAAACTCCATACGGATTTTTATTATAATGGCTATACTAAATTATGTTCCCATCAAAGTGTATAAATGTTCTCTTGCTCCCACATCCTCATCAGCATTTAATGTTATTTGCATTTTTGATGACTGCCATTCCAATAGGAGTGATATGGAGTCTCAGTATAATTTTTTTTTAGAATGAGTTGCTAAAGATGTTGAACAATTTTTCATATAATTGTTGGCTATTTGTCTATCTTCTTTTGAGAAATGTCTATTCAGTTAATTTGCCCATATATTGATCAGGCTATTTGCTGTTTTGACGTTAATTTTTTTGAGTTCTTGGTATATTCTGGATATTAATGCTCTGACAGAAGAGTAGTTGGAAAGATTTTTCTCTCTTTCTGTAGGCTCTCTGGTCACACTATTGTTTCCTTTGCTTTGCTGAAGCTTTTGAAGTTGATGCTGTCTTGTTTATTGAGTCTTGTTTTTTTATCTTGAGCTATAGGAGTCCTATTTAGGAAGACATTGCCTGAGCCTTTATGTTAAAATGTTTCCCCTATGTTTTCTTCTAATAGTTTCAAAGTTTCTGATTTTTATACATAGACCTTTGATCCATTTTGTGTTGAGTGGTAGAAAGTAAGAGATAGGGATCAAGTTTCATTGTTCTATATATGAATATCTATTTTTTTTTCTCAGCACAATGTGTTAAAGAGGTTATTTTTTCTCCAATGTATGTTTTTGGCACCTTTGTCAAAAATAGATAAATAATTGTGGGGGTTTGTTTCTCTGTCTTCTATTCTATCTCATTGATCAATATGTCTTTTTAATTTCATTACCATACTTTTTTGATATTAAGGCTCTGTAGTAAATTTTGAAATCAGCTATTACAATGTCTCCAGCTTTACTCTTTTTGATCATGATTTCTTTGGCTATTCTGGGTCTTTTGTTTTTTCATATGAAATTTAGGATTTTAATTCTGTGAAGAATATCATTGATAGATACTGCATTGAATCTGTAGATCATTTTTGGCAATACGGCTCTATAAACAATATTAGTTCTGCCTGTTTATGAACATGAGAGGTCTTTCTATCTTCTAGCATTTTCTTCTATATCTTTATTCAGTGTTCTGTAATTTTCCTACTGGAAGCACTTAGCTTCATTTGTTAGACCTATTGTTCAGCATTTCATTTATTTATATACTTTTGGAGCTGTTGTGAATAGAATTGTTTTCCTGATTGGAAATACCAATAGATTTGTTATTGGTATGAAGAAAAACTATTGACTTTTGTACATTGGTTTTTGTTTCCAGCTACTTTGCTGCATTTATTTTTCTGTGTTTTGGTGAAAGCGTTAAGTCTTTCCAAGTATTGTTTTTTATAAACTGCAAATAGGAATAATTGAATGTCTTTCTTTCCTTTTTGTATCTCTCCCTTTTGTTTCTTTCTCTTGCCTAGTTGCTCTGGTTAAAATTTCAAGCACAATATTGAATAGAAGTTGAGAGAGTGAGTGCACTTTCTTTTCTTGTTCCCTATTTTAAAGAAAATGCTTTCAGCTTTTTCTCATTCAGAAGGCTGTTGACTTTGGGTTCATCATAAATGCTTTTAAAATTATCTTTCTCCATTAGAATTTGAGGGAACTGAGCTACAGTGACATGTTTCTCCATGCTTACAATTGCCTGTTTATGTGTGCTATTTTATTTATTTATTTATCTGCACAGCCGCTTAGCTCACTTTGATCATTTGATATTTTATGCTAAATTTTCTCTATTTTACCCATTTTGTATGAATTTTCCTTTACTGGATTTATTAAAACAAGTTTTTATACAAATTTGGACAGTCATCAGAAACCCAGTGGTTATACAACAGCTGAAATATATTTTTAAACTCCAGGTAATTACTCCATGGAGGAAACTCAATTTCAGGCCAGGGTCTTATTTAAACTCATAAATTATTTCACATTTCCAGGACATACATGTTTCCTTGTTTCCCAGTCACTATGTGCATTGTAAGCAACAACATCAAGTACTTGATTACAGTATCACTTTGAGAAAGATAAGTATGCAATGAGGGGTTTTCAAGTGTGCTTTATGAAATCCACAATCATTTTTAGGGTGGACAATATTCATATAGGAAGCTTAGATAATACTCCAGTACAAAGTTTTGAGTCTCCTGTCTAGTTAGTTAGTGTTTAAGGACGCCACCTACTTTCATATAATTATAAAACCATCCTACGGTATGTCACATACAATTATTGAAAGCAAAGATGTGAATGTTGTCCTTTTATCATATGTTATTCTAGTGCTGAATTGTGCAATAACAAAAATTAAATAATAATTACAACCAATACTTAGTGACCCCTTTGTGTGAAACACAATAAGCTTTTCATATCCATTAAATCCCTTATCACTCACACCCAAACCTCTGATAAAGAACATTTTAGTATGTGTATTTTAGTATGTTGTTATTCACTCCTATATTCTGTTAGTAACTGGAAAATTTCTTAAGATCAAAAGGCACTCAATGCCTGAGAAAAGAGCTAGTGATATATCAAAACTATAATTTCAGTGTTTGAATATTCCATAGAAAGCACTGGTACTTTAGGGCCTGAAATAGCTGACATTATTAAAAATATTATATTTGTACAATGTGCATTTGGGAACATATCTTACCTTATGTTCTCTTTTGGGTGAAAATTCTATGGTATAGAGGGTATAGTACATAAGCATAGTATTAATAAATTAGATTCATAAGATAGACATTATAAAAATAATAATCTCCCCATATTATTAAATAATTGCACTACAAGACACCTATTATCTTTTCAATTAACACTGCTATATTCACCTTTGATATTTTTCTACCATGCACCATCTTTCAATATTTTAAAGAACATTTTAGAGTTGATGTTCTATGAATTCTATAACCAGTCTAATTATCTCTCTAATGACACTATTCATTTCAATATGCATTAGCAATTTTATTAAATTTGTAGTATTTCAAATTTTATTCATAATATTTACCTCAGTGATATTTTGTTTGTGAATTTTCATCACTCTGGTCAAAAGACAAAATTACAACAAATTTAGTTATAGATCTGGTTGGCTTCTATTTGCAATTCATGAATCAAGGCAGCCTCCATTCTACAAAATAAATTAAATTTCCTATGGGCAATAATAGGACCATGTTTTGTAAGGTGGAAACAGTGAAACAGAATGACTGAAAAAAATCTCACTTTTTAACATCAGGTGTTTTAGGTTACTTTTTGAAAGGATTGAAATAGAGCACCTCGGTAACTGACTCAAGTAGACCAGAATCTCCTTTTTTAGGAAAGCCTTGTCTGTTTGGGGATCTATCTGATTTCTTAATATTTCAGTTCAATTATGTGGCCTTTAGCATGCGTGACTCCAATTTGGTTTGATCTGATCTGTTGGAGCCTCGTGTAGAAAGTCTGGATATTTCCCTAGAGACACCATTGCAGGTGTGCCTATTCCATGTGATTTAATCTGAAATATATTTTAAGCTCTATGATTATGTTCTTATATCTCTCATCTTTTCCATATCATTCTCATGATATTTCATTATTTTTAGTTTTTGAGGTCCATGACTTTTGAATCTTCTACTTCCAGTGTTTTTTTCATCACTATTTCACTACCTGGATAAATTGTTTACCCCCTAAATTTTAAAATTACTTTAATAAAGGACCAAACTCTATTCCTTTTGACATCTCTTTAGTTTAATCTGCTCAGATTTTCATTGTTGTATATCTTGTTCATACTTCATTTTCATCAAACACAGTATTTGACTTATATTCACAGTACTTTTGACCTTTATTTATAATAAAAGATAAAGAAATTAATGTTATTTTTATATGACATCAAAACATTTGAATGAAATAAAGACAAGTGAATCCATGAAAATTTGACTATACAATATAAAGTATTTCATGTGACTTATTCCCTTGATCTAAGGAAATCTTTATACTTCATTCAAGTATTTAACATCACTCTGTTATCGAGTTTATTGATATTTAAACGCTTTAAAGTTTGGTCTAATTAAGAAGAGAAAACTAGTTATCAGAGTCACTGAAGTGATATTTCCAGTTTAAAATATCTCCCTGAAATTTGCTTTGCATATGTACATTAGGCAGTATGATCTATATATCTTCATGCCTTTACTGAGAATGTTTGACCTTTAAAGACAAGTATCTTTTAATTTACCTTATTTTTATAAATATAATTCAGTAAAAATAAATTATGAAGAAATTTATCAATATTTTTTAAACTTTCAGAGAAGGATGCAGAAGCTGAAGTACACAGTTGAGCATTTAAGAATTTGTTTCAGAATTCAGTTTTTCACTTGACTCAAGGCTGTCAAGGATAAGACAAGGATGGATTGGGAAGGCAGTAGTAGAAAGTATTACAAATGCTTTGCAGGTGTGTTATTTGTATGCTGTTTCTGAGACCTCTTGGGCATTGTTTTCACATGGGCCATTCATTTTTATTCATTTATCAACTTCCCAGATGAGTTAACAGAGAACATTCCTTGGGACAGAATTTGTAATTTAAATGCTTTTTGTGTACAATTACTTACTTAATGAACTGAGGCTGAGAGCAGGTCTCTTCTGTGGGTAAATGTGTTCTAAAATAAACTCAGTCAATTTATCAACCCCCAGGACACAAATTTGAACAGCATAAATTATCACTTTGTATCCATGAGAAATTGTTCCCATGATTCCTAATGGACACCCAAATCTGTGTATGCTCAAATTCTTTACATGAAATTCCGTATAAGTGGGATATAACCCACACAAATCCTCCTGTGTACTTTAAATTATTCATAGATTACTTATAATACCTAGCAAAGCTTAAATGCTATATGAATTGTTATACTATTATTTAGGGAATAACAATGAAGGAAAGTCTGTAAATGTTCAGTACAGAAGCAATCATGTTAGGCCTAACTGCATAGCACATGATCTACTATTGGTAGAATCTGCTGAGGAACCTGGGGGCAGGGACTGCCTCCTGTATAATTGAATAATTAAATAGCAAACAGATCTGAGCTACACTGAATAAATGATTTGGGGTATTTAAATGAGATTCTTGAATATAGTATTTTATTTATTATTCAATTATGTCAAGCAATATGTGATAACTTCTAATAATAACAATAAAAGGTACAACAATTAGGAAGAGAAAAAAATTATAAAAGTGATGTTTTCAATAAAAAGGAATAGTGATACTTAAAAACTTCAAAATATTTGATGATTTTATAACAAAAAGACTAACACACACAAAAGTGCATGTTACTCAGATATGTGGGTAAGTATTAAGATTTAAAAAAGTTAGACACATAATTCATGAATGCATTATTTTTAAAAACAATTTAAATACTTTGAAATCAGGTACAAATGGAAAGGCTTTCTTTTGACAACTGTTCCCTGGTCTGTAATCCTTCTAACTCCCTGAAGGTAATCACTTGTAGTGCATGACTGTGTGTCTTTCCAAATTACACGTGTGCTAGATATTTCCCACTCCCTCTCTCAATCCCAGATCCACTCTCTATCTCTCTATATGTTTCTACCATGTTTTGTGCTTCTAGGGGTTGACTGAATTGAATTCTTTTGTATCTGGCTTCTGGTTGGGTTTAGCTAATGGAAAACAACATTAAAGTTAGCATGTGAGAATAAAGAGAGTTTGGGGTATTTTCCCCTTTCTGTTTCTCAGCTGAAACAGATGAGGCTGCCTGTAGTTTCAGCCAAAGGTGAAACCTCCTGAAGGTGGCCATGTTAATATAGTTACTCTCTTGTTTCCAGTACCACTTCCTCCCTTTGCTTCTTCAGGTTTTTTGTTGATAACAGGCTCTCCACAATTGCTAGCTCCAGGATAGTGCATATATAATACACAGATAGAAATCCTGTTTTTTAAAAACAGTCTTTTTAAGCATCTTTTTTTGAAGACTATTTATTTATTTATTTATTTATTTATTTATTTACATTATAATTCTTAATGCACCATTATACAATAATTTATCATATATCTGATTATATATAAGGTATACTGACACCACATTTACATCTTCATATATGTATTTTGTATAAAGATTTAAGCATCTTTTATTAATTTTATTTTACTTATTAGTTATATATGACAGCAGAGTACAATTCCATTCCATATTACACAAATAGAACACAATTTTTTGTCTCTGATTGAACACAAAGTAGAGTCACATCATTTGTGTTTTTATATATGTACTTAGGGTAATGATGTCCATCTCATTCCACCTGCAAATGCCATGATTTCATTGACTTTTAATGCTGAGTATTCCATTGTGCATATATACCACAGTTTCTTTATCCATTCATATACTGACATGCATCTAGGTTGTTTTTACAATTAGCAGTTTTGTATTCTGTTGCTATAAACATTGATATTGCTGTGTCCCTGTAGTATGCTGTTTTTAAGTCCTTTGAGTATAAACCAAGGAGTGGGATAGCTGGGTCAAATGGTGATTCTATTCCTAGTTTTCCAAGGAGTCTCCATTCTGCTTCCCAGATTGACTGCACCAATTTGCAGTCCCAGCTGCAATGTTTAGAGTGTGCCCTTTTCCCCACATCTACACCAATAATTATTGTTGTTTGTATTCTTAATAGGTGCCATTCTGAATGGAGTGATATGAAATCTTAGAGTGGTTTTGATTTAGTAGTTTTGATTAGCATTTTTAGTGGTTTTGATCAGCATTTCTCTAATTGATAGAGATGCTGAACTTTTTTTCATATATTTGTTGATTGATTGTATGTCATCTTCTGAGAAATGTCTGTTCAGTTTCTTGCCCCATTTATTGATTGGATTATTTGTTTTTTGGTGTTAAGATTTTTGAGTTTTTTATATATCCTAGAGATTTTTTTTTTCATTCTTTATTTCTCTCTCCTTTTTCCTTCCTTCCTCAATCCAATTCTTTATTTTTCTTTTATTTTCTTTTACAGTGCTTTCAACCAAAATCAGAAACTTGTGCATGCTATAAAGTAACCTTTCACAGAGCTATAACCCTAGCCCTTCTACTATTACTTGTGTAGGTAATCTTTCTCTTCTTTGTCTTTCTTATCTTCTTCTATAACTCCTATAACTCCAAATTTTTCTTATTTTGTCCAATAAATCTTATAATCCTTTTTTATACCACATCATCTTCTTTTCTTTTTCTTCTATAAGTATTTTAAAATTACCTGTGTTTGAGTTCAAAGATTTGTTTTCTGGTGAATAATTATTTTGTAGATGTTTTAAATAGTACTCCTCATTTTTGTATTCCAGCTCTGGGCTTCTGTTCAAATTTCTTTATTGTTTTAATCTATTAAATTTCCTGTTCTGCTCACTTACTCTTTCTCATTTTTTGAATTTCATTTCATTCTCATTTATTTGTGCTTTCTTGAAGTTCAACCAATTCTCTTAAAGCAGATATTTTAATTATTTGTCAGGTAATTCATCTCTTTAGGGTCAGTGGCTGCCACTTTATTTTGGGATTTTTGGTGATATCATGTTTCTCTGGTTGTTCCTGCATTGATGTTGTTATAGTTAAAACAACGTCCCCAGGTTTCATAAATTGATTTCCAGACTACTCACATATAATAGAATCAAGCCTTTATTGAAGCACACTGGTGGCGACTGACCAGAACATAAAGTTATTCTCCTGATTAGCCCCAAACTATTACAGGGATGCTCTTTATAAACCTGAAAACTGCAAAAGGGACTTTTGGGGATCTAGTCAATGCAAGCAAGCCAAGTTACAGAAGCAGGAGAGTGCAGCCAGGTGGCAGGAAGCTTAACCAATCACAATAGCCCAGTCATCCCAATTACAGAAACACAGCCCTGTTATCCTATCTACAAAAACAATGCCCCATTAGGTAGTTCTGTGTTCTTAAGGGTTTCTAGATCAAAAGGAATAGAACAACTTGCCCCAGTCATGACCCTTGTATTTGGCATGGCTGTTTTATAAAATGGAGTCACCTTGGCTTGACTATTACAATGTCTAAGCTTTGAAGAAGTAGGTGTTAATTCCAGTCTTGACATACTAGTTTTGTTCAGGAATGTAAATATGTCCATAGATTTTTGGCCAGACTCTCTAATATGGTTTTTATATCCTTTGACAATTACCTTTATTATAGTGCTGTAATGGTTAATTTTAATTATCAATTTGATTGGCTTAAAAAATACCAAGGATTGAGAGGATTATGGTTGTATCAATGAGGGTGCATCTAGGAATGATTGGCATGTGGGATAGCCAACTGGAAAGAAGTTCTTCCTTAAGCATGGGCAGCACCAACCAATAGCATGATGGCTTGAATGGAATAAAGTTGGTTATACAAAGAAGCAGCAGCAGATGTAAGCTCAATTCTTCTTTAATGGGTTCTTGATTGCTGCTCTGATTGTCTGAGGATATCAGATTCTTGCTTCTTCACTTTTCCACAGTGGACTCTGACAGTGATTCTCCAGAAAGCTTAGATCTCAGGTTAGAGTAGCACCATTGATCCCTCTTGTTCTGGGGCTTCAGTCTCTTGGACTGTGCTGCTACTGGTTTTCCCAGGTCTCCAGGCTACAGACTGCCATTGTGAACTATCCAGCTTCTGGTCACATAAGCCAACCTAATAAATCCCCTTTTTATAATTATACTTCCTGTTCATTCTGTTCCTCTTGAGAAGCCTGACAAATACATGCTGGATTGGAATATTTTGGTCTTTGGAGCTGTTGTAACTCAGGGGTGTACCTGAAGGCTATGGTCCCAAGGCTCCCATTGCACTAGAGTATATCTGAGAACCACAACAATTGAGGCCTGTCTGCCATGAAAATTTCACAAAAGTACCAATGTCCTGTATTCTGTCAGCAGGGTTTTTACCTAGAGAGTGAATCTCCCTCCCAGTGGCTACATTTCCCACCTGGTGTTGGAGGCAATATGAAGACTGAGCCTATGGTCAGGGGCAATGATTGTCTGTTTGGTCTAGAATTTTACTTGGTTGGTTCAGTGTTGAGTTGTAAATAAAAGTCTATGCTTACTTTCCTTTCCTTTCTTCAAATAGATGGTATGTCTCTCTGTATTCTTCTGTGTGGGGATGAGGAAATAGAGACATGGGTAATGTAAAATAATCTTTCCTGCTATCTTCAATCTAGCGTCTTCTTATTATATAATAATCAGGTACTGTGATCTCTCACCTCTTTTTCTTAGTTCTTGTTAAATTTTACATTAGAATCATCACAAAACTTTATGTTTAAACTTTACATTCCTGCAGAAGAACAATTATTGATAAATCTTATCACCTTGTTCTACCTCCCTTTTAGAAAATGCTTTTCTTGATATTTACTTCTTGAAAAAAAAATTATACCTTATATTCATTTCTGTATATATGAAATATAACCACTATCAATGTCTCATATTTTTCTCAGAGTACTTATATTTTATAAAATTTCCAAGTCAATGTACTATATTAATTTCTCACAAATTCTGTTTCTTTTACACTTATTTAATATTTCTTAAGTTGTAGATGAACACAATACCTTTATTTAGGTATTTTTATGTGGTGCTGAGGATCAAACCCAGTGCCTCACACATGCTAGGCAAGTGCTCTACCCCTGAGCCACAACCTCAGCCCTTCTTTTACATTTTTAACACACATATTTAACAAAAAATTAGGTATTTTTCTATTTAAAAACAACTTTTAATTTTACTTCATATGGTCTTAAATTCAGGGTTGTACATAATGTTAGTATTTAAAGTCCTATAAGTTTTTATCACATGAAAGAATACACATTCTTTAATATTACAATTACTTTGGGTACCTGGTGGTTTGACATATATCTCATTTTCAATTTTAAGAATTTGTAATTTTTAGCTTAAAATTTATTGAATTATTTTTGATTTTGGAAACATAATCTTAAATATCTATTGTTTTGTTTTTGTACTGGGGATTGAATTCAGGGTCACTCAACTGCTGAGCTATATCTCCAGCCCTATTTTGTATTTTATTTAGACACAGGGTCTCACTGAGTTTCTAAGTATCTACTGTTGCTGAGGCTGGCTTTGAACTCTCATCATCCTTCTGCCTCAGCCTCCCAAGCACTGGGATTACTTGTATGCACCATCATACCCAGTAATCCATTGTATTTTTAAATAGATTACTATAAATTGAAAAGAATTGATTTTTTGGTAATTAATGTAATTCCAAGACATTATGTTGTTATAACAATATCATGCAATATTGTCTTCCTCTTTAAAATTAAAAAAAAATACCAATGATCTAATAGAAACAAAATTTATGCATGAGGAAAGATTTGGATATTCTGACACCTACTATGACCTGAATGAATCCAGAAGACACTATACTAAATACGGTATGATTTCACCTGTATGAGTTAACTAAGGCAGTCATTCACAGAGATAAAAATCAAAATAGTGGTTGTCAGAGTTTGGAGGTGGGAATTGGATTTATTGTTTAATTGGTATGGAGATGCAGGTTGTGAAGATCAAAAGATTTCTGGAGATGCATGATGGTTATGGTTGCACAAGGGGAATCTACTTCTGAAGTATATGTCAAAAAAAGTAAAATGATAAATGTTATGTGTACTTTACCACATTAAAAAATAAAATAATATTTAAAGGGAACAAAGTGAAAGGTAAAGTGAGTAAACCTGTACCCCCAAATAATAAAAGAAATGCTTTCAATTTTCATTCCTAATATAAACTATAAGAGCTCAAGAATCAATGAGGTACTTTGTTATATATCAACTGTGGTTTATACTTTCCTTGAAGATTTTTTGAAACATTAGATAAGGTTTCAAATACAAAATATTGTCAAATATTCACTAACTCACAGCAACCTTTTCCTATTTTTGTGTTGTCTTTCTCATATGTCTCCTTTATTAGTTGTTTCCCTAAGATAATGATATATTCTTGTGCAAAGGTAGTATGTATTCCAATTATTGCCATCGGACCTTGAAAAATAACAGCAATTTTTCATTTGTTGAGTGTATGTCACATAAACAGGAACTGAGTTTGAAAAATTTTTGATTGTTGGAAAGCATATAGTGTTCACACAGAATACAGAGTGCAGCCAGGCTGTGAACACAGACCTTGGCCAATCTTACAGAGTGAGGACAATGTTTTTCAGTTGAATGGATGGGAAGCCCACTGATGAATGGTTACCATGGAATTGCTATGATGACTAGTGTGAACTAATCAGTTTATATTCCTAAATTTAAAACTACTAAATGAAATTACTATTTCACCATGTATGTTCCATAACAGAACCATTATAATATGTTTCCAGAGTGCCACAGATGCATATTACACAGATGCATATTAGCTAACATGATTGTGAAGAATGTGACAAATATTCTTTGGAAGAAGAATATGTAACATGAGCTGGAATTATAAGATAAAATGAGCTATTAAAGAGAACCAAGTAAATAAACTCTAATTTTGAAAATGTTTCATTTGATTTACCAAGTATTACCTGGAACTAAAAATGCTTCTCAACAGCTTGCCTAGTGCCAACTTCACATCCTTATTTCTCAGGGTACAGATGAAGGAGTTGAGTGTAGGAGTCAACAATCCATAGAACAGAGCCATAAACTTGGGTTGTTCCCTTGCGATGGAAGAAGCGGGCTGAAGGTATATGATAATGGCTGCATCATAACATAAAAGAACTACAATAAGATGTCCCAAATGCCTTTTTAACTTCCTTCAGAAGATTTGATCTTAAATATACTATGCCCAATATTAGCATAGGAGGCAAGAATTAGGCACTGTGGAACAGTTATTACAAAAATGCATGCCACATTGAGTGAAAGCTCATTATTTTTCTTTTCCCCAGAGGCAGTCCTTATCAGAACTGGAATCTCACAAAACAAGTGATCCAGTTTATTGATGCCACACAGTGGCAACTGTAATATAAGAGTGACCTCAAAAACTCCATAAGTAATTCCACTCATTAACAAAATTAACCCTAATAGAACACAGATGCACTAATTCATGATGAGGATGCAATGCAGAGGTCTGCAGAAGGACACATCATGGTCTAAAGACATAAGAGCCAGAAGAAGAAATTCTGTGTCTCTCACTGTGCTGAAAAAATAAACCTGAACTGCACACTCCACATAGCTGATGGTCTTCTTAGAGCTTCCCAGTTAAAGAGCAGCTGAGGCACAATGTTTGTAGTTAAACAGATGTCCAGGAAGCAGATGTTGGTGAGGAAGAAATAAATGGGGCTATGAAGATGAGAGTCTAACTTGGACACCAGAATGATGGCAGTTTCCCATCAATGGGGTATGCTAAGAGAAGAATAACAAATAATGGAAGCTCTAGCTATGGATGGTCAGCAAAACCTTTTGGGTGGCTTTCATTAATTAGTGCCATTCTCTTCAAAATTTTTCACCTATAGTAAGGAATTTGTTTTAAAAAGTGTAGAATTATAAAATGATAAAGCACAATTAGGCATTGACTATACACAAATCTGAGATGGCATGCAAAATCTTGTTAGGCAAATAGTATAAGTGTAATAAGTATAAGTGTAAATTAAAAGCAGCTACATTCAGAAAACATACATATTATTCTGTAACTGAATTTTTTCTCATATTTAATAAAGGTAACAATAGTTATTTCCTTTAATTCTGATGAGGATTCAATGGCAAGTTCAAAGCAATAGTTTTCAATCTTCTACTGGCATAAATATCGTCAGAATAGTTTGTTTACATTAAGTTTATAGGTTCTTCTTTTTATTTATTTTTATTGTTTACTTATATATGACAGCTCAATGAATTACAATTCTTACTACACATATAGAGCAGATTTTTCATATTTCTGGTTGTATAAAAGTTTGTAGGTTCTTATTAACTGATGAAAGAGCTCTGTCATGGGATGCTTGTATAAGATGGTTTCTTTTCAGATACACTGCTGCAAAGCATTACGGAAATGTTAAGAAAAGGAAAGGTACTGAGGTTTCAGTAGTTGAGGAAGAACAGGGAAAAAATCTGGAGCAATGGAAATTGTCAATATAGTATTTTCCCAATCAAACTAAGTAGTATAATAGTTGCTACAAAGTATCGTGACTACATTGGATAATACAAAGTAGTGTAATTTCCTTGGAATAGTTAGAAGACCTTCTGTTGAATGTAATTGTTAGCTTTTCAGAATTGAGCAAGAAGTTCAAACACTTTTGGCAGTAGTTTCTGTACCTATAAACTGAGATAGTAAAATTACAACATAAGCGTCCTGTTGTTTAAAAATTTATTTTGTAAAGTTTTCTTCCATAACTCTTTCTGTCAAACATAGGCATTTGATCTCTTGTATTAAATTTTATTTAATATATCCTTTGTGTGTTTTTCATTATAAACTGAGCTTAGCATCCTGCTGTAATATATCAGCATACAATTGATATATTGAATAATTATCAGTGGTCAATTTAATGTATATACAGCTAAAAATATGTTTTTGAACTAAACACAACTGCTGTCAGGAGAAAAATCAATATCCCACTTTAAGCTCAGATACATTTTCAGATTCTCCAGTTATTTTACATTTTCAGGATATATATATATATATACATATCTACATATCTACATATATTTGTTTCTCAGCTATATGGCACATAGAAAATAATTGAATTGATAGATGAGTAAAGCAATATTTTGAGAAATGTAAATGAGGTAATGAAGGTATTGTTTGTATATTAATTTTTATATATTTTAATTTGTATATACTTTAAATTTATGTATAAAAACAGACATACATATACATTTATCTATCTGTATTATATAGTGTATACCATTAAATCCACTCTATTCTATAAGATTCAGAGCTCTCAGATGGGAATTTAAGACACTGTACTATTGACAAAAATCTGAGGTATTTTCCCTTTACCATGCTTTGTAGTATGACACAAAACTATTCAGAGCCAAGACATCAACATGACCCTTGGATTAAATGCTATCATAGTTCATAAATGTGCAGGAGAAATAATAAAATAATAATAATGCCAGGTGCTCCTTAATGAGACTGGTGGACCAAATACTCCAATAAGCTTTTTTAAAAGAAATCTTAGTAACCATATTTCTGGGCATTGTTAAAGCTTTATTCTTACAGTGTACTAATAACTAAAAGATTTTAAAGAAAGCATATGTCCAAAAAGTATGTTTCTTGAATGTGTTTTGTTTATACCCTTTTGGTTTTTTTTTTATTGAAGCTTGAACCCTGGGCCACTCTACCACTGTGTTTTATTCTCAGCTATTATTATTATTATTATTATTATTATTATTATTATTATTATTATTATTATTATTATTTACATGCTCAGGCTGGCCTTGAATTTGCAATTCTCCTACCGTGGCATCAGAGTAGCTGGGATTATGGCCTGTGCTGCCACCACACCCAGCTTTCTTTTTTCTTTATTTGAATTGACATTAAAGATGTTATTGTCTACAGAGAATTTAGAAATATACTTCATCCCAAATTTTTATTCAGTTAAAATTGTGTGTCATATTAAATATGAAATAAACTTGGTTAAATTTTATTCTTATGAAATATATTTTTATGAAAATTACTATCTAACCATATTATTAAGTAATTATACTGTTAGAGTCTTCTTGTGTATTTATTTGGCTTAATTTCATAATTTTCTACCCTGAACCACACTTTAATCTTTAACAAACAATTTTATATTTTATTCTCCAAAATTTTTATATAACTTAGTACATCTATTTCTAAAGAAAACAATCCATTAATTATGCTTTGAGTGAGTTTATTAAATTTTTATTATTTAAAATCTTGTTGCTGTTATTTACCTTAAATGTAGTTCATAATGAATGAACAATTCCCCATAGTGCCTTCATTTATCTCTTTCCTTGAACATAGCAGAGACAGTGTAAGTCAATTTCATTTACTATGAAGTATATTTGAGCTCTTTAAATTTAACCTTAGATCATATCTTTTCTATGTTATGCTCACATTTTATTATCACTTGGATTCTATCTACATTAGATGATTTTTCCATTCCTATCTCATTACTCTTGAATGCTTAAAGTAAGGTTGGCAAATTGCCATACTATTCATGTTGACATCTTCTTTGCAACTTCCCACACATTTTCAGGCTAGTATATTATTCATAATTCATTTTCATAACACATAGTATCTCATCTATAATTTTAGCACTTTTTGGCATCATTGGGAGGAAAAGATCAGAAGAAAGAATCAGTCATCTTCACCTCATACCAAAACATCTTATTGAAAGGTGTAGAAAAGTCAATCCATGAAATTTGATCATTTAATAAAAAAAAGAATTCACATTTTATACTCACCTGATTGAATGAAGACTTCATATTTCATTCAAGTATTTCTGTCAGAAAAGCTCTTTATAAAACTTAAATGCTTTCAGTATTGTTTAAAGTGAGAGACTAAGATATACATTACAAAGTGATATCTAGTTGTTCCTCAGCCACTGACCTAGGTTTTTTTTTTTTTTTTTTTTTAAGAATTTAGGAAAGTCTCTCTTGAACTGAAATATACTCTGCCCTTTATATGTATAGTAGGCTTTACTGTCTGCACACATTCCTACCTGAATGAGTAGGCCATAAGAACAAGTATTTTTACTCAACTTATTTTGATAAATTTCCTACAGTAAAAGAGTAATGAAAAAGTGCACTTGAGTTTTTTGCTCTTTCAGAAAAAGCAAGGAATATATCCACACATATTCATTTAGAATTAGCTTCAGAACTGTCAGTGTTTCAGGTGATACAAAAAGCAGAGGTTAGGGAGGTAACAGTGTAAAACTCATACAATGGTTGCAATCATGTTATTTGTATGCTTTTCTTGAGACTCTTGGGCATTGTTTTCAAATAAGCCATTAATGTACACTTATCCCTGATGAATTTGAAGAGAAAGTTTCTGGGGATAGAATTCTCTATAGAAAAGCTTCTTATGTAAAATGCACTGGAATTGGGAACAAGTCTCTTTTTAGATGTGTTTTACAATAAACTCATTCAATTTCTCAACACTCTTAATTTTAATTTTAAATAAGATGCAATAAATAGATAAGTTGATAAATAAATAGTATATAATAAGACCAGAGCTTGTTTGAAAGAATGCTTCTGGAAAATTTAAACAAGAGTTCTTTGAACATGTTACTTAATTATCAGAATATGTTATTTCTAGTCATAACAATAAAGGCACTCCAAATTGGGTTTAGTTAATACAGAGGAACAGTTCCAGGAATAGAAGTCAAGTGATGCTTAAAAACTTTAAAATATTTAATGTTTTTACAATGAAAAGATTAAATGACAATCTGTCTTTTTATTTTTGTCTCTTTATTTCTTTGCCTCTGCGTACACAAACACAAAAACATACACACACTATTAGTTAAATATGCAAGTAACATTAAGATGCAAAAATTAGATACATAATGCATGAGTAGACTGTTTTGTGAAAAATTTAACTATATAAAATTGCAGGTAACCACTACTACTATATGTGTATTTTTCCATATTATGCATTTGTTTGATATTTTTTACTGTCTCCTTTGTTTTAAATCCAATATATATATACCAATATATATCTTTTATTAGAAAAGAAAATAACAACATGTTTAATTGTACATCTAGTTGTTTTATTTCCTGATTCATTAATCACTACAACTTTAATTACAAAAAGAAAGAATTAAAGGGAAAAAAAAGAGAGAAAAGGAGCTCCTACTGGGCAATGGCAGAATACAGGACTTTGTAAATTGAAGACAAGGAAATAGACAATAGAAAAAGTTGATTGTGTATACCATAACACTTCAAGTAGCCTTTTCAGTGTTAAAGAAGAGGAATCATATTTATTATACTGACACAGGTAGACTGGAATCACTTCTTTCAGGAAAATCTGGTCTGGTTTATAAATGCTGGAATATGGGCAGACCCAGAAGCTATTCAGCCCAATAATCAGGTACACAAAAATGTCACAGTTGAGCTGTGCACAGGGAGCATAGACTTAAATACCTCCATGAAAAAGTGGCATAAACTCAGACTTGGAACTTAGATCTATGAATTCCAGGCTGAAACCAACATATGCATCTGGCAGATGCCAACTGTGAGATTTAAAGTAAGTCTAGCAATTCAGGACAATCGGTGGCATGGAGAATTTCCTGCACAGAGACCATTTGGCTGGGGGCAATACAGATCAGAGATGCCAGAGAAAGCCAGAACCTCCTTTCCCTCCTTCATTGAACCTGTAGCCAACCAATGGCATAAAACCAGTGGCAGGGGAAACCGAAAGTAGCATTGTGACATCAAAATTCCCCTTGAGAAGCTAAACGAAACAAAACAAAACACAAAACAAAACAACCACTTCCATATCAGTATACTGAAAAACAGAACCTGAGAAGGACTCCCTCTTCCCATGGAGGTGTCCTGTGGAGAGCAGTGGGATACAGTCCTTGAAGCACATTGGCTAATTAACATCCCCAAATCTGCCTCATGAAAAGCCCCTGGGGGAAATAACACACAAAATCTCTGTATCATTGCAGCAACTAATCATGAAGATCCCCAAGACAATACTCAGGGAATTAAGCTGCCAGCCTCTTCCATAGCTCCTCAAACCATCCTCATCATGCCTAGCTGAATTTATTTTTTAATGGTACAAAGTTTCAGTTTGCACAGATCAAAATATTTCTGGATAATATAGTGGTAATACTTGTATAATGAGAATCTACTTAGTGCTGCTAAGGTGTGCATCCTACAAAATGTAAAATACTAAATGTTTTGTTTTGTATACTTTACCACAATTGACACATGAAATAATTTTAAATTCAAAAAAGTTAAAGAAATAACAACAACAACAAAATCCCATAAAAGAATGATAAAGAGAAAGGCTCTTAAATTCCACTTCTGACATAAAATATACATACTAAAGAATTAATGTGCCATATTTTATTACTGCCAATATTGGTTTATACTTACTTAGATGGGTTTTTGAAAAATGAGATAATATTTCAAATATAAAGTGTGTAAAATATTCACAAATTTGTGGCAACTTTTTCAAATATTATAATTGTCTTTCTAGTATATCTCCTTTAGTTTTGTATTCTCCCAGAAAGTGATATATTTCAGTATAATTCTACCACATGTTCCAGTTTCTGACAAATGCTCTTGGAAGATAACTTTATTTATTTAGGGCAACATAGTTTTTTTTCCAGAAACATATTCTTGAAGGTGAATTTTAGTGCTTTTTGCATTGTATATTGTATATAACTCACTTTCAGGAGAAATTCAGAAAGGTAATAACCTAGAAGAGGCATGATGGACAACAAAAACAAATACACAAAAAGTTAGGAAAAATGGAAGTGATAAGATATTGTGGTTGGTATGAGATTTGATGATGGTTTTAAGGGAAGTATATAGTGTGTTGTTTGAAAAGGAAGTGTTATGGGCAAGTCGTATGTGAAATCAAACAAAACCTCAGCAGTTATTTGAGTTCCCTGTCTGTGCAAAATAAATAAATCTCAGTATGTACAAGAAATTGAGATCTCAAGTTCAATAGACAAATATTGATACAATGAAAAAAAGTTTTAAAAAAATTATGATGTTGATCGAAATGAAAATAGAGAAGTTTAGATTTTAGTTTGTGGAGTGAATTCTTAAATGGCTATTTAAACATCCTCTACCCAATGAAGTGTGTTTTTGCATTTATGTGTATTATATGACCAAGGGAAAAAAATATTTACCTCTCAGATTAGATCAGGGCAACAGTTATCTCTGTTTCTATCTAGTGTGTTTTCTTCCAACAAAATCTGACATTTTCTTACCATTTCTAAAATTCTCCTGCCAACCCAATTGAGTCTTCTCTGGCACTCCTCTAAGGCCTTGGAATTCTGAATGTAACAGTTTGGAAAGATACAGTTTGAATTTATATTAGTCAAGGACATATTTTGTATCAGAATCTTAGTGCAAATTTATTTTGATCATCCCTCTTAGAATAAGATGGGCTGCTAATAACTGGCAGTTTTATCCTATGCAGCTGTGATATCTGTAGTGATGAAAAATGTATTTCTAAAACATCTTTGACTTTTACTTCTATGAAGCCTCTAAATGGGTGTGTGCATTTTAAAATTTTTATTAATTCTTATTTTATTTTTTAATGTTCACATTTTTACCTGTTAACATTATTTCCTGTTCTTTAGGAAAGTCATGATTGCTTGGGACAATGAGAAAAATATTGGATGATCCTCCTTGCAAAAGCAATCTCAAGAGTGCTCATGCTTTATACCAAGGGTGGAGCACATTTTCAACTTCAGATAACATATATGCATTTCTGTTGAAAGAAATGAAGTTAATTAAGGTATCCTTCATTCTGGAATAAACTGAATGTAATTAACTCTGGAGATGTGAAGACATGAATTCCAAATAAAGTATTTCTGTGTGTTGTTGTCACCACTTCTCTATAGGTATTATTTATTCTCAGATGCTTATTTCTTTTAAGAGGTCCTGATTTCTCAAAGTAGAAATAATATTCACAATTTTGTCATGAATAATCTCCACAGGCCATGATTACTAAATTGCATTCACTCAGGACAGAGGATAACTTAAGAAACTAGACAGAACAACCGTTACCAGTCTTTTATTTTTAAGAGAGAGAGAGAGAGAGAGAGAGAGAGAGAGAGAGAGAGAGAGAGAGAGAATATCTTTTTTTGTAGATGGGCACAACACAATGCATTTATTTTTTTAATGTGGTACTGAGAATCGAACCTGGGTCATGTCCATGCTAAGCGAGTGCTCTACCGCTAAGCCACAATCCTAGCCCCTGTTACCAGTCTTTCTAGCTGTGCTTTTGACAAAAATTATTCTGTATTATTTTCATTAAAGTAAAGATATTGTATTTTACTGTATGTATGACTAAGTCAGACAAATGATACCTTAACTAATAAAATTGTTAAAAGATATTATTTAACATCAAAGGATACTTATTTCTCTGAGTGCTTTGTGTGCAAGCACAAAATTGAAAACCTTTTTCTGACAACAATTCAGCCCCTAGCCAGAAATGGGGCAATATTTAAAATTATTACATTTTTCCCCTATTTAATCTATCAATGTTCAACACTGAACCAGCAATGGTTGTTCTGTTATTTTTAAAGACTATGATTGAGTTACAATTGATTCTTGCTCATGATAATATGTGACTTTTCGCTAGTGATTTGTTTCATTTTGATCAGACCAGAAGACATGCCAGAAAATTCCAAAAGATCCCTTAATTTCCCTGCAGTGCACACAGTATAACAAAGAGAGTTAAGTCCGATTCATTCCACTTTCTTTCCACCATAGATTCCTTTTGCAATTGCTATATAGAAATATTGTCAAGTTGTAGTTCATTAACATTATCTCTCATTCATTAAGAAGACTCATGCTTATAATATTTTAAAATAATTTTAAGAAATTTATCTCTTTATTCTATTCATTTTAATATTAAAATATGAATTCTTAATTTCCACATAGAAAATACAGTGTAGTTATTCATTAAGGAAGAACTATAATGCATTTGAAAAGCCTTATGTAAAATAATGACTTTGATTTAAAGGAAATAAAAAGCTTATTTATTCTAAATTAAATATGTGAATGCTAGTCTAATAATGATCAAATTACTCTAAATGACAAATTCTGGTGAGAAAGAGTTTGCATAAACTTATAGCCATACCAGTGGAATATAATAGAAAACACAAAGCAAGCCCCCACAAATGCCGAAAGGCACCAAAACATAAATTGGAGAAAATATAGCCTCTTCAGCAAATGGTGCTGGGAAAGCTGAAAATCCATATGCAGTAAAATGAAATTTAACCCCTATCTCTCACTGTGCACAAAATTCAACTCAAAGTGGATCAAAGACCTAGGTATTTGATCAGAAACTCTGCATCTACTAGAAGGAAAAGTAGTCCTAACTCTTCAACATGTCAGCTTAGGAAATTACTTCCTCAACATGACTCCTCCAGTGCAAGGAAAAAATATAGAATTAATAAATGGGTTGAGTGTGGTGGTATACACCTGTAATCCCAGTTGCTTCAGAGGTTCCAGCAGGAGGATAGTGAGTTCAAAGCCAGTCTCAGAAACAGTGTGGTGCTAAGCAAGTCAGTGAGACCCTTTCTCTAAAAGATAAAATATAAAAAAGGGCTGGGAATGTAGCTCAGTGGTTGAGTGTCCTTGAGTTCAATCCCTGTTATGCCTCCCCATGCACACCAAAAAGAATAAATGCGATGGTATCAAACCAAAAGCCTTTTGCACAGCAAAGGAGACAGTCCATAGCATGAAGAGAGAACCTACATAATTGGGAAAAATCTTCGTCATTGGCACCTCAGATATAGCATCAATCTCCAGGATATATAAAGAACACAAAAAACATTAATACCAAAACAAAAAAAAACCCACAAATAAGCAAGCAAAGGAAATAAACAGACACTTTGCAAAAGAAGAAATATGAACAGTCAACAAATATATGAAAAATATTTAATATCTGTAGCAATTAAAGAAGCGCAAAGTAAAACTACACTGAGACTCTACCTCATTCCAACCAGAGTGACAATGATCAAGAATAGAATTTAAGATAAATTTTGGCAAGAATGTGGGGAAAAGGGTACACTCATATATTATTGGTGGGACTGAAAATTGGTGCAATCATTCTGGAAAGCAGTACAGAGATTCCTCAGAAACCTAGAAATGGAACCATCCTTTGATCCAGTTATTCCATGCTTTGGTATATTCCCAAAGGAGTTAAAATCAGCATACTACAATAAAAAAGATAAATCAATGTTTATATAGCAGCATAATTCACAATAGATAAGCTATGGAGCCAACTTAGATGCACACCAAGAGATAAAGGGATAAAGAAATTGTGCTATATATACACAATGGAATATTCCTCAACCATAAAGAATAATGCCTTTATGACATTTGCTGATAAATTGTGAGAGAGCTGGAGACAATGCTAAGTGAAATAAGCCAGCTCCTACAATTCAGAACTTGAATGTTCTCTCTGATATGTGAATTCTAACCCACAAGAAGGAAGGGTGGAAAATAGAATTTCATTGGATTAGAGAAAGGAGAATGAAAGAAAGGGAGGTGGGATGGAAATGGGAAAGACAGTGGAATGAATCTGACATAACTTTCTTTTTTTAAATAATTTTTATTGTTGGTTGTTCAAAACATTACATAGTTCTTGATATATCATATTTCACACTTTGATTCAAGTGGGATATGAACTCCCATTTTTACCCCGTATACAGATTGCAGAATCACATCAGTTGCACATCCATTGATTTACATATTGCCATACTAGTGTCTGTTGTATTCTGCTGCCTTTCCTATCCTCTACTATGCCCCCTCCCCGCTTCCCTCCCCTCTTCTCTCTATACCACCTGTACTGTAATTCATTTCTCCCCGTTATATTTTTCCCCCTTTCCCCTCACTTCCTCTTGTATGTAATTTTGTATATCCCTGAGGGTCTCCTTCCATTTCCATGCAATTTCCCTTCTCTCTCCCTTTCCCTCCCACCTCTCATCCCTGTTTAATGTTAATCTTCTTCTCATGTTCTTTGTCCCTACTCTATTCTTAATTACTCTCCTTATATCAAAGAAGATATTTGGCATTTGTTTTTAAGGGATTGGCTAGCTTCACTTAGCATAATCTGCTCTAATGCCATCCATTTCCCTGCAAATTCTATGATTTTGTCATTTTTTAATGCAGGGTAATACTCCATTGTGTATAAATGCCACATTATTTTTATCCATTCGTCTATTGAAGGGCATCTAGGTTGGTTCCACAGTCTTGCTATTGTGAATTGTGCTGCTATGAACATGGATGTAGCAGTGTCCCTATAGTGTGCTTTTTTTACGTCTTTAGGGAATACACTGAGAAGGAATAGCTGGGTCAAATGGTGGTTCCATTCCCAGCTTTCCAAGAAATCTCCATACTGCTTTCCAAATTAGCTGCACCAATTTGCAGTCCCACCAGCAATGTACAAGTGTACCCTTTTCCCCACATCCTCGCCAGCACTTGTTGTTGTTTGACTTCCTAATGGCTGCCAATCTTACTGGAGTGAGATGGTATCTTAGGGTGGTTTTGATTTGCATTTCTCTGACTGCTAGAGATGGTGAGCACTTTTTCATGTACTTGTTGATTGATTGTATGTCCTCATCTGAGAAATGTCTGTTCAGGTCCTTCGCCCATTTGTTGATTGGGTTATTTGTTATCTTATTGTCTAATGTTTTACTTCTTTGTATATTCTGGATATTAGGGCTCTATCTGAAGTGTGAGGAGTAAAGATTTCTTCCCAGGATGTAGGCTCCCTATTTACCTCTCTTATTGTTTCTTTTGCTGAGAAAAAACTTTTTAGTTTGAGTAAGTCCCATTTGTTGATTCTAGTTATTAACTCTTGTGCTATGGGTGTCCTATTGAGGAATTTGGAGCCCGACACCACAGTATGTAGATTATAGCCAACTTTTTCTTCTATCAGATGCCATGTCTCTGATTTGATATCCAGTTCCTTGATCCACTTTGAGTTAACTTTTGTGCATGGTGAGAGAAAGGGATTCAATTTCATTTTGTTGCATATGGATTTCCAGTTTTCCCAGCACCATTTGTTGAAGATGCTATCCTTCCTCCATTGCATACTTTTAGCCTCTTTATCAAATATAAGATAGTTGTACTTTTTTGGATTGGTTTCTGTGTCCTCTATTCTGTGCCATTGGTCCACCCGCCTATTTTGGTACCAGTACCATGCTGTTTTTGTTACTATTGCTCTGTAGTATAGTTTGAAGTCTGGTATAGCTATGCCGCCTGATTTACACTTCCTGCTTAGCATTGTTTTTGCTATTCTGGGTCCTTTATTTTTCCATATGAATTTCATGATTGCTTTCACTATTTCTACAAGAAACGCCATTGGGATTTTGACTGGCATTACATTAAACCTATAGAGAACTTTTGGTAATATCGCCATTTTGATGATGTTAGTTCTGCCTATCCATGAACAGGGTATATTTTTCCATCTTCTAAGATCTTCTTCTATTTCTCTCTTTAGGGTTCTGTAGTTTTCATTGTATAAGTCTTTCACCTCTTTTGTTAGGTTGATTCCCAAGTATTTTATTTTTTTTTTGAGGATATTGTGAATGGAGTGGTTGTCCTCATTTCCATTTCAGAGGATTTGTCCCTGATATACAGGAATGCCTTTGATTTATGCCTGTTGATTTTATATCCTGCCACTTTGCTGAATTCATTTATTAGCTCTAATAGTTTCTTTGTAGACCCTTTTGCGTCTGCTAGGTATAGAATCATGTCATCTGCAAGTAGTGATAATTTGAGTTCTACTTTTCCTATTTTTATGCCTTTAATTTCTTTTTTCTGTCTAGTTGCTCTGGCCCATGATTTGAGATCTATGTTGAACAGAAGTGGTGAGAGAGGGCATCCCTGTCTAGTTCCAGATTTTAGAGGGAATGCCTTCAGTTTTTCTCCATTCAGAATGATGCTAGTCTGAGGCTTAGCATAGATTGCTTTTACAATATTGAGGTATGTTCCTGTTATCCCTAGGTTTTCTAGAGTTTTGAACATAAAGGGATGCTGTGCTTTGTCGAATGCTTTTTCCGCATCTATCGAGATGATCATCTGGTTCTTATTTTTAAGCCTATTGATGTGGTGAATAACATTTATTGATTTCCGTATATTGAACCAACCTTGCATCCCAGGGATAAATCCTACCTGATCATGGTGCACTATTTTTTTGATATGTTTTTGTATCCGGTTCGCCAGAATTTTTTTGAGGATTTTTGCATGTAGGTTCATTAGAGATATTGGTCTGTAGTTTACTTTCTTTGAAGTGTCTTTGTCTGGTTTAGGAATCAGGGTGATGTTGGCCTCGTAGAATGAATTTGAAAGTTCTCCCTCTTTTTCTATTTCCTGAAATAGCTTGAAAAGTATTGGTATTATTTCCTCTTTAAAGGTTTTGTAAAACTCCACTGTATAACCATCCAGTCCTGGGCTCTTCTTAGTTGGTAGTTTTTGATGGTTTCTTCTATTTCCTCAATTGATATTGGTCTGTTTAGGTTGTCAATATCCTCCTGACTCAATCTGGGCAGATCATTTGACTTAAGAAATTTATCGATGCCTTCACTCTCTTATATTTTATTGGAGTATAAGGATTCAAAATAATTTCTGATAATCTTCTGTATTTCTGAAGTGTCTGTTGTTATATTGCCTTTTTCATCCCGTATGCTAGTAATTTGATTTCTCTCTCTTCTTCTCTTTGTTAGCTTGGCTAAGGGTCTGTCGATTTTATTTATTTTTTCAAAGAACCAACTTTTAGTTTTGTCAATTTTTTCAATTGTTTCTTTGTTTCGATTTCATTAATTTCAGCTCTGATTTTAATTATTTCTTGCCTTCTACTTCTTTTGCTGTTGTTTTGCTCTTTTTTTCTAGGATTTTGAGATGAAGTATTAGATCATTTATTTGTTGTGTTTTTCTTTTTTTAAGGAATGAACTCCAAGCAATAAATTTTCGTCTTAGAACTGCTTTCAATGTGTCCCATAGATTCCGATATGTTGTGTCTGTGTTTTCATTTATCTCTAAGAATTTTTAAATTTCCTCCTTGATGTCTTGTATAACCCATTGATCATTCTGTAACCTATTGTTCATTCTCCAAGTGATGCATGATTTTTCCTTACTTCTTTTAACATTGATTTTCAATTTTATTCCATTATGATCAGATAAGATGCATGGTATTATCTCTACTCCTTTATATTGTCTAAGAGTTGCCCTGTAACATAATATATGATCTATTTTTGAGAAGGATCCATGTGCTGCTGAGAAAAAAGTGTAACTGCTTGATGTTGGGTTGTATATTCTATATATGTCAATTAAGTCTAGGTTATTAATTATGTTATTGATTTATATAGTTTCCCTATTCAACTTTTGTTTGGAAGATCTGTCCAGTGGTGAGAGAGGTGTGTTGAAGTCTCCCATGATTATTGTATGGTGGTCTATTAGACTCTTGAACTTGAGAAGAGTTTGTTTGATGAACATAGCTGCATCATTGTTTGGGGCATATATATTTATGATTGTTATGTCTTGTTGGTGTATGGTTCCCTTGAGCAGTATGTAGTGTCCCTCTTTATCCCTTTTGATTAACTTTGGCTTGAAATCTATTTTATTTGATATGAGTATGGACACTCCTGCTTGTTTCCAAAGTCCATATGAGTGATATGATTTTTCCCAACCTTTCACCTTCAGTCTATGTATGTCTTTTCCTATCAAATGCGTCTCCTGAAGGCAGCATATTTTTGGGTCTTCTTTTGTGATCCATTCTACTAGCCTGTGTCTCTTAATTGGTGAGTTTAAGCCATTAGCATTTAGGGTTATTATTGAGCAATGGGTTGTTCTTCCAGCCATATTTCTTTATTTATGTTACTAAACATGGTTTGTTTTCCTCTTTGATTATCCCCCCCTTTACTGTACTACCTCCCGCTGTTGGTTTTCATTGTTATTTTCCATTTCCTCTTCCTGTAATATTTTGCCAAGGATGTTATGAAGAGATGGTTTTCTAGCTGCAAATTCTTTTAACTTTTGTTTATCATGGAAGGTTTTAATTTCATCTTCCATCCTATAGCTTAATTTCGCTGGATACACAATTCTTGTTTGGAACCCATTTTCTTTCAGTGTTTGAAATATGTTATTCCAGGATCTTCTAGCTTTCAGAGTCTGTGTTGAAAGATCAGCTGTTATCCTGATTGGTTTAGCCCTAAATGTAATCTGCTTCCTTTCTCTTGTAGCTTTTAAAATTCTCTCCTTATTCTGTATGTTGGGCATCTTCATTATAATGTGTCTAGGTGTGGATCTCTTATCATTTTGCACATTCGGCGTCCTGTAGGCTTCTAGGATTTGGGATTTTTTCTCATTCTTCAAGTCTGGGAAGTTTTCTCATATTATTTCATTGAATATATTGCTCATTCCTTTGGTTTGGACCTCTATACCTTCCTGTATCCCAATGACTCTTAAGTTTGTTCCCTTTATGTTATCCCATATTTCTTGAATGTTCTGCTCATGGTTTCTTAACAGTCTTGCTGAGCTGTCTATGTTCTTCTCCAGTTGAAATATTTTGTCTTCATTGTCTGATGTTCTATCTTCTAAGTGGTAGTATTCTCAATTGAGTTTTTAAGTTGGTTAATTGCTTCCTGCATTTCTAGGATTTCTGTTTGTTTGTTTTTTATAACCTCTATCTCCCTGTATAATTGATCTTTTGCTTCTTGGATTTGTTTATGTAATTCATTGTCGAAGTGGTCTTTCATTGTCGAATTTTGCTGTCTAATGTCTTCCTTGAGACTCCAGATCATCTGAAGCATGTATATCCTGAATTCTTTATCTGACATTTCATCTGCTGCAGATATTACCTCTTCTAAAGTTGAATTGACCTGCATTGCTTGTGGTCCTTTCTTTCCTTGTCTTTTCATACTGATCACGTTTCTTTCTGCTTGGTGAAACTGTTGTGTTATTGATTTTTTCCCTATATATTTATATTGCTCTTGTATAGTTGCAAAGTCTCCCTCGCAGGCTTTGGCGGTGGTTCTGCCCCTCCTCCAATTGGGGTAATGTGCCTACCACCCCAGCCGGCCGCTCAGCCTGTACTTTCGGTGGGCCTGTTCTTTCGGTGGTTGCAGGTCCGCCTACCTTGCAGGCACCAGCAGCGGCTCAGACCCTCTGCAGGCCGCTGGGCCTGTTCTTCCGCTGGCTCGCAGGTCCGTCTACCTTGCAGGCGCGAGCAACAGCTCTGGCCCTCCGCTGGCCGCTAGGCCTGTTCTGTCTTTCGGTTGCAGGTCTGTCTACCTAGCGGGCGCTGGTGGCGGCTCTGCCCCTCCCTCAACCAGGGCGATGTGTCTGGCAGGCCACTGGGCCTGTTCTGTTGGTGGTCATGGTTCTGCCTACCTTGCAGGCACATGGAGCAGCTGTGCCCCTCTGCGGGTGGCTTGGCCTGACCTGCCAGTGGGTGGCAGGTGCACCTACCTTGCAGGCGCGGGGTGGCTCTGCCACTCTGCATGTTTCTGGGCTTGATCTAAAGTTGAGTCACAGATCTGCCTACCTTGCAGGCGCGCGGCGGCTCTGCCCCTCCCCTAACTGGGGCAATGTGTCTGGCGGGCTGCTGGGCCTGTTCTGTCGGTGGTCATGGTTCCGCCTACCTTGCAGGCGCGTGGAGCAGCTGTGCCCCTCCGCGTGTTGCTGGGCCTGACCTGTCGGTGGGTGGCAGGTGCACCTACCTTGCAGGCGCCGGGATGGCTCTGCCGCTCCGTGGGTTGCTGGGCCTGATCTGCTGGTGAGTCACAGGTCTGCCTACCTTGCAGGCCGCGGTGGCTCTGCCCCTCCCCTAACCCGGGCGATGTGTCTGGCGGGCCGCTGGGCCTGTTCTGTCGGTGTTCGTGGTTCCGCCTACCTTGCAGTCTCATGAGGCAGATGTGCCCCTCCGCAGGTTGCTGGGCCTGACCTGCCGGTGGGTCACAGGTCCTCCTACCTTGCAGGCTGGGGGGGCGTGGCTCTGCCACTCTGCGGATTGCTGTGCCTCCTGACATAACTTTCTTATGTACATATATGAATACACCACAATGAATCTACCCATAGTGTACATCCACAAGACTTGGAATTTAATTAGAATAAAATATATTCCATACTGTGGGAGGCCATCCTCACACTTGATTCGAGTTACCTCCCTGGCTGGGTGAGAAGCGCTTAGACACAACTTTGTGTCCAGAGCTTTCCCCAACCTTCTCAGGTCTGATGGCTTGTCCATGTGGAGGTGTGCCTGGCCACAATCCCTGAAGACCCAATTGTCTCACCTGACCTTGGAACACAGCCCCCCCTTAATCTTCATTGGATAGAATTTTCCCCAGAATTTTTTGTTCCCTAATAAAAGTCCACTGCCTGGCGTGTTCTCTCTCTCACTAGCTTCTTCAGTAAACCTCGCTACTCTAATATGTAGCTTGAGGCTGGGGATATAAGAAGCTGTCCTGGAGCTGGTTTAAAGGTAATTAGAGTCCATATCTTTAATTCAAACTCCCTTTGGATTTCTCACATAGACGAACCTTCACCTATGAAGCCTGTGCTGGCCGCAGGCTAAACCATACTTCATAAATATACCAAAATGGTTTCCTCTGTCATGTATAACTAATAAAAAGAAAAAAAAACATTTTTGGCCATAAAACAAAAATTATATATAAAAATTCTTTATAAAATACATTGTTGGAGGCACTAGATAAGCAGTTATAACAAACTAGGGAAATCTTTTCATTAGGTTTCAGATGTTATAGCAATCTTAGTTTTAGGTCTAGTGAAGGCCAGAGCTCTGCTAATTTTAGCAATACATTCCAAAAGATTTATCTAAAAGTAATATATATATATATATATATATATATATATATATATTAAATCAGATACAGATTTGAAAGAAATTTGCTGATAAAAGTACTAAGACACTTCCTAAAAATGTTCATTCTTTTCCTACAATATTCTCCTGCTGCACAACATTTCACTCAGCCCTAATCAGTGTCTAGAATCTTTATTAGATGAGTCTTCTTCAGAGAATTTCAGTTTCACAAAAATAATAGCATCAACATAAATTGAGCTTGATAAATTAATGAAACTCATGATTGTTTGAAGAAATAGAGTCTTTCACAGAGAACTCACAGTGTGCACACAGAAATGGCTGAATCTTACAGAGAATGACAAAATATTTCTCAGGTGAACTGATAGGAAGTCCATTAATGAATGGTTGGCATAATGTTGTTATCATGTCTAATCAGTTTATACTACAGTTTATCTTGCTAATTTTAAACTACTAAACAATGTTCTTATTTCACCTTGTATGACTAGAATAGAACCATTTAAAAATGTACTACAGGTAGAGAGACACTATGGTGTTTATTAGATGAATATCATTCTTGCTTAGGAATATGTCCCCAAGGCCTTTTTCCTTCAGAAGATTTAACCTTAAGTATGGCATATTGAATACTAGCATAGAAAGAAAGAATTAAACACAGAGGAACAGTTACTAAAAATATGCAAAGTAAAGATAGTGAGAGTTCAATATCCTCCTTTTTACCACAGGCAGTCTTCATCAGAATTGGCATCTCTCAAAACAAGTGATCCAGTTTATTGATGCCACACAGTGGCAACTGCAATGTGAGAGTGACCTCTACAACAGAATATGTAATTCCACTCAGCCATACAATGGACATGGATAGGATAAGAATATATTGATTAATGATATAATGTAGTGAAGAGGCCTACAGATGGCCATATAGCAATCAAAAGATATAAGAGTCCCAAGAAGACATTCTGTGGCTCCCACTGTCGCTAAAAAAAAATAAACCTGAATTGCACACTCCACATAGCTGATGATCTTCTTAGAACTTCCCAGGTTAAACAGCAACTGAGGCACAATGCTTGTGGTTAAACAGATGTTCACAAAGGAGAGGTTGGTGAGGAAAAAATACATGTGGCTATGAAGATGAGAGTCTAACTTGGACACCAGAATGATGGCAATTTCCCACCAAGGCCATGGGGTATGCTAAGAGAAGAATAACAAATAGTGGAAGATCTAGCCAAGGATGGTCAGCAAAGCCTAGTAGGAGAAAAACTTCAGGGTGGCTTTCATTAATTAGTGCCATTATCTTCAATGTGTTTCTCGTATAGTAAGTAAGTGGCTAAAAAAAAAAAGTATAGAGTTATAAAAAAATGAAAAAAAAAACATACTTGTGCATTGACCTCTACAAATTGTAGATTGGAAGCAAAAGCTATGTGGCAAATGATATAAATATTCTGGCAGCAGGTGACCAAATTTTCTTTTATGACAGTACAAAGTAAAAGTATTTACTTTCAACATGTATAATAATTATTCTGGAAATGAGTATCTTCTTCTTAATAAGCCAGACAATAGCTATTTGTTTGAATTCTTATAAGGAATAAATAAAAAATAGGAGTGACTGTGTTTTATAATATCCAAGACAATAGTTTTCAGACTTGTACTGGTAAACCAGGTAGTTTGTTTATTTGAGGATTATAGGTTTCTCTCTCCTGGTGTCTGATAGAGTTGATATGGCATCAGGTAATAAAATTAGATGGTTTATTGTCAGACACACTGTTGTAAGACATTACAGGAATGTCAAAAAAAATCATGTAATTAGGTTATAGTTGTTGTGGAAGAAGGAGATCTAGAGCTATGGAAATTAATACATTCTTGTCCATTGTGAGTAGTTGGTCCAAAAATCATATTACTTTTTTAGATATTAAGTACAATTTGGATTGAAACAATGGTCTCTTTACTCTTTAGAATTGAGCAAGAAGTTCAAACACTTTAGCATTAGATTTTTTGTTTACATTTGAATCAGATTATAATTTCTCTTTTTATTGAGTGTACAGGTTGCAGAATCATATTGTTCATGCAGTCACATATATACACACAGTAATAATAATGTATGTTTCATTCTACTATCTTTCCTAACCCCCCATCCTCTTCCCTCCCCTCCCATCACTTCTCTCTACCTCATCTAAAATAACACTATTCCTTTTTTTTTTCTTTAACTACAAATTGAAAGCTATTTCAGATTTACAAAGTTTAAGAATCTTTATTCATTTGTACTTTTTTCTTCATAGCTACTTTGTTAAAATTTGGGGCATTTGGTCTTTTAATTTAAAGGTGAGTTAGTATATCCATATGTAGGGATTCCCATTATAAATTCAGTATGAGTTTGAAAAATTATTAGAAATTGATTGTGTACAACTACAAATACATTTATGATCTACACATAACTTCTATAAGGTAATATGTTGACATTTTTGTTTTGGTCTAAGAAGTTAATTCAAACTTGCTAATTATTTCCCATTTTAAGTACATACATGTTTAAAAGTCACATGGACAATAAAAAAGTTCTTTTGCTGAGTAATTCAGTATTTTGTGTAAGGTAAATGGGATAATGAATTTTTAAATTTATATTATTCTTTTCTTTAGCTATGAGGATGTATTTCATAAAATCCACACTCTTCTCTAAAATGAGGAATATTCAGAAGTGCAATAAAGGCAGCATCTCTGTGATAAAGTTTTGAGGTACTCTTTCCATCCCTTTGTTTTAAGTGTATCAGTTTAAGTTCTGAGGATTATAAGTAACAGTTTTTCCTTCTCAGTTTCATTAAGTCCTCAAAGCCATCCTTTGTACTATAATATCAAAACTACTCAGAATCAACATGTGAATGTTGCCCTTTGATTAGATGAATTTCTAGCAATAATAAAACCATAATAATTCCATATAATCCAAACATTGCCTCTATGCTCAAAATTTTAATGTTATTATTACAACATTAAATCATTTAGCATCCACTTTAGGATTTATAACAAAGGAAATGTTAGCATCCTCATTTCAGGACACTGTTATAATGTATTCATTCTTTTTTTTTTTGGTATCAGAAATTGAACTTGGGGGTACGTGACCACTGAGCCACATCCTCAGCTCTATTTTGTATTTTATTTAGAGACAAAGTCTCACTGAGTTGCTTAGTGTCTTGCCATTGCTGAGGCTAGCTTTTGAACCCTCCTGTCTCAGCCTCCAGGTCTGATGGGATTACAGGTGTGGCCACCTTGCTGGTCCTGTTAGTCATTCTTAAAGTACACAATAACTGGGAGTTCTGAATACTAAAGGGCATTGAATGCCTTAAAAGAGGTAGTGATATACTGAGACCATAAACTCAAGAGTTTCAACACTTCAAATAAAGCATGATTACATTTACAACATGTATATTTTGGAATATGTTTCCCCTACACTTTTGAGTTTGATATTATGCAAGTGTTATATATGCATGGAGAATTTAGAAATTATCTTGGCCCAAATTGTTAGTCAGATAAAACTCTATGTCATATATGAGCATGGTCAGAATTATTTAGACTGTTAAAAATTTCTAAACTAACTGTATTATTAAATAATTGTACTATAATACTCTTTTTACTTATATAGTGAATATACATACATTCATATTTTTCATAAATGTTGAAAAGAATTAACATTTTTATTGTTAATAGGCATAGTTATTGTACATATACATAGTATACAGTGTGACATTTCAATACCTGCATACAGTGTGTTGTGATCACATTGGAGTAATTGGCATATCATTCAACTCAGGAAAGATTGCAAGATTTACATTTTTATATTTTTCTGCCCTGAATTATACTTGTATTTTATTTTTTAATTTTTTTAAATTATTTTTTAATTTTTTTCATCTTTCATACATTTGATTCAAGTGAGTTATGCATTTTATAAACAATAATTCTAGATTTGATCTTCCAGAATATCTTTTATAATTAATTAATCTAACTCTAAGTGAAATAATACCACTAGTATGCTTTGAGGAAATTTATTAAATCACCTTCAAGGTAAATGGTGATTACCCATAGTTCCTGAATTTCTTTGGATATTTCCCTAAAGGTACCAGAAAAATTGTGACTAGCCAATTTTATTTACTCAGAAATATATTTAAGCTTTTAAAATTTATTTTTAGATATTATGCTGTTCATGTTCTGCTCTTATTCCACTATCTTTTGGATTCCATCTGCCATTTGGATCTTTTACTTCAAGTGATTTTCCTTTCCTATTTCATTACATGGTAATCTATTTACTCATGAATGTTGGAAGTCAGGTTGGTAAACTGCCAGACTCTATGTGTGTTAATTTTTTTTTCATTTCCCTTACATTTTCAGGCTACTGAATCTTATTTATACGTTATTTTTATCACATATGTTATCTTATCTATACTTAACACCACTTTTTAGTTTTACAAGGAGGAAAAGAATACAAGCAGAAATTAGTCACTTTCATCTGATGCCAAAATATCTCATGGAAAAGTGTAAGGTGAATTCATGAAATTTTGATCATATAATAGGAAAATATGATTCATGTTTTATGTGCACATGATTTAATAAAAGCTTTATACTTCATTTGAGAATATCTATCAAGAATACTCATTATGAAACATAAATGCTATTTTAATATTGTTAAAGCGAGACTGAGAGAGATTAATTATAAAGTGAAATCTAGTTGTTCCTAGGGCCACTGACCTAGGTATTTCCAAAGTTTAGAAAGGGCTACCAGATACAAAATGCACTGTCTTTCATATGCATATTAGCACTAAGATCTACACACATTCCAACCTTCCCTTGAAAATACATGGCCAATTAAACAAGTGTTTTTACTCACTTTGTTTTATATATATCCTTCCATAAAAAAGAACAGTGAAGCATTTTAAGCTTTCCAACTTTCAGATGCAGACCAAAAAACTATAGCCCTCACATGTATATTTAGAGCTAGCTTCAAAACTGTTAGTGTTTCAGTTGATATAGGGTACAAGAGAGAAAAACAACTAGATTAGAAAGTTAATTGATGTAATGCTTTGTACATGCTATTTATATGCTTTCCTTGAGACTCTTGGACAGTTTACAAAGAAGTCATTAATTTTAGGTTTATCCCAGAGGAATTAGCAGAGCAAATTTCTGGGGACAGAGCTCTCTAAGAAAATGCTTATTAAATACAATTAGTTACTATTGAACTGAAGTCAGAGCCAAATGTCTTTGTAATATGTGCTCTGAAATAAAAACATATGATTTCCCAATATATAAAATATAAATTTTGAATAAGATGCAATTAATAACAAATGAATAAATAAATGATATAACAGTATATTGTTAGAGTACAACTTTTTTTAAAAAATTCTTCTGGGAAATTTAACAAGAAACTATTGAATATTCTACTTCATTAATTCTCAGATATGTCACACATTCTTTAATTATTTTCTAGTTTAAACAGAAAAGTGGCTCAAAATAAAACTTTGGGTAAATAAAAAGCAAATATTCCAATTGTTAACAGGTCATATCTCCCCTCAGTTCTCATTTCCATGAGAAAGATTTTGATCTAGAGATCCAATCAAATAAGCAAAAAGAGTTTTAAAATTAAAATGGAAGTATGATCCACATGGAGTGAACCACTTCCCAGACAGAACATGGCTTTGGGTTTTCAATGTTATAGGTTTATATTTGGTCTGCCTACCTCTGTCCTCAAGCCAAATACTTAAAGTATTTGGTATAGTTACTGTGGTCTGTGCCATGTATCAGTATGTCTGCATTGGTTTTGCAGTATGGTTGGTTCCCATAAAGTGTGAGACATCATATTAGGTAAAATAAGCCATCCATGGAAAGGCAAGTACTACAGGAGATCTCTGAGATATGTGAAGCCTAGAAAGGTTGATCTCATAAAAGTAGATGGTAAAATTGCAGTTACCATCTACTAGTAAAATGGTAAAATAGATGGTAAAATTGCAGTGTGGTGGTTTGACAGGGTTGTGGGCATGTTGGTCAAAGGATGTGGGGACAAGTGCATCGAGTACTGCATACATGACATGTGTTAAGAATGTCTGAGTGGCAGGCCATTCCCCTTGTGCTAGGAGCATGAGCAGCAGGCTGCTTACCCTGTAGGCACAGCCCTGGGCATGAGGCCATATGTTGCAGTCCCTATGCTTGCTCCATGGCCCACTCTTCAATTGGTCACTGCAAAGACAGTTAGCAGACATTGCATTGGTGGCTGCCTGTAATCTGCTTATCTACTGCCCAAGTATATATCCATGGTAATTGCACAATAAAATCAGACCTGCTTTCTGCTTGGTCTCTGGAGGTCTTGATTAGCAACTCCACTGCCACACTCTCCTCTACCCTGTTCTGTGGACCTCCTGACTGGATGAGAGAAAGTTTATGCAGCTGGCACCTGAGCAGGGACCTGAGCTAAGCCTATAAGACAGTGTGTGGCCCCTCACAGAGCAGTGGGGAAGGGGAAGTGTGGATGGGGAACCTACCGAGTTCCACCAAAGACTCACAGTTGCAAGTGATGTATACTCTCTTAGCTACTAGAGGTTTAATCCTGAATAAGAGAGAAACCCAGAAGTTTTGAGATTTTGTGATTGATACCAGTCCATGGATAAGTGCTGCTGATGTTTTTGATCCCAGGATATGGGACAAGATAAAGGCAAATGCACAGCAAGCTGAAGTGAGACAGGGGTATACTTTACCACTACTTTTTTTTCCTATTGTGATGGCCATTCAGCAAAGGTTAGGGGACCCTGCAACAGACCATTGTCATATAATGATGGTCCTGAGGGAAGATGAGGCTGTGAAAGACAGGCAAAGAAAAAAAGCAGGGGCGACAATCTACCCCAAATCAAGCAACTGCAGCAGGCACAGGAAGGAGGGGTTGAGAATCTACTTCAAAGCAAGCAACTACAACAGGTGCAGGAGGGAGAGAGCAGGAAATAATACTGCTAATCTTCATAGTACAGGAAGATGTGACTTCTACTGACAGGCAAAGATATGTCTTTCCCTGAGTCATTGGCAACTGCTTCCTTATGAGGCAATGCCAAAGCCAGCAAGGGACTATGACAGCTTAGAGATGACAAGGCCACCAGACAGGCCCAAGCCATGGTCTCCCAGAAACCCATTCCAGGAGGCCAGAGATCCTTTTGAAGATCTATGTAAGATACTAGGTGAAAATTGGGGTGAGGGAATACAAGCTTTCCCAGACAACATGGCCCCCACACCACAGTGCCCTGACACTTGGTATATATATGCATTGGGTACCCTGAGGGGGTTAAAGAAGGCAGTAAAAGAAGATGGGTCCCATGGGCCATTTGCAGAGCTCTCAGTCTTGAATTTAATTGCCCTCGAGACTGGAAAGACCTAGCCAAAGTTGCTCTTTATCCTACAACAGTTTTTAAGTGAAAGGCATTTTTCTATAATGAATGTGAATAGCAGGGTGATGTAACCACACCACAAATGTTAACCTGCCAGCTGAATGCTTACAGGGAGAGGGAATCTACAGTTCCTCAGTGGTACAGGATACAGGCTCACCAAATTATTTTGATCAGATGTGGCTGTGTGCTCTGAGAGCCTGGAGGAAGTTACCAGCTGGAGGAGGTATAGTTTCTATACAGAGCTTAAGGTAGAAAGCTACTCAGGACTTGCCACAGACTATTGACAGAGTAAACAAGGTGGTAGAAGGGAAGGTGTCTCATGAAGGAACCAGGATGGCCCTAGCCAAGGAATTGATCTGGTGCAGACTAAATATGGAACACAGAGCAGTAGTGGCACCAGTATGCAATGGCACACAGGATGACTGGAGTTTGGCCAACCAGGATATAGGGACACAAGCAGCTCAAGCCTCTCTGCTGGCCTCAAGCATGGAAGTTGCACAAAAGCAAGACTAAGGAGGCTTGCAAATAGCTAGTCAGGGACTGAAAAAAATGTATAACTTTTCTCCCCATTGGCCATTTACAACGTGTTGGAGTGAGTCCCCGAGGGTTAAAATCTAATGCTGTATTGCAAATGGATGTCACTCACTAGGCAACTTTTGGAAATTTAAAATATATTCATGTAGTCACTGATATTTGTTCAGGCTATGTAATAACCACACCCTCCACAGGAGAAACCAAAAAAGTCATCTCCCATCTATTTAAATGTTTTGGAAATATGGATGTTCCCATGTCTGTTAAAACTGACAATGGGCCAACCTATAATAGCTAGACATTTCAGCAGTTTTCAATGATTGGGATATATAGCACTTAACTGGGATCCCCTACAACACGTGGACTCAAGGCATCATAGAACGAACACACAAGGAATTAAAGACCATGCTTCAAAATAGAGGGGAGGAACCTATGCCAAGACCCCTAACTATGTCTTGAACAAAAAATTATTTGCTTTAAATTTTCTTTCAATTTCAAAATTTTCTATAAAAATAGCAGTCCGTAAGCATTGGGCCCCTCAACAGACCCCTCCCACCAACCTATGGTCTCATGGAAGGATCCCAAAACAAATGCATGAGATGGTCAGGGGCCCCTCCTAACCTTGGGAGAAGGGTTTACATATGTTAACAGAAGCCTCACCCCATTAGGGTTACTGCCAGAAAGTCAAGTCCTGGACACTCAGGACCACCAACCAAGAAGATGAAGGAACTAACTGTGGAGGAGAAACCTCATGAGCAAAGGACTCACCAGTGCAAATTGACCTCACGTAAAGTAACCCGGGGTCATCTTAAAAATCTTGTTGACCAAGCCACCATATTGGCTCCTTTGCCTAGTGGCAACCCTATCCCTGGGCCTATGATGATGTTCCTAGTGTGTGCAGTGCTCACTTCTAACAGTGAATCCTCTCTTCAGGTATATTGGGCTTTGGTCACTAGACCATCCTTTCTGGCTATTGCTAGTTGAGAAGAGGCTTTACCTAAGCTCTTTACCAATAATTCTAACCTTATTGATCCTGAGTTATCTATCCAGGAGGCAATAGTACCCTGGAATACCAGAATTTCCATACCTACTCTGCCCATTTGTTTCACCATAGTTGATGATGAGACCTACAATCAGGACAGTCCTCTCTGTTTTGCTCTTGTCAATAAAATTATTGTAGATAACTATAGTAAGTTATATGTTGGGCTATCTCTCACTATTCTGAGTTGTAGTTAGTGCTACCTATAGCCATAGAGTCTCACATGGCAAATTCAAGAAACCCTGCTGCCAACAATCCCAACAATGCTTTTTGGAAAGCCCCCCGATAATGATAGCATCCCATGGAATCAATGTGTCACTGTCATAGCTTATCTTCTTGGTAAGAGGAATTTCTCTGGGGAAGAACAACATCTATGGGCCTGGGTGGGTGCAGTTCCCTGGAATGTAATGTGCCCCCAAACCACATCGGCTACGGCAGTAACTGCTACACAGGACAAGCCATTTATGCAAGAAATCAGTATGGCATGATGGATAACATGCCAATATTGCTATCTGTTAAACCCATCAAATGGGCAGAAGCAGGCTAGATGAATGGGTCAATATTAAGGCTAGATCTTGACCATGGATTTGCCTTTGTGCCAAATTATACCCATACCCACTATGTACAAGCTTGTGTTACACCACCCTTTGCCATGCTAATAATCAATGATACTGATAGTATAAGTGTCACTCATACAGAGATCCCCTGTACAGTCAATAATCCTGCTGGCTCACAAATTGTCTAACCCCTGCTATAAAAGCTAAATATATATTTATCCTCAAAGTGCTCCCAGCAATCTGACTTCCAGTGAAACTGTCCAGAGAGTGGAGGAGTCCATGGGACGTGGAGATGAGGAATCTTCTGAATGAGATCCTCCACTGGACAAGGCGTGCAATTCACCTCACCATCACTGGTATTATTGCCCTTGTAGCCACCATTGCTGCCACAGTCACTGGGGCTGCTTCACTCACTCAGAGTATCCAGAGTGCTCAGACTGTAAACAATTTGTCTACTGCCATGGCAGAAGCTTTTGCTGTTCAAAATGACTTAAATAAACTGTCCAGAGCCACTCTTTAAGTCATTAAACAAAAACTAGGCCTTCACCAGGAACAACTAGATAATCTGTTTATGTTACCAGGGCTCACTTGTGACCCTGAATTTCATAGTATTTGTGTTACCCAATATGATGTTCGTCTTCAGTTTTTCTCAGTATATTAAGGGCATTTTGGATGCTAACTATGTTAGGACTATTCATAACCTTATGAAGGCAATTGTCAAAATCAATAAGACTAAGGTGTCTATCCTTCTTCCAGGGACTGACTGAACATTGGAAAAACCTGATAGCCAAATTAACTAATCCTTATAATGCTATACCCTGGCCCTACTGTTTATAATAGTGATAATATTTTCTTGCGTTGTGAGATGCTTGTGTAGCCATATGAAGCCACCAAACAGAAAACAGTAATGCTGGCTGAAGTCCTTGCAGCCCAGTCAGAGGGGGGTGATGTGGGGACAAGTGCATGGAGTACTGCATACATAGCATATGTTAAATGTGTCTGAGTGGCAAACCACTTCCCTGTGCTAGGCATGTGAGCGGTAAACCACTTAAGCCAAAGGCACAAACCTCGCCCTGGGTGTGAGGCTGTGTGTTGCATTCTTGTGCTTGCTCCATAGCTGCCTCTGTGACTGGTCACTGCAAGGAAAGTTAGCAGAAATTGCATTGGTGGCTGCCTGTCATCTGCTTAGCTACTGCCTGAATTAATTTCATTTTGTCACATATGGAATTTCAGTTTTCCCAGAACCATTTTTTGAAGAGGCTATCTTTTCTTCAGTGCATGTTTTTGGCGCCTTTGTCTAATATAATTGTAATTTTGTGGATTAGTCTTATGTCCTCTATTCTGTACCATTGGTCTGCCAGTCTGTTTTGCTGCCAATGCCATGCTGTTTTTGTTACTATTGCTCTGTAGTATAGCTTAAGTTCTGGTATAGTGATGCCACATGCTTCACTCTTCCTATTAAGAATTCTTCAGCTATTCTGGAAAAAAGAATTTCATGGTTGCTTTTTCTATTTCTATGAGGAATGCCATTAGGATTTTGATCATAATTGCATTAAATCAGTATAGTGCTTTTGGTAGTATGGCCATTTTTATAATATTAATTTTGCCTATCCAAGATCAAGGTAGATCTTTCCATCTTCTAAGGTCTTCTTTGAATTCTTTCTTTAGGATTCTGTAGTTTTAATTGTGTAGATCTTTCACCTCTTTCATTAAGTTGATTCCCAAGTATTTTTTTTTTGAGGCTATTGTAAATGGGATAGTTTTCCTCATTTCCCTCTCAGAGGATTTGTCACTGATATACAGAAATACCTTTGAATTATGGGTGTTGATTTTATATCTTGCTATTTTGCTGAACTTATTTACTAGTTCTAGAAGTTTGGGTGGAGCTTTTTGGATCTTCTATGTATAGAATCATATCATCAGCAAACAGTGCTAATTTAAGTTCTTCGTTTCCTATATATATCCCTCTAATTTCTCTCCTCTAATTGCGCTGGCCAATGTTTCAAGAACTATACTAAAAAGAAGTCATGAAAGAGGGCAGCCTGTATTATTCCAGTTTTAAGAGGGAATGCCTTCAATTTTTCTCTGTTTAGAATGATGTTGGCCTGAGGCTTGGAGTATATATAGCCTTCACAATGTTGAGATATATTCCTGTTATCCCCAGTTTTTCTAGTGTTTTGAACATGAAGCAGTGCTGTATTTTGCCAAATGTTTTTTCTGAAACTATTGAGATGATCATATGATTCTTATCTTTGGGTCTATTGATGTGATGAATTAAATTTATTGACTTCTGTATTATGAACCAAAATTGCATCCCTGGTATGAATTCCACTTGATCATGGTGCATGATCTTTTTGATATGTTTTCATATTCAATTTGTCAGAATTTTATTGAGAATTTTTGCATCTATATTCATTAGAGATATTGGTCTGAAGGTTTCTTTCTTTGATGTGTTTTTGCTTGGTTTTGGAATCAGAAACAGAAAGTAATTTAGGGTAGACAAGTATGTGGGAAGACAGTAGAGTACATAAAAACACACAATTATGTATTTAGAAAAATACAGGATGTTAAAATAGTAAAATTTGGAGGGCAAAAGAAAAATGAAAAAAGAAAATTTGCAAGATTCCTTTTCTCAAATCTTCACCAACAATTCTTATATTTTGTCTTTTTGATAATAGTCATTATAGCAAGTGTGAGGGGATATCTAATGTAAGTTTTAATTTCCATTTCCTTGATAGTGATTCATGTATTTTTTTCATATGTCCCTTGGCCTTTGTAAGTGTTGCCTTGAGAAATGTCTCTTAGGATTCTTTGCTAATTTTAATAGAGGTATTACCTTTTTTTAAATTAGGTTGTTTGATTTTCTTACATTTCTAGATATTAACTCTTTATCAGATGGATAGTTGCAAATGTTTTTTCCCATTCTGTTTGATTCATTTTCTGTGCAAAAATCTTTTCATTCAATACAATTCCATTTATCAATTATTTGCACTTGTTGTGTGTGATTTTGGCTTCATATCCAAAAGTCATTGCTCAAATCATTTCTTCTAGCAGTTTGAAATTTGAAAAAATAAATGAATCTACTGAGAATAGAAAGATAGGAATTCCCCATGGTGCAATTAACTCTACTATTTATTAAAGCTACTGGCATAAGAGTAAAAGTAAAATTTCAAAAATAAAATTTAATTTTGTACATCAATGACAAATCCTCTGAGAGAGAAATGAGGAAAAACTACCCCATTTACAATATCCTCAAAAAATACTTGGGAATCAACTTAATGAAAGAGGTGAAAGATCTACACAATTAAAACTACAGAACCCTAAAGAAAGAAATCAAAGATGACCTTAGAAAATGAAAAGATCTACCTTGTTCTTGGATAGGGAGAATTAGTATTATAAAAATGACAATACTACCAAAAGCAAAATACAGATTTAATGCAATTCTAATCAAAATTCCAAAGACTTTACTCATAGAAATAGAAAAAGGAATCATGAAATTCTTCTGGAAAAATAAGAGACCCAGAATAGCTAAAGCAATCTTTAGCAGGAAGAGTGAAGTCTGCCATCACTATACCAGATTTTAAACTATACTGCAGAGCACTAGTAACAAAAACAATATGGTATCAGCACCAAAACAGACTGGTAGAACAATGGTTCAGAATAGAGGACATAGAGACTAACCCACAAAATTACAATTATCTTATATTAGACAAAGGAACCAAAAACATACAATGGAGTAAAGAGAGCCTCTTCAAAAAATGGTGCTGGGAAAACTGGAAATCCATATGCAACAAAATGAAATTAAATCCCTATTTCTCACCATGCACAAACTCAACTCATAATGGATCAAAAACCTAGAAATGAATCCAGACACTCTGTATCTAAAAGAAGAAAAAGTAGGCCCTATTCTTTAAATGTGGGATTAGGCCCCAACTTCCTTAACATGACTCCAATAGTGCAAGAATTAAAACCAAGAATCAATAACTGGGATGGAATCAAGCTAAAAAGTTTCTTATCAGCAAAAGAAACAATCTGTTAAGTGAACAGAGAGCCTACATCCTGGGGACAAAGTTTTACCCCTCACACCTCAGATAGAGCACGAATCTCTAGGGTATACAAAGAACTCAAAAAGCTAAGCACCAAAAATCAAATAACCCAATCAAAAACTGGGCCAGGGACCTATACAGACACTTCTCAGAAGAGGATATACAATCAATAAACAAATATATGAAAAGATATTTATTATTTCTAGCAATTAGAGAAATGCAAATCAAAACTACTCTAAGATTTCATCTCACTAGTGTCAGAATTGCAGCTATTATGAAGACAAACAACAATAAGTGTTGGCAAGTATGTGGGGAAAAAGGTACACTCCCACATTGGTGATGGGACTGAAAATTGGTGCAGTCAATATGGAAAGCAGTATGGAGATTCCTTGGAAATCTGGGAATGGCACCACCAGTTGACTCAGCTATCCCTCTCCTCAGTCTCTACCTAAAGGACTTAAAAACAGCATACTACAGGGACACAGCCACATCAATGTTTATAGTAGCACAATTCACAATAGATAAACTGTGGAGCCAACCTAGATGCCCTTCAGTGGATGAATGGATAAAAAATGTGGCATATATACACAATGGAATATTACTCAGCAATAAAAGAGAATAAAATCCTGACATTTTCAGGTAAATGGATGGCGTTGGAGAAGATAATGCTAAGTGAAGTTAGCCAATTCCAAAAAAAAAAAAACAAACAAACAAACAAAAAAAAACAAATGCTGAATGTTTTCTCTGACATATGGAGACTGATACATAGTTGGGTAGGGAGGGGGAGCATTGGAGGAATATAGGAACTCTAAGTAGGGCAGAGGGATGGGAGGCAAAGGGAGGAGGAAGGGGTTAGCAAGAATGGTGAAATGTGATAGACATCATTATCCAAAGTACATGTTTGAAAACACAAATTGGTATGAACATGCTTGATATATAACGGGAAATATTAAAAATTGTGCTATATTTGTGTAATAAGTATTGTTATGGATTCCACTATCATTTATTTTAAAAAATCAATAAAAAATAAAAACGTTGTACTTTTCAATCCCCAACCCTTTGGAGTATCACAAAATTACACATTACATTTTAAATGTAATTAAAAAGACAATTAATCTATGATGTAAATGTCCTTTGACTAAGTAGTCCATAAAAATGCAATATTATATCCTTGATTTGGTGTGTGTTTCACTCTTCAAAGTCTCCAATGAGATTTGTACACCTATCAAATTATTTTGTATCCACCCTCAAACCCTATGAGTAAGGAAATATTAGTGTCCATATTTTAGGAAATTGGTAGCCTTTCATTGTTATCATATGCTATTAACTGGGAATATTCTTAAGTAAAAAGGCATTCAATACCTTAAATGAAACAGTGAGATAGTGAGGTGATAGGTTCAGTTTCAAGATTTCAAACAAAGCATGGGTGCTCTAGATACATATCTTGGATATGTTAACCCTATACTTCATTTAAAGTTGACATTTTGCAGGATGTTATATGTGCATAAAGAATTTAAAATTATATCTTTGCTTATATTTTTATTTATGATAAAAAATCTGTCATAGATTGAATATGAATTAAGCATGATCAGAATTGATTGGATTTGAAATGGCATAGAATAAAAATTGTAATCTAACCACATTACAAAATAATTGCAGTATCAGACACTTGCCTGTTTTTATAACATTACTTACATTCACATCTTTGTACTTTTAAACTCTCAACTGACATTTAGATTTTTTAAATATATATTTTTTAGTTGTAGATGGACACAATACCTTTATTTATTTATTTATTTTTATATAGTGCTGAAGATCAAACCCAGTGCCTCATACATGTGAGGTAAGCTCTGCCACTGAGCCACAATCCCAGCCTTGCCATTAAGATTTTAACAAAAAATGTTAAATTTGACCCTCTATATTTTCTATCATAATTAATTATATGTAACTCTAGCTTAATAATCCAGTTTGTTTTCTGTTATTCACTTTAAATGTAGCTCAGGCTGTGAATGGTCCCTTCATTTCTCTGAATATTTCCCTAATCATGCCAGAGAAAGTGTGACTATTCAATTTTCTTTAATCTGAGTTATGTCTCAGCACTTTCAGTCTGTCCTTATACAGCATGCTTTCCATGTCATTCTCACATTAAGTTATATTTTGCATTCCCTATGCAATTTGGACCTTGGAACTTCTTCTTGCTGTGACTTATATATACAGTGTCAGTTTATCCCTAAATGCTTAATTTCAGGTTAATACATTCCAAGACTCTATTAGTGCTGATGCCTTTCTTGTATTTCCACTGGCATTTTTAATCTACTGTATCTTGTTCATACTTCATTTTCATCATGCATAATATTTTATCTATACACACAGCACTTTTTAGTTTAATAGAGAGGAAAAGATCACAAAAAGGAATCAACATGATGAACTTCCTCTCACATTTCTTGTGAGATCTAGGGAAGATTAATTCACTCAGTTCAGTTTTTATCTCTCTGGGAGAGATTTTATCTCTCCTTCATTTCTAAAGAAGAGATTTTATGTGTATATTATTCTGTTTATGATTTTTAGTGCATTACAGTTATACATAATAGTGAGGTTAATTTTGACCTATTCATGCATGCAAGGAATATAATGTGCTCCTTTTCAGTCTCCAATACTTTAAACTATCACTCCCCACATCCATTCTCCTGTTTCTCATCCTCTAATCTACTGGTTTTCCTTCTATTTATTTTTTAATTGATGTTTTGTAGATACATATAAAGACAGAATACATTGTGCAATATTTATATATGTACATAGCATAATTGGTCAATTTCATTTTGCAGTTTTTCCTCTTTCCTTGCCTCCTCTCTCACACTAAGTCCCTTTTTTCTGTTGCATTGGACTCCCACAATTTTTATGGGATTCTCTCACTTTTTTAGGAATTTCACTATAGCTTCCACATGTGACAGAAAACATTCAACTATTGACTCTCTGAGTCTAGCTTATTTTATTAAGAATGATGTTCTCTATTGCCATCATAATTTCATTCTCCTTTATGTCTGAGTAAAGAGAAAAGTGTATCTCTCTCTGAGTAAAATGTATCTCTCTCTCTCTCTCTCTCTCTCTCTCTCTCTATGTATATATATATATATATATATATATATATATATATATATATACACACACACACACATACATACGTGTGTGTATGTGTATGTGTGTGTGTGTGTATGTAAAATTCTATAGTTATATGGGCACAACAATGTTTCTAGCAGATTAAATCACAGTAGTCAAGTTATTAAACCAGTGCAGGTGCCCATCAACAGAATAATGGATTAAGAAAAAGTGATATACATACACACATATGCGAGGGATTCTACCCTATTTATATGTCTTAGGCTTTCTTTTTTTCTCCTGCTCTCTTCCTCTTATCTTTCTCCTTCCTGCTAGTGACTAGGCCCAGGAATGCTTGGTTGGATGGCCAAAAGGTGGGAAACAGGTGAGCTGAAGGGGGAAGGGTAGGATGGAGCAGCCCTGGGCACATTAATTAACAAACTTTTAGCTCCCTGTAGAGAGGTACAATTCCTGGGAAAAGTTCCTTTAGCAACAGTTTGGCGCAGGGGCAGATTCTTGATAAGGGTGGAGGAAGGGCTCTAAAGGAATTAACATTTCAATCCCTCAGGGGACAGTCTCCAATTTCCAGGACTTCCTGGTCTCCTTGATCCTTGATCTGACTTGACTAGATTTACCTATCTATGCTGACTGCCTCTTTAATTCTAGCTTCACAAATCTCACTAGGATTTTACCCATTCTCTTAAAGGTTGCAGAGTGTCACTTGGTGTTAAGAGCCACAGCTGAAGGGGCCCCAGCAAACTTCCAGCTGCCAGCAAACTTCCAGACTACCGGCTGATGATTGTCTCATAGCGGCCCCAACAACATCTAGCTGATTGACTCCTCTGTGATGATGCTCATTGGAGATGCTCATTGAGCTGTTTCCCCGCCCTTTCAGACTGCCAGCTGATGATTGGCTCACAGCGGCCCCAGCAACATCTAGCTGATTGGCTCCTCTGCGGTGATGCTCATTGGACTGTTTCTCTGCCCTTTCAGACCACGGAGCTGCTCATTGGGGGACTTTTTTGGCTCCGCCCACACGACCCAGCCAATCGGCCTCAAGAGCAGGAGGATTGTGGGAGGTGGAGAGGCTAGTGGTGGGGGAAGTGGCTTGTGGGAAGCCGGTGGTGGCTGTTGGGCTCTGAGGATTTTTTCCTGAGGAGCTGTTTTGTATGGCGTGTGTGGTTCTAAAAATAAAGTTAGTTTCTTTTGACAAGTGGCTCCTGAATTGTGCCCAGCCAGACTGCGGCATTTAGTGGCTCGAACGGGGAGCGACTGAGGGTGAGTAAACTGCTCGCCCCTGAGGGCAGGTCGAGAGGATGGGTAACCATTTTAAGATTCCTCTTTTGTTTTGCTTCATTTTTGTTTTAAGTTGCCTGTCCCTGGAGATGGATGAGACAGAAGAAAAACCGCTCACATCTGAGGAAAAACTATTTATGTCTGAGGAACAGATAGGGAGAAAGGATGGATGCACATGTCAGGAGGATAGAAAGGTTATAATGATTTTGTGTGGTTCCAATTTAATTTCATTCTGTCTTGGTTTTATTTGGCGTCATCTTGTTGGGTTGTATTATAGTAGAAATACGGGATCAGAAATTAGTAAAAACAAACCGAAAGATTGTTAAGTAAATTGTTAGAGGAAGGAGGCATCCCAGTAAAATCAAGAGCAGTCAGGGCATACGTTGATACAATACAAAAATGTAGCCCATGGCTTTTTAAGGAGGAATTGTTAAGTGTATCACAATGGAACCATCATGGTGAAGATTTAAAAAGAATAGAAAAGAACAGCCCAGGAACTCTGCCAGTTGGCACATTGCCATTGTGGACGTTCGTATCTGGTTTGCTTAGTCCAAAGCCTTCAATTCAGACAAAGATACAAGAAGGAAGTTTAGAGCAGAAAAAGCGATCAGGAGAAAAGTTACAACAGGAGACTGCTACTAACAACTTTCCATCACCAGAGGGTGTAAGTGTCCAACCAACAGCACCACCTCTACAGGAGACTTCTACTAACACCTTTCTATCACCAGAGGGCATAAGTGTCCAACCAACAGCACCACCTCCATATGCTGGGAGGCTCCCAACCCCCGCAGTTGATAGTTGGGATCCTGAGACAGGATCTCAAGTATTAACATGCCCTGTATTTGAGGTAGGAGGGCAGCAAATTTACCACGCTTTAAATTTCAAAACAGTGAAGCAGCTAAAAGAGGCTGTAACAACCTATGGTCCTCAAGCACCCTTCACTGTAAGCTTGGTCAAATCCATTACCAACTTGAACATGACGCCAGCAGATTGGGCTAATATGTGTAAAGCTGTGCTAAATGGAGGACAATACCTGTTATGGAAGGTTGCCAATGAGGAATTTTGCAAGGAGACACCTAGGCAAAGACAGCTAGGATAACCAGCACCTGGTTATCCTCAGAGAAATCTAGATATGTTGTTAGGAAAGGGACCTTATGAGGATCAGCAGCAACAAATTGCATATGATCCTGGTACATATTCACAAATTGCTGTAGATGCAGTTAAGGCATGGAAGACTTTACAAGGACATGGAGGTTTACAAGGTCAATTATCTAAGATAATACAAGGAGCTAATGAATCTTACGCTGAATTTGTAGATAGGCTTATTCAAACAGCTACCAGAGTTTTGGGGAATATAGAACAAGCAATGCCATTAATAAAACAACTGGCTTATGACCAAGCGAATCGTTGGTGCAGAGATATCATTAGACCATGGAAACATGAAGATTTAAACACATATACTAAATTATGTAGAGACATTAATGAACAAGAGCAAGTCATGGCAACTGCAGTAAAACAGGCTTTAGATGCCAGAGACATTAATGAACTAGGGCAAATTGTGGCAGCTGCAGTAAAACAGGCTTTAGATGCCAAGCCAAGAACATGCTACAATTGTGAACAAACAGGACATTTTAAAAGGAATTGCCCCATAGGAGGAGGGTTTAACAAAACTAGGTATCAAAGGAGTAGAATACTGGGTATTTGCCCACGATGCCGTAGAGGGAGACATTGGGCTAATGAATGCTGTTCTCAAACCACCATAGAGGGTACTCCATTATCAAAAAATGAACAAGGACCAAGTGTTTATCCATGATATCATGAAGAAAGGCATCGGGCTCCACTGCCAAAAAATGGACAAGGGGGCCCAATGCTCCGGGGCCCAAAACCACAAATATACGGAGCACTGGAGGAACCCATCAAAAGCATCAGGGTAGTGCCCAGGACACATTGTCCATCTGATCGCTCATCAGACAAACCAGAGGGAGCGCAGGGTTGGACATCTGTGCCTCCGCCAGAGCAGTACTAACTCCAGAGATGGGAGTTCAAATCATTCACACAGGGGTAAAAGGACCTCTTCCCAAAGGAACAGTAGGCTTATAATTGGGAAGCAGCTCTTCTACTCTAAAAGGACTTATGATAAGTCCTGGGGTAATTGATCCCGATTATGAAGGTGAATTAAAAATTATAGCCAGTTCTCCAAACGGTATATCTGTAATTTCACCAGGAGATAGAATAGCACAGTTACTAATAATACCAAGCCTACATGATAAATTTTCCAGTCATGCTGTAGAAAGAGGTTCCAAGGCATTAGGCTCCACAGGTGTAGATTGGGCTATGCTGTCTTTAAGTTTAGATTCTCTCCCCATGCTAAAACTAAATATTCAAGGACATGAATTCAATGGGCTATTGGATACAGGTGCAGACCTTAGCATCATCTCTCGTCAAGAATGGCCAAAACATTGGCCATTACAACAAGCCACTCAAACGCTTCGAGGCCTAGGAGTGGCGACTAATCCCCATAGAAGTGCAATGGTATTAGATTGAAAGGATCCTGAAGGATGTGAAGGAACTATACAGCCATATGTATTGGATCATCTTCCTATAAATTTATGGGGAAGAGATGTCCTAGATCAATTAGGTTTGACATTAACAAATAACATCAACCAAAATGCACCCACTATTTTGACTAGACAAGGTTTTAGGAAAGGAAAAAGATTAGGAAAACAAGAACAAGGTATAGCAGCACCAATACAAATAGATCAAGGAACAGACAGACAAGGGTTGGATTTTCAGAAAGGGCCACTGAGACAATAAAAATTACTTGGAAATCAGAAAGACCGGTATGGGTTCCTCAGTGGCCCCTAACTAAAGAAAAGATACAAGCAGCCCATGATCTGGTCAAACAACAATTAGCGGAAGGACATATACAACCTTCTGTATCTCCCCATAATACTCCCATTTTTGTCATCAAAAAGAAATCTGGTAAATGGAGATTATTGCAAGATTTAAGAGCCATTAATAATGAGATGGTTATTATGGGACCTGCTCAATCGGGGATTCCTCAATTGTCTGCTTTGCCAAAAACTTGGTATGTTTTAGTTATAGATATTAAAGATTGTTTTTTTTTTCAATTCCAATTCATCCTGAGGATAGTCCACGTTTTGCATTTACTATCCCTGCACTGAATCATGAAGGTCCTGATCAGAGATATGAATGGAAAGTACTCCCTCAAGGATGGCTAACAGCCCAACTATGTGTCAAATTTATGTTAACAAAGCAATCCAGCCACTTAGAAATCAAAATCCTGAACTACAAATATTTCACTATATGGATGATGTATTATTAGCACACAAAGCTAAAAACACATTGCTAGAATGTTATGCCACACTTACAAACTTATTAAAAAATTATAATCTAGAGATACCAATAGATAAAGTACAATTAAATTTTCCAATTAATTATTTAGGAGTTCTATTATCCTCAACCATGGTCTGTCCACCAAAAATTCAAATACGAGTAGATCAACTCAAATCACTTAATGACTTTCAAAAGTTATTAGGAGAGATAAATTGGATAAGGCCTTATCTAGGTATACCAACAGGAGAGTTGGGACCTTTATTTGATATTCTAAAAAGTCCATCAGATCCAAATTCACCCCAAATGTTAATGCCTGAAGCAAGAAAGGCATTAAAAATCATTGAAACATATATGGAAAACATGCATTTGGATAGAATTGATATAAGTTTGCCTTTATTATTTATTGTACTTCCAACAAAAAATATTCCTACAGAAGTATTTTGGCAAGAAGGTTCATTATTATGGAAACATTTATCTTATTCTCCTAACACTATTCTTACTAGGTATCCTGAGGCTGTAGGATAATTAATACTCAAAGGAATAAAAGCAGCAAAGGGAGTGTTTGGAATTTCTCCCAATAAAATTATTACTCCATATACTATGAATCAAATTCATGAGTTAGCTAATGAGTTAAATACTTGGGCAATAATCATATGCAAATCTAATGTTTCATTTGATAACCACTTACCATCTAATCCTTTATTGTCTTTTTGGTCATCACATCCTATAATTTTTCCAAAAATGACAAGAAAAACACCTATTGGGAATGCTCCAAATATATTCACTGATGGATCAAATAATGGTACAGCAGCAATAGTTACACCTGATCAAACTTTTACATTTTTAGTACCCAAACAATCAGCTCAAAAGGTAGAGCTTAATGCAGTATTACAGGCTTTTGTGATGTTTAAAGATTCTGTATTTAATTTATTTTCTGATAGTCAGTATATAGTTAATGCTATAGTATCCCTTGAAGATGCAGGTAGGATTTCCCCTTCCTCTACTGTTTTCTCTTTGCTTTCCACTATACAAAGTCTAATCTGGGACAGAAAAAATACATTCTTTATAGGACATATCAGGGCACATACAGGATTGGCTGGAGCTTTTACTTTGGGCAATGATTTAGCAGATAAAACTACACATGACATACATATTTTCTCTACACTAGAAGAAGCTACAAATTTTCATAAAAAGTTCCATGTCAATTCTAATACTTTATAAAAGCATTTTAAAATAACTAAGGAACAAGCTAGACAAATAATAAAACAATGTCAAAATTGTGTGACCTTTTTACCACAAGTTAATCTTGGAGTCAATTCTAAAGGATTGATACCTAACCATATTTGGCAGATGGACATCACACACTTGCCAGAATTTGGAAAATTAAAATATTTGCATGTTACAGTTGATACTTCTTCTGGATTTTTGATGGGCTCCCTTCATGCCGGAGAAAAAACTAAAGATGTTATAGCTCATTGCTTACAAAATTTTGCCACTGTGGGCGTTCCAAAACAGTTAAAAACAGATAATGCCCCCTGGTTATACTTCTACCTCTTTTAAACAATTTTGCTCATCATTTGGCATTACTCATATAACAGGAATCCCATACAATCCACAGGGACAAGGCATAGTTGAAAGAGCTCATCAAACTATTAAAATGTACTTATTAAAGCAAAAAGAAGGAATTGGGAAGGGGTATATATTCCCCAAAGATAAACTTAAAATAACCCTTTTTACTCTAAACTTTTTAAATTTGGATTCATCAGGGCTTAGTGCTGTGGAAAGTGATATGTGTCCAAAAAATGTACATAAACCCAAGGTACTTTGGAAGGATATTCTAACAGGACAATGGAAAGGTCCTGACCCAGTAATTGTCTGGAGTTGGGGGTCTGTTGGTGTGTTTCCACAGGGAGAACAGCAGCCGATTTGGATTCCAGAGAGATTAACTAAGGTCCTGACCCAGTGATTGCCTGGAATCGGGGGTCTGTTTATGTGTTTCCACAGGGAAAACAGCAGCTGATTTGAATTCCAGACAGATTAACTAAAGCGATTTCTACAGACCAAAAAGAAGATGTGATATCCAGAACTCCAGTTTGGTTATTCTTACATCTGCGACAGAACCAGAATGCTTTTTTCAATATCTATTTTATTATTGCCCTTTCCCATATTTTGTTTTTTTGAGCTCATACAGACCTAGGTTAATGTTTTGCTGATCAGTTCTATTTTTTGACTATAGAGTTTTTAAACATTGCAATGGAGATTTCACCTGTAAAAAGTTATAAGGCCTTTACTATTATGTTATGTGTCGTATGTATTATGTGTGCACACTTGTGTTTTGTGTTTGAATGTACGTATGTCCATATGTCATATATGATGAGCGCTCATGAAAAAATGGGTCCAAATAATTTTTTTATTCACGTGATTTAAATGGTTTTATTTAAATTGGGTAAACAGCTGTTGAAGATTCTTTTAAAATGTGAACAAAAAAGGAGGTTAACAGATCTGTTTGCTTACTTTCACCTTTCCTTTTCATTATATTTAATAATTCTCTTAAAGATAATGTAAATTGTTAAAAAAATTGTTTTCTTTTAATGCCTTCTGGAACGTTACATATTTTTTTCTTTAGCCATTATTGCCAAAATTCCTATCTTCATCCCAGTGCCGGTGAAGACAATGTAAATTGTTAAGAAAATTGTTTTCTTTTAGTGCCTTCTGGAATGTTACATAATTTTTTCTTTAGCCATTATTGCCAGAATTCCTATCTTCATCCCAGTGCCAGTGAAGACAATGTAAATTGTTAAGAAAATTGTTTTCTTTTAGTGCCTTCTGGAATGTTACATAATTTTTTCTTTAGCCATTATTGCCAGAATTCCTATCTTCAGTGAAGACAATGTAAATTGTTAAGAAAATTGTTTTCTTTTAGTGCCTTCTGGAATGTTATATAATGTTATATAATTTCTCTTTAGCCATTATTGCCAGAATTCCTATCTTCATCCCAGTGCATGAAGACAAAGATAAAACCAATCTACAGCTTCTGCAATAGCCATCACTGAACTGCTTGCAGAACTTGCCTGGACTATGTATCACTTATATGCATTGTGAACTCACTTGTATGCATTGTGAACTATCTGTTGGCGCAGCGACTTCTGGTAGTGTTGGGGTATTTATGCTGATGGTGTCATCGGTGGTACAATTTTTCCAAAAGGAGCTGTCAGCTGGCTTGGTGTATCTTCCTCCCTTCTGTTTGTCATGATTGTTCAGCTAAAATTTGGGGGCCAACAGAGGTGAGGCAAAGAACCTCACCCCCCCACTGGTACGAAGACCTCTACACAGGTGTGGCTGTATACTGGACTGGTAGTCAGTGACGGGTAAGATCCAATTACTATGGAGCCAACCTAAGACAGGAGGCTGATGCCTTGAGGTCAGCTCATCCGATAACGGGTAAGGACCATATGTACTATTGGACAACCTAAGTCAGGCACGGTCCCTAAGCCACATGCTTGTTGTTTAAACAGAGAGGGGGAGATGTTGAGAGCCACAGCCGAAGGGGCCCCAGCAAACTTTCAGACTGCCAGCTGATGAGCTGAAGGGGCCCCAGCAAACTTTCAGACTGCCAGCTGATGATTGGCTCACAGCGGCCCCAGCAACATCTAGCTGATTGGCTCCTCTGCGGTGATGCTCATTGGGCTGTTTCCCTGCCCTTTCAGACCACGGAGCTGCTCACTGGGGGACTCTTTTGGCTCCGCCCATGCGACCCAGCCAATCGGCCTCAAGAGCAGGAGGATTGTGGGAGGAAGAGGCTGGGTTGGGGTGTGTGGCTTGTGGGAAGCCGGTGGTGGCAGTTGGGCTCTGAGGTTTTTTCCCTGAGGAGTTGCTTTGTTTATCTTGCGTGGTTCTAAAAATAAAGTTAATTTCTTTTGACAAGTGGCTCCTGAATTGTGCCCAGCCAGACTGCGGCACTCTGCATCCTCTTCCCTCCTTCTTACATGGGTAATGTGTCCTCTCTGCTGGTCGACTCTCCTCCACAATGCCTCTTGGATCAAATGTAGCACCCAGGCCTGGCCCACTTATCCCTTAGACAACCAAATCAGATGGCCCCTTTTTGGGTCCCTGAATCCCTCCATTCTAAGGTATCTCTTCCAGTCTTGTTTCTTGCTCTGACCCAATCCTGCTCTCTGCACCTCTTGTAAACCTCAACAAATTTTTCTAGCCCATCCAAAGGGCACTCAACAGATGACACAGTTCTCCTACTTAATTTCTTGTCTTTAAAGGTATATCAGGCCTTTCCACAAAAGGCCCAAATAGCATGTAAAGAGGTCACATATCTAGGGTTCTCTATCTCTCAAGGTAAAAAGGCCATTACAATAGACAGAAAACAGCTTATTGTGTCTATACCTACACCAAAGACCAAAGATGACTCTCCTTCTTGGGTTTGGCTGGGTAGTTCAGGGCCTGGATTTCTTTTGAATTTCTCCCTCCTTGCCAGGTGCTATATAATCTAGTCAAGGTCCCCCAAGATGAACCCCTACTTTCAGTGGTAGAGAAGCCCTTTAAAAAGGCCCTCCTCTGGGCACCCACCCTGCATCTCTCCAGCCTCTCCCGACACTTCACCCTCTATGTATGTAAAAAACAGGGACAAATCTCGGTGTTCTGGGTCAGGAATATGGCCCCACATTTGCACCAGTGGCCTACCTATCCGAACAGCTCGATCCCATCTTCAGGGGCTGGCCTCCATGCCTCAGAGCAAAAGCAACAGACCATGACCTCCAGAAAGAAGCCCACAAGCTTACCTTTGGCTCCCCGCTAACCATCTCATCTCTTCACCATCTAAAGGATTTTATCACTTACAAGGGGCTACAGTCACTTTCTCCTTCCAGGGTTCTATCACTCCTTGTCTCATTCCTTGAAACCCTGCCTCACTCCTCCCATCTTCTCCCTCACAAGATCTTCCTCACAAATTCCTGGACGTATTAGACACTATTTTACCCTGCCCTACCACTATTTCTGAGGGATACCTGCCCTCTTCAGACCTCGTCTGGTTCTCAGATGGTAGCTCCTTTATACATGAATGGGTTAAAGTAGTGGGGTATGCTGTCATTTCACTCTCATCCATCATAGAGGCAAAATCTCTCCCACCCAATACCACCAACCAACAAGCTGAACTCATAGCTGCAACAAGGGCATGCAAGCTAGTAGAGGGAAAAACCCTCTCCCTATATAATATGTCTTCCATATCCTGATCTCCCTCCCACACAGCTATTTGAAAAGAAAAGGGGCTATTGACCACCAGAGGGATGGCAGTCATTAATTCCACACTTATTTCTGGCCTCCTACCAGCCTCCAGGCTGTCATCTAAACAGGGAATAATCCATTGCAAGGCCCACCAAACTGACTCCTCCCTTACTACAATGGGGAATTCCAATGTTGATCAAGAGGCTCTATCAGCTGCCTTACAAAGCTTGACCTCCTCTCCGCTTCTCTTCGTTACCACCAGGGATTGGCCCAAAGATCTCCAGCAACTCTTCCAGTTTCTTCACTCTCTATTCCATTCTAGTCCACAGAGTCTCACTACTTTCCTTCACTCCTTTTTCACCCTTTCCCCACGTGAGAAGACCCTCCTACAACAGATCACTTCCACTTGTCAGATCTGCCAGAGAACCATTATCAATACTCCATTAAAACCTAAACTTTTCCCTTCTCATCAGGCCCATGGTCATACCCCGGCTGCAGACTGGCAGATTGATTTCACCCACATGCCCCGAGTAAAAAACATAAAATATCTTCTTTTATTGCTAGATACTTTTCCAGGATGGGTTGAAGCCTTTCCCACTTCAAACAAACAGGCCTCTATGGTAGTTGATCTATTGCTTACTCACATAAATCCCCCGTTTCGGGATGCCCACTTCTATCCAATCAGACAATGGCCCAGAATTCACCTCACAGGTAACTCAGGGACTGGATCACATGCTATCACTCCCTTGCCATTTCCATTGCCCTTACCACCCCCAGGCTTCTGGAAAGATTGAAAGAACTAATGGGTCCCTTAAAGAGACCCTCACTAAGCTCACCATGTAATTAAGCCTGGACTGGGTAAAGGTGCTCCCTTTGTCTTTATTGCACATTAGAGCCTTACCAAAGAAACCTTCTAATCTCTCACCTTTCAAAGTCATATATGGCCATCCCCTCATTCCTCCCTGATTGCCAACAGATGCCCTGCCCCTCCTCTTCCATCTACACTCTGAACTCTGGTGCTATCAAGACTGGCTCCTTCCTGACCCCAGTCTCTCTCAAAACCCTACCTGCTTAACACTTGTTCAAATTGTTTACTCTTGCCCACTGGGGGAAAAACCCCCTTTAAAACCAAAATAGGAGGGTCCTGCTCAGGTGATTATGTGCACTCCCTTGGTGGCCAAACTCCAGCTATCTAATAACCAACTTACCCCATGGATTCACATTTTCAGGCTTAAACCTAGCACTCCTACACCTTCATCAGAAGAGCCAATGATCATCACCTGTCATTAAGTACTCTTATCAATGCTCCCCCTCATTTCTGGCCCCTCTGGGGTCCTCTCTTCACCCTATGTCTAAAGTTTCAAGGCAAGTGACCCTAAGGGGCCCCTCCAGCCAGAACTCCCCCACACTTGCTTGAATCTGGCCTATAGTGGGATCGTTGTGTGTTGTCCTTCTGACAAACCACTTAGGTGTCCAGAGCATGGTGACCCCTGAATAGTGTGATCATAAGAAAGAACCTTACTAGTTGCCTTCTGGGCCTAAGGAGGAACATGTGTGTTTTGTTTACTCTCCAAGTTTCATAAGAATTTCAAGTATCAGTATTAAAAGTTGAGGTGTTTTACATAAATCCTGGAGAGAGCTGACTGCTCTCAAAGGAAAATGTGGTAACAATGGGCCACTGTCCTCCCTTGGCCTCCATCAAGAAAGGCAAAGAGAGAAGCAAGCTGGTACATCCAGTTAGGAGAAAGTTTGAAGGACACCTTAATAGAGAGGGGTGGGGAGCTAGGTTGGACTAGAAATGAAGAGTGGAATTGAGGGTGTTAGGTGCAGGATAGGCTGGTCTATAGGGCATGCCAAACAAAATTACTGCAGAATGACCTGGCTTCTCTAACCCTCTGTCTGGTTCTATATCACCTGTTTCCTTTAAACCCAAACATCCAAGCCCCCACTCAAGACTGAACGCTCAACCCCTCCCACACACTCAGGATTGAACACTTAACCCCCTTGGGCCAGAAGGCAGCTTGCAGACCCAGAGATCCTATTAGATTTGGGCTATAAAAACTCCATGTGTCTGTTCCTTCCCCTATCATAAAGTTCATTCAGACTGAGGTGCATAAAATTTCTAATCAAGCTTTTAACCAGCTTCTCCTCAGGAATTACCAGCTCCTGGCTACTGATGGCACCTCTAGTTGAGACCTATGCCAAATGGACTGACGTCATCATTGAATCTGTGGTGGCTAGGAACCTTCATTGATATGGGTATTCTCTGCCCTCCTGTGAGGGCTCCTTACTTTCCTCCTCTCTTTCTCCCACACTGCCCCATTTCAGCAGGAAGCAGCCAGAATGAGTGGACGCCCACTCTCATTTAATAACAAAGAGGGGGGAATGCTGGGAGTCGCCCCAGCTCCAAAGACTACCTTCCCCATCCCCCAAGAAGAGCTGTCCAAAGGTGAGCACTGCTGGCTCACCTGATCCTTACCCACAGATCAGACTAGCCCTGCTGGCTCAGCTGATCCTTACCCACCAATCAAAAAGCACCCCATGCTAACTGTCAAACCACCCTGGCTCTATAAATATGCAGAGCTGTTCCTCAATGAACGGGCATTTTCTATGATGACGAGCCTTGTTCGTTCTTTTATTTGTGACTTCATCAGAAAAAGTTTTAATATATTTAGAAAAGTATAGTGTGCACTGGGTTATCCTATTCAAACTGTCCTTGTAAAGCAATTAATTAATTTTTTTATTTCTTTCCATTAGCATTTACATATTCCTCTACTAAAGTTTCTAGCACTCCTGCTGTTTTGGTGACCCTTCATAATATTTGTGACTTTTGTCTCTGGAAATTAAAGTACTAGCTAGATATTTACTCTCTTCCCACCATGAATTTCTATGTTTTAAGTACTAAGAATTTGGTAAAATTTAACAGTAAGATTAAAAATAAATGATAGAGATAAAAAATACAAAATAGATCTTAATGGTTATGAGTTCTCAAACAAAAATTTCAAAACATGAAGAAAGAGTAATCTCAGATACCAGGCCAGAAACTGCTTGTACATCCTGTACATTATGAGTCCAGGCCTCCTTAGCAGACTCAGGGTACAAGGTCATCCCAATAGATTCTTAAGCAAGTCCAGCCTCCACAGAATCAGGATATGGAACCACTGCTACAGAATCAGTTTACAGGCCTGTCTCAGGGCCAGGAAGAACCCAATCAGCAAGACAGTCTCCATAGTTATAACATCCTCTGGACCCAGGCTCTAAGCTCAGTTCAGTAGACCAAGAGTTTGGATCACCCCAGTAGGTCCTGGGCAAGATTGGCATCCATGGACCAAGACTCCAGGTCCAGTCCTAGGAATCCAGCTTTCAAGTTCATCCCAGAAAATGCCCAAACTTTTAGACTCAGATTTATGGTTCCCCCAGGACTGAGTAGGACTCTGTGGAACCAGACCTTAAGGTCATCTTCTGTGGAAACAGACTTTATACCTGCCCTCACAACATGAGCTCTCAGCCCAAATATACAACCTAGACAACAATTACACCCCAGAATAATCTTGTACTAGACTAGCCCCAATAAGCAAAGAATCCAGACCTACCCAAAAATACATAACTCTGCCTATAAGCCCAATTCCATAGACCTAGTCATCAGGCTCATGCACCACATTACACAGTATTTCAACCAGCCTACCTGAGAATTCAAGGAATAAGGTATTCATGGAGAATGGCAAACGAACTGATCAGAATCTCTAATGGTGGAATGGTAAAAGTCTGTCCCTGTGGAAAACAGCAAGTAGAGACTAGGCTATATGCCTGCTTGTGCAAATGCACAGACATCAGTGCTTTTTTAGGAACAAGGAAACACAAAGGAATTATTCCCACCAAAGGAATAAAATTGTTATAATTAAACTTTGTCCCAGGGTTTCATAAACTGACTTCCAGACCACTCACGTATAATCGAATCAAGCCTTTATTGAAGCACACCGGTGGTGGCTGACCAGAACATAAAGCTGTTCCCCTGATCAGCCCCAAACAATTGCAAGGGCCCTCCTTATAAGCCTGAAAACCGCAAAAGGGATGTTCGGGGGGTCTAGCCAATGCAAGCAAGCCAGGTTACAGAAGCGGAACAGTGCAGTCAAGCAGAGGGAAGCCTAACCAATCACAGTTAGCCCAGTCACCCCAGTCACAGAAACAGAGCCCCATTACCCTAGTTACAGAAACAATGCCCCATTAGGTTGTTCCCTGTTCTTAAAGGTTTCTATAGCAAAAGGAAAAGAACATTTTGCTCCAGTCATGACTCTTCTACTTGTCATGGTTGTTTTACAGGATGAAGTCATAAAACAAAATGGAGTCACATTTGCTCCTACTACCACAAAATCAACACCAGTTATTGATCTTTGAGAAGTGTAAATTGACAAATTACTTAACAAAGAATTTAAAATAATTATTTTTAATAGTACTTTTTGCAATTCTCTCAGGGAATTGTAAGAAAACTCACACACACACACAACAAAACAAAACCAGAAAGATAATACATGAACAAAATGAGAAGATCAACACAAGAAATCATGAAAAAAAGAACCAAACAGAACAAAATACTGAACTAGAAAATTTCAGATTGTTGCAAAAGCAGACTTGATCAATCGGATGAAAGAATAAGTGAGCTCAAAGACAGGTCATTAGAAATTATGCAGTCTGAGGCAAACATAGAAATAAAAAAAAAAAGGTCTATGAGAACAGTGATATTTTGAAACACATATGCACTGAAGAATGTTTAATACAACTTACTATATCTCCTCAAATATTTACCATTTCTTTATAGTGAAAACATTTAAAATTCTTTATTTTTAAATGTATAAGATACTATATTATCTGAAACCACCCTAATGTGCAATATATTGCCAGAAATTATTACTCCTACTTGACTGTAATTTAGTGCTATTTGTTCAGTATTTACCATCCCTCTATGCTCCTGACTTTTCTCAGCCTCTCATAACCACTATTTTACTCCAACTTCGATGAGATCAAAATTTTTATAAGCTAAATATGAGAGAGATAGTGTGTTATTTGTCTTTCTGTGCCTGTATTTTTTGTTTAAAATAATAATATCCAGTTCCATCCATATTGTCGAAAGAGACAAGGTTTTATTCTTTATGACTGGATACTATTCTGTTATGTACATGAATGGAATTGTATGTATATATGTATGTATGGATGGATATGTATGTATGGATTGCTGAATCATATGATATTACTATTGTTAATTTCTTGAGAAATGTCCATACTGTTTTCTGTAATAGTTGTACTGATTTGTATTCATACTAAGAGTATAGGAGTGTTCTCTTTTCTCCATGGCATCACCAACATTTGTTATTGGTGATATTGTCGTTTTGATCATAGCCATTCTAACTATAGTGAGAGGATATCTCATTGTGCCTCCAATTTGCATTTCAGTATGATTAGTGATGATGAGCATTTTAAATATACTTGTTGGCTATAAATATCTCCATAAGTGTACTGTCAGTATTTAAATCACATTGTTTTTCTTACTATTGTGTTGTGAGTTCTTTATGTATTCTAAATGTTAACCCTTTTTCGTATTCTTATTACAAATATTTCTCTACAAATATTTTGTAGTTGCTTTTTCATTATGATGACTGTTTCCTTTGTTATTCAAAAACTTTTTTCATTTTGATTTACTCTCATTTTCTATTTTTGTTTTGTTTCCTGTGCTTTTGCCATCTTTTCCAAAGAATCCTTGCCAATTTCAAAGTCCTTAATATTTTCCCAATTTCTTTATTAGTTTTAAAGTTTAAAGTTCTGTTTAGTTTTATTTGGAATTTACAAATAACAGTTCTATATATTTACAACGACAAAAAGATGATGTTGTACATGCATACAAGTCACATGATTAATATCAAGCTAATTAACACATTTATGACCTCAAATGGTTTATATTTGCTGAGAACACTTGAAATTTACTCAAAGTAAGAATTCTGAAACCTGCAAGAGGGGATCAGTTCATCATACACCAAGGAAGCTCATAGACTATCAGCAGATTTATCAACATGAACTTCACAGATCAGGAGACAGTGGGAAAATATATTCAAAGTACTAAAGGGGAAAAAGTGAATATGGTGAGCAACAAACCTGACTTTCAGAAATCAAAAAAAAAAAAAGATGTAAGTGCTTTCTCACACACACACCAAAAAAAAAAAAAAAAAAAAAAAAGCAAATACTGCTTATGACTGCTAGACACATCTTACAAGAAATGCTACAGGAAATGATTTAGGTTGAAATAAGAGAATGCTAGTAAGTAAGATGATGTTGTGGGATTCCCCCACAGAGAGATAGGGCACTGGGCCATTCTATAGGAATCAGTGTTTATTAATGCCAGCACTGGCCCAATGGATTTTCATCCAAAGGCTGAATACCAAACACAGGTTAGTGATCATACTACCAAAAGCAAATATCTCTAGTTAGTTCCTCTTTTACTTGCCAGCTCTTTGTCTCTCACACAAGGTAATACACATTCTGATTGAGTATTCTGTTTCTATAGTATGGTGTTGTTACAACAAAATTATGGAATGTACACATTGATACTGATGGTGCCATGTTCTCTTTCCTTTATTCTAAGGAAGTTCCTATCACAATAAAACATCTGAAAATATAATTCATTAATAAAAGTACACAAATTTAAAATGTTCAAATATTTTAATGATGTGTAAATCTAATATCTTTACTATGAAGTTTAAAAGACAAAATTATTAAAAATTATAACTTGTTAAGGGATATGCAATATAAAAAGGTGAACATTATGACATCAAAATTTACAATGTGGTGGAGACAATGAGGCAAAAAGTAATGCTAGTTTTCCAACAATGTAAAACTTAAAATAGCCTATCATAGCTATTAAATGCTTTTTAAAAGCTTATTGATAATGATGAATCAAAAGCCTATATATATTAGATACACAAAGTAATAAAAGTCAGGGGATCAAAGTATATCACTAGAAAAAATTACTGGCCAAAAGTTAAGAGAAAATGCCCATTTATTGAGGAACAGCTCTGCATATTGACAGAGTCGGGGGGGGGTGGTTTGAAAATTATGACAGTTTAATGGTTGAACAGTTTGACAGTTGGCTAGGTGCTTTCTGATTGGTGGGTAAGGATCATGTGAGCCAGCAGGGCTCACCATTGTACAGCTCTTCTTGGGGGATGGGGAAGTTAGTTTTTGGAGGCGGGGCGACTCCCAACACCCCCAAAGGGGGAAAAAAAAACCAAAAACCTAGCTTGGTTACAACAAAAATGCAGGAAACCATAAACAACATTGCAGTTAGGTCTTTACTTATAAATAATTACCTTTAATATAAGTGGATTAAATTATGCAATAGAGTTCTGTTATAAATAAAAAATAAGAATCTAACTATCTTCTGTTTATAAGAATCTCAGTTTTCCTCTAAGGACTCACATGGACTTAATGTAAAACAATAAGAAAAAAATCTATGTACATAAAAATCAAAGTAGAGCAGGTATAATTAAATCTATGTCATAGTCAAAATTGTAACAAGAAACAAAAGAAGTATTATATAATAATGAAGTGATCAGTTTGACAGGAAAAACATAGCAATTATAAAAATATGTGTACCCAAACAAGCCAGAATCTAAATTGTTTTTTAAATATTGAGAGAATTATCATACTACCAAAAGCAATATACAAATTTAATTCAATCCCCATCAAAATACCAAAAATATTCTTCACAGAACTAGAAAAAAACAGACTTTAACTTCATTTGGAAGAATAAGAGACCCAGAATAGCCAAAGCAATCCTACAAGAAGAGTGATGCAATAGACATCAAAAGATCTAATCTCAAAGTATACTACAAAGGTACTGTAATAAAAACAGCATGGTATAGGTATCTAAACAGACATGAAGACTAATAGAATAAAACAGAAGACACAGAGACAAATTGAAATACTTAAATCCATCTATTACTTAATAAAGTTGCCAAAAATATATGTTGGAGAAAAAAGCTTTTTAACAATAGGTGATGAGAAAACTGGATACTTGTACGTAGAAAAGTAAAATTAAATCCCTCTCTCTCAATCTGCCCCAAAGTGATATGAAAATCAGACAGGAATTAGAACAGAAACCTTGCTACTGCTAAAGAAAACACTATCAACAATCCAACACATTGGTATAGGTACTTACTTCCTTAAGAAGACACCTAGATCTCAAGAAATAAAACCAACCATCAGTAAGTTGGGTATCATCAAAGTTAAAAGTTTCTGTTCAGAAAAAGAAACACGAGTATAAAAATACAGGCTACAAAATCGAAGAAAATCTTGGTCAGTGGATTCTGTGGCAGGAGATTGCAATCCAGACTATAAAAAGAATTTAAAAACTTATGACTAATAAACAAATAACCCACAATAAATGGGCAAAATAACTAAATAGACATTGCTCAAAAGAAGAAATACAAATGATAAATCAATAAATAAAAAGATGTTCAACATTTCTAGAAATCAAAAAAATGCAAATTAAAACTATACTGAGATTTTATATCACTCCAGTCAAAATGGCAAGAATCAAGAATGAAAATAACAATTAATGTGGAGGAAATGTATATTCATGCATTCTTGGTGAACTACAAATTAGTACAATCACTCTGGAAAGTATTATGGAGATTCCCCCTGTCCACCACTCCCCGCCTCCAAAAAAAAAAAAAAAAAAAAACTAGTAATGGAACCACTATATGACCCAGATATCCCATTCCTTGGTATTTATCCAACAGAAGTAAGTTCAACTTACTCCAGCCATACAGTTACTTCAATGTTAGGGCAGGATAATACAATAGCCAAATTTGGGAATGAGTCCCCATGCCCATAAAGAGATGAATGGATACAGAAAATGTGGAATAGATACACAATGGAGTGTTGAGAGCAAAAGCCAGTCGAAATAGTCCCTGGCATTTTTGCCAGAAGTAATGGTTGAGAGACAAGCCATTAAGATGATGATAATTAAGTTAAGCTGTGTATAATTGCTGTGACTGGATGATCCTGGATTGAAACAGGCTGTGTATTCAATTATTTATAGACCCCTGCTGTCCTCCTGGGGGGGTCTACATTGGAGTTCTCGAGGGGATTCCTGGGGAGTTTGCATTGGTTGATGGGGTTCCAGTGCAGGGAGTTATGATTGGTGTGTGGTGTGCCTGGATGGGCCACGTGGATGGCGTTCATGTGAGTTCAGAAATAAAGTTTGTTCCTGCTTGAGTGGCTCATGATTTGTGCCCAGCCAGACTGCGGCATATGGTGGCCCCTGTGGGGAATGCCTGAGGAGAGAACAGCATCCAATTTGGCTTCCAGAGAGATTAACTAAAGGGATTTCTACTGACCAAAAAGAAGATGATTTGGCTCAAATCCATAACAGCTAATATCCTTACATCTGCAACAGTGGTTCTCCCATACCTGGAGGCTAATAAATAATGAACACCATTAAAGCCTATTTTAAATGTAAAAAAAACTTGGGGCTTGCTTGTGGGAATACCTTCAGACCCATTATGCAAGTTACAGGAAGAAGGATAGAATATCAAAAGAAGAGTCAAACCTAGGTAGTAACCAGGGTGCTTTTTTCAATATCTATTTTATTACTGCCCTTTCCCACATCATAAAGTTCTATTTTATTTTTTGAGCTCATACACACCTAGGTTAATGTTTTTCTGATTAGTTCTATTTTTTGATTGTAGAGTTTTTAAACATTGCAATGGAGATTTCACCTGTGAAAAGCTACAAGGCCTTTACTATTGTCTTATGTGTTGTATGTTATGTGTGCACACTTGTGTTTTGTATTGTATGTCTGTATGTGCATATGTCCATATATTATATATGAGGAGCGCTCATGAAAAAATGGATCCAATTTTTTTTATTCATGTGATTTAAATGATTTAATTTAAATTGGGTAAACCGCTGCTGAGGATTGTTTTAAAATGTGAACAAAAAAGGAGGTTAAGAGATCTGTTTGTTTACTTTCACATTTCCTTTTCATTATATTTAATAATTCTGTTCAGGATAATGTAAATTGTTCAGAAAATTGTTTTTTTAGTGCCTGCTGGAATGTTACATAATTTTTTTTTATCCATCATTGCCAGAATTTTTATCTTCATCCCAGTGCCAATGAAGACAAAGATAAAACCAAACTACAGCTTCTTCGATAGGTATAACAGTAAACTGCATAAACTGATGCATCAATGAATAATATAACTCAACAAGTGATGCTCAATCAAGGAGTTGATTTACTTTGGGAGGAAATGGATGTATTAGTAGATTCCTCTGCTTTGAACTGCTTGCAGAACTTGCCTGGACTATGTATCACTTGTATGCATTGTGAACTATCTGTTGGTGCAGCGAATTGTGGTAGTGCTGGGGGATCTTTGCTGATGGTGTTATTATCATTGGTACAATTTTTCCAAAAGGAAGCGTCATTTGGCTTGGTGCCGTGGCATTTTTATATCCCCCCTCCCTTCTGCTTGTGATGGTCATTCAGCTAAAATTTGGGGGCCAACAGAGGTGAGACAAAGAACCTCACCCCCTCACTGGTTCAAAGGCCAAATTTGAGGGCAAACAGAGGTGAGGCAAAGAACCTCACCTCCCTATTGGTGCAAAGACCAAATTAGGGGGGCAACAGAGGTGAGGCAAAGAACCTTACCCCCTCCAATGGTACAAAGGCCTATCCATAAGTCTGGCTGTATGCTGGACCGGTAGTCAATGATGGGTAAGATCCAATTGCAGTGGAACCAACCTAAGACAGGAGGCTGATGCCTTGAGGTCAGCTCATCTGCTGATGGGTAAGGACCATATGTAGTATTGGACAACCTAAGACAGGCAGGGTTCCTAAGCCACATGCTTGGTGTTTAATTAAACAGAAGGGGGGAGATGCTGAGAGCCACAGACAAGTTGGAATGGCCCCTGGCATTTTTTGACCGAAGTAATGATTGAGAGGTGAGCCATTAAGATGATGATAATTAAGTTAAGCTGTGTATAATTGCTGTGACTGGATGATCCTGGATAGAAACAGGCTGTGTATTCAATTGTATATAGACTCCTGCTGTCCGCCTCAGGGGCCCACTACTTTGGAGTTCTCTTGGGGATTCCCGAGAAGTTCGTGTTGGTTGGTGAGTTTCTGGTGCAGGGAGTTCTGGTTGTGTGTGGTGTGCCTGGAAGGGCCGCATGGTGGCATTCAGGGGAGTTCGGAAATAAAGTTTGTTCCTGCTTGAGTGGCTCGTGATTTGTGCCCAGCCAGACTGTGGCAATGGAGGTTTTACTCAACCATAAAGAAGAATGAAATAATGGCATTTGTCAGTAAATGGATGGAAATAGGTAACACCATGCTAAGAGAGACTCAGAAAATCATAGGTCAAATGTTTTCTCTCATACATGGATGCTAGAGCAAAATAAGGGAAAGAAGGAAAAGGGGATCGGATATGTAATGATATTTGGAAGATTAGAAAAGAAGAGAAGAGATTAAGAGGGAAGAGGGACAGGTAAAGGAGGAAATGCAGATTGGATTTGACAAAAATCACCTCTTACATGCTTATATAAATAAATCACAGGGAATTTCACCTTATGTTTATGTAGAGTTTAGAACATTGCCAGTTTAAAGCCAACTTCAATTGCTAAGTGAGGCCCTAAGTAAAATAGCAAGCCCCTGTCTCTTAGTAAAGAGGGTAAGCTCAGTGGTAAAGTGTGTCCTTGAGTCTAATCCTCAGTGCCAAATATATATACCTGTAAAGACACACATAAACAGAATATGAAAGTATAGGAAAAATGGATATAATATATATAAAAGGAAAATCTATAGAGGAAAAACAATAAGGGGATGGTGGAAGGTGATGAGATATCCAGGGGTCTTGTACCCCTGCCCCTGGGACCTTGAATCCAGGCCAGGGTGAGCTTGAGCCTGGACAGACACCCTGAGGCCCAACTACAGTTGCATGGGATCACCCAGGATGTGGTGGACCCATGTAACTCTCCCTGCCGGGATGACAGGATGACCTGGTGGTGGTGAGGACCAGTGGGAGCTCAGACCGGAAGGCTTCCAGGCTCATGACCCAATCCTGTCTGGCCCAGGTGAAGGCCATGCTGAGAATGTGGTGCTTTCTGGTGGCAGTGGACATGGTGCAGGGAGGAGTGCAGTCGACCTCGAAGCCCTGAAGGCCTCAGGAACTTTGAGGGCCAACATGCTGAATGGAAGCCCAGAGCTCAGGCACCGTTAGACAGCGAACGGGTAGTTAGGCTCTGAATGACCAAGATTCAGGTTCCCTGAGACGGCTCCTTATTCCACAAGAGAAAGGCCTTAACCAACCAGGTAGGTGAGCCAATCCCCAGAGGACACGGGGGAATGGTCATCAGCCAGGCAACTCATTTTCCTTCTACCAAAGAAACATAAAGAAGCACACCACATTGGCCAACTGAAACTGCCCACCACCACTTGGGAAGATTTGCTGGCCCTCTGTAGAAGGTCTGTGTATATAATATGAAAATCTGCCATCAACCAGTACCACACCCACAACACACAACAACCAGTTTAAACCTTGGCTATATCTGAACATTCTCAAGGTAAAGAAGGTGGATGGTATGAGAGAATTATAAATTCCCATTTGTTTTAAAATATCAGAAAATAAATGTCTTTTGGAAATGACTTTGAAATGCAGTTGTTAGACCACCTCTAGGAGTGACACTTGTCTACTTTTGTTCAGTGAGTTAGAAGACATAGAGAGGACTTTGACCATGAGGAGATCCTGTGCCAGATGGGTTATAGGTAAAAGACATCATTTTTGTGTGTGTGTTCCCAACCACATTGTTTTGTGTGTATGTTTTATTTATATTTATTAGAGTATATGTAGTCAAAAATGCTAAGTAGTTTTTTGAAATGTCTAGTCTTTTTAGATGTTCTAAAGTGCCTGATAATATGTTAAAAGTATAAGTAGTAAGATTCAATACATTTCATTAATTTATTTTTGTTAAAATTCATATGAAATGATTGGGGTGGGTGGTGACAATAGCCATAACCCCTTTTGAGTGATATTCATTGTTTGCTGGTTCCCTGTAGCTCTATGGCAGTGTGCTTAAAATGAGGCAAGAGTAACCCCTGTACCTTAGGTCGATGGGTGTTGCTTAATTTGCTGTGTACATAGGGAGTATAAAAGACAACCAAGTGCTAATCTACATTTAGTCACTCTAGATGTTAAAAATTTTGCCAGTGTATGACCAAAGAAGAATTACTAAACAAATTTTGTCTGTTTGTATTAAAATTCCCAAGAAAGATTGTCTTCTAAAAATTTGAGTGTTATAACCCACTGGGTAAGTTACGGACCAGAATGCTTATATTTTGAAGACATTTTCAAACTAGAACCATTGATACATGTATGCAGTTTATTCAAGACTATCATGTACATAGTGAATACATTGAGTTCTTACTTGAAATTTCTAGTCAGTCTAGATGTTTAGAAGTGCCAGATATATGTTAAATGGAGAGGTTGTAGAATATCATTTTGTAAATAGCTTTTTGCCAAAATTCATATAAAATATTGTCTTTTAGAAATGTAACTGTTAAATGACTTTTGTGAGAAATATAGTACAAGCTTTACTTGTGCAGTGATGTGGAGGATATAGGAGAGAAGCAATTGCAAAAGGTAAAGCACATTTTCAGACATCAGTTTTCTGTATGTTTTGTGCATTTTGTTTTGCTGCATATATAATGTATACAAAGGACAAATGAGTCCAAATTTTGCAACATCTAGTCTCTAGATATTAAAGACATTGCCAGCATATGACCAAGTAATTAGTAAAATTAGCACATTTTGTACATTTGGTTTTGAAATTCATAGGAAATCTTTTCCTCTGAAAGTGACTTCTGGATATGAATTTGTTCAACCATCTCTAAGCATTACATATGCTTGTACTTGTTCACTGGACCAAAAGAGAAGAAAAAAGTCAGAAGGGAAAGGTTCAAGATAAAATGGTCATCTTAGATGTCAAAGAGGATGCTAGCATATGATAAAAGTAGAATTATTAACAAGTTTATATGTTTTGTGTTAAAATTACTAGAAAAAAATGTCTCAGATTATAACCATTGCTATGTGTGCAATTTTATTTACCAGTGTTTTGTGCATAGTGAACAAGTTCTTATATGAAATATCTAGTCTATATACTTAGAAGTGATTGGTATATTTAAAGTGGAAGTTGTAGGATAGAACTTTCTGTAAATAGTTTTTAAAAACTGTTGGGAAATGCTGTATCTTGACTTTTTAAACCACCTTGGAATACTATACTATCTGTACTTATTGGATTGAGGAAGGTCCGAAGAAATAAACTGCAAAAGGTGTTTTGTAAGAATGTGGTAGAAAATTTCAGCTTATACTTTGCCCTGTAACATGCATTTCATTTAATTTTGCAGTACTGTATACATTGTGTATATCCTGGACAAAGGAGTCCTAATTTTATAGTATTCAGATATAACCACCATTACAATAGCAGCTTATTCATCATTACTTGTGTACCTATTTGGAAAACTTAAATCCTTATTTGAAACATCTAATCTTTCTAGATGTTTAGACGTGTACAAATTATGTTAAAAGTTTAGGTGGTAGATAAAACATTTTGTAGATATCTTTTGTCAAAAATTCTGAAAAAAAATACTGTCTTTGGGAAATGGAATGATGAAAACACTTCTTTAAGGAATAAAGAAGGGAAAGAAAATCCAAAGGGCTTTATACGAATGTATTTTCTGTGAAGCAAGATTGATCTTTGTTCCTTATGTCTGTGAATTTTTTTTTACTATGCTGTGTAAATAGTGTATATAAAGGGCAAATGAATCCTAACATACATCTGGTCTATCTAGATGTTAAAGAATTTGCCAGTGTATGGCAAGAGTAGAGTTAGTAAGCTAGTTAGTAAGAGTAGAGTGAGTATACTCTGTGTTAAAATTTGTAGGAAAGGGGCTGGGGATGTGGCTCAATTGATAATGCGCTCACCTGGCATGCGTGGGTTGCTGGTTCAATCCTCAGCATCACATAAAAATAAAATAAAGATGTTGTGTCCACCTACAAACTGAAAAATAAATACTAAAAAAAATTAAAAAATATAAAATTTGTAGGAAAGACTTTTCATAAAACCATTTAGGAAGTGAAATTGTTAAAGTAGGCATTCATTAGGTGTGTACAGTTTATTCAGCTTATTAAATATATATTGTGGAAAACTTAAGTCTTTGTTGGAAACATTTATTCTTTCTAGATGTTGAAAAGTGCAAACATATGGTAAAAGTAGAGGGCTAAAGTGATGCTTTTTGTGTATTTTTGTTATTACATAGAATTAGTTGCCATTTAGGCAAAATGGAATTATTAAATTTGACATTTTGAGTATGTTGACGGCTCACTGGGTGGTGGGTTGCTGGGCCCCAGATTAGTTCAGCTTGTCTAGCCATTCTGTGCATTTTAGTTAATATTAATGGGTATTAAAGGATAAGTCCTAATTCCCCAAATTTATTAGAAGTAGCAAAATAATCCCTAAATCAAAATCATTTTGTTAGTTTTTTAGAAAGAAGTGTCTTCTGTGAATAATCTTTGTTAATCTGCCTCTTAGAGCTAGGCATAGTCCTGAACTTAGTCACTGAAATGATGAACAGCAAAAAGAGAAAGGGTGAAGAGAAGTGCTCTTTGCTAGTATTTTCATATCTGAAAGACAATTTTAGATTATAGCCATAGATCTATATGTGCATTTTTGGTAAACTACTTGAGTTTAATATGTACAAAGTTCATATTTCATTTGATAACATCTAACCTTTCTAGATGTCCTGAGGTGATACTGTATAATAAAAAGCAGGGCTAGTGAATTAGCCAACCTGTAAATATATTTTTGTTAGAAAAGATGCATCATGGACATGAATTGTTTTAACTTTGGGTAGTGTGTATCAGCTCTAGTTCATTAGACTGACAGCAGAGGGTCAGAAGGAAGCACACAGGAAAACATGCGAGCAAATGCTCAAGGATTTTCATTCAGATGTGAACCATTGGTATGTGTGCATCTTCTCACTGTACTATAGGAATAGTTTAATTCACTGGAAACAGGCATTCTTGCTAATATTTTGGTAAAGAAATATGACAATGAACCCTTTTAGAAACATGCTGGTTATATTCTGTTACTTTGTCTCAATTTAAATAATAATAATCAAGGGAATGCATTATTTTAGTTATAAGTTGGCCAAAATGTCTATCTGGAGAGGTCTACTGCCAATTCTATCTTCAGGAAAATTTTTGTTTCTAAGAAATGCAGAACTACAATTTTTCTAACACACTGAGTTAGTGTAGTGCATTTTGGTTATCATCTGATTAATGCAGTGCTATTCGTACTAGTCTAGAAATAGAATCAATCTAAGTGTCATCCACTGAAGAGTCAATAAAGAAATGTATCTACATATATAATGGAATACTATTCAGCCAAAGAAATGGATAAAATTTTTTCATTTACAACAATATGGTTGGAACTAGAAGACATAAGTAACATAGACATAGAACAATGTGGATTCTTACATAAATTGAGAGTAGAATACTGATTACCAGAGGCCATAGAGAGTAAGGGGAAGGGAAAAATAATTCAACAGTGCAGAGTAGCAGTTACATAGGAGTAATAAGTTCTAGTGTTCTTTTGTAGAGTAGGGTGACTATAGATAATATATTGTATATTGTATATTTCATAATAGCTAGCCATTATCACAGGAAATGATAAAGGTTTAAGAAGAAAAAAGAAGGGGCTACAGAGTGTGCACTATTCACAGTAAAAAACATACTTGATAAATGTGAACAAAATCCAAAATAATACAAATTATATAAAGTTGAAGAAGGCATACTGGATGGATGATTGTCATCAGATTTTGACATAAAAAATTATGAAAAAATTCCTAGACGACCAAACTGAAAATTCCTCTTTAAAAAATTGAGGAATGGAGCACATTTCAATAAATCATTTTTTGACATTGAAAAAGAAAAAGAAATAATTGAAGAATGGTTCATGGTAGAAAATGATACAGAGTGACTATAACAATGCTTCATTAATAGACAACATGTATCTTATATTGCAATTATTTAATAATGTGGGTGGACTGAAATTTTTAGAAAATTTGTTTTATCAATATGATAATTCTGACTGTGCTTATTTCACATACCTTCCACACCATGGAATTTTTATTTGAAAGAAAATTTGGGCCCAGAGATGTTCCTAAATTTTCTGAGCTCCTATAATATCTTGAGTAATATAGTCAAACAAACGGTAAGGCCACAGTAATTCAGAAAACACCTTGCATGACAGATGTTTATTTATTTATTTATTTTTAAATCTTTAAATTCCAAATTTTTTGTCTTGATATCTCACAACCTCATTAAAGACATTGATTACATTTCAATCTTTACATTTACCTTTCCAGTTATTAGGAGACTCTAAGAATCAATGATTATTATATCCTAAAATATGGAGACTAAAATTTTCTTTGACATATGGTCTGATGGTGATTGTGTACTACTGATTTAGTAGATACAAAGCCTTACATATTTGAGTTTTTGTCAAATGTGACTCATTAAGGATTGCTTGGATTTATTATTGTTTTACCATTGTTATTTCTTCTGGACTAGGATAGCAGGATAGCATATAATCAAAAGTCAACATTCACATCTTAACTCTGAGTAGCTTTCTATGATTCCTTACAAGATGGCACTGCAGATATAATGAAATAAGAAAATTTGAAAACTGTGCTTTGTAACCCTGAGAATGGTACCTTGAAATTACTAATTGGCTGACATTAAGATCACAGTCTTAATGTTGTTGCTGGGATGCTGTCCCAACTTCCCCTCTCCATATCCGTTTCTTACAGAACACTGTCGTGCAGTGTGGATTTATGAAATCCACAACATGAAATCAAAACCTTCATTACCTAATTCATCTCTCTCAACAGTGTTTTACTCAGCTTGTTGACTTTGTTATTTTCAATACATTCTTTGGCCAAAAATATAAAGAAATATATCCTGGAAACACAAAATAACTTGTATATTTAAAAACATCTCTGAGCCTGAATCAGGATATTGACTTTTCTCCTGCAGCAGTTAATGTGAAAATGTATTTGTAGTTACTTATCATTAGTGGGTCACTGGGACTTGTGCAAAATATTTTATTAAGACTAAGTGTTAAAGTTTCTTGATAAATGAAAAACTTCAATAAGATGAACAAATTGTCTAAAACACAATATGAAGGAACAAATATTGGAAGTCTGAAGTGATAGTTATGCAAGGAAGAAATACATATAAATTATTTTCTTTTTTGCAGTTTCATTTTTTAATTTGTTCTTTTTAGATATACATAATAGTAGAATGTATTTTGACATATTATACATACATGGAGTATAACTCTTTCTTAGTAGAATCCCATTCTTGTGGTTGTACCTGATATTCAGTTTCATTGGTGGTGTACTCACATATGAATATAGGAAAGTTATGACTGATTTATTCTACTGTATTTCCTGTTACCAGTCCCTTCTCTTTATTCCCTTTGTCTAATCCACTCAATTTTTTTTCTTCCTTGCATACACACCATTGTGTGTTAGTAAACATATATCAGAAAAAAATATTAAACCTTTGGTTTGGGGAAGGATTGGCTTATTTCACTGACCATAATAGTTTCCAGACTCATCCACTTACTGCAAAAGTCATAAAGTCATTCATTTTTAGAGCTGAGTAATATATTATGGTATATAAATACTATTTTCTTTATCCATTATACTGATGAGCCGCTATAAACATTGATGTGGCTGTGTCACTGTTATATGCTAATTTTAAGTCTTTTGGTTCATAACAAGGAGTGAGATAACTGGGTCAAATGGTAGTTCCATTCCAAGTCTTCTGAGGAATCTCCATACTGCTTTCCACAGTATCCCACCAGCAATTGTATGATTGTACCTTTTCCTCCATATCCTCACCAACATTCCTGTTACTATGCAAATTTTTAAGCATGGTGAAATTTTTGTTGTTGTACCTTCACACACTCAATTTATGCCTAAATAACTGTTGTTAAAGGTGCTTGATTTCTTTCTCAATTCCAAGTAGCAAGTAGAGATTGGATTAAATCCAAAGACTTCTCACTCCCTATGGAGATAGTATAACTATTCAACCAAATTGTTAGAGTAGGATGAGCCTATTATAATAATTTTTAGCACTTCTCATTCTACTGTCACTACCTTGATATTCTACTCTTCCTAGGTTTTCTGAAATGATGCAATACAGCCTGTGAAAAAAAAACTCATGTGACTCCAGGACTCTATGCTATAGTTACTCTATCAGACACCTGTAGGTAAAAACTAGTAAACTTCATTGTAATAGCTTCCTCAGCTGATTTTATGCTAGAAAACATTGAAAACCACTGCCTGGAGGTTTCCCCAGCATAGTCATTTCTACTTGTTATTGAATTTTCAGCATGAAGTGATCATTACTGTCTGCCTTTTTTATTCAAAGGAGGAAATTGTTTCATAATGTTTAGCTATTTTTTAATGTAACTACCATTTCTTATAGTGTCTTGAATGGAAATTTGGTCACCTAGTGACGGACCTTTGTCTTTTTTCAATCAAGAATTATTGCACACCATCCTTTATAATTGTATGGTCAATATGTGGTTATGCTTTTTAATTCCTTATAACTCTTTCTAAATTTTTGCTGCTTCCTTATTACAAGTGAAACAAATTGAAGAGCATGATAATAATTAATGAAAGCAACACTGAAGAGTTTATTCTACCAGGCTTTGTGGACCTGCCTTGGCTAGAATTTTCTCTATCCATTATTCTTCCCATAACATACCTTCTGGCCTTTATGGGAAACATTGCCATTGTTCTGGTGTCCAAACTAAACCCTAGTCTCCACAGCCCCATGTATTTCTTCCTCACCAACCTCTCCTTTTTAGACATGTGTTACACCACAAGCATTGTGCCTCAGAGGTTATTTAATCTGGCAAGCTGTAAGAAGAGCATTAGCTATACTGAGTGTATAATTCAGCTTTACATCTTCCATATAATGGGGGGGAACACAGAATGTGTCTGCTCTTGACTATCATGTACTTTGACTGCTATTGGCCATCTGCAGGCCTGCACTACACCCTCATCACAAATAAATGCACTTGCATCTTAGTAGTATTCATTAAGTGGCTGACTGGAGTGATGTTTGCTTTCTCAGAGGCCACTCTTACATTATAATTGCTGTTGTGTGTTGTCAATAAACTGGATCACTTGTTGTGTGAGATTACAGTTCTCATACACACTGCCTGTGGTGAAAAAGAGGCTTGCACTTTCTGTGGTGTGTATTTTTTAAATAGCTGTTTCTCTATGCTTAATTCTTGCCTTTTACACTAGCATTAAACACGCTGTTCCTAAGATTACATCTTCTGAAGAAAGAAAAAAAGCCTTTGGTACATGTTTCTCTCATTGCAGTTTACTTATTTTATGGTCCAGCCAATAGCATGCACCTTCAGCCTTCCTCCTCCACCACAAGGCACCAGCCCAAATTCATGTCTCTCTGCTAGAGAGTGGTGACTCCTACAATCAGCTTTTCATCTATACCCTGAGTAATAAGGAAGTAAAAGGACCTTAGGCAACCTAGTCAGGAACATTTTCATTTTCAAGTGAACAAACCCAAATAAAATTATTAACACTAACAGGGTTGGATGGTTTTTCTAATAATTAATTTTTTAGTAATAATCTAATCTCATGTGTTATTCTTGCCAAATATATTTTGTTTCTGACATTTTATAATCACTTTATGTATGGATGATGTTATATTATATGCAGTATGGAAAGTACATTTGTGAAAATACAAAAAATAGTATTTTCTGTTTGAATATTGAGCTAGTAACTGTATTGAGTAGAAAAAGGAGCATTTTAAATTCTAATTACAATGTAAGTTCATTAGTTAAATCTCACCATCATAAATTCACACCACATAAAATAGCACCAATAGGCTTTCTGTCAGTGTCACCTATGAAACATTACACAACTCTTGCATTTTGACCCGAGTCTCTGGAAGCAGTATGGTTTCACTTTAAGTTTAGGATGAAACATTCTATACTTAAAAGAATCATGAGTTTATCAACCTCAACCTATATAGATCTTATCACCTCTTCAAAACATTGTAATTCTTGTTTACTGAGTTAGTATGTAATGTTATGTTTCACTAAAGAATTTATTATTTAACATTAAAATAAATAGAATTAAGACAAAAAGTATGTTTTTAATGTTCATTTTAAACAATATAAGCTGAGTCTTTTGAATCAATGAGTAAATAATAATGAATAATAAATAATAATAATAATAATAATAATAAATCAATGAGTAAACAATAACTACCTAGAAACATTAATGTTGGAAGAGCCAGAAATGCCTTTTGAAAGTGGATAAGAATCAGTATGTTAATAAAATAATTTGTATTTCTGAATGACATTAACAAATAATATGAGAATCTTTTTTATTGATTCCTATTTTTGGAAGCAAATGATGTCCAAAAACTCATGACATCCTGAAAGTTCTAAAACTTATTTATAAAACTCACACTTCAACCTTGAAATGTTGTCATAAAATTAATTACAATTTATGAAAGAAGATTCATGATTTTTTTAGTATTTAGTATTGAATTCCTATATTCTTAATTCAATAAGATGTTGCATAGTAAAGACATGTAGACTTGTTCAAAAACCCTCATTTGGACTTTTCTAATGTGTATTCTGGTATGATCAAGATACAAGAACAATTACTGAAAGGAAAATCACATGGTATACTGAACCACACAACCAGAATCAATGCAACCATATCTACTCTTTGAAAATAACAGAACATCTGGAGCTAGACTAGGCCTTGAGACCTTTGGAGTTTGGTAACTATTTTAAGTAAATTAAAAGAATATACAATAATAAAGCTTATTCTACACAATATCCTTGGCAAATATTCCATGAGGAGGAAATTAAAATCAACAATGAAAATCAGCAAAAGGAGAAACTACACTAAAGGAAAAAAACAATAAAAGGAGAAACCAAGTCAAGTAAAAAGCCTTTCAGACAAAAATTATCAAAATACAAACCATATTTCAATAATAACCCTGAATTTTAATGACTTAAACTCATCAATTAAAAGACATAGACTGGCTGATTGAATTAAAAAAAAGACCCAACAATATGCTGCCTTCAAGAGACTCATCTTATTGAAAAAGACATCAACAGACTTAAGGTGAAAGGATGGGAAAAAACATACCACTCACATGGACCATGGGAACGAGCAAGGGTTTCCATCCTTATCTCAGATAAAGTTGACTTTAAACCAAACTCAGTCAGAAGGCATAAAGAAGGACATTTCATATGGCTTAAGGGACTCATACTTCAATAAAACATAATAATTATAAATATTTATGCCCCAAACAATGGAGCATCTATGCATATCAAGCACTTATAAATTTCAATAGAGCACAACACAATAATACTGGTAGACTTTAACACACCTCTGTCACCACTAGGTAGATCTTCCAAACAAAACCTAAACAATAAAACTATAGACCACAGTAATACCATCAATAATCTTTGTTTGTACGTGGTGCTGAGGATAGAACCCGGGCCGCACGCATGCCAGGCGAGCACACTACCGCTTGAGCCACATCACCATCTCCTTTATTTTATTTTTATGTGGTGTTGAGGATCAAACCCAGTGCCTCACACATGCCAGGTGAGCGCACTACCACTTGAGCCACACCTCGAGCACTTCCTTCTTTAAAATAAACCATATGTTATGCAACAAAGGAAGTTTTAGCAAATATAAAAAAATAGAGATACCTCCCTGCATTGTATCAGACCATAATGGAATGAAATTAGGAGAAATGATAAAATAAAAAATAGAAGCAACTCCAACACCTGGAAACTAAATAATGTGCTACTGAATAATTCAAGGATAACGGAAGCCATAAGGGAGGAGATAAAGAAAATCTTAGAGGTAAATGAGAATTCCAACATAACATATCAAAATATCTGAGACACTATGACTATGAAGGCAGTGCTAAGAGGAAAGTTCATAGTATTAAGCTCTATCAGTAAAAAAAGAAAAGTCAACAAATAAGTGGCCTGATAATGCATCTCATAGCCCTAGAAAAAGAAGAACAAATCAATACCAATAGTAGTAGAATACAGGTAATAATTAAAATCAGGGCTGAAATCAATAAAATTGAAACAAAAGAAATAATTGAAAAAATTTACAAAACAAAAAGCTGATTCTTGGAAATAATAAATAAAATTGATAAACTCTTAGCCACCCTCATTAAAAAAGAGGAGATGGAAAAAAAATACTAAAATTCATAATGAAAAACATCACAACAGACACTGCCGAAATACAAAAGATAATTAGAAACTATTTGGAAAAATTATACTCCAGTAAAATAGAAACTTCCAAAGACACCAACAAATTTCTATAGGCATATGATCTGCCCAGACTGAATCAGGAGGACATACACAATTTAAACAGATCAATTTCAAGCAAGGAAATAGAAGACTCCATCAAAACTCTACTAACCAAGAAAAGCCTGGAACCAGACGGATTCTCAGCAGAATTCTACAAGAACTTCAGAGAAGAATTGATACCAATACTCCTCAAATTATTCCATGAAATAGAAAATGAGGGAACCCATCCAAACACATTCTATGAAGCCAGTATCATCCTAATACCAAAGCCAAGGACTCATCGAGGAAAGAAAACTTCAGACCAATATCCTTGATGAACACAGATGCAAAAATTTTTTTAAAAAATCTGGCATATTGCATACAAGAACAAATTACTTATTCAGATTAAAGACTATGAAAGCTTTATTCTTTATATTCATGAAAGTTGCAGAGTTAGCAACATTAGGCAGCTACTTCCTCAGTTACATTCTACAGTTGCAATGTGCAATGCTAGGAGCATTGTGTAGCCCTCAAGAAAGTCCATTGTTTAAAGTTACTGTTATGCAGGAAGGTTCAGAAGCTGTGGAACTGGTGAAACAATGTGGTTGTATTAACAAGAGAATACCTTTATTCCCAGGAGCTGTGTGCCTGAGAGCCAAGTCAAAGCTGATAAGACTCTGGAACAGAGTCTCCCCATGGAGATCATTGCCATAGCAATTGGACAACCAGCACCTTTGCACAGAAACTTTCCCAGGCACCAAGCATGCCACAGTCATAAAGTCATCAAGGACCCCAATCTCAGACACTGGTCTCCTAATTACTGTCACCTCTCTCCACACACAGGCACATCAGATAGAACACTAATATCCATGATATATAAAGTACTTAAAAAATTTAGCACCCCAAAACACAAACAACCCAATCAATAAATGGGCTAAGAAATTGAATAGACATTTTTCAGAAGAAGATATACAATTGATCAACAAATACATGAAAAAAAAATGTTCAACATCTCTATTAAGTAGAGAAATGCAAATTAAAACCACTCTAAGGTTTCATCTCACTCGAGTCAGAATAGCAGTTATCAAGAACACAAGCAACAATAAGTGTTGCTGAGGATGTAGGAAAATAAGTTAACCAATCTGGAAAGTAGTATGAAGATTCCTTAAAAAAAAAACTTGGAATGGAATCACCTTTTGACCCAGCTATCCCACTCCTATACCCAAAGAACTGAAATACTATAATGATGCAGCCACATCAATGTTTATAGCAGCACAATTCACAATAGCCAAACTGTGTAACCAACCTAGATACCCCTCAATAGATGAATGGATAAAGAAAATGTGGCATACATACACAATGGAATATTACTTAGCAATAAAAGAGAATAAAATCATGGCATTTGCAGATGAATGCATGGAGTTGAAGAATATCATGCTAAGCAAATAAGCCAATCTCCAAAAACCAAAGGCCTAAGGTTTTCTCTGATAAGTGGATGCTAATCAATAATGGGAAGGGGCATGGGATGAGTGATGGAACTTTGGATTGGGCAATGGGTAGGGAGGGAAGGGGATGGGGCATGAGGATAGGAAAGATGGTGGAATGAGATGGACAGCATTATCCTAGGTACATATATGATTGCACAAATGGTGTAGGCCAAATTTTATACAATGAATCAAAGAGCATTCTGCTGTCATGTATAACTGATTATAACAAATATATAAAGAGATTTTAAAAATCAATTTCTTGGTAATTGCTATGGAATTTAAAAGGTTTTAAATATCTAGAGTTTCATATTTTAGTGTTTTTTGTATTTTTAAAATATTTGCATATCCATGAAATATGTTGAGGATGAGACCCAATTCTAAATAAGGCAGAATTCATTTGTATTTATATACAATCTGTATAAGTAGCTGACGGTAATCTTAAGAAATATTTTTGTCCATTTAGACTATAATCCATCATAGCAGATGAGTGTAGAAATTTTCACTGTGGCATCACGTTAATTTAAAAAAAATTTCAGATTTCAGAACTTTTTGGATTAAAGATGTTCAACCTATACAGATATTTTGAGTTCTGGAGGGAAAGACTTCAATTCTATCTTAAAAGCATAGCTATTAAGGTTGACTATAATTGTTCATAGTGCTTTCTTATATTACCCTTAGTCCTGTCTCATCTGCTACTTTCTTGATCTGTAAAGAGTATTCACTTATGAAATGTAAATGTGATCCAGACTTAATTTAATAAAAGGAAAGTCATGTCATTACATCAAAGTGAAATTGTACTCTACTTTTGATGTAAAGAATAAGCAAACAAGAGAATGCCTTTTTCAAGAAGGTTAATTACAGACCTTGGTCATTTCCCAAGAATACATAGGAAACATTGAAGCATTTTAATTTTAGTTGTAATGATGAAAAACTTGGGAAAGCCTTTAAGAAATTAAGATGGTTTAACCATGATTTGCTCCAAACTAGAGATATTCTCCTCTACATATAGCATAACAAACCACTAGGCAAGAAGTGCATCATAATATAAGAGGGATAATTATACTAGATATAAATTAGAATTCTGGTTGTACAAATGCCTGTGGGTCTTAATGTAAATCCAATATCTTTTCAAACTGTCATATTGAGAATTCCCAAGTCTTAGAGGAGACACATAGGCCACTGGTGAAAAGGGTACAGTTAAGAAGTATTATATATGGTGGGATTGGAAAATTTGTCAGATTTATTTGAAGAAAGGACAGTAGACTTAAGCATAGATAATTAATGTCCTACTCTAACGTTAGAAGGAAACAATTTAACATTGTGATTAAAATAAGTGTATTTTGAAAAAATGCTTAAATTTTTACTTGACCAAAAGTACGTATACAATACACATAAATACAAAATAACATTCAATGTGTAGTGAGTATCAAATCTTTTAAAAATTTATTCCACAGAAAAATAACCTCTGAACATGTTTATTTGTGTTGACATCATGTAAATTATTTAAAATGCTTTCTGGATGTAGACATTTTAACTACTGACCTCAAAACCTTAGTACCATATATACATTGAACTTTGATTATTATATGTTCAAAATTAGGAGGCTGGCCTAAGTAAGTATTGATGCTTTCTGTTATTTTATATAAGCACAAATCAAGTCCAGTACACTAAGATGTCTCTAATTCTACTTTTCATTACTTCTCTTTCAACTATTACAGTTTATTGTATATATAACCCTAAAACCACCATCCCTTCCCATATAAACTGTAAAATGTATTATTAAATTTCATTTCCTATAATTTTCTGCATTTTCTCCTTTGTTCATTTATTTATTTTTGCATTTAGAAATGCCTCTTCCAATTTTCTAAATCTTAAGGCCTTTCTTAAAATGAACTAATGCAATAAGTGGTAAAATACATTTCCCTAAACTATGGTTCTCTCTGATGCTGAAGAAAAATGCTTAATACCAAAGGAAACATCAAGAAAAAATAAAATAATGAAGGATCTACAAAACCAGTGAAACCCTCAGCAACTTAATTAGACCCTATCTCAATTTTTTTAAAAAAAATATAAAATACTGGGAATGGAGCTCAGTGATCAAATGTTCCTGGGTTCAATACCAATTACCAAAAGCAAATGAAAAACCAAATAAAGAAAAAAAACAAACAAACAGAATGCAAATGTAAGTCCTTACCAATTGATAATTACTGTAGGGCAGGTCACATTAGAGAAATAGAAACCTATGGAGAAAAGAAAACCTAACTTGCAGACTGATGCTCACGTCCTGGTCTTAGGGCTGCACTTGGCTAAGATGGCGCCTTGCAATCAGCCAGAAGGTGTGACCATGGGTTGTGAGGACAACTTGGACCACCTCTAGGATAGGCTCAGAACCCTTCCACCCTCATGGAACTCTCCTCACCCTGCTGACCTTTATCCTGATTGGCCCCTGTGCCTTATATTAGCTATGTGTGCTTCCTCAATAAATGAGCTCCAGCATTGACTGGTCTCCCTGAAGTGTTTGATTGTCTTCCCTGGTGAGTGCGGGCAGTCAGTGGGCCCTCTCCTTTCTTGGCTCGTCCTAGCCGGGGAGCGTTCTCCCTATCTCTCCTGCAGGTTGGGAGGGAATGAGGACTAAAAACGCAGACAAATTACCTCTAATGTAAATGGACTAAAGTATGCAATTGAAAGACATAGATGACTGACAGATAACAAAACTATCTTCAACTAAATGCTGACTATGAAGATTTATTTTGTCTTTAAAGAAGACGAACAGACTGAAAGTGAAGAAATGGAAAAAGAATACCAAGAAAATAGCAAACAAAGAGAGCAGGATTAGCAAAAATTTATACCAGTTACAATAGACTTTAAATCAAAAACCATGAAAATTAATGAAAAGTTCATTATATAATGATGCAGCCAATTTCACCTAGGATACAAAAACTGTAAATTAAGTAAAGCAAATATTAAAAGTCCTGAAAAAAGGAATACAATAAAAGTAAAGGACTTCTATACTCCGTTTTTACCAATAGACTGATCATCCAAGCAGAAAATCAATAAGGAAACATTGTTCTTAAACTATACTTTAGACCAAAGAGACCTTAGAAATAGTTAGTTATAAAACGTTCTATATCAAAGCATTAGTATACACATTCTTCACAAGTACGCATAAAAAATTCTCTGGAAATATAATGTGTTAGGCTAAAAAACTATTTCTAACTTTTTAAAGAGTTTGAAGTAATACCATGCAAACTTTTCTGAATAAAGTGGTATAAAATTAATAATGACAGGAGAAATGTAGAAAGTTTCAAATACATGGAAATTAAACAACATGCTGTTGTTTAGACAGCCAAGGAATCAAATAAAATTTCTAAAAATATATTGAGACAGAAAAAGATGAATGTGTGACATTCCAAAGTTTGTGCAGAAGCAAATGAATCTGAGACTAAAAATGCAATAGAAAAAAGTAAGATTTTAGTTTTTTTGAAAGATAGTAAAAAAACCCAAAACAATAGAATAAAAAGTAAAAATTAAAAATAAGCATAATCAAATATGAAAAGGAGATACCACAGAAATACAAAGGACAATAAGGTTTCTATGGATAATTCATGCTAATAATTGAATAACTTAAAAGAAATGTATAAATTCCTTACAACCTATCAAGACTGAATCATGAAGAAATAGAAACATGGAACAAACCAATAACAAATAAGGAGATAAGATCAATAACAAGAAGTTTTCCATCAAAAATATCTCAGGAACTGATGGTTTTACTGTTAAATTCTATCAAATATTAAAACATTAATCCTCAAACTATTTCAAAAATCAAAGAAAAGTTGATGCTCCCAATTTTTTTGAAACCAGAGAAGGATATTACAAGAAATGAAAACTATATGTCAATATCCCTGATTATCAGGAGTTGCAAAAAACATCAAGAAAATGCTAGCAAACTGAATTCAATAACATATTAAGAGTATTATCCAACTTGATCAAGTTGGATTTAACCCTGAAACACAAGGGTGACTCAACATATACAAATCAGTACATGTAACACATTATTTTAACAAAAGAATGATAAAAATCATATAATTTCAATAGGTGCAGAAAAATTACTTGACAAAATCCAACATCCTTTTTCTGATAAAAGCTTGACAATTCAAGCATAGTAGGAAGGTACTACAATGTAAATAACAATAAATGTTACTGAGGATGTGGGGAAAATGGTTCATTCATACATGGTGGGAGAGCAAGCTGGTGCAACCAATCTGGAAGCAGAATGGAGATGCCTCAGAAAACATGGAATGGATCCACCATTTGACCCAGTTATCCCACTCCTTGATCTATATCCAAAGGACTTAAAACAACATACTACAATGATGCAGCCACTTCCATATTTATAGCAGCATAATTCACAGTAGAAAGCTATGAAACCAACATATGTTCCCTACAACATATGAATGGATAAAGAAAATGTGGTACATATACACAATGGAATATTACTCAGCTATAAAGAATAATTAAATTATGGCATTTGCTGGTAAATGAATGAAACTAGAGAATATTATCCTAAGTGAAATAAGCCAACCCCAAAACCAAAGATTAAATGTTCTCTCTGATATGTGGATATTAACCTATAAAAAATGAGGGTAAGGAGGGGAAGTTTAGAAGTTTATTGGATTAGAAAAAGGGGAAAGAAGGAAAGGGAGGGAGGACAGGAAACAGAAAGACAGTAGAATTACTCGTACATAACTTTCTTAGGCTCACATATGATTACATGACCAATGTAACTCCACATCATGTTCATCCACAAGAATGGGATCAAAATTATAATGGTGTGTACCCCATGTATGCATAATATGTCAAATTACACTCTACTATCATGGATAACTAAAAACAACAAATGAGAAAAATGAAAGATTTTATGTGAAAATCCTTGAATGAACATCATAATCAATGGTGAAATGTTGAAAGCCTGTAAGTAATGGAACATGACAGGTGTTAAGTTTCACCTCCCTTGTTGTTTTCAAAAGCTCTAGAAGTCCTAGTCAGAATAATTATATGGGAGAAAGAAATAAAAAGCTATCAAATAAGAAAGGAAAAAGTGAAATTGTCAATGTCTGTTCCGCCAAAAAAAAAAAAAAAAAACCTACTAGAACTAATAAGCAAATTTGGTAAAGTTGTGGGACACAAAAACCAGTATGTTTCTATGTACTAATGGTGAACAATACAAAAAAAGGAACTCAAAATGCAATTTCTTAAAAAAGTAGAAAAATTTAAATACCTATTAATTAATTGAACCAATGAAGTGAACGATTTGCCCAATGAAAACTGAAAAGCACTGATGGAAGAAACAGAGAAAGACAAATAATTGAAAAGATATATGCTCAGGAATAAGAAAAAATAGTGTTAAAATACCCAAAGAGAGCTACAAAGTCATTGCAATTCCTTAGCAAATTTCGAATATAATTTTTTCATGGAAATATAATGAATAATATTGAAATTCTCATAGAATTATTAAAATAAACTCCAATACATCCAAGGCAGTCATTTCCAAAAAGAAACTGAAAACATAACTCTACTTGGTTCAAACTACACTTTGAAGTTAGAGTAATAAAAATATGATACTGATAAAAAATAGACACATCAGCATGTGGGACAGAATAGAGATATATGTTGAATTGAGTTTCAACAAAAATGCCAAGAAAATTTAAAGGAAAAATATAGTCTCTTCAATAAATAGTAGGGGAAAACTGGATATCCAAATAGAAAAGAATGAAATTAGACTTTCATCCCATATAACTCATTCAAAATGGGTTAAATACTTAACCCAAGACCAGAAACTGTAAAACTACTAGGAAAGGTAGGGGAAATCTACACAACATTGGTCTGGGCAAGTTTTTTTTTTCTCAGATATGATCTGAAAAGCATAGAAACAAAATGAAAAATACTCAAATTAGTGAAAAATGAAAAGCTTCCTCACAACCAAGGAAAACAAGAAATACAAGGAGATAATACACGGGATATAAAAAAATGTTTGCAAAAAATACATCTGATAAGAGGCTAATAGCCAAAGTAAACAAGGAACTCAGTAATAAGAAAACCAATTACTCCATCAAAAAACAAAAATAAAAAAAATAGGTGAAAGACCCAAATACACTCTACTCAAAGATGACCTACAAATAGCCAACAGGTGTATGAAAAATCCTCAACATTGTGAATTATCAGGAAAATGCAAATTTAAACTACAGCAAGCTAACAACTGACCCCTGATAGAACATAATTATCAAAAGGAAGAAAGAAAACAAATGTCTGCAAGGATGTGGAGAAAAAATGAACACTTGCACACTGTTGGCGGGAGTGTCAGTCACTATAATTACTATGGAAACAAGTAGAGAGGTTCCTAAAAAAAAAAAAATAGAAGTATTATATGATCCTGAAGTCCCATTTCTGGGTATACATCTAAAGTAAATCCCATGTTTATTACAGCACTATCAAAATTGTCTATATGAGATAAGTGTCCATTAGTGGATGAACATATAAAAAAAATCACATATATACAGAAAGAAATATTATTCAGCCATTAAAAAGAAGGAAAACCTGTCATTTACAACAACAGGGATGAACCAGAGAATATTATATTAAATAAAATAAGCCAGGTTCAGAAAGACAAATACTGCATGATGCACCCATATATAGTAGTTGCTCAAAGTTAAGGACATTGGGATAGTGGGTGGGTAGGGGATAGTGATATGTTGGCTGAAGGATACAAAATTACAATTATATCTGTGGAATAAGTTCAAGGAAGAAATTATACTGCATAGTGACAATAATTAGTGACAACATACTATACTACTGAATAATGCTGAGTGGATGTTAAGTATATAATTACCAAAATGATATACATGTGAGGTAATGTATATGTTAATTAGCTAGTTAATTAGCTAGATTTAGCTATTCTACAATGTATATATTCATACAAATATCATGTTGTAGACAATAAATGTAATTTTGTCAATCTAAAAAAATAAGTAAATTTGTAAAAACAAATAGTGAAGAAGTTACAATATGAGAACATTTTATTCTAATGTCCTACAGCATAAAATGACAGATTAAGAAAATAAAAATATTTAATTGTAGAAAATTATTTAAAAAGTATATAAAAGTACATATAATTTATGAATAAATTATTAGTTTATAAAAGCTTCAAAACCATGTATTAGAAATAATGTAATTTAGAAAATGATTATATTCTACAAATATGATTTTATACTTTATAAGAATACATGGCACACAGAAAAAAAAGGGAAAATAAATACATTAAAATATTATATTTTCTTTCAGATTTTATCTAGACTAATACTAAATTAATTATAACCTTTATTTTATTAAAACTTAGATCATCACATATTATATTAAAAGTTGCACATGTCAACTTATTTTTTGAAAACTAATCCTATTGCAATACCATGTCATTTCCAGTTGTTGGACCTCAGTGCATTCATACTACCCTTAAACTTCAGTATGTTAATTTCTATGTTGAGTGACATTGTATAACATATTTTAAACCTGAATATCTATAATAGGTTTACTCAGAATTATTCATTAAAGAAACCACTTTAGAAACGTTTTCTCATATAAACCCATCACTGTTTTGCACTGAGGCCATTTAAAGGGAATTTTAGGGCTTTAAGTTCATTTATTTTCGTGCTTCCTAATTATACAACCCCAAACTTATTTTTATGATTCACATTGTGTGGCTCTAACTTTCACCCTAGTTGTAGGAATTATGATGTATTTTTGTACCAGTATTGTGCTACCATTACAATTGGTAATAGAGTTCACTTCTTGTCTCTCTGGACACAATGACCGATTAAGCCTGAGGAACTCTCAAATCCCGAAGGAGATAGAGGACAGTGCTCTGTGAAACGTGGGTCCTTAAGAAATATTGATTGGTTGACTTTATTTAAAGGGGCAAACATTTCTCATCAATGTTATTGATATATGTAAAATCAGCTTTTCCTTGTGGCAGTCAACTAGGATCTTGGTGAGGAGAGCCTATGTCAGTCAAAAATGCCTCCGTGATTGAAGACAATATCTATACTTTGCTTGCACTTTCTCTTGAGGACGTTTTTAATGTTTTTGATGCAGCCCAGGTTGCACCCTAATTTCATTTTTCACTGGTGGGTGAAAGGCCACATGGCTGAAAGCTTAAAAATTTACTGAGTTTAAAACCCATTATTAGGCACAACCTCCATCCAGACAGGGCACAAAGAAAGATGTAGACATCTCTCTGTCACAGAAAAAAAAAAGGTGAGTGGTATCCATTACAGAAAATTCTGTTACTATGAGTGGAAAGTGTCTCTCAAGGTCATCTCATCCATAAATTGTATTTAGAGTGTCTGATTTGTTTCCTAGAAACCAGTCCCTTTTATCTTTTCATTCTTTTGAATGAACATTTGCTCATTATGTCTCCATACATAGAGTCAGTGGGATGTCTAAATTTATATGCGAATTCAGGAAAGTCTAATATATTTTTCAACTGAAGGTGGGTTACTGTTTTTCATAAGAAATAATGTATATCTGTAGCTAAAAAGCCAACGTTGGGATGAAAATTTTAAAAACAACTCAAATTATGAGGAACTACAAGTCTTAGATGCACATTTGTTCACTCTCATGTACCCATTCTCCTGGCAGTTTATACTTCAATGTGAGTTTTTCTCACTCTGGATAAAGTTTCTCATCCTGTGGTAAAGTGTTTATAAATAAACCAGTCTTTATTATTTTGTCTTTTTCTTTAACTCTGTATTGCAGTTCTCTTTATTTTTATGCTTGTTAAGTTCAAATGGTGTAAGTCATCTTTGTATATTCTTATTGTGTTCTTTTTATATTTGATGGGAACTATTACACAAAAAGAGAAGTGTATTTTAATCTTAGGTTTAAGTCTTGGCCTCACAATATGTTTATTCACATTACTTATCTCCCTGAGTCACAATAGCAATAAAATGTAAATCATAAATATTTTTCAGAGTTTTTATGAGAATTAGAAAGTTTGTATTTTAGATACTAAGCAGTGTCAGTCACATATCAATCAAATAATTATTATATTATCAGTTTTACTATTTTCATCAAGGGTATTTGTGAAAAGAGAGGATACCCATGATCATTACAATATATCATAAGTAGCTTACAAATCTTTACAATAATCAAAGAGTCCCATGATTGTTCTTTATGGGAATAGACAAGCACAGAAGAAAAATACAACTCAAAGAAAAATCACATAAAGATCTTAGTAAAGCAAGTAGAATTTCTTTATATTAATTATACATTTAGATAGGACTCATAATTTCTAAGTTACTCAAAATTTTTTGACTTGGATTCAAAGCAGCATGTATTACTATAATGTTGTATTAAGGTAGGTTATGAATTAAGAAGACAGGATTTAAAATGTAATAAGTACCCAGTTTCATATGCACATATAATTATGTTCTTTATGCCATTTAAATGTAATAATTTACTTTAAAAATAATTCAAGGTCTGAAAATGTAATGCAGTGAAAAACTGTATACTTAGAATGTATGAGGCCTTGAGGTTCTGGATTCAGTCCCCAGCCACAGGGTGCAGTTGGGGGTAGGGGAAAGTCAAACACAACTACTAAAACCAGAAGAACCATAATTTTTAGTTTTAAAATAACTATATTCTTCACAATGCTTCATTAATTAATTATAGATTATATTTGGCATGAAGTCAATTGTTATAACTCAATTCAGATCCAATGAGTAATTAATAATATGTATTTACTGCTTTATTCTTATATTTTTTAGGAACAAAAAAATAAGTGAGTCATCATGAATTGGGAAAATGACATTTCCTCAAAAGGGTTTATACTACTTGGCTTCTCAGATAGTCCCTGGCTACAAATGACTCTTTTTGTGGTTTTGTTAATATCATACACAATCACAATCTTTGACAATGTGTCCATCATGGTTGTATGCATTCTGGATCCCAAACTTCACACACCCATGTATTTCTTTCTCACTAATCTCTCCATCTTAGATCTCTGTTATACCACAAGCACAGTCCCTCATATGTTAGCAAATATTTTTCTCAATAAAAAGACCATCAGCTACAGTGGCTGTGTGGCCCAGCTTATCATCTTCCTGGCCCTAGGGGCCACAGAATGTCTCCTCCTGGCTGTTATGTCCTTTGACAGATTTATGGCAATCTGCAGACCATTCCACTATGTAGTCATCATGAACCACTGGTTCTGCTAAAGGATGGCTGCCTTCTCATGGCTCACTGGATTCAGCACCTCAGTGTTGCAGTCTTCCCTGACACTGAACATGCCACGCTGTGGTCATCAGGAAGTGGACCACTTCTTCTGTGAGGTTCCTGCCCTTCTCAAGTTGTCATGTGCTGACACAAAGCCTATAGAGGCTGAACTCTTTTTCTTCAGTTTATTAATTCTGCTAATTCCAGTGACATTGATCCTCATCTCCTATGGATTCATAGCTCAAGCAGTGTTGAAAATAAAGTCTGCAGAAGCCAGGCAGAAAGCTTTTGGAACATGTGGATCCCACATGGTTGTGGTGTCCCTCTTTTATGGAACAGCCATTTATATGTATCTACAACCACCTTTATCCACCTCAAAGGACTGGGGAAAGATGGTTTCTCTCTTCTATGGAATCATCACCCCCATGCTGAACCCGCTCATCTACAGCCTTAGAAATAAAGATATGAAGGAGGCATTCAAGAGGCTGATGTCAAGAATCTGTCTTATTAAGAAATAAAAGGTACTTCAAGGTGATGAGAATCTTCTAAGTTTTCTCTTGTCCTTGAAGACAGTAATAATGTTTCAAATGATGTTCCCTATTTTCAGGCTTTCATGGTTTCACTGAATTCTACCAAAGAAAAGTCTTCCTTTGCTAAGAAAACACTATATGATAATGAAATTAAAAACTTCTTTGCCTTCTAGGAGTCCCCCAAGGGCACTTTCTTTAAGCCAAATCAGTCTAATTTCTTCCTATCAATGTTGGAGTAGTCAGGAGAGTTGGATATTTTACCATTCACCTGCATATTATTTGTTCTAGAACAATCTTTGTTTATCCCTTAATACAGTTTCCATTTCTCTGTAATTAAATAAGCAGGCAATCCAAGCCAAAAATTTTAAAATTCAGAACCTAAGTTCTCTATGACATTACATCCTCAATCTCTTTATAAAATCCATAATATGTATGCAACCTTCCAAAACTGTCCTGAACCTGTAGTTCAACTCTAGTCTAGGTGGCTTTAAATGATGCATATTTAATCTGAATACTTGCATTTTATTTGCAGTTCTATTTTCAATTCATCCCCTTAATCTCCATGGATAACATTTATCCTTTTTCTACTTCTGTCAAATTCCCCATTTGTGCTCAGTTCTCACTTAGACATATGGAATCTCTCCTAAATCATAAAGTTACTTACACATAGATTTGTAAATGACAATGTTTTTTCCCTCAATGTGATCTGAATTAATTCATTATGGATAGTCATTCAATAAACATTTATTGTTCATGATGTAGTATACAACCACAGAAAAGGCAATCACTGAAGAAATGCTCTACTTCTTGAGGGAAGTGATCCTGAAACTGAAACACTTAAATAGTTATTTGCAGTTAGTAATATAAGAACATAGATGAGGCAGCATTTTAGGCAACAGAGAAAAGATTGCAAGACAAAGCATTTCAGAAATTACAATGGTTAAAAACATAAAATTCAAAAAATAAGACATAAACATGTTAGCCAAAAATATTGGATTTTATTCAGTAAGCAAAGAAGTATAACCAAAGCACAGAGTGTACCATCAGGAGTAGAAAAGCAAAGAAACAGACATAGCTCACACATAGTGAGGAAAGGTATTGTATAGGAAAGGTAAAATTTCAAATAAGTGTAAAAAGGAGACTGTAAGCATATAATTTTTTAAACATTGGTTTTCTCACAAAAGCATTAAGAAATACAAAATTATAAAAATGGTTTTAACTGTGGCACAAGTGTCTTTTTAAAATTTCCAAACATAAAACAACCATTGCTGTTTCTTGTCGAATATATGGAAAACATTTCAAACTTAACACATCTCAAAGCTAAACACTTCTTCTCCATTACCACAAAAACCTCATCTTTAGCTCATTATTTTAATAAATGAATTTACCTTTTGTTTATACATACAAATTGGAAACGATGAGCCATATCAATCTTTCCTATTCTGAACCCCCCATCTCTCCCTAATTTTGTATATTCAGATTTCTAGTACCATCTTCCTTTACCTGGGTCTTTATTCACTCCCCCCAACTCCCTGTCAATGGAGTTTATAAGTTGTTTGGGGGGAGTTGTTGTTGTTTGTTTGTACATTCCTGAGAATCCTGAGAATATTTTCATATTCTTCAAAACAATTTACATTTCTACAAATTAAATTTTACCACACAGTTATATAAAATGTATTTAACCATTTTTATATTGTTGAATATTTTTCACTTCTTATGTTTGGTATTATAAATAATATTGCAAAGAAATTCAACTTATGGATATGGGTTGGGATGTCAGCTTGTAATTTTAGAACTGGTATTACTGATTTAAATTATGTTTCTTAGAGTTAACATATATTGCCAATTCACACTACAAAAAAATTTGTACCTTTTAACATTCTTAGAAACATTATATAGAGTAAATGGAAATGCTTCCTTCATGACCTTTTGTAAACTCTGGGATCTATCATCTTTGAGACATTTGCCAACTTTAGAAGCAGAAATATTATTAGCATCCTATTTTTTTTATTTCCTTGAGTAATTTGAAAATAATATAGTTTTTATACATAGAATACATTATAGGAGTTCATAAATATTTTATTTTATCTCCCCTTCTAGGGAGATGGTAGAACTGTACTTACCTGCCTTATTTGAAAGCAACCCAGCTATTTAATTTGCTTTATCAATAAAAGGTATGAAAAAAATGATGTGAGCCACTTTTTGATGATGCCATGTTCTCTTTCCTCTACCATCAAAATGATGTTCAAGGTAGAGTTCTCAATCAGCCTGAAATAGTTTGAAAACAATTTGGAGTAGAACTCCAGCCCTTGATAGACAAGTAACATGAGTGAGAAATAAATACCTACTACTCACAGTCACTGAAAATACAGAGGTTTTTATTAGTCAATTATAATATAGCTTATACTTACACTAACTGATTATAGAAACTGGTCCTAGTAATAGGGTTTGAATATCCAGAACAAAAATAAATTAGGAGGCACTGCACAGGATCAGGGCTCAGACAGTGAGGAAATCAATATTAAAAAATTGAAACCATAGTGACAAGGTAAAATGCTTGATACACTATCATTTTTAATAGCTTATATGTTAAATAATGAACCCAATTGTAATGACTCAAGACAAAGAGGTTGAAACACACTTGTATTTGTTATTTTTTGATACATTTTACAGGACTTAAAAAAAAGATAAGCTTAGAAAAAAGTCCATGTATTCAAGTTGAGATAAAATGACTCATTAGAGTCTAGATTTTTAGATGCTAGAGGAGTTAAAAAAGAAAAATAAATATTTTCTCAATTTTATATAACACATAAAATTGTGGACATTCTTTGAGGAACAAACGGTAATTAAAATATAACCCCTAACCCAGATATTATGTCATAACCCTGTAATTCCAATTATTCACAAAGCTGATGCAGGGGTATTTCAAGTTTGAGGACAGTTTGGACAATGTAGCAAGAACTTGTCTCAAAATGAAAAACAACAATGGCTTAGATATAGCTCAGGATCAAGTGCCCATTTATGTGTGTGCATACACCTACACACATAAATCTCTCTCTCTCTCTCTCTCTCTCTCTCTCTCTCTCTCCATATATATGTGTATAATTACATATATTCATGTGCATATGCATACGCACATATATAAAAATCCATGGAGTAAGAATTGATTCAAGAATATATATCATACACTTGTTATTAAACATTCTATGTGAATTACAAAAGCACCCGATATATCCTTTCAGTTGAAATAAGTAATTCAGAGAAAAGAGAGTCAAACTAAAGAAAAAAGTGAATAGGCCTATCCCACTGAAGACTGATAGGTTCCAGGAAATTACAAAAGAACATAGAAAGAGAATTGTATATTGATAAGAACTGAGAACTTGGCCACTGGAACATTGAATCGACTGAGATCAAATAGATAAGAAGCAAAATTGTTGAAAGAGTAATATAACAAATAAATTATGAATCTGCAGTTTTCAAAAACCTTCTGTTTGAGATGTAAAATAATTTTTGGACCCCCTATTTTCTTAAGTAGAAAGGATGTTGAGAAAACTTACATTGTCTTCTTCAAATATAGCCATTGAGCATAATGGAAATAGGATGTCCGAAATGTAGAATTAAAGGATTATGAAAACCAAAGAATAAATGAGCTATTTTTCAGTAAGTGGAAGTTGAGAACATTTATGAACTCAGTGTTGGAATTTCTCACAATAACTGCTCAATAGTTCTCAGCATTTCTTGGGACCTATGAATTATGATCTTCTCTAAATTTCCTCTATCTGAATGGGAGTGTTAATACTGGTCACCTTCATTCAATTCCATCTGTTAAATTTTGAGTATGCATAGGGCAGGTAACTTTGCCTTTTTTAATTTACAGATCACTGAGCCAAGAGAATGCAAGTACAGATCTAATGAAGAGATTAGAGAACACTAAGAGGTCCTGTACTTTGAGTTAGAGTTGTAAACTAACTGGATGGAAATGCTTGTTTCTCTTTAGAAAGGAGCAGATATAATTTGTTTGTAGGAAGAAGAATAAAATAAACCTTTTTATGACTAAAATGGAAGACTGTGGTAGTCTCTAAGAATCTCCACAAATTTTTTTTTCATTCCTTCTAGGCATATGATAAGACTATAATTTTCTCTGCCGTTCAACAAATGTGTGACTTTATATAACTTTGGTCAATAAGTATGAGGTACATTAATTGTCAAAATCCTAGGAATTTTCAGTGTCAATGGGTGTTTTGCAATTTTTACTTCCCTTTATCACAAAAATCTAGAAAATATTTGACACTGTCCACTCCACCTACTTATATCTCTAATGGGGAGTAACATGGAAAAGATTTTCAAATGACATTAAATGTAAATGAGACCTAAACACAAAAAAATGAGTCTTAGTTGCTTTAAGCCACTGTGATTGTTTTACAAAATTTTTAATTGGTAATTTCTCTTAGAAATTAATTTTTAAATAATAATATTTTAAAATATTTAAATTTAAAAATAATTATTTTCACCATTAAGTGAGGTAAAAGTAAAAAAAATTATACTTAGAGAGTGACCCAAATTTCGTGTGCACCGACATATGTATATGAAAGTACTGGAAATAAATTAATTAATTTGTGGTGAGGTAAATAATAGGACCTAAGCAAAATTTTATTCTAAGTTTCATATATTTTTTTGAAAATTTTCCATTGATATTTATTTGATTCCTACTAGACACCATCTTAAAATTATGAATTTTAAGTCTAATGTAATTAAACATTCGGCAACCAATTTTAGAAACATCTATTCCAATCCTCAAGTTTACCATAACAATTTCCCAAAACCTGCTTTCAAAAAAAATTTTTGTAAATATCTGTAAATTTGTGAGTCATATACAAATAATTTAAATAACAAATATAAAGCAATTTGAGTCTAACATGTGAATAATCATCAGTATTTTAAACTATTTTATATTGTCCATATCTACATTATTATCATATACCACATTAATCTGAGACACCTAAAATGTGTCTGCTCTCCTAAGTGTGCAGAAGTGTGCAGAAAGTTAAGGTTTTATCTGTAAGATGAAGAATAAAAGAATGAAAGAAAAAAACTCTCAAAAAATTATAACTACAATTCTTAAAAGATAACAGTATACAAACATGGAAATTATAACATCAAAAATTCAGAATGTTGGAGAAAAGCAGTCAAATTATTGAATTTTATTCTCTGTGATAAGTCACCATATATTTATAATAGATTATTATAATATATTTTTGTAAGCCTCCTTGCAACCTGGAAGAAAATCTTAAAATGCACATGCTAAAAACAAAACCACAAGTGAGGGCTAGATTGAAGATGTGGCTGAACAGAGAAGAAACAGGGCAACAAAGTAAAAATTACATTTCCAGGAGAGGGATTGAGGGAAGAAATCTGAAAATCAGCAAGGAAGTAAGGGAATCCTAAACACCATAAGTGAGTATGAAAGGTATCAGAGAGAAAGATGAAGAACACTTATTTTGACCTTGGATATCCAGGAAGAGGTGTGCAGCGGGGTGGGGAGGGGGACTCCATATTGATAGTTGAAAGGTAAGTTGGAAGGTATCAGTAACCCATTATTGCAGCAAATCTGTAATTCTAACTGCAGGAGAATTCCATAGTACTCACTTAAATCCAGCTTGGGAAGCTTTCTGTGGTCTAACCAATGCTTTCACCTAAAGATGAAGCTCTCCTTGGGCTCCAACAGGTGCCACAAGCCCCACAACCCAATGTGCTACAACAGTCAGTCTTATACTCTAACCCGCATTAGAGTCCTGTAGCAAACCTCTGATGCTGTAAGGAAACTAAGGCCTATGTATACCTCATAGCATAAGACAGGCCATTATGCATTCTGAAGATATGGGACCAAGGCTATTGAGTTTAGAAATAACAGTACTGTCCACAATTGCCTAGTGGGAGTGGGAATGGTCCCATTCGTGTTCTGCAGCTCCAGAACTGAAATTGCCACCACCAGCAGCAATTTCTCCACCAGACCTTGGGGCAGCATCATTCATGTCCTAGAGCTCCAGGATCACTGGCCCCAGAAGGACCCACACTTACCATATGGGCCTAGGAATGGTGCCTTTCAAAGCCCATGGATTTGAGTCTATAGATAATGGTGCCAAAATCCCTGGTGTCACCTGTGCTCAACATCTCCTTTGAACCCAAAGCCTGGGGCAACAATTTCTGGTGCCAGAGATACCGGTATCACTGATGCTAATACTGCAGTACCTGGAAAAGATCCTTTCCATTCCCTGTGGCTACAAGCCTGCAGCTTCCAGTACCTCCAGTCCAGGGATAGCCTGTGCCATCTCAAGGTCTTTAGGAAAGTCTCCTTCATGTTGCTTGACTCCAGCACTAATGCTCCCAGTGTTGCACACCCCCAGTGACTGGATGGTTCTCTCTGCCTCCTACATCCCTGGAACTACAGTCACCACTATCACAAGATCAAACCCCATCAAGACTAGACTCAGTGAAGCCTTTGACACACACTATAGGAAACCCAAATCCATTGCAAATTTGCACCATTATCTTTAAGAACTGCTATAGCCTAGACTGTCGAGGGGCTCAAAGAGATTTCTGAAATTGATTACAGCTGAAGTTTATACTTCTGAGCTTACATAGAGCACAACTGAAGCCCCAATTCAACTGACAACCTATATCACACATAAACGAAAAATATTGTTCTTATGAAAGCTACTAAATAAAATGTGAAGAAGCACCTATTGCACAAGATACACAGACATCAAGTAGGGGCCCAAGAAACATGAAAAAGCAAGAAAGCATGCCACTTCCAATGGAACACAATTCTTCAGAAATGCATCTCAATTTAAAGGAAATCTATGGAACTCCAGCAAAGAATTTAAAGCAAAGATCTTAAGGAAACACAAAAAAACAGAAGAATGAAGACAATACAATAAAATGAGAAGAAAAAAATGCATGATATGATTGTCATGAATAATTAACAAAATGAGTGAAAAGAATTGAAAAGAATCAATCAGAAAACTTGGAAATAAAAATTTCTATGAATGAAATAAAGAATGTAATTGAGAGCTTCTTCAACAAACTAGACCCAGCAGAAGAAAGAATTTACTAACTTAAGGACAGGTATTCTAGAAAGCCTACTAAAACAAAGAAAGAAAAAGTAATACTTTTTTAAAAAATAAAGAAAAATAAAAGGTATGAAGAAAGCCAAGAAGATATATAGAAGACTATTAGTAAAAAAATATTCATATTATATGAGTTGTAGAATAAGAAAATAAAAACGAAAAAATGCATCAAAACCTCCTTTAATTTAACTAAAAGCAAAAAAATCCCACATTTTCAAAGGGATATGCACATCAGGAATCAAAAAGCTCAAAGGACATCAACTAGACTCAACCCTAGAAGATATTTTTAAAGGAATATTATAGTCAGACTTTCAAAAGTACAAGCCAAATAGAGAATTAAAAAACAGGAAGAAAATTGTGTCAAGTCACATATAAAGAAATCCTGGTTAGAATAAAGGCAGATTTCTTGGCAGAAATTGTGTAGGCCATAAGACAACATGATGACATCTTCAGAGTCCTAAAGGATTTAAAAAAAACCCTGAAAACTAAGAATACTATGTCCCACAATACTATTCTTCAGAAATAAAGTGAAATAAAACACTTCCCAGGTAAGAAAAAAATGAGGGAATTTTCCAGAGGTGGAAAGGAAGAAAGGATATGTAAAAATGTCAGAAAACAACAAAATGACAGAGTAAGTTCACACCATATTGATAATAATTTTGAATATGAATGGATTAAATTCTCCAGTCAAAAAAAAGGTTGGTCAAGGGATGAAAAAAGCAAGTTCCAATTATATGTCCCCTAAAAGAAATTCACTTCACTTCACTAAATAAGATACACACCACAGACTAAAAAGGAAGGTTTGAAGAAAGATATTCTGCACAAATCAAAAGCAAGCAATAACAGCTTCAATTATACCAAATAGAAGAAAAATTAAATCAAAAATTATAAAAAAATACGAAGAAAGTCATTATATATTAAAAGAATCAATTCAGCAAGAAGAGGTGATTATCATAAGTATAATATTATTACATCTAAAGAGAGAGACAGATTTCAATACCATAATAATTGTTGAAATAAATACTCCACTTTCCTCAATGACCAAGCCATTCATACAGAGAATTAGTAAAGATACATTCAGAACTAAACCATATTTAAAATGACTTTGACCTGAAAAACATTTACAGAACATTCTATCCAATACAGCAGTATACATATACTTCTCATCAGCAAATGGAAAAAAACTCCAGGTTAAATAATATGCTAGTCTTAAAAAGTATTTTAAAAATTGAAATCCTGTCATATATTTCCCAAGGGCTAAATGGAATAAAACTAGAAATAAACAAGTACAATGGGAAAAATTCAAGTAAATCAAAATTCAACAACTTACTACTAAATAATCAAAGGGGCATTGAAGAGAGTAAAAATGAAAAAATAAATTCTTGAAATGAAAACATAAAAATATGTGTACTACAACAAAAGTAGTACTAAGAGGTAAACTTATAATAATAAATGAAAACAACAGAAAATAGAAAGACTTAAAATAAACATCCTAAGGATACACCGCAAGTACTTATAAAAGAACAAACCAAATGTAAAATTATTCAAACAAAAAATAAAGATCAGAGCAGAAATAAAGTAAAAATTTAAAAGACTATACAAAAGATAAATTAAACAAACATTGTTTTTTTAAAAAAAAAGATAAACAAAATTGACAACTATTTAGCTAGTTAAACAAAAACAAAAAAGAAAGAAAAAAAAGTCCAAATAAATAAAATCAGAGGTATAAAAAAGAGATATTACAACTGATTCCATGAAATAAATTGATCATAAAAAAATTGCTATCAACAATTGGATGCTAAAAAACTGGAAAACCTGGAAGAAATGGACAAATTCCTAATTATATGCTACCTAAAATGATTGCATCAAGAAGAAATAGAAAATCTGAACAGACCAATAATGAGTAATGAGATCAAAACAGTGATTTGAAATCTCCCATCAAAGAAAAGTCCAAGATGTGATGGCTTTTTGACTAAATTCTACAAAACATTTAAAGAAGAATTAATTGTAATTCTTCTCAAAATATTCCAAAAAAATGGATGATAGGAACTGTACCAAACTCTTTGTATTACTCTATATTTAAATCAAACAAGGACACACACACACACACACACACACACACACGCGCGCACACACACACAAAATACTTTAGATCCATATCTTTAATGGATATGTATGAAAAATAAAATACTGAATAAAATACCAGCAAATGGAACCCAACAACATAGAAAAAAGATTATTGACCATGATCAACTGAAATTTATCTGAGGGATGCAAGAATGGTTTAACACCTTTCACAGAGCACCACTAAAGCACCAATTTGCAACTCAATTCAATAAATGTAATACACCATTATCAACAAATGGAAGGACAAAAATCATGTGAATATCTCAGTAGATGCAGAAAAAGCATTTGCTAAAAGTTCAACATCCCTTCAGGATAAAAATTGTACCAAAGTAGGTATAAAAGCAATATATTTCGATATAATAGAGGGTATATATGGCAAACCCACCAGTCAACTTAACATTGAACAGGGATAAACTGAAAACTTTTCCTCTGACACCTGTAGTAAGACAAATATTCCCACTTCTGCCACTCTTACTCAGTTTAGTACTGGAAGTCTTAGCCAGAGTAATTAGGCAAGAGAAAATAGAAATAGAAAGACATACTGTCAAATTATTTATCATAGTAGAAGATATGATTCTATATGTTTAAAAAAATAAACAATTCCACTAGAACACCACTCGAAATGAAATATGAATTCAGTAAAGTTGCCGTACACAAAATCAACACAGCAAAATAAGTAGCTCTTTTGTACACCAATCATGAGAATGCTCAGAGCGAAACCAAGAATGAAATCCCATTTTTGACAGCTGCAAAAATATAATACAATGTCTAGGGATAAATTTTATCAAGGAGAGGAAATTATGACAGAGTGAACCTGGAGAGCAACACTCAATTCCTCCATGGTCAGAAAAAAAGCAGAGAAAGAACAGCTGACCAGAGAGCTGAGTGACAGAGCAAACACCTTAAAACTCAATATGGGACAGTTTGAGACTTATGGGGAATTGAAATTTTTTAATGAAGCAGAATATAAGGACAGAAATCCTTGACTCCAATCTCTGACCAGATCTGTTGAGTGGGAAAGAGTAACATAGAAGGAGACGGGGGGAAATGCCTGTAATCTTACTTCCTTAACAAGATTTGCTTAAAAAAAAAGGCAGACTAAGTTAAAACAGGACAGGAGCTGCATATAAGGTGAAGAAGATCACACAGTTTAACCCAAATTATAGGCTGAAAACTATACCAAACAGGACATCCATTCAGTAGAATCCACAGCTAGCTAGCTAGTCTCCTATGAAGAAATTAAAGCAATAAATCTTCTCCCCAACTGTAGTGATAAATAAAACCAGAGGAAACTGCTTGGAAACAGGTTATTTCAGTAATCTCATTGGAAGAAACTTATAGATGGATAGCTGCTAGCTGAAGGTTAGTAAAACCCCCTCCCCTAGGACAAGAGGAATGGGATGGAATTGACCCAAGAATAAATCATTCCTGGGTAATGTTAACTCCAGTCGAGTGCACCCCACAGCTTCTGCAGGACCTCAGGCAAAGATGGGCCAATTGACACTCCACTTCCATCACAGTTATGGGTAAAATCCTGGTGATCTGCAGCAACGAGTGTGGAGGTTTCTATTCCACAGACTGCCCAAAGAGAATGGACATCACAGGCCCCACAGTGTCAGACAGCCACCAAGCACTTTGTTTGCTACAAAGAAGCCCACGTGGACTGAAGGTGATGCTCCCAGTTGCCAGCCTTAGGAGCTCAGACAAAGGAAGGCCAACTGAAATTCTACCCCAATCACAGGAACAGTGCCCCACTGATCTGCAGCAGCCAGGATGGAGGCTTTGGGGCCACAGATTTCTCACAGAGAGCCCACATTTATAGGCCTTACAGTTGAAGACAGACAACAAACTCTCTGCCATTATAAAGAAGCCCCTGCAGAAAGGAGCAGGTGCTAAGCATCCTGCAGCAGACAGTAACAGACCTGAGCTGTGCACCCTGCATTCTCACACCCAATAGAAATAGTCAGCAGACTCAGTATCCTCCAAGCATGCCAACTCAGATCTCCTCAGGGCTAATAAACACTGGCTGCTGAGGAAAACTATAGGAACCAGAGAAGTAGATTTTGTGTCTCAGTACTTCTAGGAGTGTCCATAGCTGTGAGTTCTAGAGCATCCGGTTAACTTAATTCTTAATTAGATTCATGAACTCATAGAAGGCATGTTCTCAAGATAACTGCGAGCAGCCAGCAAAGAACCTCCTGCATACACAATGGCAATACACCTCATAAATGGACTTACAGATGAAAATCACACAGACACCATCCACAATCCAGATACAAGCCCACTGACCTGCAACTTCTGCACTTCAGAAGGGGTGATAGCCCTATATCCCTCAGCAGGTCAACCAGCACCACATCAGCCAGATCTCTACCTTAGACCACCAAACCCCACACACTCCAAAATATACATAGGGGATTCCAAATTGGATTTGACAGTGCTGGATGCTACAAGGAGGTTTTCTTCAGGAGGACATCTAAGAAAACAACCTTAGCAGGGAATAACCTGGTTACTAAGTCACAATTAGGGACTGTCTCCTCTGACCCAGGAGAAGCTAGTAGGTGCATGGCACCAAAGATAGGGACTAGGGGTTCTCCTACAGTTCTATCAGATTTGGGAGCTTATGTAATCACTACCTCCATACCCAAGGAAACCTAAAGTTGAGAATTAGTGGACATTTTCTAAAGTTTCTAAATCCTGATGAAATACAAATAAGAAAGAATCATTTAAAAATCTCCCTACCTTGCCATGAATTATCACATGCAGTGATCTTACAGATAATACTCTTCAAATTGAATCCACAGATGTTCTTCTATTATTTGACATTGGAGCACTCAACATACTTGATTTATTTCTTCTGATATTTTTAAAGCATTTACTGTGATCATTCTATTTTTGATTTCATAGCTCAGGTTTACATTTGCTACTCATAACTTCTCTTTTCCTTCTTGCATTACCTACTTCTACCTCAAATACCTTCCAGTTTTCCCTGATGTTTCTATTGTAATTCGCATTACTTATTCATTCTATCTTTACTCTTTCTTTTATTTTCTTTGTCTATTTTTCTCTTCTCCTTTTCAATTTCTATTTGTTATAATAGTAATTATATTTTCTTTAATAACTGATTTCTCAACCTATTCAAGAACGTTACTACTATAATTTTATACCCAGATAACTCAATATAAAGAGTTGGCATATATGTTACATGTGTATGTATACACATACATATATATGAATGATTTTACACACACACACACACACACACACACACGTGTACACACACAAATAATAAAATTATAACATTTGCTGGTAAATGGATAAAACTGGAGAACATAATGCTAAGTGAAATAAGCCAGATTCAGAAAGTCAAGGGTCAAAGTTTTCTCTCTCCTATGTGGAAGCTAGAGAAAAATAAGAAAAAAAAAAAGGAGGGAGAGGGTCATTTCCATAAAAATAGAAGAGAGATCAGTGGAGTAGAGAAATGGGATTGTGGGGAAGGGTTGAGGAATGAGAAAAGGAAGAAACTGCAGAATATAAATGACCCAAATAAGATGTAAATGCAATATATAAATATGTAAATACTACTACTGTGAAGGACCAATTTAAGAAAAAATTAATATATAGAAAGAAGGCCAGTAGAGTAAGAGGAACAAGAGGTAGGGAGGAAAATAGGAAGTAATAGGGACTGAAATAAGGCAAATTTTATTCCATGCATGCATGATTATGTCAACATGGACGCCACTATTATGTATAAACATAGTGCACTAATAATTTTTTTTTAAATTCCAAACATTTAACCTAATGAGAAATTAAGACACTTAACAAGAATTTAATGACTTGAGTCAAGGAAACAAAACACTTTTATAAAAATAAGTTACACAACTCTGGGGAAAGAAATTATAGAGGACACAAAAAAATACAATGAATATATTTATGAATAAAAATTAATATTAAACTGTTCATATTGCCCAGAGTGTTCTCCAGATTCTATGCTGTCAAAGTACTAATGATATTCTTCACAGAATTAGTAAAAAGAAAAGGATAGTTCTAAAATTCATATGGATGCACAAAGAACCCCAAATTGCCAATTATTCACCAAAAAGGACAAAACAGGAGATGCCATATTACATGATTCAAAATATGCCACACATCTATAATAATCAAAACAAAAACAGACACACAGACCAATGGAACAGAATAGAGTGTCCAGAAATAACCACTTGCATTTACAGCCAAATAACTCTCATCAAAGGGGGAAAAAAAAGAAAAGGATAGCCTGTTACATAAGTGGTATATATTGAAATCTGATGTACACAAGACTGAAATTTGACTCCTGTCTCTCATCATATGAAAAACAAACTCAGAAAGAATCAAAATATGAATGTAAGATGGGAAACTATGAAACTACTAGAAATAAAATGCCAGAAATTTTTCAAGACAGTGGTATAAGCAATAATTTTTTAAATAAGACCTCAAAAATACAGGTAACAAAAGAACAAAATGGAATTATATCTTCTGTACAGCAAAGAATCAACAGAGTGAAGAAGCAATCTAAGAAATGGAAAAAAATAGCAAACTATCTGGCAAGGGATTATTTTGTAGAATGCATAAAGAACTCAACAGCAAAACAATAAGATTAAACAGTAAAATATTGTGTGAGATATTTTAAGAATAAATGAAGTATGGTATCAGAAAACCCACATTTAAATTCCCTCAAATCATTTATTTAAATGATCTGATTTTTTCCTACTTATTTAATTCACTGTACAGTTAGCCCTCCATGTTCATGGGTTCTCTTTCCATACATTCAACCATCATACTTGTCTATCTGATGTATATGCATACATCAGTAGATAATGTATTTCGTAAATATGTCCACAATGATTTATGTCTGTACTAATCATGTGCAGATTTTTTCTTGTCTTCATTGCCATTTTTTATAACAACTTTTTACATTATATTAGGAATTAAAATTAAATTAAAAAATGATTTATAATATAAAGAAGAATATATACAGATTATATGCAAATACTATGTTATTTATAATAAGAGACTTGAAAATCTACAGATTTTTATACCTGTTTGGGATCCTGGAACCAATTTCCTTGAAAATACAGAGCTTGATTATATCTTATTTAAAATTAGTGTTCAAAAATCATACTTGACTGAAATTAAAAAAAAAGTAATTCTATAGTTTGTATGGAATTACAGAAGATCTCATGCATCCAAAGCAATTTTAAGCAAAAAAGGAATGTGAAGGCAAAGCATAACCTGAGTTCCAAATATCCTAAAAAACTAGATAACCAAAAGAATTTGGTGCTTACACAAAAATAAGCACATAGACCTGTGGAAAAGAATAGAAAAATTAGAAATTCCAAAGGATTTTTCCAAGGATATACATTTGTGCAAGCATATCCTCTTCAATAAATGGTGCTGAGGAAAGTGGAAGTCTGCATGTAGAAGGAGACTAGAATGCTTTCACTCATCCTATATAAAAAATAAACTCAAAGTTAATCAAAGACCTTAATGTAAAGCCCCAAACTCTAGAAAAACTAGAAACACCATGACATTGATCTGGGCAAGAAATTTTAGACAAAAATACAGAATTCAAGGCAACAAATGAAAAAAAAAAAGAAAGAAAAGTTTTTTTTTTCTAAAAGCTTTTAGTTGTTAACAATAGTAAAGGATATAATTAGCAAATTAACAGACAAACCTCAGAATAGGAAAAAAAAATATTCACATACTATTTATTCAAAAAGGCACTAGCATCCACAATGTATAAGCAACATAATGGTTACAAAGTCATAGACATTTATAAAGAAGAGTTGGTGTTTTATTACATAGAAGTTTGCTATAGTAAATAATATTTTATTATGTAATTCAATTAGAAGTTTGTACTCAACATAAACAAGTGACAAATGTTTGAGATGATGAATAAGTTAGTATTCTCAGATCATCAACATGAATTGTATAAATATACCACAACATCACACCGTATTCCATAAAGATGCAGTTATTATTCATCAATAGAAAAACAAATACATATCTACAAATAGTTTAAAATAAATAAAAATGAAATAAATGTTTAACATCTTCTGAAATTGAATATGGTTATTTTAAAACACATATAACAACAGAAGAGACTCACTTCCAACTCAATTCAATAGGTAACTAATTGTGCAAAAGATGCTTTTCCATAAATAACTCTTTCCCATGGAACATGCTCTGCTAACTCAACTGGAATAAGGACAAATAAATGGTCTTCTTGAAACCCATGCCCAGGAGGTTTCAGTAAGAGTGTACAAATAGCGTTCACACAAAGCATACTTTGTGCTTTCTACTATCACCTTTCTAATCTGTCTTTCCTTTTTGGCACCATTATCAACTGAAAAACTAAGGGTTTTGAAGTTGATTCTTAAATATTGTACTCATTTTTGTACTACATTTTATTCTTCTCTAGAGTATGAAAATGTTTAAGGTACTCCTGCAAAAATCCTTTTAACTGAGTCATATTTATCAAAATAAGGTAAGTAAAAATACTCTTTATGGGTTAGGTGAATATTCTCAGGGATGATTGGAATGTGTGTAGAGCATAGTGCCTGATATGAGTATGAAAGTCAGAGAACGTTTTATTTGGATTCAAGGAGACTTCTTTAAAATTTAGAAATGCCTACTCCAGTGGCTATAGAAATAATTACATTACTCTTTGTATATATTCTCTTTTTTTGAAACTCTTACATAAAATAACATTAAACACATTTAAATTTCAATAAATATTACTTCTGACATGCTTAATACCTGAGTGGAGTTTGAAGACTTCGTTCAATCATGTGAATATGTTGTATAAATAAGTTTTTGGAATAAGAATTCATACCCCATTTGAATCAAATGTGTGATATGTCAAGATCATTGTAATGTTTTGAGCAATTAATAAAAATATAAATTTTTAGTATACAAATTTTTCATAGATTGACTTGTCCTCATATTTCATCCAAATGTTTTGATGTCAAATAAAATAACTCTTATTTCTTCTTGTGGTCTTCTACTATATAAAGCTAAGGAATGTGGTAAATATATTGTATGTGATGAAAAGGAAGTATGAGTAGGATATACTACAATGAAATGTGAATGGAGATACTAAGGATATATCAATGGAATAGAGTTTGACACTTTGTTACAGTGATTTTGAGATTTGTAGATAAATAGACTCTTGTGAGGTGAAATAGTGATTAAAAATTACTGTGAGTAGTGGATTCAAAAGCCACAGAATCCAAGAATCAAAAGTAATAAAATATGAGACTAACAAGGAGAAAATAAGAGTCTTAAGAATAGAATTATAGAGCTTAATATTGTGTGGATTACCAATGCTTCCAAATAAATTCACAATTGCTGTGGTGTCCCTAGGCAAATCTAGTTTTGGACTGAACTCCTCTAGTAGGCTCCAGCAGAGCAGAGCAAACTGAATTAGTCTCTCATACTGAATGCCACATAATCAAACTGAAGATTTAAAGGAAGCAGATAGATCCCAAACAGACCAGATTTTCTATAAAATGGGAGATTTCTGTCTACCTGACTCAGCACAATAAGGAAACTTTCTGTTTTAACTCTTTCAAAATAAAACCTTTAGTAACCTGATGTTAACTAATTAGTTATTTTTTCAGTAGTCCTGTTTCCTTACAAAAGTCATGATACTGCTACTGCCCAGTGCTATTACCAAGAATACCAAATATAATTTATCAATGACCAAATGTGCTACCATTTAGTCTTTTGAAAGGAGTGATGACCATCCACAAAGCTACAATTATGTGAATAGTAAGAATAAACGTTTTTAAAAATATAAATTTAATAAAATCACTCAAAGAATACTGGAGTAAATGCTTGTATTAAAGATAAAAATAATTATGAAGAATTCATAAAATTTCAAATCTAAATTTACTTTTCAAACTATTGAAGGATGGTTTCTGGTAAAATAATTTAAAGGGTGAATATGACAGTATTAAATGAATAGACAAAGAATGACTCATACTTCAATTACATAACAATGTGGGTAGTTTGCAGTTTTATAAATATTTATTTTTAGAATGCAATTATTGATTCATATCTATCTACAACATAAGTTTTATTATTAAAAATATAGGCTATACTATATTTCTGAATGTGTGGTACTAAAAGTAACATTTTAAATAATGTTAGCTAAATGAAGTATCTGGGCCACATTTGTTTATAAATGTTGACAGTGTACAGATACTTTCTATAGAATCTTTAAACTAATTGTCTCAGTATTTCGCCACCTCATTTAAACTATCTATCATTTTTTGGTATTTACAACTGTATCTGTTATAGCAGATTAGAATGAAAGATTAACAACATATAAAAATATATGTAACTCAAATTCCCCTATCATAAGGTTTTGATATGATAAAATAGATAATGAAGATGGTTAATAATTGATACTAATTGATTTAACAGGGATGAAAGGCCTATTGGCAAACAGGAACCATTAAGGATTAGTTAGAATCATCATCATTTTATTATTATTATTATTATTATTATTATTATTATTATTATTATTATATACTTCTGGTCTAGAATCATATACAAAGAGCAAGATTCACATCTCATCTTGCTCTAAATAGCTTTGTGTGACATGTCACAGGAGGATGTTGAGGCCTCAGTGATAAACAAAATATCAAAATTGTACCTTTGAACCATAAAAATGTAGTTTGTTTCTTTAACCACTATTTCACTTAAAAAGTAATTTGGAATTTTGTGACTAAAATGCTACCGTAACCTTCCACCTGAATGTTGCCCAACTTAGACATTGTGGATTTTATGTAACCCAAAGGCATCACTAGATAATGAAAAATATATAAACAAAAATTGTCAATTCATTGTTTGTCTTCTCAAAATGCCATTTTTCTCAGCTACTTGACTTTGTCGCATTGAATGTGTATATTTTTGAAAAACACAAGAATATGTATATCCTGACAATGTGAAACAACATTTGAATTTGAATAGGTCTCTGGGCTTGCATTTGTAAATTGACTTATCTTCTGAGAGTAGTTACCTAGAGTTCAAAAATATATTTGTAACTGTATAATGAGTGGGTCTTAGATAACTGGCCAAAACATACATAAAAACAGGTAATAATCCCATTCAATAAAGCAAAATCCATACAATAGGACTAAACTAACCAAAATCAAACACGAAAAACAAAATGCTTTTGAGGTTGGTATCTCTTGGCAACCTTGGAAGGTTGCTCTACTGACAAGGGATATTAACAGGAGAATGGTTTGGAGTATTTGGGGGTAGCTAGGGACTTGGTAGCACTATATAACCCCTCAGAACATTGACCTATACATATTTGGTAAATTACACATAAACAGTGTCATGATGCTTGGGAGGAAAAGTATTAGATGGGAAGGGAAGAAGTCACTTAAGAGAATGAGAGTAAACAGGTGAAATTCAAGAAAAGGGGAATAAGGAAATTAAAAAATTGAAAATAAAAGAAAAAATTTAAAAAAATAATAAAACTAAATAAAATAAAAAACAATAAAAAAATTAAAATTAAAATTAAAATTAAAAAATTAAAAAAAAACAAATAAAAAAAATTAAAAGGTACAGTCTTAGAGTTCAATTAACTTCTCTTCCAGTAGGTGGATCTGTGCCCACTGGGCCAAGTTTCTCCTCTCAATACACAGGAACCAATCACTGTGCAGCAGCTCTTCCTCCCCGACTGGGCGGGTCTGCAATCCTGAGTGCCTAGGGCCCTTTCTTGTATCTAGTCACTTCCACACTTTTCCTACAGCCAGGCCCCACTCATAGGTGACGATCACCACAATACTGGCTACACGCCAGGTCTGCTGCTCCCAGGAACCCTATTTTCTTGAACCACTGGGCACACTCTCCCTGTTTGCCAGTCACTCAGACCCTAAGGTTGTGGAGCTTGGGGCTGAGAACTCTCAGCCTATTTTGCTTGCCCTCTGGTAGCCACACCCCCAGTAGCTGGTGCAAGAGACCTCAGTTGTCAACGCTGGTGGAAGCAGAAGCCGGGGTCCAATGTTGCATGTCCTGCACCGCTCTTTCCTTGGTCTGACTATGGTGCTCACGGGAGAGCTCGGAGGGGCCCTTGAGGTTTCCCCGCTGTGTGGAGAGGGAGGGCTAGGGGGTTACACACCTGCCGCCACCAGTTACAATGAAGTTATCTCCTCCTCTGCATTCTGGCATTCTGGTGACATCAGTTCTCTGCCATGGTGATATCCCATGCGGATGGTGACAGTTCTTTTCCTTTGCCGGGTGACCGATGCAACAGATGGGTCATGACCAGCTCTCCCAAGCCCTGTCTCAATCCTGTGGCCACTGCCTATGGAGGCTCAGTTGGTATTAACCTCCACAGGATCAGGAAAAGCCAACAAGTTGTTTCAGCGGGATCGGGATCCAGAGACACACAAAACCAAATAAATTTATAAGAGTAAACAGTAACTCTGCAGTCAAAAAGAACAAGAAGTAACATGAGCAGCATGAAAAAGCAAGGAAGAAAAGGAGTACAAACAATGCAGGACAGCCTCAATATACAGGAGGACCTAGAAGAATCAGAAAAATGGTCAAATAAAGAACTCAAGGAATACCTTAGATAGATGGAATGGAATCCTAAAGAGGACAAGAGATAGCAATTTCAAACAATGAAAGAACACATTGAAAATGAATTATATAAACAGATAAAAGAAGAAAATAAATATCTTTATCAGGAGATAGAGATTATTAAAAAAAATCGTTCAATAATTCTAGAAATGAAGGAAACTATAACCCAAATTAAAAACTCAAATGAGAGTATCACTAACAGAGTGGAGCAAGTAGAAGCCAGAACGTCAGATAATGAAGACAAAATATATCATCTTGAAAAGAGTTTAGTCAACTAAGAAAGGCTGGTAAAAAATCATGAGAAAAACATCCAAGAGATATGGGATAACATAAAAATACCAAACTTAGGAGTCATCAGGACAGAGGAAGGTATAGAGGTTCAAACCAAGAAAATGAGCAACCTGTTGAATGAATAGAAAACGTTCCAGATATAAAAAAGGAAATGGATGTACAAATTGTAGATGCATACAGGACACCGAGCATACAAAATCACAGTAGACCAACACCAAGACACATTGTTATGAAGATATCCAGTATACAGAACAAAAATAAACTATTAAAAGCTACAAGAGAAAGGAGGCAGATGACATTCAGGTGTAAACCAATAAGGTTAACAATGGATTTTTCATCACAGATGCTGAAAGCGAGAATTTCCTGAAACAGAGAATTTCAAACTCTGAAAGACAATGGATGCCAACCAAGAATATTGTATCCAGCAAAATTAAGCTTCAGGTACAACAACGAAATAAAAATCTTTCATAATAAACAAAAATTAAAAGAATTTGCAGCCAGAAAACATGGTTGGAAGTACAAACCATATGTCAATAGTAACTCTAAACGTTAATGGCTTAAACTCACCAATAAAGTGACATAGGCTGGTGACATGGATTAAAAAAACAAATCCAACAGTATGCTGCCTGCAGGAAACACATCTGAGTGGAAAACATACAAGGCTGAATGTGAAAGATTGGGAAAAAACATACCATGCACACGGTCGTCATAAGTAAGCAGGGGTGGCCATTCACCAACAAGACATAACAATTATCAATATTTGTGCACCAAATAAGGGTGTTGTGACATTCATAAAACAAACTCTGCTCACGTTCAAGAATCAAATAGACCACAACACAATAATTATGGGTGACTTAAACACATCTCACCCACCATTGGACAGATCCTCCAAACAAAAGTTGAATAAAGAAACTATATAGCTCAATATCACAATCAATAACCTAGACTTAACTGACATATATAGAATATATCAACCATCATCAAGTGGATATACTTTTTTCTCAGTAGCACATGGATCCTTCTCAAAAATACACCGTATATTATGCGATAGGGCAACCCTCAGTAAAGATAAAGGGGTGTAGATAATACCATGCATTTTATCTGATAATAATGGAATGAAACTGGAAATCAATGATAAAAGAAGGAAGGAAAAATTCTACATCACATGAAAAATGAACAATATGTTACTGAATGATCAATGGATTCCAGAAGACATAAAGGAGGAAATCAAAAAATTCTTAGAGATAAATGAAAATACAGACACTACATATCAGAATCTATGGGATCAATGAAAGCAGTTTTAAAAGGGAAATTCATTGCCTGAAGGTCATTCCTCAAAAAAGAAAAAAAATAAATGAGCTCACACTTTATCTCAAAGCCCTAGAAAAGGAAGAGCAAAACAACAGCAAATGTAGCAAAAGGCAAGAAATAATTAAAATCAGAGCAGAAATCAATGAAATTGAAACAAAAGAAACTATTGAAAAAATTGACAAAACTAAAAGTTAGTTCTTAGAAAAAATAAATAAGATAGACAGACCCTTAGCCATGTTAATGAAGAGAAGAAGAGAGAGAACTCAAATCACTAACATACAGAATGAAAAAGGCAATATCACAACAGATGCTACAAAATACAGAAGACAATTAGAAATTATTTTGAAACCCTGTATTCCAATAAAATAGAAGATAATGAAGACATTGATAAATTTCTTAAGTCACATGATTTTCCCAGACTGGGTCAGGAGGATACACGCAATTTAAACAGCCCAATATCAATGGAGGAAACAGAAGAAGCCATCAAAATACTACCCATCAAGAAAAGCCCAGGACCGGATGGGTATACAGCAGAGTTTTACAAAACTTTTAAAGAAGAATAAATACCAATACTTTTCAAGTTATTTCAGGAAAAAGAAAAAGAGGGAGCTCTTCCATATTCACTCTATGAGGCCAACATCACCCTGATTCCTAAATCAGAAAAAGACACTTCAAAGAAAGAAAACTACAGACCAATATCTCTAACGAACCTAGATGCAAAAATCCTCAATAAAATTCTGGCGAATTGGATACAAAAACACATCAAAAAAATTGTGTACATGATCAAGTAGGATTCATTCCTGGGATGCAAAGATGGTTCAATATTCAGAAATCAATAAATGTTATTCACCACATCAATAGACTTAAAGAACCATATGATCATCTCGATAGACGCAGAAAAAGCATTCGACAAAGTATAGCATCCTTTTATGTTCAAAACACTAGAAAACCTAGGGATAACAGGAACTTACCTCAACATTGTAAAAACTATCTATGCTAAGCCTCAGGCTAGCATCATTCTGAATGGAGAAAAATTGAAGGCATTCCCTCTAAAATCTGGAGCAAGACAGGGATGCCCTCTATCACCACTTCTATTCAATATCGTTCTTGAAATATTGGCCAGAGCAATTAGACGAAAGAAATTAAAGGCATAAAAATAGGAAAAGAAGAACTTAAATTATCATTATTTGGGGATGATATGATTCTATACCTAGAAAACCCAAAAGGGTCTACAAAGAAAGTACTAGAACTAATAAATGAATTCAGCAAAGTGGCAAGATATAAAATCAACACGCATAAACCAAAGGCATTTCTGTATATCAGCGACAAAACTTCTGAAACGGAAATGAGGAAAAACACTCCATTCACAATATCCTCAAAAAATAAAATAAAATACTTGGGAATCAACCTAACAAAAGAGGTGAAAGATTTATACAATGAAAACTACAGAACCCTAAAGAGAGAAATAGAAGAAGATCTTAGAAGATGGAAAAATATACCCTATTCATGGATAGGCAGAACTAACATCATCAAAATGGCAATATTACCAAAAGTTCTCTACAGGTTTAATGCAATGCCAATCAAAATCCCAATGGTGTTTCTTGTTGAAATAGATAAAGCAATCATGAAATTCATATGGAAAAATAAAAGACCCAGAATAGCAAAAGAAACTCTAGGCAGGAAGTGTGAATCAGGCGGTATAGTGAAACCAGATTTCAAACTATACTACAGAGCAATAGTAACAAAAATGGCATGGTACTGGTACCAAAACAGGAGGGTGGACCAATGGAACAGAATAGAGGACACAGAGACTAATCCACAAAGTTACAACTATCTTTTATTTGATAAAGTGGCTAAAAGCATGCAATGGAGGAAGGATAGCATCTTCAACAAGTGGTGCATGGAAAACTGGAAATCCATATGCAACAAAATGAAACTGAATCCCTTTCTCTCGCCATGCACAAAAGTTAACTCAAAATGGATCAAGGACCTAGATATCAAATCAGAGACACTGCGTCTGATAAAAGAAAATGTTGGCTACGATCTACATATTGTGGGGTCAGGCTCCAAATTCCTTAATAGGACACACATAGCATAAGAGTTAATAACAAGAATCAACAAATGGGACTTACTTAAACTAAAAAGTTTTTCTCAGCAAGAGAAACAATAAGAGAGATAAATAGGGAGCCTACATCCTGGGAGCAAATTTTTACTCCTCACACTTCAGATAGAGCCTTAATATCCAGAGTATACAAAGAACTCAAAAAATTAAACAATAAGATAACAAATAACCCAATCAACAAATAGGCCAAGGACCTGAACAGACACTTCTCAGAGGAGGACATACAATCAATCAACAAATACATGAAAAAATGATCACCATCTCTTGCAGTCAGAGAAATGCAAATAAAAAACACCCTAAGATACCATCTCACTCCAGTAAGATTGGCAGCCATTATGAAGTCAAACACAAGTGCTGGCGAGGATGTGGGGAAAAGGGTACACTTGTACATTGCTGGTGGGACTGCAAATTGGTGCGGGGAATTTGGGAAGCAGTATGGAGATTTCTTGGAAAACTGGGAATGGAACCACCATTTGACCCCACTATTCCCCTTCTTGGACTATTCCCTAAAGACCTTAAAAGAGCATATTATAAGGATACTGCTACAATGATGTTCATAGCAGCACAATTCACAATAGCTAGACTCTGGAACCAACCCAGATGCCCTTCAATAGATGAATGGATAAAAAAAAAAATGTGGCATTTATACACAATGGAGTATTACTCTGCACTAAAAAATGACAAAATCATGGAATTTGCAGGGAAATGGATGGCACTAGAGGAGATTATGCTAAGTGAAGCTAGCCAATTCCTTAAAAAACAAATGCCGAATGTCATCTTTGATATAAGGAGAGCAACTAAGGAGAATAGTGAGGAAGAGCATGAGAAGAATATCACCATTAAACAGGGACAAGAGGGGCGAGGGAAAGAGAGAGAGAAGGGAAATTGCATGGTAAAGGAAGGAGACCCTCATTGTTATACAAATTTACATATAAGAGGAAGTGAGGGGAAAGGGGAAAAAACAAGAGAGAGAAATGAATTACAGTAGATGGGGTAGAGAGAGAAGATGGGAGTGGAGGGGAAGGGAGGGGAGGGGGGATAGTAGAGGATAGAAAAGGCAGCAGAATACAACAGACACTAGTATGGCAGTATGTAAAAAAAGTGGATGTGTAACCGATGTGAATCTGCAATCTGTGTACGGGGTAAAAATGGGAGTTCATAATCCGCTTGAATCAAATGTATGAAATATGATATGTCAAGAGCTTTGTAATGTTTTGAACAACTAATAAAAAAATGAGAAACAAAATTCCCAAAGTTTTAACCAAGCAGTTACAAAAGAAAAAAACAATTACAGAAAAAACAAATCCTGATGCATGGAGAAATGTTTGTGACTATAGCTCTACTCTTTTCATTTATAATGGAGAAGGATAATGTTAAAAGTATTAATATTTCTTGCTAAATTCAAAATAGCTCAGATAGATTCTCTAACATCAAATATTTCTTATTCCCCAGAGAGATAATATAATTATTTCACCAACTAATTGGTGCCACAGAAGGTTATCTTGATTATTATTCTTATGGCTCCACATTAGTTCTTTAATTTTCTTCTACTATCACTACCTCAATATTTTAATATTCTTAATATTTTTGTGTTTCCCTAAAGCAGTGCTTCTAAAAATGAGCCACATGATCCTTAGCCCATATCTCAGTTACTCTATCAGATGCCCAGATACAGGAACAACCTACTCAATTTTGTTTCTTTGTTCTTTGTTGGACTATATAAACCATAGAGCATAGTAAGCTTTTGGGGGGTATATTTGTGCATACATATACCATAATTTGGCCAATTTCAATTTCTATGACCTCCCCTTATCTTTCTCTTCTCTGTCCCCATAACTTTTCTATACCCTAATATTCTCCCTTCTACTTTCATTAAATCTCCTTTTTTCCTTTTTGCTTTCCCAATACCTTCTGCATATGAGAGAAAACATACTTGTTTTTCTCCATCTGCTTTACTTTGCTGAACACATTCCTGTCCAATTTCATCCTTTTTCTTGCAAGTGACAACTTATTGTTGGCTTTGTGCTCCATTAATTCTTCTGTAAGTCAGAGTTCAACAAGCAATATTTTTATGTTTTCAAATCACAGTCAATTCTACTTTTCATATAATCCTATCCATAATTTAAGGAGATAGCCATATTATACTTAGAAGGAAATTCAGTTTCAGAATGGTGATCTCACCTATTTAAGGTGAACAATTTTAACTTACAGTGCTATGAAGGGAAATTGGGTCACTTGATACAAGATCATTTATATTATTCCCCCCAAAAGTTACTGTATCCCATCTTTCAACAGTGGAAAAACAATGCATAATAATGTATTATCATTATTTATAAATCTTTTTTTTTATTTTTTCCCTATTATAGGTAAAACAAATTGGAAAGTATGGCACTAATTAACAATAGACACCCTGATGATTTTATTCTACTAGGCTTTGCTGACCGTCCTTGGTAGAGTTTCCAATATTTGTTATTCTTCTCATAACATACCCCATGGCCATGATGGGAAACATCGCTATCATTCTGGTGTGCAAGATAGATGCCCATCTGCACAGCCCCATGTATTTCTTCCTCACCAACCTTTCGTTTTTGGACATGTGTTACACCACCAGCATTGTGTCTCAGATGCTATTTAACCTAGGAAGCTCTAAGAAGACCATCAGCTATGTGGGGTGTGCACTTCAGCTTTATTTATTCAGCACAATGGGAGTCACTGAATGTCTTCTCTTGGCTGTCATGTCTTTTGATCACTATATAGCCATTTGCAGACCTCTGCACTACACCCCCATCATGAATCAGTGCATCTGCATCTTCTTAATATCCATTACATGCCTATGTGGACTGACCTATGCTATCTCAGAAGCCACACTTACATTACAATTGCCACTGTGTGGCATCAATAAACTGGATCACTTGTTGTGTGAGATTCCAGTTCTGATAAAGACTGCCTGTGGGGAAAAGGAGGCTAATGAACTCACACTCTCTGTGGCATGCATTTTTATAATAGCTGTCCCTCTATGCTTAATTCTTGCCTACTATGCTAGCATTGCTCATGAAATACTTAAGGTTAAATCTTCTGAGGGGAGAAAAAAGGCCTTTGGAACATGTTCCTCTCATCTCATTGTAGTTTTCTTATTTTAAATCCAGCCATTAGCATGTACCTTCAGCCCACCTCTTCCATTTCAAGAGACCTGCCCAAGTTCATGGCTCTCTTCTATGGAGTAATGATTACTACAATAAACCCCTTTATCTACACCCTGAGGAATAAGGATGTCAAGGGGGCACTAGACAATATGGGAAGGAGCATTTTTTGTTCCAAGTGATACTTTGGAATCTTTAAGTAAAATTATTTCACAATTACAGTAAGCATATACATCATGTTATAATAACTTATTATTTTCTCAAATCTAGTCTCAGGTTACCTGTATTTTTTGAACATGTAATATTTTTTCTTTAAAATCATGTTAAGCAATTATCATAATTAAATTATGATATTTTATTAATATGCACCTGTAATGGCCTTTTTGGGGAAGGGAGATATATTAAAATAGGTCTATTCAGATTCCCACATGCTGAAATAGTAACTCTGTTAAGTAGTTTAAAAGTTAACAATATATATTATAATTTTTTAATATTTTTTAGTTGTAGTTGGCACAATATTTTTATTTTTATGTGGTGCTAAGGATCAAACCCAGGGCCTTTCATGTGCTAGGTGAGCACTCTATCGCTGAGCCACAACCCCACCCCATATACTATAAATTTATTAGTGCAAGCTAATTCTCAGAACAAAAGCATGGCGACCATTTATCACTGTGCTGCATCAATTCACCTAAGAAATGTTTCATCACAGTGCAAATTTTGCAGACATGTATGTGCAAAGACTGTCTTTAGTATGCATTCTGTGTGAAGTATTCTATGCTTTTAAAGAATAATAAGTCTCATACATTTATCAACTTCAATTTGTATAGCTGCTAGGACTTTTGAAAATTATAATTTTTGCTTAATGAAAAATGTGCAGTGTTTTGTATGTTTAATGGATTTATCATTAAATATTATGAAAAGTCAAACAAAGTGATATATTTCCTAAAATTCCTTGAAGATATTATAAGTACATGTCTTCAGACAATTCATTCTTGTTTATGGCTGAGCAATATTTTATGCCACGTTTCCTTTATCCAGTCATTTGTTGAAGAGCATGTAGGTTGTTTCCATAACTTGGCTATTGTGAATTGAGCTGCTATAAATATTGATGTGGCTGTAGTATTATGATTTTAAGTCCTTTGGGTATAGAACAAGGAGTGAGATAAATGGATCAAATGGTGGTTCCTTTATAAATTGTCTAAAGAATCTCCATACTACTTTCCATAATGGTTGCACCAATTTTCAGCCCACCAGCAAGGTATGGGAGTAGCTTTCTCCTCACATCTTTACCAATATTTATTGATACTTGTATTCTTTATTATTTTGATTCTGACTGGAATGAGATGGGACCTCAGTGTAGTTTTAATTTGTATTTCTCTAATTGCTAAGGATGTTGAATATTTTTTTCATATTTTTCAACTATCAATATTTCTTCTTCTGTGAAGTGCTTTTCCAGCTCCTTTGCCCATTTATTGATTGAGTTATTTTTTGGTGTTAAGTTTATTGAGTTTTTTATATATCCTGCAGATTAATGCTCTATCCAAGGTGCAGGTGGTAAAGATTTTTTCCCATTCTGGAAATTGAAGAAGACTTTAAAAGATGGAAAAATATCCCATGTTCTTGGATAGGCAGAATTAATATTGTCAAAATGGTCATACTAACAAAAGTGCTATGCAGACTTAATGCAATTCCTATTAAAATTTCAAAGATGTTTTTCATAGAAATAGAAAAAAACAGTCATGACAGTCACTTGGAAAAACAAGAGACACAGAATAGCCAAAACAACCCTTAGCAAGAAAAGAGAAGGAGGAGTCTTCATAATACCAGAAATTAAATTATACTACAGAGCTAGAGTTAAAAAAAACAGCATTGTATTGAAAGAAAAACAAACATGAAGAACAGTGTAACAGAATAGAAGACACAGAGACAAACCCATGTGAATACAGTTTTATCACATAGTACACAAAAATGCCATACACACACATTTGAAAAAAGATAGCCTCTTCAACAAATGGTGATGGGAAAACTGGAAATCTACATGTATTATAATAAAATTTAACCCCTATCTCTCACTCAGTACAAAACTCAATTCAAAGTGGATCAATGACCTAGGTATTTGGTTATTTTTGTTTTCAATAATGCCTCTTCCATTTTTTTATCTCTTAAGGTTTCCTTAAAATAAACTATACTATAGAATTAAAAAAAATGTTAAAATCCACTTTCAAGAATGTTTCTGGAATAAGAAGGAAGACTATTTATAGACCCCTCAAAAATGTTATTTTCCAAAGGCAGATGTCAAATATTGCAATATATACAAAAAGTATATAAAAGCACATCATTGACCAAGCTAATAGTATAATAAAGGAAATGCATAAGAAAGACCATACACAAATATTGAAAAGGGGCATTAGTCAGTGAATGTTTTAGGCACTTTGCATTTGAAATCTTTGATAGTCTTCCAAGAACCCTTCAAGATTTGAATTATCCAGCATTTATAAACAATGATGTTGTGCCTCATTATGACTTTTGATTAACACATTAATTGTATAAATAAAGAAATTTACTGTGATATTTCTTTTTTTTACTTTTTTCAAAATTTTTTTATTAGTTGCTCAAAACATTACAATGATCTTGACATATTGTACATTTGATTCAAATGGGGTATGTAATCTTAATCTTATTTTTCCACGTGTACAGATTGCAGGATCATATTGGTTATACAGCCACGTTTACACATAGGGCCATACTATTGTATTGTGCTGCCCTTCCTATCCCCACTCTCTTCCCCTCCCCTCTTTCTACCCAATCTACTGTGACACATTTCTCTCTCTTTTTTCTTCCCCCTCACACCATCTTATATGTAATTTTGCTCTCCGTTTTGCTGCAAATAACAGGATTTCTTTTTCTTTTTTCTTTTTTTAGGATCGAATAGTACTCGTGTGTGTGTGTGTGTGTGTGTGTGTGTGTGTGTACACATATATACATATTTTCCTTATCAGTTTATTTGTTGATAGGCAATTGGGATGATTCCATATCTCAGCTATTGTGAATAGTGTGGAAATAAACATGAGCATGAAAAAATCTCTTTTGTATGACAACTTCATTTCCTTCGGATATATATTCAGCAGTGGGATAGCTAGATCATTTAGCAGTTCTTTTTGAGAAACTTCCACATTTCCACTGTTACTGTTTATTCCTCTTTCTCCACATCCTTACCAGAACTTGCTATTTTTGGTTTTGTTTTGTTTTTTTGTTTTCATTTTTGTTTCTTTGGTGTTTGTTTTTGATTTTTTGTTAGTTTGTTTTTTACAATAACCATTCTAACTAGTATAAAATGATATCTAGCTAGAGTTTTAATTTACATTTATTTGCTGATTAATGATATTGAACTTTTTTCATATATTTATCAGTCATTTGTACTTCTTTTGAGAAATATCTATTTAGATTATTTGCTTATTTTTAACTCAATTTTTAAAATTTGTTACTGTTAAGTTTTTTGAGCTTTCTATATATTCCAGATTCTGTAGATTGTCTCTTTACTCTGTTGATTGTTTCTGCTGTGCAGAAGCATTTGGTTTGATGTAATCCCATTGTCAATTTTTGTTTTTGTTCCCTGTGCTTTAAGACTGGGGACAGGACAATGATGTCTATCCTCATTGCTTTTACTTAATATAGGACTAAGAATTTTAGCTACAGGAATTCTATAAGGTAAATAAATAAAAGCCATACAAATAAGAGAAAGGATAAAATCGAATTACACCTGTCTGCAGGTGATATGATTCTATTCATAGAAAAACCTGAAGACTCCATCAGAAAAGTAGAAATAAAGTAGCAAGATACCCAACAAACATACAAAAATTTTTAGCTTTTCTCTACCCAAAGAATAAACTTGCTGAGAAAAAAAATGAAAATCCATCATTTATTATAGAGATTGCATAGTTTATGTTAGAACTGAGTCTCAAAAGACAACTTTTCTTTTTTTCTTTTTTGCTATACTGTTTTTCATTTTACATGAAATTTATTTTATACTTGAAAATTTTTGAATGTATTTTTAAATCACACTAAAATACAAATAATTTTATTATCTTTGCTTTTAAATGTATATTTAACATACATAAAAACATGAAATTATACATATTAATGTAGTATCATGTAAAAATTTTAGAACTATATTTATTGTATAATTTTAAATACACCTTAGTTTTTTTATGCTTACAGTTTGGTAGCATTAAGTACTTTCCCATTGTTCTGTAACCACCACCAAGTCCATCTTCAAAAATATTGTAATATTCAAACTGAAATTTTGCACACATAAAACAGTAAATTACCATTTCTTCACCCAAACCATTAGAAACCATTTTTCTGCTTCATGTTTTTTATGAATTTGACTATTCTAGATAAATATAAAAATTGAAATAATATAATACTTATGCTTTTGTGACTCTCTTATTTCATTTAGAATGATGTCTTTATCATTCATTCATATTATTAATTGTGTCAGAATCTCTGGGCTTTTGACTGTACATATGAATTTATGTCAATTTTAATCAACAGAAATAGTATTTACTTATTTACTTTAAATTGAATAATAACAAATTATAATTTTATTGGGTACAAAACAATGATTAAACTACATATTCATTATAGACTTGTTAAATCTATAATGCATTTCCATTTTTAAATACATGCTTTCTTCAATTATGAACAAGCTATTTGTAAAATGAAGTGAATTTAATATTACACATGCAAAATTATGAATAATTCAATAAATTACAAACTGAAGACTACACGTATGTTACATTAGAAGGAGAATTAATGCTAAGTTAGAACCAGGGACCAAACCAATGGTAAAATTTTAAATGTGCATTGATAAAGGTGATGATACTTTACAGTATATTTAATCATTAACATTATAAAAGTTCTCTATTTTAAGACTACATTTAGTAGCATAAAAATAATTTGAAGTAGAAAATATCTTAAAAATGATTTAATAAAGTTACTATAACCATGAGATTGTTGACTAGGATGGATAATAAAAATGAAAAAAAATGAGATATTGTGAGATATTGGTATAATAGTTTAATTTGGAAATTTTATTAAATATGGGTCCTCTGAGAAAGAGATGAGTTAAAGACAATGAAAATGTTTTAAGTCTAGAAGACGGAACAGAAGATGTACATTTTCTCAAGAAGTATAATGTCAAAAAAGTAGTTTTTCAGAGGAAGGCAGAGCAAGATGGAGAATATGCCTATTAACAATACTCTTTCCTCTACAAATTCATGAATAGAAACAATGATTATGTAATCAAAAATATGTTTACAAGACCTAAGAAAACCAGATGAGAGATCACAGTACCTAGTTATTGTATAATGATAAAGAAGACATGCCGCATTCTGGCTGGGCACAATTCAGGAGCCCCTTGTCAAAAGAAACCAAATTTATTTTTAGAACCACACAGGCCAAACAAAACAGCTCCTCAGGAAAAACCTTCAGAGCCCAACTGCCACCACCGGCTTCCCACAAGCCTCTTAACCTCCCCCACTTCTCCTGCTCTTAAGGCCGATTGGCTGGGTTGCGTGGGTGGAGCCAAAAAAGTCCCCCAATGAACAGCTCTGTAGTCTGAAAGGGCGGGGAAACAGCCCAATGAGCATCACCGCAAAGGAGCCAATCAGCTAGAAGTTGCTGGGGCCGCTGTGAGCCAATCATCAGCTGGCAGTCTGAAAGTTTGCTGGGGCCCCTTCGGCTGTGCCTCTCAACAAAGACACATTCAAGATGACAGTAAGAACTGTTTAATATTACCCATGGCCCCTCTCACAACACCAGGCAGAATAGTGCAGAGGGACATGTCATCTACTTAGAATAATAAAAGAGAAGTAAGTATAGGACTTTAACTTGCAACCCAACACAGGGATAACAAAGTAAAACCCATTACCAAGAGTCATTCACAGTCCCTGACTTTAGACCATGACACACGTACTGATTCATCAGATAGGCTATAGCATGAGGCAAGAACCTGTAGCCTCTCGGAGAAAAGTTCATTCTCCAGCTCATATCACTGCTGACAAACTACAGATGCCTTGGTCACTGTTGTGTATCCAAAGTATTCTGGCAGAAAGACCTCTAGTAGCTACAAGCCTCAGACACACCAAAGTGCAATATATACCTTAGAGACCATAAGCTTACAGCACCAACTTCAAAGGCCATGAAATCCCATCAGCATGGCACTCTTAGCTTAGAGTGTCCATAGCATGTCAATGATAGTAGAGCATGGGCTCAAGGACACCTTCAGAAGGACTACCCAAATTCTATCAACAGACTTACAGTTTAAAAGGCATTCCAAGATGAAACCAGGCTGTCAAAACTGTAATAAGTACCCACTTCTTGAAAGCATTGACATCAACACATAACCACAAGGATCAAGAACAACCATGGCAAAATAATATCACCAAATATGCAGAATAATATGCCAAAAACTGACTCTAAAGAGACAGAGATATAGACTACATGACAAAGAATTCAAAAGTGGCACATAAACTGGCTCAAAATATTCAGTGAAGTCATAGTAACCAAGATGATATGGTAGTTGGTCACAAACACACACACATAACCAGTGGAAGATTAGAAAGAGCAAAAAAATAAAGCCACTCATTTATAAACAAACAATGTTTTCTCAAAGATTCCAAGAATACACAATGGGAAGAGAATAATCTCTTCCATAAATGGTGCTAATAAAATATGATTTTCTGAATCCATCAAAATATTAGAATGTTATCTTTGATAAAATAAAAAAAAATAATTCAAAATGGATGAAAGACTTAAGTGTAAGATTTAAACCTATAAAACCACTAGAAGAAAAGAGGGATAAAAACTTTTGGCCAGGGTGATGAATGTTTGAAAATGAATTTGAAAGCACAAGTGACAAAAACAAAAAAATGACAATTGGATTATATCAAACTAAAAGGCTTTGAAAAGCAATGAAAATAATCCAGAGTAAAGACACAACCTACAAAATGGGATAAAATCTTGCAAAGTATTTACAATGTCAAGGTAATTTCCTGTTATCCCTAGTTTTTCTAATGTTTTGAACATAAAGGGATGCTGTATTTTGTCGAATGCTTTTTCTGCGTCTATCGAGATGATCATATGGTTCTTATCTTTAAGTCTATTGATGTGGTGAATAACATTTATTGATTTCCGTATATTGAACCATCCTTGCATCCCAGGGATGAATCCTACTTGATCATGGTGCACAATTTTTTTGATGTGCCTTTGTATCCGATTAGCCAGAATTTTATTGAGGATTTTTGCATCTAGGTTCATCAAGGATATTGGTCTGTAGTTTTCTTTCTTTGAGGTGTCTTTGTCTGGTCTAGCATCATTCTGAATGGAGAAAAATTGAAGGCATTCCCTCTAAAATCTGGAACAAGACAGGGATGCCCTCTATCACCACTTCTATTCAATATAGTTCTCGAAACACTGGCCAGAGCAATTAGACAGACAAAAGAAATTAAAGGCATAAAAATTGGAAAAGAAGAACTTAAATTATCATTATTTGCGGATGACATGATTTTATACCTAGAAGACACAAAAGGGTCTACAAAAAAACTACTAGAACTAATAAATGAATTCAGCAAAGTAGCAGGATATAAAATCAACACGCATAAATCAAAGGCATTTCTGTATATCAGCGACAAAACTTCTGAAACGGAAATGAGGGAAAACACTCCATTCACAATATCCTCAAAAAAAAATAAAATACTTGGGAATCAAACTAACAAAAGAGGTGAAAGATTTATACAATGAAAACTACAAAACCCTAAAGAGAGAAGTAGAAGAAGATCTTAGAAGATGGAAAAATATACCCTGTTCATGGATAGGCAGAACTAACATCATCAAAATGGCGATATTACCAAAAGTTCTATATAGGTTTAATGCAATGCCAATCAAAATCCCAAAGGCATTGCTTGTAGAAATAGATAAAGCAATCATGAAATTCATATGGAAAAATAAAAGACCCAGAATAGCAAAAGCAATTCTAAGCAGGAAGTGCGAATCAGGTGGTATAGCGATACCAGATTTCAAACTATATTACAGAGCAATAGTAACAAAGACAGCATGGTACTGGTACCAAAACAGGTGGGTGGACCAATGGTACAGAATAGAGGACACAGAGACCAATCCACAAAGTTATAACTATCTTATATTTGATAAAGGGGCTAAAAACATGCAATGGAGGAAGGATAGCATCTTCAACAAATGGTGTTGGGAAAACTGGAAATCCATATGCAACAAAATGAAACTGAACCCCCTCCTCTCACCATGCACAAAAGTTAACTCAAAATGGATCAAAGACCTTGATATCAAATCAGAGACTCTGCGTCTGATAGAAGAAAGAGTTGGCTATGATCTACATATAGTGGGGTCGGGCTCCAAATTCCTTAATAGGACACCCATAGCACAAGAGTTAATAGCAAGAATCAACAAATGGGACTTACTTAAACTAAAAAGTTTTTTCACAGCAAGAGAAACAATAAGAGAAGTAAATAGGGAGCCTACATCATGGGAACAAATATTTACTCCTCACACATCAGATAGAGCCCTAATATCCAGAATATACAAAGAACTCAAAAAATTAGACAATAAGATAACAAATAACCCAATCAACAAATGGGCCAAGGACCTGAACAGAAACTTCTCAGAGGAGGACATAAAATCAATCAACAAGTACATGAAAAAATGCTCATCATCTCTAGCAGTCAGAGAAATGCAAATCAAAACCACCCTAAGATACCATCTCAATCCAGTAAGATTGGCAGCCATTATGAAATCAAACAACAACAAGTGCTGGCGAAGATGTGGGGAAAAGGGTTCTCTTGTACATTGCTGGTGGGGCTGCAAATTGGTGCGGCCAATTTGGAAAGCAGTATGGAGATTCCTGGGAAAGCTGGGAATGGAACCACCATTTGACCCAGCTATTGCCATTCTGGGACTATTCCCTGAAGACCTTAAAAGAGCGTATTACAGGGATACTGCCACATCGATGTTCATAGCAGCACAATTTACAATAGCTAGATTGTGGAACCAACCCAGATGCCCTTCAATGGATGAATGGATTAAAAAAATGTGGCATCTATACACCATGGAGTATTACGCAGCACTAAAAAATGACAAAATCTTGGAATTTGCAGGGAAATGGATGGCACTAGAGCAGATTATGCTTAGTGAAGCTAGCCAATCCCTAAAAAACAAATACCAAATGTCATCTTTGATATAATGAGAGCAACTAAGAATAAAGCAGGGAGGAAGAGCAGGAAGAAAAGATTAACATTAAACAGAGACATGAGGTGGGAGGGAAAGGGAGAGAAAAGGGGAATTGCATGGAAACGGAGGGAGACCATCATTGTTATACTAAATTACATATAAGAGGTTGTAAGTGGAATGGAAAAATAAACAAGGTGAGAAATGAATTACAGTAGAAGGGGTAGAGAGAGAAGATGGGAGGGGAAGGGAGGGGGGATAGTAGAGGATAGGAAAGGCAGCAGAATACAACAGTTACTATTATGGTATTATGTAAAAATGTGGATGTGTAACCCATGTGATTCTGCAATCTGTACTTGGGGTAAAAAAGGGAGTTCATAACTCACTTGAAGCTAATGTATGCTAATGTATGAAATATGATATGGCAAGAGCTTTGTAGGGTTTTGAACAACCAATAAAAAAAAATAAAATAAAAAAAAAATCTTGCAAAGTATACATTTAATAGATGGTAAATATTCAAAATGAATAAGGAATTCGAATAACTCAATAGCAAGAAAAAATGAACACAAATAAATACTGGGCCAAAGACCTCAATAGAAAGTTCTCCCAAGAGCATCCATAATTTGGCCAACAGGTTTATGAGAAACTGTTCAATATTACTAGTCACCAATGATATCCTGAAAACCCTTTGAGGTTTCATTTCAATCCAATTAGAATGACTATTATCTAAGTCAAAAGACGGCCAGAGTTGACAAAGATGTGGACAAAGGAAAAACTTTGCAAACAGTTAATGGGATGTACAACCACTATAAAAAAAAATGAATCTCACTAAAAAAATATATATCTAAAACTGCTATATGATAAACAATGCCACATTGTGTACATATCTGAAGGAAGTGAAATAAGTGTGTCAAAGAAATCTCTGCACTCCCATGATCATCACAGGATTATTTACAACAGAAATTAATTAATGTGTATCCATTAACTGATTAATGGATCAAGGAAGTGTGATAGCAACACACAATAGAACACTATATAGACATCAAAAAGAGGGAAATTCAGTCATTTGCAACAACACAGATGCCTCCAATTCAGTATGTTAAATGAAAGAAGCTAATCACAAAAGACAAATACCTCATGATATATTTCAGGTGTGGAATCTAAAAGAGTTATCATATAAACAAAAAGTAGGATGGTGGTTATTAGAAACTGGGATGTTTAAGAGTGGTAGAGATTTGAGAATGTTGGCCAAAGGATGCATAGTTATAGTTTGACAAAAATTTGATTGCACAGCATGACTGTAGCTAAAGATAATGTATTCAATTCTTGAAAAAACAAAGAGAGTAGATATAAAGTGTTCTCATCATAGAAATGATAACTATTTGGTAATGCACTTGTTATTTCATAGATATACAAACAATTCAAAAAATTGTATAAGAAATACAATTTCACGTGTCAACTTGCAACAAATAAAGAATAAAAATAAATTTTATTGAACAATTTTGAAATTTAGTTTTTGCATCGTTGATTATATGCCTAGCTCTGTATTCTTTTTATTGTTAATAGTTATTATTAGTTAGCAAGTACATAATTACTATGATTAAAAATTATGATTAAAAATTAAATTGGCAAGTAGGGTGACAATAGTTTATGCAAACTCAGTTTCTAAGTCTTAGAATTCACAATTAACTTCCTCTGGCACAGCTCTCTACAATGGAAAAAAATAACTATTAAAAGAAACACCTATAAGCTTCAGACTTGAAGTCTCTTATACGTCTGTAATGTATTGTGTGGATTAGTATAGTAAAGAGGAGAGAAGGGCCATAGGATATTGGGGGTTATTGAAATGCTTTGTCACAATTTTGCTGGCTTTTGCTAATATGCCACCAGTCTCCCATTGAGCAAAGAAAAGATTTAACTGCACCATGGGAACTCCTACTTCTACTCTCACATTGTGAATTCATAGGGGAAAAATACAATGATGATCTGGGAAATGACTTTTTTGGATATGATACCAACAACACAACAGAAGACAAAAGCAAAAATAAACCAATGGGAATACATTAAACAAAAAGCTTCTGCACAGAAACAGAAAATTGAGAGTTAAGAAACAATTTACAAAATGGGGGAAATATTTGCCAACTATGCATTTGATAAGAGGTTAATATCTAGAAAATATAAAGATATTGGGTTTAAACTCAATAGTGACAAAACCAGTACCTGCATTGAAAAGACCCAAAAGGTCAAGGGTAAAATATTTTTTCTCTGATATGCAGAAGCTAGAAGAAAATAAGGAGAATAAAAAGAAATAGGGTGGTGAATTCCATGAAACCAGAAAAGAGGTCACTTCTAATAGAGGAAGATAATTAAGGGAGAGGGAGGAGGAATGAGTAAAGGAAGAATGGTAGAATGAATCTGACCAAATTTTCCTCTGTACATATGCACAGTGAATTTTACATTATGCATATTTATAATGCACTAATTTAGAAAAACACTATAAATAAATAAGAGCAAAGGATCTGAAGAAATGAAACATTTTTCAGAACAACATATACAAATGACCAATAAGTATATTCAAAAAAAAAAAAAGCTCAAGATACTAACAGGCAAATGTAAAGTAGAACTCCAATCACAGATGATCTAGCACTTTTTAGAATGATTATTATCTAAAAGACAAAAGAAATAGTGTTGAGAACTTGAGAAAAGGAAAGCCTTTCAGAGCTGGGGGGAATGTAATTTAATGACATTGTGCATAACAGTATTATGATCCTCAAAAATTAAAAATAAAACTAACATTTGTTCCAGCACTATTGCTACAGAGAATACAATCAAAATGATATCTGTACCACTATGTGCATTGCAGACTATTCATAATAGTTAAGACAGGAAATGGATAAATAAAGAAAAATTTGTACACAAACAAAAATCAGAAATCCCATAAATTATATTATTTGCAACAAAATGGTTGGAACTATAGGACTTTATTATGTTAAGTGAGGTAAACTAGGCACAGAAAGATAAGTATCTTATGAACTCACTCATTAAAATAATCTAAGAAGTTGGTCACATAAAAGTAGACAATAAAACAGCCATTACCAGGTTCTATATTGCTTTGGAGGTGAGGGTTTGTGATATGTTGGTCAAAGGATATAATTTGTCAATTACATTAGAAAAATAGTTTCAAGAGATCTATTGTACATGGTGAATATTGTTTTCAGTATATTTACTCTTTTGTTTGTTTATTTATTTACTTTTATTTTTTTTACTTATACATGACAATAGCATATATTTTGACAGAATTATAAAAGCATGGAATATATCTTCTTCTAATTCAATCCTCAGTACCTCTCCTTCCCCTTTTCTCTTCTCTATTGATCATTTGACCATTTACCCTGGACTCTTAAAAATATTGAGGTAATGGATGAAAACATGTTCTTATCACAAAAATCAGAGCTGTGAGATAAATAATGTGGATTATCTAATCATTTCAGATAAATATGTTCTTTAAAACATCATATTTTACATGATAAATGCATGCATTTTTTAATATAAAATAAATACAAACAAAAACTAGAAAAAAAATTCTGAAACAGGAAACAAACTTAGTCTATAATGCAGAGTTATATCTGGCAGGATCTCAGCATAAAATAGATGGCACATTCCAACAAGGGTATTGAGGGAATTTTAGCTAAAGAAACATGTCCTAAGTCTTGGAAGGACTTAGGAATACAAATAAGGAATTTCTATGTGTTTATAAGAATAAATGACCACTAGGAGCTATTAACAGTGAATAACTTTTTACCAATCCAAAGTAACAAAGGGAAGAAGTTATACTGGAAAGAAGAAAGAGAAAGAATGTCTCTCTACATAAGGCAGCTTTCAGGAGCTCTAATCTTTGGTTGAGCAACATAGGCAGCTTCATGTGTGTTGGCTGAGAGGGAGCTAGAGGAACATATTCCAAAATAGCTGTGTTCTACTTACTGTCTTGAGTAGTAACTCTCCCTCAGTTGAACAAAACCAGAAACCAACTATCAAGGAATCATCTTGATTCTTTCTTTAGATAAATGACACAGAATAGAAACCATTAAACAAAATGTATGGGAGGTTATTGTTTTGGACTGAGCACCCACTTGGCCCTGACAGAACAGACCAAACCAAAATGTAATCACTCAAGCTAAATTCCACATAATCAGACTAAAATGTAAGGTATATAAATCAATTCCAAAACAGACTAGTTTTTCCTGAAAAGGGATTCTGGTCAAACTGAATCAGCATAATAGACCAATGTCCCTTAAAAAAAGTAACCAAGAGTGATATGTGACAATAAATCAACTGTTTCTATTTTTCTCTTTGCTTCTTTCCAAATCACAAAACCCATTCTTCTGTTTTTGTTCAGTGAGTGCACTTATTGTATTTTGTAGAAGGTAGGCTGCACTGATTCATGAATCATGAACAAAGCTAAGACAATCTATAATTAAAATTGTTATTTTGGTTTTTTGACATATGACATATATTGAGATACAGAATGGACTTGGAGTAGAAGAGTGGAATAGGGAATATTCAGTACATACATAATGAAAAAATATGACAATAATGATTATCCTTAGAGAAGAGATTATGAATCAAAGAAGGAAATTCTAAAAATGAAAACTCCATTTCTGTCTATAATGTGTATTTAGATTAGTTTTTCAAAATAATATGCTCATGAAGTTTGTAATTTTTATATTTGAATGTTATCTACATTTGGCTATATTATATAATTTGCACATGAAATAATTGCCATTTCACCTACTTGTAAAAACATTAAATATTTTGAAGGTTTTTTAAGTATTATTTGTTTCCTTTCATTAAAAAACCTTTTTTATTGATGCAACCCATTGTTGAATGCCTTTATTCTTATGACTAGAAATAATTGAATCTAAAGTAACATATTCTGAGATTTAATGGAGTAAAATATTCAAAGACGCCTGGTCTCAATTCTCCAAAATCATTTACTTAAACTGGCTCTGGTCTTGTAGTATACTATTTGTTTTATTCATTATTATCTATATTATTTAAAATCAAAGTCTAGTGTGATGAGAAATTGAATAAGTTTAATGCAAATACATCTAACAAGAGATTTGCTTCTGACCTCCATTCAGTAGATAACTAATTGTTCATAAGAAACAGTCCCACAGGAATCTCTGTCCCCAGGAACTCTTTCTACTAACCCGTATGAGATAAAGAAACATGAATATCGTGTCCCAGGGACCTCAGAAATAACATACAAATAGAACTCCCACAAAACATTCTGGGTATTTTCTAATATTTTTTTTTCCTAACAGACTCTTTTCCTTTTTGGACCTGTATCAGCTAAAAACAAACAGTTCTAAAACTCATATGTAAAGATGCTACCATGGACTGTAGTTTCTTCTGTTTCTGAACGTTTCAAAAATTCAAGTGTGTTCCTTTACAAATTTGTTTTTATTGAAAAATATTTTTGAACCTAAGGTGAGAAAAAATACATTTGTTTTTAAAGATTCATGAATTCTTACGAAAGTTTGGGCTGTGGGTAGATTTTGGGCCTCATGGTGTCTATGCATGTATGAAGCAGAGAGAACTTAATTTCAGGAAGCTTTTTGTAAACCTTGGAAATATCTTGTTTAATGGCTCTAGGAACAAACAGATTGCTCTTTTCAATTAATTTTTCTCTCAATGTGTCATTTAAAGCATTAAAATAATTTAAAATTTCATAGATTATTTCTGACAGATATTACTTAAATGATGTATGAAGCTTTCATTTGCTCATGGAACTATAAAAATGTATCATTTTAAAATGTTTGGTCAATAGTCATAAATTAACTTTCTTGTATTTCAACTTTCTTGTATTTCTTGTATGTCAGATGAAAATGACATTGATTTCTTTGTGTCATCTTTTTTTTCCTTATAAAGCTAAAAAGTCTTATAAGAACAGATAAAATACTATGTGTTATGAAAATGAAGAATGTGAATAAGCTATACTAGAAAAAATGTGAGGAAAGATACAAAGAAGTGGTCAAACGAAACAGACTGGCAATTTATTAACATGATTTTCAACATTTATATATAAATGGATTCCTGTGTAATGAGACAGGAATGGAAAATCACTAGAAGCAGAAGAACAAAACAGCAAGATGGAATTCCAACAGATAAAATAATAAAATATGAGCATGACTATGAAAAGATGGGATCCAGAAGTAGAATTACAGAGCTTTAGTAAACATCAGAGTAAATCAAATAGACTAATCACATCTTCACTGATATCTTGAGGAAAATATCCAGAGACATGAAGGGCTCAGGGGTAATCTCCATTCACAGACAAAGCTACATTTAAGGTGAATGATGAGAATAAAATTATAAATAATACAGACTTTTTAAAAATTGAAATTATACTGGAGGGATTATTTGTCTTAATTGTTATAAGTAATTAATTGTGGAAGGAATCCTAGAGGATAAAACCTAAAATAAATTGAAGGTTGGTAAGAATAGGAAAATATAAAATGTAGCTTAGTGGTAGAATGCTTGTCTAAGATCCACAAGGCCCTGGGTTTCATCCTAAACACAACAAAAACAAAGAGCTATTTCTTGAAAAATGTAAAATGTGAAAATAACTATTCCCAACAAATAGGCAATATGGTATCCAATAAATTCTGACCATACTTATTTCATTTTCCACCTATAGTGTAGAATTTTCACCTGAAAAAGTACTTGGACCAAGATTGTTTCAAAATTAGTTGTGTTCATATAACATCTAGCATAAGTCAAGCTCAAATAAAATATAGAGGCCACAAAACATTCAAGAAATATTTCTAGATTACACATGTTTTTTTTGAAATCTTAAAAGTTCAAATTTATAGTCTCTGTATTTCACTACCTCATTTAAGGTATTAATTGCTTTTTGATTTTAGAAGCTTCTAGTTATTAACACACAACAGAAATCAATAACTAACAACATCCTGAAATATGGGCACTGCAATATTTTTGTTATGTGGTTTGGAAGTATGTACTAGATGTTTAAGAGGTGTGTTTATTGGAGTGTTTAGCACGCGGAATGAATTAAAGATTAGTTGCAATTATTGCTTTATTATTTTTGTTGCACACTTCAGAATCAGAATACTCTATAATCAAAAGTTTACACCCTAGCTCTGAGTGGTTATGTGTGAATCCACTCAGGATGGCTTTGATGATTTAATAAACTAGAGAATATAAAAATTGTGCCTTTTAATCCTAAGCATGTAATCTGATAAACTTTAATCACTACTTGACTGGCAGAGTAACTCAAATTTTGTCACAGTAACACTGTCTCAACTCTCTATATGAGCAGTCTCCACTTTACAAAGATTAGGGATTTTATGGACTATATTTCACCACTGATGAAAAATAAAAATATAAATTTAAAAACCTGTTTTATCTCATTTTCCTTTCTCAAAATACTCCTTTACTCAGCTAATGAATTTTGTTGTTTTCATTGTGTCTTTTAGCTGAGAAACAAAGACATATGTATGTACTTGAAATTATTATTGGTGAATTCGAATAAGTCTCTGGGGCCTGAACTGGTATATTGAGGTTTCTCTTGATAGCAGTTATGTGTAGTTCAAAAAATATGGTTGCAGCCATATATAATCAGTCAATTTCTTATAATTTTTCAAATTCCCATACTTAAACAGGATAATATTATGTTTATTTTATAATAGAAATTCCCTCATAAGAATAAATTAACTAAAATTTAATATAAAACTTAAATGCTCAAAATTTTAACTCATCAGTTATGTGAGAAAAAGCATATTGAAAATCTATTCACTGTGTTTGTTTGTTTGTTTTGCAGTAGTGGGATTAAACCTAGGGGTCCTTTACCACTGCATTACATCCCAGTTCTTTATATTTTTAAATTTTGACACAGGACCTCCATAGGTTACCCTTGTTGACCACAAGCCTGCACTTCTGCTATCTGAGCCTCTCAAGCAGATGGCATTATAGGCCTGCACCAATACACTGGATTGCAAAAACAAACTTTTAAGCAGTGGAAAATCTTAACTGTCTCAATTTATACTTAAAAATACTGATGTTAAAAATATTTTGAACCTTTCACTCAATTCTAAAAGGCTAAGAAATAGTTGATTCAACACAGTCTTCTTACTATGCATGGAGGTAATATAATAATTCAATTAATTATTTGAATTAAAGATTATCTTGATTTTCATAGGGCCAGATATTTTCCACTAACTTCTTTTGCTATTGCTTGAATATGAGGTACCTCATATCCACTGGCAGTAGTATGTCTAAATATAAATATTCAGATTCCATTGTCCCATGACACATCTACTGTATCAGATGCCCAGAGATAGAAAATAATAAACTTCATGTCAACCATATACTTACCTGATTTTTATGACACCAATGGTTTGAAAACCATTGTTAGAAGTTTCTAAAACATAGTCACATCCACTTCTCCTTGCATCTTTATCAGTACCCCAGGACATATTTATTGTCAGACTGATTAAATATAGGAGGAATTTTAGTTTTAGAAAGGTAACTTTACACTTTGAAAGTAACTGCCTTTAATTTGTACTGATGTGAAAGGTAATTTGGTCACCTGGTGTAACATCATTTATATTATTTGATCCATATGTAACTGCATGCCATCATATGTGAGTGGTTTGCCAATATTGAACTATGTTTCATCATTTCATGACTCTCTTTTTGACACTTCCTTGATACAGAGGAAGTAAACTGAGAGAATGGCACTCATTAATGAAAGCCACCCAGAAGAATTCATCCTACTAGGCTTTGCTGACCGCCCTTGGCTAGAGCTTCCTCTGTTTGTTATTCTTCTCATAACATACCCGATGGCCTTGATGGGAAACATAGCCATCATTCTGGTGTCCCAATTAGACCCCTGTCTTCATAGACCCATGTATTTCTTCCTCAGTAACCTCTCCTTCTTGGACATGTGTTACACCACAAGCATTGTGCCTCAGATGCTGTTTAACCTGGGTAGCTCTAAGAAGACCATCAGCTATGTGGTGTGTGCAGTTCAGTTGTTTATTTTCAGTTCAATGGGAAGCACAGAATGTCTTCTGGCTCTCATGGCTGTTGATCTCTATGTGGCCTATGTGGATGAGTGGAATTACTTATAGTGTCTTTGAGGTCACTCTAACATTACAGTTGCCACTGTGTGGCATCAATAAACTGGATCACTTGTTTTGTGAGATTCCAGTTCTGATAAAGACTGCCTGTGGGGAAAAGGAGGCTAATGAGTTTACACTCTCTCTGGTATGCTCTTTTTTAATAGCTGTTCCTCTATGCTTAATTCTTTTCTCCTATGTGAGTATAGGACATGCCATATTTAAGAGTAAATCTTCTGGGTTGGGGATGTGGCTCAAGTGGTAGCGCGCTCGCCTGGCATGCATGCGGCCCGGGTTAGATTCTCAGCACCACATACAAACAAAGATGTTGTGTCTGCTGATAACTAAAAAATAAATATTAAAAAATTCTCTCTCTCTCTCTCTCTCTCTCTCTCTCTCTCTCTCTCTCTCTCTCTCCCCTTTCTCACTCTCTCTTTAAAAAAAAAAAAGAGTAAATCTTCTGAAGGAAGGAAAAAGGCTTTTGGGACATGCTCCTCTCATCTCATTGTAGTTTTCTTATTTCATGGCCCAGGCATTAGCACATACATTCAACTCCCCCTCTTCCATCTCGAGGGATCAACCCAAGTTCATGGCTCTGTTCTATGGAGTGATGATTCCTACAATCAACCCCTTCATCTACACACTGAGGAATAAGGATGTGAAGGGAGCATTAAACAAACTTATGAGGGGCATTTTCAGATGCTATTGATACTTGGTAGATTGTATTTGGGGTAAAAATGGGAGTTCATAATCCATTTGAATCTAATGTATGAAATATGATATGTCAAGAGATTTGTAATATTTTGAACAACCAATAAAAAAATTTAAAAAAATTATTTAACAATTAGAATACGGCCATATGACATATAACATATGACATATGACACCTAGGTCTAATTCTCATAATTATATGACATATGATATATGACATATGACACCTAGGTCTAATTCTCATAATCCTATCTCATGTTACAGGTTCTTCTTGAAAAACATGTGATATTTCTTATATTCTTTATAATCTATGGTAAATGGGATGATATTTAGCTGATGTTCACCAACATCACCTCTTTGTTGTGTGATTATATTAAAATAATTCTACTCTGGTTGCTATGCTCTGAGACAATTTTGTTAAGTAATTTAAAAACTAACAACATAAGTTATATCATTTATTGAATAGTTGTTTTAGTCATATTTTTTATTGCTGTGACCAATATAATTGACATGTACAATTTAGAGGAAGGAAACCTTATTTGGTGCGCATAGTTTCAGAGATCTCAATCCATAAACCATCAAAAATAGGCCCATGGTGAGGCAGGGAATCATGGGGGAAGGACATAGTAGAGGGAGATGGCTTCCCTTGTGACATAAATGAAACAGAGGGAGAAGAGGGAAAAGGAAGATGAATCCTCTCAGGGATGGCCCCCAATGGCACACCTTCTCTAGCCATGCCTCTCCTGCTTATTGTTATCACCCAGTCAGTCCATTCAAACTATGATAATTAGGTTACATCTTTCACAATTAAATCATTCTACCTTTCAAAATGCCTGCATTAATACAGGAGCTTAGGGAGACACCTCATATCCAAACTATAACAATAGATTAAGCAAGTAATCATAACAATAGCACAGGAATGCAGTTAATGAGCTCAGTTTAAATGAAAACATTTTATCAGTCTCCTCAAATATGGCCCAGGATTATGTACAGACTGGCTACACTCTACAGTCTCTGTGAAGCAGTCTATGCTTTCACAGAAACCTGAATCTCATGATTGATTAACCTCAATTTATGCAGATGCCATTGCTTAATGAATATGTTATATATTAATTATTATTTTATATTTTATATAATATTTTAAATATTAAATATTTTAATATACAGTTTAATCCATTTTAGTGGGTAAAATAGAGAGATATTTCATTAAAAAAATGAGTCCTCTGAATTAGTGAGAGTAAAAAGAAGTTATATTTATTGGCAATCTGGTAACATTTCTGTGCATAAATTGGAAGAGTCAGGAATGCCTTTTAAATAGCAAAGAATTGCTTGCTATCACTGCAGAGTATGCTTTACAGCCAATTGTAGAACTTTTTTTTTCTATTTCTATGAAGAAAGTCATTGGTATTTTGATGGGAATTGCAATGAATCTATAGATCATTCTGGGTAGTATAGTCATTTTAACAATATTAATTCTCTAATTCATAAACATGGAACATTTTTTCCTTTTTGTGTTCTTTATAATTTTTACCAATGTTTTATAATATTTATTATAGAGATCTGTCACTTCATAATTAAACTGATTCATAAATACCTTTATTTTTTTAGAGCTATTACAAATTAAATTGCTTTTTTGCAACTTAATTTGTAACTCTGCTTTTGCTATATGTGAATGCTGCTTTTTTTCCTGTATGTTAACTTTGTATCTGCAACTTTACTGAATTTATCAGTTCTAATATCTTTTTGATCATTATATAGCTTTCTCTATGTGAAAAATCATATCATATGCAAACATGGATAATTTAACTTCTTTCCAATTTGGATACCCTGCATTTATTTTCTTGCATAATTGCTCTTATCAAGACTTCCAATATTATATTAAATAAGATTGGTAAAAGTGAGTATACTTATCTCACTTCAGATATTTGAGGGAATGTTTTTAGCTTTTCCCCATTTGATAGGATATTAGTAGTAGATTTGTTATTTACAATCTTTAATACATTAAGGTATGTTACTTCTGTACCTAACTTGTTGAGGATTTTTTATGTTAAATCTTATGAATACTTTTCTACATTCATTGAGATGATCATATACTTTTGCTCTTCATTCTGTTGCTATGTAGTATCATTTTTATTGATTTTTATATGTTTAACCATCAATGCAGACATTTGATCATGGTATATAACCTTTTTGAAGTACTGTTGAATTCAGTTTGCTAGTATTTTGTTGAGAATGTTTTGCATCTATGTTCATCAGGAATTTAAATTTGTAGCATTTTTATTGTTGTATATTTGTCTGATTCTTGTATCAGGATAATGATTATTTCGTAAAAGAGTTTTTCAGAAGTCTTTTCATTTCACTTTCTTAGAATAGTTTCAAAAAAATTGAAATTAATTATTCTTTAAAAGTTTTGTAGAATTAGCAGAAGAAACATCATGCCCTGACTTTTTTAGGTGGGAAATTTCTTCAGTCTCATTATTGCCTGTTTTGATTTCCTTTTTGATTCAATTCTAGTAAGTTGTGTGTGTTTGGGAATTTATCCATTTATTCTAAGTTTTACAGTTTTTTATTGTTGTTTTTGTTTTTTGTTTGTTTTGGGTAATGCTAAGGATTGAACCTAAAGTTCATTTTAGGCAAGTATTCTATCACTGAGCTATATCCCCAGCCCTAGGTTTTATAGGTTTTAACATATAACTGTTCATAGTGTATCTTATGGTCCTTTGCATTTCTGTGGTTTATGTGGTCTCTATTTCCCTCTCTGAATTTTTTTCTCTCTCTTTTTTCTTAGTTAGTCCACTAAATTCATACCAGCTTCATTAATCTTTTTAAAAAACCAACTCTGCTTCATTGGTCTATATTGTTTTTATTATTATTATTATTATTAGTTGTTCAAAACATTACATAGCTCTTGACATATCATATTTCATACATTTGATTCAAGTGGGTTATGAACTCCCATTTTTACCCTGTATACAGATTGCAGAATCACATCGGTTACACATCCACATTTTTTACATACTGCAATACTAGTATCTGTTGTATTTTGTTGCCTTTCCTGTCCTCTACTATCCCCCATCCCCTCCCCTCCTCTCCCATCTTCTCTCTCTACCCCATCTACTGTAATTCATTTCTCTCCCTTGTTTTTTCCCTTTCCCCTCACTTCCTCTTATATGTAATTTTGTATACCAATGAGGGTCTCTTTCCATTTCCATGGAATTTCCCTTCTCGCTCCCTTTTCCTCCCACCTCTCGTCCCTGTTTAATGTTAATCTTCTTCTCATGCTCTTCCTCCCTTCTCTGTTGTTATTTGCTCTCCTTATGCTCTGATTTTTATTATTCCTTTTTTCTGCAACTTTATATTTGGTTTGTTCTTGCTTTTCTTAGTACTTCAGATATATCATTAAGTTTATTTGAAATCTTTTTATTTTTCCAATATATACAATTATTGCTATGAACTTTCCTGTCACTACTGTGCTATAGTGCACAGATTTTGATATATTGTTGTTTTATTTTCATTTGGATTCAAGAAGTTTTATTTCTTTTTACTTTCTTCAGTGTCCCATTGGTCATTTAGGAGCATATTATTCAAATTCCACATATTTGCTTATTTTCTATTATTCTTATTTTTTATTTCAACATGGTTTGAGAAGATATGCTGTTTCAACTCTTTTAAATTAACTAAGACTTGATGTGTTGACTAATATATGATTTATCCTGGAGAATATGACACCACATGCTGATGAGAAATATGTTTTCTGATAATGTTGCATGAAATGCTCTAAATGTCTGTTAAATCCATTTGCTTTGTAGTATGATTGAACGTAGATGTTTCTTTGTTGACTATCTGTCTGGATTGTCTCTTCACTGAGTAAAGTGAGATGAGGAAGCCTCCATCTATTAGTATACTGAAGTCTCTTTCTCCTTTCAGATCTAATAATATTTTCTTTATATATTTGGGTGGTTCCTTGTTGGGTGCATATGTATTTTCAATTATTGTATCTTCTTGATCAATTAATCTTTTTATCAATATCTGTCTGTTCTCTTTTTTACTTTTTTATTTAAAGTCTGCTCTATCTTATGTGAGTATAGATATTTCTGCTCATTTTATTTATTTTTATTTGCATGGTATATGTTTTCCAAGCCTTTCACTTATCTTGTACCTTTTTTTTTTACCAGTGAAGTGAAATTCTTATAGGCAACATGTAGAGACTGATTTTAGAATATCCTAGAAACACACCAGTTTCAAACATCATGGGATTTCAGGATGTCAGCCAGGACAGTCCTGGACTTATGGGATTCCTCTGTTGCAGTGGCTATAGTGACTCTGTGCATAGATACAATTTCAGAATATCTGTTTGAAATTTATGGAGAAATACAGTTTAAAGACATTCCCAAAGTCAGTCTGTGAAAACTCAAATAAGTACCTACTTTTTCAAAGCATAGGCATCAACATATAACCACAGGATCATGAACAAGCAGGACAATAAGACATCTCCAAAAACACAAAATAATATGCCACAAACTGACCCTAAAAAGATGGAGATATATAAGATGCATGACAAAGAATTACAATATTTGTTTTAAGAAAGCTAAGTGAAATTTGAGAAAATAAAGAGAAAGAATTTAAAGAAAAAAATAAGTAACTAGACCAAAACTGTAATATAAAGGATATAATAATTAAAGTCAAACAAGTATCCTGGAAGTGAAAAATACAATAAAGAAAATGGAGAATGTAATAGAAAGAATCAACACAAGAAATAGTCAAACAGAACAAATCTCTGAATTCAAAGTCAAGTTAATAGAAAACATGGAGACATATATTTAGGTCAAAATGGATTCTACTGACATGTATAACTAAAAAGAACTAATAAAAAAGAAAATATGTAGACATAGGAGAACAAAGAAATAGGATAAAATGGAAATAAAAGGCTTATAATATTGACAGGACAAAAATTGAAAAGCAAATTTGGGATGAGCATGGGCTAAAGAAGAAGACCAAAATAAGTGAATGAAAATGTTACTTACAGAAACAATAACACAAAACTCAAACCTGGAGGGAGAGATTAATATTCAGGTAGAGGAATATCAATGATCATCAATTATTTTCAATACAAATAAGATATCCCCAAGTAATATTATAATAATCTGCCAAAAATAAAAACAAAGATCCAGAAAACATGAGATAAGAAGGGTATTTGTTAGGTCAGTGGTGGCAACTCAGAACAAAGCAGCCTGCTCAGGAAAGGAACATCAATCAGGTGCCAACTGAAATGCCTGCCAATCAGAGAGATCTCCTGACTAACGCCTGTCAACCAATAGGACTCCCTAGCCAATCCTGGAGTTCAGCCAACTCCCCTGACCAACTCCAAGGGGACAAGGGACCCTAGAAACACATTTTCCTGTCTCAAACCTTTCCCTACCTGCTGTAAGACGCACAAAAGTTCAGTCCAGTCAAGCTTCCACGCGGTTTCTCCTCAGACCCTTCTCCTCTCCACTCTGTTGGTCTGATGGAGTTCCGCAAGGGAGTGATATCTCAATAAAGCCTGGTTCAGTGGCCCTTTTAAATCTGCTTCCTTTGGTCGCTGCCCACATCACCTGATCTGACAACTTGGTGCTGAAACCCGGAAGGGATCCTTGAGCATCTCCAGCAGGGGATTGAAGCCCATCCCTTCCCCCTTAAAACGAACTGGGAAATTTCTAAGCAGCTCTTTCCCTCTCCCTTCATCTGGCCGACAGGTGTGGGGTAAGTTCTCATTTCCCCTGACCTTCCAAACCTTTTCTGTCTGTCCACGGGGTCCTCTCCATAAGTCATGCACATGCCATAGGCTCCACCCATTCTGTTCAGGGCTCAGGGAACTGTGGAGATGACCCAGTCCTCCTGAGAGCCCCAGCCAACCAGGTTGGCCAACCGTTGGGCCTGCGGAGGCTGTGGGGGCGCCTCAACCTCTGCCCTGGCCCTTATCTGTTCCGTAGGTGAGTGCATACAGAATTTGGGATGCCTTCTTCTGCTCCCACACACCCTTGAGGGTGTTGGAAGGTCATGAGAAACACGGGGTCCCCACCCAAGACCCCAAAGTCCTTTGGGTGTCTATATTCAAATTCTGCCAAGTTAGGGCTCATTCAAGAACCACCTAGTCTTTTACTGCACTGAGACAATGGGTCACAATGGCCCCCAGAAGGAACTTTTGATTTTAAACCCTCACTGAATTGGAAAGTTTCTGTCGCCAGACAAGGAAATGGGAAACAATGTTCAGGCTTTTTGAGATTCGCTCCTGTCCTGCCCTCTGCTCTCTGCTCCTGACCTTTTCTCTGTGACCTTCCCTCTGCTCTTGCATCTGCTCTCCCTCCCAGCGGTACCACGTCCCCTCCCCCTCCCTGCCACCACCACTGCAGCCTCTCCCTTTGCCCTTCCTGCTGCCAAAGCTGCAGCCACTACCTGCGGCCCTGTCTGCTCACTTTGAATCTGCCTGGCCACCAGACATGCATGCCCTTCCTCCCTCCCTTGATGGCTCCTCACACACACCTCCCTTTGCCACTTGGTTCCGACTGGCAGGCAGAATGGGCCCCACCTGGCTGCAGTGGGTGGGATCCCCAGATCCCTCCGAGCCTCCTCCCCCACTCTGCTCACCTCTTCTACCATAAGCCCCTTCCCCTCCCTTCATTTGCACCTCTCTTCTCCTGTCACTTCCACACCCAGTCCCCCAGGCCCTCCCACCAGCTAACTCAAAGCTCCTTTGTCTTCTCAAGGAAATGGCTGCTGCTAAAAGGAACATTCGAATACACATCCCATTCTTCAAGATCTTTCCCAGAATCCAGATGAAAATCCAGCCTTATTTCTCAACCACCTTACAGAGGCCCTAACCAAATACACTAGGCTGGATCTTGAGTCTCCCACCTGTGCTACAGTGTTAACAACCCATTTCATTACTCAACTGGCTCATGATATTAGAAAAAGCTCAAATGACCTGAGGAGGACCCTCAGATTCCTATCTGAGATCTGGTGGAAATGGCCTTTAAAGCAGGCTCCATTGCAGACAAAGGTAACACCCCAAACCCAGGCCTTGCCAGCGGCCCTGAGACCTAAGTCTCCAGCAAGAGCTTCACGGGGAACCAGCATTCCTCTCCCAGAAGCTTGCTTCAAGTGTGGATGCGAAGGTCACTGGGCTTGCCAATGCCCAAACTCAAGGCCTCCTTCCAGGCCATGCCCCACCTGTAAGCAGACGGGACATTGGAAGAGTGATTGTCCCATGGCTGGCCCTTCCTTGGTGCCTCTACGAAGGGGTATGACCAGTCATGTGGTCCCTTCTCATGAACTATTGGGGTTCTCAGAAGACTGAAGAAGCCCAGACTTGAGGACCCCCATCACCTTCACCGAGCCCAGGGTAACACTCCAGGCAGCAGGTAAGTCCATAACTTTACTTGTGGACATGAGGGCTGCCTATTCTGTCTTGCCTGCCCACTCTAGGCCTCTGTTTCATTCCCAAGTCTCAGTTATGGGTATTGATAACAAACCCTCCTCCCCAAACTGAACTGCTAAGCTGGACTGTGCCCTGGAAGGACACCCATTCACTCACTCTTTTCTGGTCATTCCATCTTGTCTGGTTCCTCTCCTAGGCAGAGATGTTCTCCAATTACTAGGAGCCACCCTCCAACTATACCCCAAGAATACTACCACCCATCTTCTTCTTCCTCTAATCCTTACTCTCTGTAATAACATGACAGTACCTACTGTGCCATTGCCCCCTGATCTAGTTGATCCCCAGGTCTGGGACATCTCCAAACGGGTCATAACCTCCTAACACAAGCCAGTCTGAACCCAGCTGAAAGCCCAAACTAAATTTCCTTCGAGTCCCCAAGACTCCCCCTATAACACTCCCATATTGCCGGTGTGCACACCCTCAGAAGCCTATCACTTAGTCCAGGACCTCCGCCTAATTAATGAGGCCGTTATTCTCATATGCCTGGTGGTTCCCAACACTTACACTCTTCTTTCTCATATCCTCCCTCTGACCACTCACTTTACTGTCCTAGATCTTAAAGATGCCTTCTTTACAGTGCCCATCCGTCCTGAATCTTATTATCTCTTTGCCTTCACATGGGAAGACCCTACCTCCTTTAGGTCTCAAAAGCTGACATGGACAGTCCCTACCTCTTTGGTCAGGCCTTGACACAGGATTTAACTGCTTGGGACTTGGGGATAGCACTCTCTTACAGTTGGATAGAAGCCTTCCCTACCTCCAGGAAAACTGCTGACACCGTCCCCTCCATCTTCATTGAGTAGATCATTCCCAGGTTTGGACTTCCCACCTCCATCCAGTCAGACAATTGTCTGGCCTTCACTTCTCAGTTAATTCACCTAGTCTCCAAATGCCTCAACATCACTTGGAGGCTCCACATCCTCCACCAACCCCAATCCTTGGGTAAGGTTGAGAGGGCTAAGGGCATTCTCAAGGATCATCTCACTAAACATGCTATTGAACTCAGACTGTCCTGGACCAATCTTTTGCCATTGGTCCTCACCCGAATTAGGGCAACCCCTAGAGCTCTCTCAGGCCTTATCTCCTTTGAGCTGCTCTATGGGCACCCTTTCTTAATCAACCAAAATTTTCCTTTCACTCCTCCTCCCCTTGTGTGATACCTGCCCTATCTCACACTTCTATACAAACTCCTAAGGGAACACCCAGACCGGTGTCTTCCTGCACCATCCATTACTTCTGGCCCAGCACAACCAGGAATTGAATAGGACCCTCTTCAACCAGGTGATGCAGTCTTACTTCGAGAGCTCACCCTCAATCATTGGAAACTTGCTGGACAGTCATACTTCTACCATGCTGGGGCCCACCAAACTCAAGGTTTCTTGCCAACTCTCTCCTTTGTTACTAATCATTAATCTCTCTCAAGCTTCTACCCCAACCCACAAATGGTGCTTCTACATCCAAGTGACATGGCAACAGGATGGCACCATCCGCTCTCAGTTTATGGTTCAAAGCGATTGCCCTTTTACTGGCTGTAATCAGGCCATCACCCTTAATGTTACTGGATTCAACTGGGCCACCTCATCTCACTTATGTTCAGCAATGCTGTGCTTCATAGCAGACCAAACTGAAGAATCCTGTAAGTGCTGGCCTGACACCTATGGCAGGTGCCCTTATAATTCATGCAAAAAATGCTTTCTAGATAAGCCTTGCAATGAGAATCTTGCATACACCAAATTGACTATTTGGGACCCATGGAACCCAAAATGGGCTTCTGGTGTTGATGGTAAATTTTATTCATGGGGTTTTGCCAAGCACCCCTCAGCCTCTATCAGAATATGGAGAACTTACATACAAGTGTTCCCTCAAGTTCACATAACCATCCAGGAGCAAGAGAAGGAACTCCAACACCAGCTGGATGCAGTTGCCCATCCTAAAGCTGACCCTTTCTCATGGATGGCCCTAATACATCAGGGCCTTCAGCTTCTCAATTTGTCCAAAGAGAAAAACACTTCAGACTGTTTCCTCTGCGCAGGTTTGGATCGTACTCCATTAACTGCAATTCCCATTGATTTTCCACTCAATATGTCAACTAGACAAGGACCTCCCTCTCCAGCCTTTGAGGAAGTACCTCTTTTCATAACTAATCAGGGAATTTCTCTTGCTATTATACACCCTGTGACCAGATTGTTCAAATTTCTTCCTTAAACTTTGCTCTGCCTGGGTTCTTTTTCTGGTGCAATGGTACCATAACAAAAAAAAAATCTAAGCCTCAACATGCCATTTGCTTTTTGTGATCCTTTCACCTTGGTCCCTCAATTAATTCTGTACAGTGACACTGAATTAACATGACTTGTTACTACCTCCCTTTCCAGAACAAGAAAGGCCATTTTTCTACCAATAGTAGTTGGACTCTCCCTGGCCTCCTCCCTCGCTGCCTCTGGACTCGGGGCAGGAGGACTTGGTTATGCCTTAACCGCTACTCAGAAGCTTGAACAACTACTTCGGGAAGAAGTAGAGGCATCAGCCACCTCTCTCGCTTCCCTACAAAGGCAAATACATCTCTTGCCCAAGTCTCATTGCAGAATGGTTGAGCTCTAGATCTTTTAACAGCAGATAAAGAACGAATCTGTCTGTTCCTGAAAGAAGAATGCTGCTATTATATCAATGAAACTGGACTGGTTGAAGAGAATGTTGGCACCCTCCGTCATTTGGATGAAAGGCTTAAATAGGAATCCTTAAACAGAAACCATCAAATGACCCTTGGTCAGGCTGGCTAAACTCTACCCTCATTGTGTGGCTGACTACCATTCTCACTCCTATATTAGTAATAGGACTTCTATTAATGATTGCTCCCTGCCTCCTCAGGTTTGCCAGAGTGACCTACAACCAGATACTCCTACACCCCTACAGTCGCCTCCCCACTGAACCTACATCCAAGCCACTAGCCCCCACTACTCCCCTAAATAATCAGGAAGTAGCTAGATGAAATTCACTGCCCTGTATCACCAAAAAGGCTGGAATGTTAGGTCAGTGGTGGCGACTTAGTGGCAACTTAAAACAAAGCAGCCCTCGAAGGAAAGGAGCATCAATCAGGTGCCAGCTGAAACGCCTGTCAATCAGTGAGATCTCCTGACTAACGCCTATTAACCATCAGGACCCCCTAGCCAATCCTGGAGTTCAGCCAACTCCCCTGATCAACTCCAAGGGAACCAGGGACCCTAAAAACACATTTTTCTGTCTCAAGCCCTTCCCTTCCTGTTGTAAGTCCCATAAAAATCCAGTCCAGTCGAGCTACCACATGGTTTCTCCTCAGACCCTTCTGCTCTCCACTCTGTGGGTCTGATCGAGTTCCACAAGGGAGTGATATCTCAAAGCCTGGTTCAGCAGTCCCTTTAAATCTGCTTCCTTTGGATGATGTCTGATATGACATCATCTTGTAATTTAATTACAATATGACTAACAGTAGACTCCTCAGCACAATCCTTACTATCCAGCAGAGAAGATTAAAGTTCTAGGGGGAGAAATGTGAATCAAGATGCTAAACACACTCTCTCAAGATAATACAGCAGATCTATGCAACAACCTGATCACCCCAGTCCAGAAAGAAAGCAGTGAAGGAACAGCTGAACAAGTAGTGGATGCAGAGTAAAGACTCAAAAATTCAATTATGAACACCTTGGAACCTTAAGTGACGTGGAGTTTAGTTACTGAAATAGAAAATAAGGAAAGAATTTCTTGATCCTGAACACTGATCAGAGAGGGGTCAGTGGAGAGAAAAAACAGTGAGAAAAGAGGGGAGAAAAATCCTCAAGTTTCCTTGCTTAACACAGTTGGAAAGAAAAGCAGACCAAGTTAAGACAGAACAGAAACAGCAAAGACAGTAAAGAAAATTGTACAACTCAGCCCAAACTCTTGCCAGGAGAGAAGTACCACTGTACCAGGCAAGACAATTATTTTGTAGAGTCCACAACTAGTCAGTCTTCCTAGAAGAAATTAAATCAACACAGTTTCTTCACACATCCAGATAGCAATAAATAAAACCACAGGGAATGCCTCTGAAATGGGTTTTCTTACTAATCCATACAAAAGAAACTTGTAGAGAGATCTCTGACAGCTGCAGTTTACTGAAACCCCCTCCCCCTAACCTTGGACAGGGAAGTAAGGTGGAGATGAAGTATAAGCAAATCACTTCCAGGGAGTACTAACTTCAACCCAATGCTCCTCACAGCTTCCTTGGGAGTTAGATGAAGAAGGGGCAACTGACACCCTACCCACATTACCATGACAGGTCAAATCCTGGTAATCTGCAGCAGCCAGGGTGGATGCTTCTGTGTCACAGACTGCCCAGAGAGTCTGCATGCACAGGTTCCAGAGTTGCAGACAGCCACCAAGCTCTTAGTTAGAGCTCCAACAAACAAGTACTAGAAGATAAAAGAGACCACTAAGCATTTCTCAGCCACCAGCTAAAGGAGATCATATTTAGATGGGCCAAGTTGTCGCAGTCTGGCTGGGCACAATTCAGGAGCCACTTGTCAAAAGAAACTAACTTTATTTTTAGAACCATGCAAGATAAACAAAACAACTCCTCAGGAGAAAACCCTCAGAGCCCAACTGCCACCACCGGCTTCCCACAAGCCACACACCCCAACCCAGCCTCTTCCTCCCACAATCCTCCTGCTCTTGAGGCCGATTGGCTGGGTAGCATGGGTGGAGCCAAAAGAGTCCCCCAATGAGCAGCTCCGTGGTCTGAAAGGGCAGGGAAACAACCCAATGAGCATCACCTCAGAGGAGCCAATCAGCTAGATGTTGCTGGGGCCGCTGTGAGCCAATCATCAGCTGGCAGTCTGAAAGTTTGCTGGGGCCCCTTCAGCTCATCAGCTGGCAGTCTGAAAGTTTGCTGGGGCCCCTTCGGCTGTGGCTCTCAACATCTCCCCCTCTCTGTTTAAACAACAAGCATGTGGCTTAGGGACCGTGCCTGACTTAGGTTGTCCAATAGTACATATGGTCCTTACCCGTTATCGGATGAGCTGACCTCAAGGCGTCAGCCTCCTGTCTTAGGTTGGCTCCATAGTAATTGGATCTTACCCGTCACTGACTACCAGTCCAGTATACAGCCACACCTGTGTAGAGGTCTTCGTACCAGTGGGGGGGTGAGGTTCTTTGCCTCACCTCTGTTGGCCCCCAAATTTTAGCTGAACAATCATGACAAACAGAAGGGAGGAAGATACACCAAGCCAGCTGACAGCTCCTTTTGGAAAAATTGTACCACCGATGACACCATCAGCATAAATACCCCAACACTACCAGAAGTCGCTGCACCAACAGATAGTTCACAATGCATACAAGTGAGTTCACAATGCATATAAGTGATACATAGTCCAGGCAAGTTCTGCAAGCAGTTCAGTGATGTCTATTGCAGAAGCTGTAGATTGGTTTTATCTTTGTCTTTATGCACTGGGATGAAGATAGAAATTCTGGCAATAATGGCTAAAGAAAAATTATATAACATTATATAACATTCCAGAAGGCACTAAAAGAAAACAATTTTCTTAACAATTTACATTGTCTCCACTGAAGATAGGAATTCTGGCAATAATGGCTAAAGAAAAAATTATGTAACGTTCCAGAAGGCATTAAAAGAAAACAATTTTCTTAACAATTTACATTATCTTTAAGAGAATTATTAAATATAATGAAAAGGAAAGGTGAAAGTAAGCAAACAGATCTGTTAACCTCCTTTTTTGTTCACATTTTAAAAGAATCTTCAACAGCTGTTTACCCAATTTAAATAAAACCATTTAAATCACGTGAATAAAAAAAATTATTTGGACCCATTTTTTCATGAGCGCTCATCATATATGACATATGGACATACGTACATTCAAACACAAAACACAAGTGTGCACACATAATACATACGACACATAACATAATAGTAAAGGCCTTATAACTTTTTACAGGTGAAATCTCCATTGCAATGTTTAAAAACTCTATAGTCAAAAAATAGAACTGATCAGCAAAACATTAACCTAGGTCTGTATGAGCTCAAAAAAACAAAATATGGGAAAGGGCAATAATAAAATAGATATTGAAAAAAGCATTCTGGTTCTGTCACAGATGTAAGAATAACCAAACTGGAGTTCTGGATATCACATCTTCTTTTTGGTCTGTAGAAATCGCTTTAGTTAATTTGTCTGGAATCCAAATCAGCTGCTGTTTTCCCTGTGGAAACACATAAACAGACCCCCGATTCCAGGCAATCACTGGGTCAGGACCTTAGTTAATCTCTCTGGAATCCAAATTGGCTGCTGTTCTCCCTGTGGAAACACACAAACAGACCCCCAACTCCAGACAATTACTGGGTCAGGACCTTTCCATTGTCCTGTTAGAATATCCTTCCAAAGTACCTTGGGTTTATGTACATTTTTTGGACACATATCACTTTCCACAGCACTAAGCCCTGATGAATCCAAATTTAAAAAGTTTAGAGTAAAAAGGGTTATTTTAAGTTTATCTTTGGGGAATATATACCCCTTCCCAATTCCTTCTTTTTGCTTTAATAAGTACATTTTAATAGTTTGATGACCTCTTTCAACTATGCCTTGTCCCTGTGGATTGTATGGGATTCCTGTTATATGAGTAATGCCAAATGATGAGCAAAATTGTTTAAAAGAGGTAGAAGTATAACCAGGGGGCATTATCTGTTTTTAACTGTTTTGGAACGCCCACCGTGGCAAAATTTTGTAAGCAATGAGCTATAATATCTTTAGTTTTTTCTCCAGCATGAAGGGAGCCCATCAAAAATCCAGAAGAAGTATCAACTGTAACATGCAAATATTTTAATTTTCCAAATTCTGGCAAGTGTGTGATGTCCATCTGCCAAATATGGTTAGGTATCAATCCTTTAGAATTGACTCCAAGATTAACTTGTGGTAAAAAGGTCACACAATTTTGACATTGTTTTATTATTTGTCTAGCTTGTTCCTTAGTTATTTTAAAATGCTTTTATAAAGTATTAGCATTGACATGGAACTTTTTATGAAAATTTGTAGCTTCTTCTAGTGTAGAGAAAATATGTATGTCATGTGTAGTTTTATCTGCTAAATCATTGCCCAAAGTAAAAGCTCCAGGCAATCCTGTATGTGCCCTGATATGTCCTATAAAGAATGGATCTTTTCTGTCCTAGATTAGACTTTGTATAGTGGAAAGCAAAGAGAAAACAGTAGAGGAAGGGGAAATCCTACCTGCATCTTCAAGGGATACTATAGCATTAACTATATACTGACTATCAGAAAATAAATTAAATACAGAATCTTTAAACATCACAAAAGCCTGTAATACTGCATTAAGCTCTACCTTTTGAGCTGATTGTTTGGGTACTAAAAATGTAAAAGTTTGATCAGGGGTAACTATTGCTGCTGTACCATTATTTGATCCATCAGTGAATATATTTGGAGCATTCCCAATAGGTGTTTTTCTTGTCATTTTTGGAAAAATTATAGGATGCGATGACCAAAAAGCCAATAAAGGATTAGATGGTAAGTGGTTATCAAATGAAACATTAGATTTGCATATGATTATTGCCCAAGTATTTAACTCATTAGCTAACTCATCAATTTGATTCATAGTATATGGAGTAATAATTTTATTGGGAGAAATTCCAAACACTCCCTTTGCTGCTTTTATTCCTTTGAGTATTAATTATCCTACATCCTCAGGATACCTAGTAAGAATAGTGTTAGGAGAATAAGATAAATGTTTCCATAATAATGAACCTTCTTGCCAAAATACTCCTGTAGGAATATTTTTTGTTGGTAGTACAATAAATAATAAAGGCAAACTTATATCAATTCTATCCAAATGCATGTTTTCCATATATGTTTCAATGATTTTTAATGCCTTTCTTGCTTCAGGCATTAACATTCGGGGTGAATTTGGATCTGATGGACTTTTTAGAATATCAAATAAAGGTCCCAACTCTCCTGTTGGTATACCTAGATAAGACCTTATCCAATTTATGTCTCCTAATAACTTTTGAAAGTCATTAAGTGATTTGAGTTGATCTACTCGTATTTGAATTTTTGGTGGACGGACCATGGTTGAGGATAATAGAACTCCTAAATAATTAATTGGAAAATTTAATTGTACTTTATCTATTGGTATCTCTAGATTATAATTTTTTAATAAGTTTGTAAGTGTGGCATAACATTCTAGCAATGTGTTTTTAGCTTTGTGAGCTAATAATACATCATCCATATAGTGAAATATTTGTAGTTCAGGATTTTGATTTCTAAGTGGCTGGATTGCTTTGTTAACATAAATTTGACACATAGTTGGGCTGTTAGCCATCCTTGAGGGAGTACTTTCCATTCATATCTCTGATCAAGACCTTCATGATTCAGTGCAGGGATAGTAAATGCAAAACGTGGACTATCCTCAGGATGAATTGGAATTGAAAAAAAAACAATCTTTAATATCTATAACTAAAACATACCAAGTTTTTGTCAAAGCAGACAATTGAGGAATCCCCGATTGAGCAGGTCCCATAATAACCATCTCATTATTAATGGCTCTTAAATCTTGCAATAATCTCCATTTACCAGATTTCTTTTTGATGACAAAAATGGGAGTATTATGGGGAGATACAGAAGGTTGTATATGTCCTTCCGCTAATTGTTGTTTGACCAGATCATGGGCTGCTTGTATCTTTTCTTTAGTTAGGGGCCACTGAGGAACCCATACCGGTCTTTCTGATTTCCAAGTAATTTTTATTGTCTCAGTGGCCCTTTCTGAAAATCCAACCCTTGTCTGTCTGTTCCTTGATCTATTTGTATTGGTGCTGCTATACCTTGTTCTTGTTTTCCTAATCTTTTTCCTTTCCTAAAACCTTGTCTAGTCAAAATAGTGGGTGCATTTTGGTTGATGTTATTTGTTAATGTCAAACCTAATTGATCTAGGACATCTCTTCCCCATAAATTTATAGGAAGATGATCCAATACATATGGCTGTATAGTTCCTTCACATCCTTCAGGATCCTTTCAATCTAATACCACTGCACTTCTATGGGGATTAGTCGCCACTCCTAGGCCTCGAAGCGTTTGAGTGGCTTGTTGTAATGGCCAATGTTTCGGCCATTCTTGACGAGAGATGATGCTAAGGTCTGCACCTGTATCCAATAGCCCATTGAATTCATGTCCTTGAATATTTAGTTTTAGCATGGGGTGAGAATCTAAACTTAAAGACAGCATAGCCCAATCTACACCTGTGGAGCCTAATCCCTTGGAACCTCTTTCTACAGCACCACTGGAAAATTTATCATGTAGGCTTGGTATTATTAGTAACTGTGCTATTCTATCTCCTGGTGAAATTACAGATATACTGTTTGGAGAACTGGCTATAATTTTTAATTCACCTTCATAATCGGGATCAATTACCCCAGGACTTATCATAAGTCCTTTTAGAGTAGAAGAGCTGCGTCCCAATTATAAGCCTACTGTTCCTTTGGGAAGAGGTCCTTTTACCCCTGTGTGAATGATTTGAACTCCCATCTCTGGAGTTAGTACTGCTCTGGCGGAGGCACAGATGTCCAACCCTGTGCTCCCTCTGGTTTGTCTGATGGGCGATCAGATGGACAATGTGTCCTGGGCACTACCCTGATGGGGTTGCTGGGTTCCTCCAGTGCTCCGTATATTTGTGGTTTTGGGCCCCGGAGCATTGGGCCCCCTTGTCCATTTTTTGGCAGTGGAGCCGATGCCTTTCTTCATGATATCATGGATAAACACTTGGTCCTTGTTCATTTTTTGATAATGGAGTACCCTCTATGGTGGTTTGAGAACAGCATTCATTAGCCCAATGTCTCCCTCTACGGCATTGTGGGCAAATACCCGGTATTCTACTCCTTTGATACCTAGTTTTGTTAAACCCTCCTCCTATGGGGCAATTCCTTTTAAAATGTCCTGTTTGTTCACAATTGTAGCATGTTCTTGGCTTGGCATCTAAAGCCTGTTTTACTGAAGCTGCCACAATTTGCCCTAGTTCATTAATGTCTCTGGCATCTAAAGCCTGTTTTACTGCAGTTGCCATGACTTGCTCTTGTTCATTAATGTCTCTACATAATTTAGTATATGTGTTTAAATCTTCATGTTTCCATGGTCTAATGATATCTCTGCACCAATGATTCGCTTGGTCATAAGCCAGTTGTTTTATTAATGGCATTGCTTGTTCTATATTCCCCAAAACTCTGGTAGCTGTTTGAATAAGCCTATCTACAAATTCAGCGTAAGATTCATTAGCTCCTTGTATTATCTTAGATAATTGACCTTGTAAACCTCCATGTCCTTGTAAAGTCTTCCATGCCTTAACTGCATCTACAGCAATTTGTGAATATGTACCAGGATCATATGCAATTTGTTGCTGCTGATCCTCATAAGGTCCCTTTCCTAACAACATATCTAGATTTCTCTGAGGATAACCAGGTGCTGCATTTTGCCTAGCTGTCTCCTTGCAAAATTCCTCATTGGCAACCTTCTTAACAGGTATTGTCCTCCATTTAGCACAGCTTTACACATATTAGCCCAATCTGCTGGCGTCATGTTCAAGTTGGTAATAGATTTGACCAAGCTTACAGTGAAGGGTGCTTGAGGACCATAGGTTGTTACAGCCTCTTTTAGCTGCTTCACTGTTTTGAAATTTAAAGTATGGTAAATTCGAAACCCTCCTACCTCAAATACAGGGCATGTTAATACTTGAGATCCTGTCTCAGGATCTGAACTATCAACTGCGGGGGTTGGGGGCCTCCCAGCATATGGAGGTGGCCTTGTCAGTTGGACACTTACATCCTCTGGTTATAGCTCCTGTAGAGGTGGTGCTGTTGGTTGGACACTTAAGCCCTCTGGTGATAGAAAGGTGTTAGTAGCAGTCTCCTGTTGTAACTTTTCCCCTAATGGCTTTTTCTGCTCTAAACTTTCTTCCTCTGTCTGACTGGCTCGAAAGACCTTCTCTTTTACTTGAATCTTTTCCTCTTTCTGACTAACTTGAGAGACCTTCTCTTTTACTTGAATCTTTATGTCTTCTCCTTCCTCTACCTTTGTCTGAATTGAAGGCTTTGGACTAAGCAAACCAGATACGAACATCCACAATGGCAATGTGCCAACTGGCAGAGTCCCTGGGCTTTTCTTTTCTATTCTTTTTAAATCTTCACCATGATGGTTCCATTGTGATATACTTAACAACTCCTCCTTAAAAAGCCATGGGCTACATTTTTGTATTGTATCAACGTATGCCCTGACTGCTCTTGATTTTACTGGAATGCCTCCTTCCTCTAACAATTTACTTAACACTCTTTCGGTTTGTTTTTTACTAATTTCTGATCCCATATTTCTACTATAATACAACCCAACAAGATAATGCCTAACAAAACTGAAACAGAGTGAAACAAAATTGGAACAACACAAAATCATTATAATAGCCTCCTGAAATGTCCATCTGTCCTTTCTCCCTATCTGTTCCTCAGATGTGAGCGGTTTTTCTTCCATCTTACACATCTCCAGGGACAGGCAACTTAAAACAAAAGTGAAGCAAAACAAAAGAAGAATCTTAAAATGGCTACCCATCCTCTTGCCCTGCCCTCAGGGGCGAGCAGTTTACTTACCCTCAGTCACTCCCCGTGCAAGCCACCAAATGCCGCAGTCTGGCTGGGGACAATTCAGGAGCCACTTGTCAAAAGAAACTAACTTTATTTTTAGAACCACGCAAGATAAAAAAACAACTCCTCAGGAAAAAACCCTCAGAGCCCAACTGCCACCACCGGCTTCCCACAAGCCACACACCTCAACCCAGCCTCTTCCTCCCACAATCCTCCTGCTCTTGAGGCCGATTGGCTGGGTCGCATGGGCGGAGGCAAAAAAGTCCCCCAATGAGCAGCTCCGTGGTCTGAAAGGGCAGGGAAACAGCCCAATGAGCATCACCGCAGAGGAGCCAATCAGCTAGATGTTGCTGGGGCCGCTGTGAGCCAATCATCAGCTGGCAGTCTGAAAGTTTGCTGGGGCCCCTTCAGCTCATCAGCTGGCAGTCTGAAAGTTTGCTGGGGCCCCTTCGGCTGTGGCTCTCAACAGCAGAGAAGGAGAAAACTGATTTATTGGCAAAAGGGGCATCCCCACTAGAGCCAAAAAATCAGGAGTGCCTAAGTGGCAGGTTTGAGCTGCAGAGATTGGTTGTCACCGAATCCTGACAGTCGAAGCTTTCCTCCTGAACAGAGCCAGAGCCATAGAAGACCTTGGCCAAGGCTTTTCAGGACCCCTCCTGGAGAGGCTGGATACTCCCAGGGCTAGAAAGAGGGGAGAGGAAGGGGAGGGTAAGCGTCTCTCTAGCGGCCGAGTCTTAAGGTGAGAAGACTGGGACTTTCAAATCTGCTCAAAGAAGCAGTCCCTGAGGGCCACCATAGCCTTAAAGGCTGTACTGGGTGCTTTCCTCCCCACATGTGGGCAAAGAGATTTGCAGAACGATAATCAACATATTGCAAGAGGGAGTATTCCAGGCACTGGGGGGTGAAAAGATTGGAGGTCCGAGGCCAAGGTGTGTCCAAAGAGGTGTGGACTATCTCGAAATCCCTGAGGAAGGACAGTCCAGGTTAATGGCAAAAAGATATCCTTTAAATCTATGACTGAGAAGTGGGTGGCAGTGTGGGGGATCTGAGACAGCAGAGTGTATGTATGGGTTGGGAACCAAAGGATATATGGGCTTAACAGAGGTGATGATGAGTCATAGGTAGAACCTGTTTGGTTTTTTTACTGCTAGTATGGGAGTATTACAAGGGGAATGAGTAGGACTGAAGTACCCCTTGCTAAGAATGTCCTGAATAATAGGTTGTAGGCCCAGAAGAGCTTTTGTGGACAGGGGGTATTGAGCCTGATTGAAGAAGCTGTTAGGATCTTTGAGATGAATGTTAACTGGTGGGCAGGAAATGGTGGAGGGGTTTGGGTATCCCATACAATCGGGTCAACCAGGTTAGTATGGTATTTCATGTCAGCCTCACAAGTGGAGCAGAATGGCCACTTTTCTGCCAAAAGGGCCAGAGAAGAACAGGCCAATTCTGGGGCCTGACTGATGCCAGGAGCCCGTATGTTGAATGTTGTATTGAATTTAGTGAGAATATCTCAGCTGGGTAAAGGAACTGGACATTGGGGCATAACTAGGAACATCTGAGAGAATGGGAAGTTGTCTATGGAACAGAGTAATAGGGGAATCTTTCTTGGATAGATGGTCTTTCCTCCTACCCCGACAATAGGAGAGGTGGACGGCACTGTTTGCCCCCAGAATTGTGTCAGGACTGAGAAGGTAGCCCTGGTGTCAAGGAGAAAATCGACCTTGCATCCATCCACCTGAATCCACACCCTGGGTTCTTGTTTATTAATCATTACAGCCGGGGACAAAGACCCAAGGCACCGTCAATTGATTGCCATGCCCAGAAAGTCAAAGGGTTCCCTGGCCATAGGCCTCCTATGGAATCTAGGACAGTCAGAGCCCCAATGACCTTGTTGTTGACATTTAAGTCATGGAGTACATGGAGTGCATAGTGCAGGGCATGCCTTGGACCAATGTCCCTCCTTGCCACACTTGAAGCAGGCACCTGGGGGGGTTTCAGTGATGGGCAGCGACCCAAGGAAGCACCCTGCAGGGCCTGGGCAAGCATCTGAAATTTTTCATTCTGGGGGGTGGCAGAGCCTTGTTTGAACATTTTTAGTTTGGCCCAGATGTCGGGGTAGCTCTGTGAGAGAGAGGAAATATGTCAAAAGGACATGCTGGCCACCTGGGGTTTTGCAATCTAGGTTACTGCTAAAGGGCTTTTGTAAGCCAATTCAGAAATTCCGATGGGGTCTCTGGTAATTTTTAGAAATTGATGGCCCTAAGTGCCACTATTTTGAGCCCAGCAATAATACATATGGAGAATCAGTCCCTACTACGGGTGCCATCTTGTGAATTATAATCCCAGTCGGGAATTTGATCTGGAGCAGCAAGTGGCCCCAGAGGGTGATTTGGATTAACTCGGTGAGTTTCACCTGCATGAGCTCTGGCAAGTTCCCAGACTCTGGTACGTTCCTCAAGAAGAATACTAGCCAATAAAATATAAGTGAGGCTAGAGGCCTGGAGGGCCCATTAAAACTCTCTTCTGTGGTGAACGAGCCCAACCTTTACTCTAGTAGTGTGAGGTCATTCATGGAGAATGGGACATGTACCCGGATAACGCCCTCAGGTCCAGCAACCTCTCTTAAAGGGGCCTTGGTTTGTGGGATTAGGGAGCGGGACCTAGTTTGTGGGGGACTAAAGGTGTCAGGGGGAGCAGGGGGAGCTGAAGGAGGAGGTCGGTGGGGGGGGGTTCATCTGCTGGATAAGTAGGGGTGAGAATGAAGAAGAGAAAAAGCCTCAACATTTCCTTCCACTTTTTTGAGCACTCTCAGAAGTTAAACAGATCTCTGAGAGTTGCAGGATCTAGGGATCCTTCTGGGGGACATTGACTTTGATTGTCTAATTGATTATAAGGCCAATCTTGTGTGCAGAATTTAATAAGGGGGAGTCTTCCAGAAGTGAAGAAGAGGCCCTCATGGTCAGGAGAGGGACAAGGGTGGTAGAGAGAAAGAGAGAGAGAGAGAGAGAGAGAGAGAGAGAGAGAGAGAGGCCTGTTCTTGCACCCCTCGGGACCTCCCTCTCATGAACCGGGTTCCAGAGAGTCCACTGTGACCATGAAGGTCATGGTGGGTTGTGTTCTCTCCTCCAGATTGGGCATCATTATTTGCTTTTCATATTTACTCAGTATTTATTATATCAGTGTCAGATGTTGAACCCAAGATTCAGAGAAAGTTAGTAACATGCTCAAGGTAACACAACTAAGTTTGTGAGTTAAAGTGAACTGAAGATAGCACAAAAGTTGAAAAAATTATATTTGTAGAACAAACCTGTGAAACTTTTACTTGGGGAAAAATGAATCAAGTTTATAATATTTAATTCATGAGAAAATCAAGAAAGCATTTCCAAGAAATGTTTTTCTAGCTGTACCACTTTCCTATGTAAGATTGGGGAAAATGATATCATTGTGGTGCATAAGCTGACTCATAGATAATGTTTATTTATTGAACCTGAGGTTAATTTATACTTCTTTATGTTATTATTTAACTGTACATTAGGTGGCAATGAAATTTATTTTTCCTTATATTGAAACTCTGACCATCAGCATATGAAGACATTTTCCTCTAAGTGGAGACTAAGTCCCATGGTGGACTAGTCCTAAGGTCTGTGTTTGTTCTTATGTGTTAGGGTAGGAATTGTCTTTAATTTTTTAGAATTTGGTGACTCAAAATATTTAACTAGACTTGTCTGTGATTTCAAATTGTTGTAATGAGAAAAAATTTACTAGCCAATCACTGAAGGATCTGTAGTAGGAGAATGGGAATATTTTTGAAACAACTCTGTGAGAAATAATTATTTTGTGGAGTATTTATAATTTCTTTATATTCTCTTTATATAAAATATCTAAAATAGTACTGCCACGTCAACTTTTGGGGGATTTATAATCATAATTATTTATTGAAGAGGATTAAATCTCATATAATCTGAGATATTTGAAATAAATATTAAAACATTGGCTGAAGATATTTATTCATGTATCAAATTTTCTCTCTAACTAGAAAATGGCTTCCAAATGCTTTATTCTTAAAATTTATTATGATACTTTCAATATGTCATACTGTTAACATGAACAATGTTTAGTACTTATAGCAATTTACTTAAATGTTAATGTGATTGAGCATCCTAATGTTTGATCATATTAACATATTTCACAGGCACCAAAACGCAATGTTATATATTAAAATAAAGAAGTATAAATTAACCTTGAGCTCAATAAATAATAATATATTTCTTCTATAGTGTATATACTGTCTATATATTATATATGGCATATATATAACATAGATATACACATATATAACATTATATATGCTATAAAGAGCATGTATATATTTGTATGTATGGCTTCCAAGGACTTTCTGTCAAATATATATAATATTATATATGCTCTATGTAGCATATATAATATATAATATGTATATAAACATTATATAAAGGTATTTTATATAATCATGAGCCACATAACCATATACCACATATAGAATCAAGTATATATCATATACAATAGATATTATATAACATACAAATGTTATATATACATATAATAGATATATTTGAACCTTTCTTCACAGAAATTCAATAGGTAAATATACTTGAAAATTCATGTGAATCCATTAGTTTATTTACATAAAACCACCTTATGTATAATAAGTTTCTCATGACATTTGGTTTCATTGGTATTCAAGAAAATTTATTCAATTCTTTCTTTTTTGGAATTGTTTTCAGCCATAACTCCTTGAGTGATTAATAAATGATGCTAGTGGAAAGAGGATTGGGTAATAATATATTCCTTCATTATCATATTCTCTTTGTTATCACAAAATCACAGTTCTTTGACAATATCCATATAAAATTTAATATCATGAGGTAACTTTGCGCAGTGCCTACCACATAGCAGGCCTTTTGTAAAAAATATTTTTATTAATTGTTGATCAACCTTTATTTTATTGATTTATATGCAGTGCTAAGAATCAAACCCAGTTCCTCACACATACAAAGCAAGGGTTCTACCACTCAGTCACAACCCCAGCCCTACAGCAGGCAGTTTTTACATCCTCACTTATTGATTATTTAATCTAGTCTTCATTTGACAACCCATTCTACTTCCATGAGGCTATTTAATTATATTCTTTGTTTTAATTATGTCCATGCTGGTTTTTAAGCCTCTGTGACTTTACCACTTTCTTAATGTAGATCTTCTCTTCCAAATTCAGATCTTAGAGAATTTTTAAAGCATCTCAAATGCCATGTTATCTCCCCAAAATATTTCAATTTTCTCTAATTTGGATTTATATACTACTACTCTGAAGAACCTTTGATTTGTAATTAGTCCCAAGTTTAGCATTTAGGTAGCTTAGCAGAAGATGACCTCCAATGGTATCATACAATGTTGGTTTTCCCAACATAAAAAGCTGGTATCTTTGTTCCTGTGTCCTCCTATGTAATGCTTCATTTTAATTTACAGTAGAGGAAACAGGAAGCAAAAAATTAATTTAATTCTGTCATATTTGTTATTGCTTACTTTAAGAGCATCTCTGGCTTCAAGAGTGAGCCTAGAATCCCAGCAATGTCACAAATCAGTAAGCCTTCCCACTACATAATAGGTCTTGTTTACCAGTTGTTCTGGATGGCCTTTAGTCATTATGAAAGAAAAGATCAATAGTGAAGCCAAATATAGCAACAGTAAAAAACATGACAGGAAAATAGAAAAGTTATTTTAGTAATTGACTTTAAATTTAAGAAAACAAATCTTTGAGAATATTGAGTTTTTTTTTTTTCTCAAGGTAAAATAAGATTCAAATTCTGGTCTCCTGCATGCTGTTCTAATGTTTCTTTCTTACTTTTTTCTTTATTCATCCTTTCTCTCCCTATTTTTTCTCTTTCTGTGTTCCTTTTCATCTTTTTCCCCTTTATCATGGCAAGGACAGCTGTCATGACACTTATTTTCTGGCAAATTCTAATTTTACACATTTTTTATAGCACATCATGGTCAAATATGGGAACAATGTTTTCTTACTCCTTTGGCACTTTGCACACCTTCATGAATATTGACCAAGTCATAATAGACCATTGACTTCAGATGAGCTAGAGCAAGTGAGGTCAATTTTCATAAATAATGATGATCAGAAGAGCAACTCCTCAGTATAGAAAATAATTATTATTGTTATTATTTATAATTCTACTTAGCCTTTTTAGGATATATATTTTCCTACAAGCATGAGGCAAGGCATATTAACTTATAGAACCACCAATGAGCTTACTTGTGTAAGCTCAAAGCTCAATATATTTAAAGGATTTATTATAATTTAATGAAATTGTTTGGATATATACATTCATTTAGGGAAAACAAAATAGTATTGTAAGGTTTTCATCACTGTCACCAAAATCCCTGAGAAAAGCAACTTAAAGGAGAAAAGATTTATTTTGGCTCACAGTTTAGAAGTTTCTGTGCATGGTCAGCTTATCCAAGGCAAAATAATCATGGTGGAGGGCTTGGCTGAGAAAAATTGCTCAGCTCATGGAAGCTAGGAAGCAAATAGTTTGGGGGAGAACATAAATGGGACTGGATGCAAAAAAACTTCCAGGATATTCCTGCTTTTTTCAGCTAAGTACCCCTCCCAATAATCCATTCAGATTATTAATTCATTAAATGGATTAATCAACTTATGAGATCCAAGCTTTCATGATCCAAACGGTTTCCAAAAGCTCCACTTATAGAACTTGCTGCATTAGGAATGAAATCTTCAATATATGACCTTTGGGGGTACATTCTAGATCCAAACCATAACATTAAAAATGCTATATTTTGCATAGTAAATGACACAGAGACAAACCAAAAAGAAAACAAAACCAGGCATCCAGGAAAAAAAGATAATATAAAATGTAATGTTCTCCCATATGTACATAAGTAATTTATTTTAGTTTACTTAGTTACTGAAGTTTATAAATGATATGTCGCCTATCATTGCTTTTAAATCTTGGAGTCAGAACAGGTGATTTGGGAAAATAAGTCAGGAGGATTGTAAATTTGAGGTGAGCCTCAGCAACTTATTGAGGACCTAAACAACTTAGCGAGACAATGTCTCAAAATAAAAAAAAAAAACGAAAGGCTGGGGATGTGGCTCAGTTGTTAAACACCCCTTGGTTTAATCCCCAGTATGCTACCACCACTCCTCAAAAAAGAATAAGAACACATGTTAAAATATACATAGTGTAGAGAATAAAATGTTAGGCTACTTATATATTCTAGAAATGTATCTGATTAACTCTGTCTAGATTGAATATAATTATTAACTTTTAGAGATAGGTATCAGACCATAGAAAAAAAAGTTTAATTTAAAAGTTAGCACAGTTTTCCAAAAAAACCCCAATATATTATCATAAGTTGAAATCAATAGGATCATTTTATAAAATTACACTATAGAAATAATACTGCATTAATTCACATTAATTTTCTTATTCCATAAATATATACTAAAAGCCTAACTGGTTTCAAACTAGTAATATTCTCTTTCTGAAAATGTTAGGATATTCATATAATAAAGTTTCACAAATAATGGAGAAAATAATTAGTTTGGGCTGTCACCTTTAAAAAGTCTTTAATAAATATCTTCTTATTTCTATCATGAAATATTCTTCCACGATATCTATCATAATACAGAAGTTAAAGACTTAAGTTACAAAGATGCTTTACTCAAGATATTAATGTCAACTTTCATTGACTAAAGGAAAAGTTTTCACAAAGTGCTTAAGATAATTACCAGCTGATAGATTTTATTGTCTGAACCCCCCAAAATATAAATACAAAAGTAAATATCAGAAAAGACTTAATATGCAAAGTAATTATTAATGTTTTATTACATAACATACAAACCAAAATTTATCTGAATCTGTGTGTGCAGGACTTTATGATGATTATGCATTGCATTTAAAATGCAAAACTAGATTATTGAAGTTGCTTCTATGTGGCTTCAGAAGAAAATTCATTTAAGTTTTTTTACATGTTTTTAATGTAAAGTAAAAATATAAATTATTAATGACCTTTTCTCCTATACATATGCCCATGATTAAAGGCACAAAAACTAAGTAGTATGTTACAACATTGCTTGCATTAATAAAATGTTTGCAAATAAGAAGTATTATGTTAATTCATCACTATGATCTAAGATTTACTTAACTCCATAAAAATTAAAGACAATTAGAAAACACATTTCATTACTTTATTTATTCTAATATAGGTCTCTTCAAATGTCTCTTTACTTTCCCAGCTTCATGATGAACTCTCATCAGCTTCTTCAGTGCATCCTTCATGTCCTTATTCCTTAAGGTGTAAATGAGCGGGTTGAGACTTGGAGTAATGATGGTGTAAAAGAGGGTAAAGAACTTTCCTTGGTCCTTGGAAGCATTGTTACCTGGTTGTAGGTACAAGTAGATAATAGCTCCATAGAACATGAACACAACAGTGAGATGAGATTCACAGGTATTCATTGCTTTGCATTGGCCAGCTTTAGATTTCATTTTTAGCACAGCTTTGGCAATGCAGCCATAGGATATAAGGATAAGGATGAGAGGTGTGAGGACAATGATAATGCCTAAAGCAAACACAGACATTTCTACTGGTGCTGTGTCTACACAAGCTATCTTGACCATAGCTGGCAACTCACACAAGAAATGATCCAGAAGGTTGTTTCCACACCTAGGCAAATTCAGGGTGAGTGTACATAACACTACACAATTGGACAAACTAATACTCCAGACTACAACAATCATCTTGAGACATAGACAAGGGTTCATGGTTATCAAATAATGCAAAGGCTTACAAATAGCTGTAAAATGGTCATAGGACATGACAGCCAGGAGAAGGCACTAAATGGAGCCGAACCACATGTAAACATAGAGTTGAATGACACAACCCACACAGCTGATTGTCTTTGTGGGTGCCCACAAGTTGACCAGCATCTGAGGGACAATGGTGGTTGTGAAACACAGATCTAAAATGTTGGGAGCCATCAGCCAAGTAGGTATGACAATTTCCTTGCCAGCGTACCCCCATGTTTCTTTAGTGGAAGGACTCGTGGAAATAGGACATTTTGCAGCGACATTGCATGTAAGGTGACCTTGCTCAAGGACCAGGGCGGATCCGTGTTTAGGGTGTTCCCGGTTTAGGATAACCTGAGTTTAGGGCATTCCCCATTTAGAATAGGGTGTATCCTGCTGCCTGAGTTCCCCTTGAGTTCTCACGGGATTCAGAATATATTTGGGAGACAGAAGCCCAGTGGGTGTGGAATTGGGCAGAGAACGTGGATTTCCCCAGAACGTGTTTGTAGATGGCCGGTGTGAGTTCAGGAATAAAGAATTGCTGTTTGAATCTACAAAGCTGTGAGTGGCTCATGATTTGTGCCCAGCCAGACTGTGGCACTAGAAAAGATAAATTCCTGAGGAAAAAGTACATTGGTGTGTGGAGGCGGGAATCCAGGAGAGATGCAAGAAAGATGGCTGTGTTTCCCATCAATGTGATACAATAGAAGATGGTGACAACTCCTGACAGGATCATCTCCAGTTTAGGATGGTCAGAGAAGCCCAGCAGAATAAAACCATGTGAAAAACTATAATTTCTTTGGTCCATTGTTCTTTGATATTTAAATCCTTGATTGAAAACAAGAGGAGTAGGAAGGGGGATAGGAGGAGGAGAAGGAAGAAACAGAAGTGGGGGAAAAGGAAGGTGAATGAGGAGGAGGAAAAGAAGGAGGACAAGAAGAGATGAAGAAAGCAAAATCAAGAGAAAGAGGAAACAAGAAGGAGGAGGAAGAGGAGAGAGAAGAAAGAAATAATTTCTCTATATACTAATGGAAATTTGATTAATTGTAGATTTTTTTCTCATGTCTGATTAAGTGTCTAGGTAATCTTGGAGAGTTCAATATTGAATTTATGGTCTAAATTTTCTCACATGTAAATTAGAAAGTTTGGAATTGATCTGGCACTAAAATGATATGACTCTTTAATTCTTTTAAAAATTTTTTTAGTTGTAGTTGGACACAATACCTTTAATTAATTAATTATTATTTTTATTAATGTGGTGCTGAGGATCGAACCCAGGACCTTACACGTGCGAGGCAAGTGTTCTACCACTGAGCCAAAATCCCAGCCCCCCTACAATGTTTTATAAAGCTAGTTAGCTTGATATAGTGAAGATCTTCTTTTACTAAGTTCTTAAACTCCCCTGTAAAAGCTAACTGTTTGATTAATTTTAGAATGAGGAAAACAGTATTGCTCTTTTTTTTCCCATTAGTTAGTGAATGGCACCTTGAATCTAACTGCTGCTCTTAGATATCTGGCATTTATTTCACCTCATTTTTTATCTCTCATTCTCAATACCTCCCTTATAAGAAAATTGATAAATTTGAATGCCAAATTAACCACTTACCTTTAAAATTTTTCATCTCCATTACCCTAATTCAAATCATAGTCATTAGTCCTTGCATTCAATCTTATGCCTTTACACTATTGCACTATTCAATAAAATTATGTCACCCATGTTTTTAAAGCTTGTTAGATGATTTCTAGATCAATTAAGAAACATTTTAATTTTTGAAGATGACCTCAAAGGACCTGCATATTTTGGCTCCTTCTATGTATTAATGCTTATCTCACCAATCACATTACCCATTTTCACTACTAGCCTTCTTTCAGTTTTTCAACTTGTTAAAACTTATTCTTGTCTAAACCCGTATGAACTCTTCTTCCTTTCTGAGTAAATCATAATAAATCTTTATATCATCTCTAAATCGTTCTTTCTTAAAAAGAAATTTACAGAACAGTTGATTTTTTTCATGTTTACCTTATTTCATGCATAGCGAACTCATGCAGACAGCCACTGTAACATGAAGCTTAAAAGCATAGGCAGAAAAAACAAACAAACAAACAAACAAAAAACCAAAGAAAAGAAAAGAAAGCATATCATGCTATCTCAAAACATGTCAGAGAGCTGATGTTCATTCCTTTCTGTGCCAGTCTTTTAGGTGTAATCCCAGATAAGTTACATACCACTGTTGAACTCAGTTTCCTCTTGTATGAAATGGTGACCATAAAGATACCTAGGGTTGTGATGGAATTAAATAATAAATTCAAAGTGCTTAAAACAAAGCTGGGAACAAAGCATGATTCAATAATCTGAAGTTATTAAAATTATTATAAGAAATAGTAATCATGTAGGACATAGGTAAATATTTAATATTCTTTCTCCCAACATTAATATAAGGGCTATAAGACAGTAGATATTTTGACATAATCATGCATACATAGAATATAATTTCCTTCATTTCAGTCCCCAGTACATGCTCTTTTCTTCCTCGTCTCCTCTGATTGCTCCCTTCTATTGGTATTTCTTCTATTTATTTATAGTATTTTCCTTCAGTCCATGCACAGCACCTAAAGCATTCACCATAGAGCATATTAAAAACTCATATAGTAGCGGGCTGGGGTGTGGCTAAATAGTAAAGCACTTGCCTAGTAGTGTGAGGAGGCACTGGGTTCAATGATAAGTACCACATAAAAAGGAATGAATGAATAAATAAAAATAAAGTTATTAAAAAATAATAATATAGTGATAGAAGGGGTTACTCGAATAGAATATAATGTGATTTTATGAATATAGTAACAAATAATGTATTGATTAATTTTGATGGAAAACAATGTAAAACATTAGTCTCTATTTGAAAAACCAAAAAGTTTAGCAATATTTCAGAAGTACAACACAGATATGATCCCTCTAAACATGCATGAGCATCTCAGAACTACTCAAATTTGTAGTAGTCAAACAGATTATCACTGCCAGGCTCTTATAACAGAGTATAAAAAGGTAACTTCTTACCACCTGAAGGAAAAATGATATCCAGAAAAGTTTTATTTAATAGTGTATTATATATTTAAATTTTAACTAGAAAGTTAGATCCTGTGTTAAATATTCTTGTCACAAGAAAAAAAATGTAAGAGTGGCAGGAATCTTTTGAAAGGGATGGATAGTTTTATGACATAAATTGTGGTAAATACTTCAGGTAAACACTTGTGTCCAAACTCATCAAGCTGTATATATTAAATATGTACAGCTTTTTAAATGTCAATAATAACTCAGTTAAATGCTTATAGGAAATTAATATAAAATATTTAATTGAAGAATAAACTGATGCCTCCGTCTCTGTTATGTTGGAAAAAGTTGTGCTGTTTGGTTATCATGCTATCTCAAAACATGTCTTGATATTATGAAGAAATTACTTTAAACTGGGGTGATGATTCAGAAGTGGAACATTTGCTAAATAAAGTAGATATATTGGTTGAGATCATTTTTTTGAGAAAGTCATTTGGTGATTTCCTCAGAACTAGCTTTTGAAAAATTATTATTTGAACCTGAGTTCTGCCAATAATCAAGTTAGATACTGAAATGTATTGCAAGTTATTATGCACCTTTACAACTCCATTAACATCATGTTTTTTCCCAATTAATTCATACAATTTTATCTGTTCTTTAAAAAACAAATAAATTGTACATTATTAATGTTATGGCATCTAAACAGAGGGAGTTAAAAATAATTCATGCTTAATTATTTTAAAACATATGTTAATAATATCTGCAATTGAACCCAACTTCTGACTAAAACAGGCCTTTCTGTTCAGATAATATGTAAGCAAAAATGAAATTCTTAAAAAAATAAATAAATAAAAAATCCTTTTAAAATTAAACTTAACCTCATGCTGTTAATTCCTTAATTATGTCATTATCACTATAGTCCCAAAGACTAATTCAAGGATGGGTAAAAAAAAAATAATTCTTCTTCTCCATGTGAAAAATCTAATGTAAGAAATTTTCAGACATTTTTCATGCATATTATAAGACCTTAAGACACATTAAAAAGATATCATTCCTTGCTTCACAAACTCTAAGTACAAAACACTACCATTCTTCATTTTCAAATTAATATATATTTCCCTCTTGTATTTCTGCCAGGTTAAAATATTTGAAAATACAAATTAAGAAATAATTTTATGTCCTCTTAGACATTAAATTTAGTATTTCCTTCACAGTATAGATAATAAGGGAGATTTCTTTGCAGATTTACAAAATTTATTTATTCTCAGACTTCTAAAAGAATAAATCATCAGAAGAATTCATCCATACAGGTTCTAAGTTCTTTTCTTTTCTTTTCCACAAATTGTTTTACCAACACAGGCACGTTATTTTCCAAGAACTATTAAAGATTATTCAAGATTAACATTACCGTGATTCAAGGAGCGTTCCCTTGATGTCCTACTTCTCTGCTACTGTAGAGTCCACAGTGTGGAAAAAGGTCCTGGTTAAACATTTGTTGCCAATCTCTCATATTTTTCCTGTATTACCATGGAGAAATAAGTCCAAAAGATCTTTTACAGTATGATAACTATAGTTAATAATGACAGGTTGTAGCCTTAAAGGATATTTTTCTGGTGGAACTGGGCATCAAACCCAGAGTTTCCTGCATGCTAGGCAAGTGCTCTACCACTAAGTTATATCCCCAACCCTTAAAATACTGTATTCTTGAAAAATGCAAAGGAGTGAATTTTAAATGTTCCCACCATAAAAATAACTATGTAAGGTTGTCCTTTTATTAGTTAGCTAATTTAACCATTCTATATGCATATATAATTTAAAACATCAGGTACTACATTAAATATTTGTATTTTTAGCTATCCACATATCTTTAGTCATCAAGGAAAGCTAATGGACAGGGAAATGAGAAAATGTATTTGATTTTTCCTGTGTATTACAAATAAAACCTTCTTTTAAATAATGAAAATTTCCAACACAAGAATTATAGTGTATGTTAACTCTAATATTTATAGCATGCACTGATTTGGAAGATAAGTTTACTCTGTACAGATACAGTTGTCTTTGAAAGAGAAGGCATTCAATTTCCAAATCCCTAAGTGGTAAATTCAGGATCATAATATTTGTTTTTTTTTTTCAGTTGTCTTGGTGACCATGAGGTGTAGTCCAAATATTTCAATGTCCAAGAAAGTTTCACTAATGTCTCAGAGGTCCCTATTTAAGCAGGTGATCCTGGAGTGAGTATGTACTCTGAGGATTTTTATAAGATAGTTTATGATAATAAGTTGTGACACCTCTCTTGATTAAAATTACATATCACCAAAAAGTACCATAATAAAATTTAGTGATACATGTGTGAAGACATGGAATTTCTTATCACTGAGTAATAAAACAACTTGAACTACATTTGTATTATAGTAATCAGCTGATTTTACAACTTAGATATAGTGAGATAGTTGGGTGCATAGATTAGGGAACTAAACTTTCAGGGATGAAATCTTGGTATTTCCAGTTATCAGATGGGTCAATTTGGGAAAATTATTCAACATTTGGTACCTCAGATTCTTATCAAAAGAGGGAAATAGTAGCAATACACAATTTAGAGGGTTAGAATGAAGATTAAGTAGGTTTAATTTACATAAGATATAATAATACTGGTTGGAACATAGTAAGCTTCCCATCAGTATTAGCCCTTATGATTTCAATATGAGGAAGTATGCATCCTGCAAAAATGTTCTTTTCATCGGTTTGAACTTATATATGGTATTTTACAAAAGAACTGAGAAATGCTTTTTTCCAATCAAATATTTCCTTTATGCATAACACATGTGTACATTTAGTAATGATGATAAGAAACCAAACCAACTAATGGCATATTTTTTGTTGTTCAAAATTCTAAATATCAGGATACTTGAAATGATTCACTTCAGATTAGTTAAACAAATTTTCATATATGCAGTGTGGCACACAATAAAATATGGTGGGGGAGGAATGGAGGTTCAATGGATTAGACAAAGGTGAAGAAAGGGATGGGGAATAGGAATAGGAAAGACAGTAGAATAAATTGGATATAACTTTCCTATGCTCACATATGAAAACTTGACCAGTGGATCTCTACATGATGCACAACCACAAGAATGGGATCCTAATTAGAATAAGTTATTCTCCGTGTATGTAAAATATGTCAAAATACACCCTACTGTCATTTATACCTACAAACAACAAATTTAAAAAGCAATAAAATACAACTAACTACATGAAAACTAAGGAAAGGTAGAGAGTATAAACAGACACATGGAACATTCAGATAATGTCATTATCACACAGAATTTTAAGTGAGAGTGTTCATATATGTTCAAATAGTATACTCAGAGAAAGAAAAGATAAAATGGCAACTTTCATTGTACTGTATTATAACTTGTGAACCTGATATCATAACAATTTATTCTACATGGCAAAATAAAATACAGAATCCTACTCCTTATAAGTTCTAAATTGGAACTTTCCAGTAAAAGAAACAAGGGCAAAATCACAGTTCCTGGATTTTTTTTCAGTGAGATAGTATTATGGACTGAATATTTGTATCTCTACTAAATCCATGCATGAACTTGTAAACAACAATGTGATTGTATTTGAAGGTAAGATCTTGAGAGGTAATTAAGTTTAGATAAGATAATAAAGGTGAGGATATCATGATGAAATAATGTTCTTAATAAAAGAGGATGGGAAATCAGAACTCTATCACTCTCCCGTGGTATGTGAGGACATGGTGAGAAGATGATGCAAGCCAGAGAGACAATCTTCCTTAGGAATCAAATCTACCAGCACCTTTAAACTTCCCAGCCTCCAGAACTGAGAAATGTCTATAGTTTAAGCCATCCAAAGTATGGTATTTTGTTATAGCAGCCTGAGCTGATTAAGACAGCTGAGGAGATTATATATATATATATATCAACCAGTGGCTTCCTATCAACTCCTGAAAATGACTTGCTTGCTGTTGCATACTGAAGTAGTTTGAGAATATGCCTAAAATCTTCTCTGAAAATGCAGCAGCTTCCAACAAGTTATTACAAATCACATGCTTTGAAGCTTCTGTCTGAAATATTTCCTGACTTCAGTGGCAACTTTCCTAACCTTTGTTATCCCAACCCTTTCAGCAATTTCAAGATCTCGGTTCATGTATTAAAACTTTCACATATGGATTATATAGAGTGGTTTTTATTTTTCTGATCAAACCCTACCTGACTCTGATTCTGATAATAGAAGTGGGTCTATCATTATGAATACAGTCATAATGAGAGAGATCTGAAATTGTTTACTGGTCTAACCTAATTTTTTGATATCTGCTTTGCAGAATTGACAAATCTTTTTCTTGTTGAAGAAGCTCTTCATTCCTTGCTAATGGAAGTTAGTTTTTTTGGCTAAAGAACATCCTAAGAGAATGTTGATTCTTCTCAAAATTTACAACCAGGATCTCTTTTGCTTCTAGATATTATCTAGATTTACATGGAAATGATCAAAAATTCTTACATCATGAACATCTTAAGTATCGTTCTTACAAATCAGACATTTCATATTCTACAAATTTTCTTTGGAAACTTGAACTGATTATAATGGTTTGCTTGTTTAGTTGACTGAACCTGGACTCCATTGTGGTCCACAAAAAATAAAGTAGAAATGTCAGAACTTTTTAGAGTATTATTTGAGATAATAATCCAAAGACTTCAGGAAATATTGAGATGAATTATGTGTCACCTACTCTCTCAAATGTTTGTTCTTGAGAATATGTCAGTAGACAATCCCTTCAGTAAGTCTTTGAGAAATATGTTGATGATGAGAAAAGTTCATCTGATTAAAAGGCTCTGTAGTGGATGTTTCCTGTGAGCCAAAATAGCAGTAGGAGATTTTTACTAATACAAGAGACTTCTTAAATAGAATGGGAGTAATTGAACCTCAAAATGTCAAAGGTCAAGTTGTAGCACAACTGCCTGAAATGAATTATGGGAAATTACAATAATGGTTGTAGGACTATAGTAGTGATCAAGACAGTTGTATCTGCATAGATTTCTTGTGATGATTAATTGATCTTTCTGTTTCTAGGATGAAAAATTCTGGAAAAACCAATGGAATATCTTTAGTTGATTGAGGATTTTTTTTGAATGAAATTACTTGATTCTAAACTCTTTCTTTTTTTCTTTTTCTTTTTTCTTGCTTCTTGGCCATCAAGTGAGCAGTCTGCTCTACCAAATGCTCCCTATCATTGCCATGTGGCATGATAACCAGGAACCAAAGCAATGGGTCTGCCCAATCTAGGAGTGGAACTTTCCAACCTGTAAGCCAAAATTAGACTTTCATTTAAAAATTGATTATCTAAAGTATTTCATTATAGTTACAAAAAACTAATAGCTGTCATTTAGCTTTTATGTGCAGTTGTTAAACATATTTTTTGTGATTGTGTCTCTTCATCCTCCTATTAAAATTAATAATAGAGGACATTAGATGTCCTTCAGTAGATGAATGGGTCAAGAAAATGTGGTATATATATTCAATGGAATATTACTCAGTTTTAAAGAAAAATGAGATTATGGCATTTGCCAGTAAATGAATGGAGTTGGAGAATATCATGCTAAGTGAAATAAGCCAATCCCCCCAAAAACAAATGCAGAACATTTTTTTTTTCTAATATGTGGATGCTAATTCACAACAATGTGGGGGGCACTAGAGAAGAATGGTATTACCTTAGATTAAGTAGATGGAAGTGAAGAGAAGGGAGTGGAGGGTATGTGGGGATTGGAAGGATGGTAGAATGAAATAGACATTATTACTTTATGTATATGTGTGACTGCATGGCCAGTGTGATTCTACAACATGTATACTCAGAAAAATGAGAAATTGTATCCCATCTATGTGTGATATGTCAAAGTGCGTAAGTGCATTCTGCTGTCATGTATAATTAATTAAAACAAATGAAAAAATTAAAAAAGAAAAACATTAATAAAAGAGTATTACATTTATATCAATTGATGGTGATATTTGGTCAAGGATGAAGGATTGGTGCTACTTTTTGTCATGTTTATAAAGTTATTCCTGGTATTAGTGGGACTTAAATAAAAATTGGAACTCAGGAATGGGATGGGAAAGTCTGAGTTTTATAATAAGTGCAATATTAATTATTAAGGATGATGTTGCATTAGGAATTTTTATTATTCATTATTTGGGAATATACTCTGTTAATAATAATAGATCTTACTGAAACTATGAATGTGGTTTTGTTTTAGAAAATAGTTGGTTCTTTTGATTATAGGTGTGAGTTTTTTTTATCAGGATGGGAATAATGTCCAATATATTTATTTCTAAACCTATTGAGATTATTATTAATATGAACTAAATATTGTCATTATGATCCTTATAAAAAGTAAAAGTAAAATGATGGAAAAACTAGAGGCTTAATTAGTATGGAAAGGGTGTAAACTGACCTGTTAAAGGCACAGCCTGATAACTTAGTTGGTTGATTTAGGTAGCATGGATACTTTCACATTTCTAACATTAGGTTTATTTCCTTTGATTTTATAAATAATAGGGGAAATTTCTTTTATTTTCTCTACACTTTTGCAAACAATAGCTTGTCCAAGCTTGTACTGAAGCTATTCTTGCTATTGATTCTCATAACTGTAGATTATTATTTCAGAACACCTGGGGTAATACTCCTCATTTTGCCTTTGAAAAAATATCTTGCCTCAAAGTATTTGAATATGCACTGAGCTTTCTATGACCTGTGTTTCCATCACAATTCTGCTCCTGATAATTTTTTATATTTTGAAGACTGTTACTTAGATTGAAAAAAAAATATTGTGAGTGTTCCTAGGAAAAGGACTATCATTTGTATATTTACCTAACTGATATTTGAATATTTGGCTAAGAAAAAATTAAAAAAAGGTCTTTTCACATATTCATTTCTAAAAAACAGAGACAATTTTGATTGTCTTTAAGTCAAATGGAGATCAGTTATTAGCTGATGAACTTGAAATAAATCACATCATGGCTAGAGATCAAAAGGAAAATTAATCATAAGTATTCATACAATTACCAGCATCTGTCATCTTAACAAGCCCTGTGTTGAGGCAGGGTGTATACTAGTAGATTTAATTAATTTTACCCATTCAATTGAATGTGCTCTTTAATGTTGGTGTTATTTTTTCTGACTTGAATTTTGGGGACAGCACCTAATAGATAGAAAATGACCAGAATTATTCTAGTCAACTCAGATCACATAAGAAATTAATTGTTGAACAAGTGATCCATAAGTAGAGGTTAGACAATTGGGTGATTTTTATTCAGCATTGAGATTATAAATTCTATTATTGATAGAGGATCTAAAGTAGGATTGCATGGCTATTCCTAGGATAACTTGTTGTATTGATAAAATTGACTCAAATAGTAATCATAATTCTTTGGTCTTATCTACATTTTAATCATTCATTAAAGTTTTGTATTTTGGCTTCAGATCACCTAAACTAAAATAATTTATCCAATTAAATGTATGTAACTCCTTTATTTGTTGATTATTTATATTTGTGTTATTTAAGTTAAGCTTCATGGGTACTTTAAATCTTATTTTTGTATAGGAATACAAAATAACCTCTTCATGGGAGGGTCAATTTCATCAATGAAAATATTTAAATCATTCCATGGCTCTTTATATGATTCTTTATTTGAAGAACAAATTACTACATTAGCTAGGAGTTCAAGATAACAGAGACAGGATAAAGAAAGATGCCACTGGAGCATAAGACAGAGATGTCCCTGTTCATGATTAGTCCTATTATCCTGACAACTCCTGCCACAGGCACCATATTTTAAAATGACCAATGGAGGTAAAGAGGACAGTATTCTATTTAGGTTTTCTAAGAAAACAATGGGGAGGGAGGGTTGAATAATATTCTAATCAGGTGTCGTAAGGTAATCAACGGAAGCAAATGGAGTAAGGTCTGCAGTCAGGACTGTTTAAGGAAAAAGAACGCCTCACAGCTCAGCAGGTTAGACACTAATTTCCAGAAACTGGAGCCCAAGTCTCTCCATCACTAGGCTAAATCCACTGTGCCTAACAGAGTGTTACCTTCATCTTCAGTAAATCTGTATTTTGCCTGTTACTTGTATGTCTTGCTCAATTCTTTGTCTGAGACACCAAGAACATGGATTCCAACTGGATACCCCAATGATTACAATTAAACATCTTTGCCTGTTGAGGAAACTATGTTGAAGCCCTTTAACATATTTTACTAAGTATTCAGTAAAATCTCTAACAATGAAAATGCTAGATGAACTCAGGGGTGCTTAATCTTTTAACCAGACCTTTATTAATTATTATATGATGCTTAGGACTTCATGAAGTTCCTAAGGTTGCCTTTGAACTTGTGATCCTCTTGCCTCAGCTTCCTGAGTTGCTTGGATGCAGATGTACAACACCATACCTGGCCTTTTTAATTTTTAAAGTATTTTCTCAAATGCTTGCCTATGTTGGGTTAACAATTGTTTAATAAATAATTAATTATTGGGTTAACTTTATTCAATTACTTATATTGGCAAGATTTTATCTATATATTAACAAGTTGATACAGTAAAGTATTAGTTTATTAAGATGAACTAAGATAAATTCCAATTGTGTTGTTGAGCTTGTTGAGTTTGAATGCTTTGTTGCCCTGTATAGAAATTGTAACCCCCACCCACTACCCTTTGCCATGCTAATAACCAATGACACTGATGGCATAAATATCACTCATACAGAGTTCCCTTGTACAGTCAATATATCCTGCTGGCTCACAAATTGTCTAACCCCTGCTATGAAAGCTAAACATATATTTATCCTCAGAGTGCCCCCAGCAATCTGGCTTCCAGTGAACCTGTCCAGAGAGTGGAGGAGTCCATGGGACGTGGATATGAAGAATCTTCTGAATAAGATCCTACACTGGACAAGGCCGCAATTAGCCTCATTATCGCTGGGATTATTGCCCAGGAAGCCAACATCGCCTCCACAGCCACTGAGGCTGCTTCACTCACTCAGAGTATCCAGACTGCTCAGACTGTAAACAATTTGTCTACTGCCATGGCAGAAGACTTTGCTTTTCAAAATGACTTAAATAAACTGTCCCAAGCCACTATTTTAGTCATTCAACAAGAACTAGGTCTCCACTAGGAACATCTAGATATTCTGTTTGTGTTGCACAGGCTCACTTGAGACCTAAATTTCATAGTATTTGTGTTACTCAATATGCTTTATCTGAAAATATAACCTTACGGTCCTCCTATCTTTCTCAGTATATTAAAGGTGCTTGGGATACAAACTATGTTATGACTATTCATAACCTTACCAAAGCAATTGTCAAAATCAAGGAAACTAATGTTTCTATCTTGACAACCTCTTCTATCTTCCAGGGATTGACTGAACAATGGAAAAATCTGATAGCCAAATTATCTAATATTTATAATGTATTACTCTGACCCTACTGTTTATAATAGTGATAATATTTTCTTGTGTTGCGAGACACTTATGTAACCATATGAAGACCACCGAAAGAAAAACAGCAATGCTGGCTGAAGTCCTTGCAGCCCAGAGAGGGGAGATGTGGGGACAAGTGCATGAAGTACTGAATACATGGAATACGTTAAGGGTATCTGAGTGGCAGGCCACTCCCCTCATGCTAGGCATGTGAGCGGCAGGTTGCTTACACTGTGGGCACAGCCCTGGATTGAGGACATGAGTTACAGTCCCTGTGTTAGCTCCAAGGCCCATTCCTTGATTGGTCACTGAAAGGACAGCAGACATTGCATTAGTGGATGCCTGTAATCTACTTAGCTACTGGCTGAGTGTATATACATGGTAAATGCACAATAAAATCAGACGTGCTTCTTGCTTGGTCTCTGGAGGTCTTGATTAGTGACTCTGCAGCCACACTCTCCTCTACCCTGTTCCATGGACCTCCTGGCTGGATGAGAGAGAGACCATGCACCAAAATTTAAATATGTAGCTTTATCTTCAGGCTTTATAAACTACACCTTGACTACCAAATTTTATGAGCATATTTGTGCTTATTGAAATATCTTTTAGTTATTGCTAAAGATGGTGATATATAGATTGAATTGGAAGAAATGGTAAAATGTATTGGAGCTTATTGACTACTAAATATTCTTCTTTAATTGATATAAAGTACTGCCAAGGCATTTGAATTTCAAGATGTTTCTAGTAGAACTCTAGTAAAAATTTTTATTTAATTTTTTTAAGTTTACAGATAAATATAGTTTGAGCCTCAGCTATTGTGTGTTCAGAATATATTAGTCACTTTTGTACTTTCTTTTTTTTTTTGGCTATATTTATTATGGCCTAAAGTTTAACTTAATTTTTTTCTTAAACATTATTTATGCCAGATTTTATTAAATGAAGTTAAATTTATGATCATAATTGTTGGCATAAAATGTACCAAATCTAAAGAGTTTAGTGTAACATAGCCAAATGTTTATTTATGGATTAATTTTTATTAATTTCTGTTTCCTACATGATTGCCATCAAAGAAAACATTATGTGGTACTAAAAGGAATATTTTATACCGATTCCTTTTGATATTTTGGTGATCCACAGGGCATCCTTACTGGGATGTACAGACTTGCCTGTGTTATTTTACTAAAACTGAATAAAAATGGTGGAATCAAATCTTTATGTTTATGGAGTTCTATGAATTCATCTAGGCATTTTTACTGCTTTGCTTTATATATCAAAGTACACTAACCACACATCTAGAAAATTTCTTTCTTGGGGAAAAGTTGTTCAATGAAACTTTTATGTCTGTATGGGGAGGAGATTGAATAAAAATCACTTAATTAAAAGCACTTAATATGGTGAACAATGGTCACATAATTAAAATATTCACATGAGAATATCATGTAATAAATTATGTAAATAATGTGATACACATGTTTATATATAAAGAGTATATATCTTAAAATAGATTAAGTACATTATACATGGTTAAATATATAGTACTTTTACATTGTTATGATGGAAGGGCATTAATATACAGTGTATATAGTTCAATTAGATTAAATGTCTATTTCTTGATACTGACATAAGACATGAGAATGACATGTTTTTTATGTAAAAAATACAGGGGATAATTTAGAGAGATTTTCTTCTTTGAGTTAAGATGACAGAGAAAAAGGCCTTTTCCCTTGAATGCCAGGGGAGAAATAATCCTCCATTTTGCTTTATAAGACTAGTGAAATATGATAAACTAAAGGGGCTCTTAATTTAAGGAATTTATTTTCAATTAAGCTTATTAAACATATTGACACAAGGATTAGAAGTTATTTAGGATTAATGCTAATTGTCTGGTAATGATAAAAGCTGAACTCCAATTCATGTGAGGGCTTTAAGAATATCAGCTACTAGGATACAGAATAAGAGTTGTCTAAAGGGTTAGATTAAATTAGAATGCTACATTTTTTTTTCTCTTTGATAACTGTGATATTGGAATGATTGCTAAAAGAAAAATGTAAAATATTAGGGAAAGGAGAGTTTCTAAATTTTTAGGGATGGATAGTAAAATGTGTAGGCAATCAGGATATGTCATGCTATGTAGCCTACTACAGGTTGAAAAATTTAGAGGTGTTTAGGGTGTCCCTGGTTTAGCATAATAGGAGATTAGGGTGTTCCCCCTTTAGAATAGGGCGTATCCTGCTGCTGAGTTCCTCTTGAGTTCTTAGGGTCAGACAGTATATTTTGGGAGACAGAAGCCCAGGAGTAGTGGATTTGGGCAGAGTGTGGATTTGGGCAGAGAACGTGGATTCCCCCAGAACGTGTTTGTAGACGGCCGGTGTGAGTTCGGGAATAAAGAATTGCTGTTTGAATCTACAAGCTGTGTGGAGACTCGTGATTTGTGCCCAGCCAGAGACTGTGGCAGGGCATTACCACTAAAGAGGTATGGTGTTATTGATTTATGCCAGACTGTTTAACCTGCTCTTAGTGCTACACACAATGACTGGATGCCAGCAAGTATTATATCAAATAAGGGGATGTCTTTAGTGATGGAAGATAGACTATATTGGCCCTCTCCCATAAGGAGCTAAATATGCATTGACATAAGTGAACAAAGTTACAGGCTTGATGCAAGCCTTCCTCAGCAGACAAACCAATCAAAAGACAGCTATTAAAGAATTGATCCAACTAAGTGCCATGAGTGACATACCACAGGTAACTGATGGTGACCAAGGAACTCATTTTGTAGGCCATAACAGAACAGTGGGCTCAAAAACAGGACATATTATGGATTATCCAACTCTATACAATCCAACAGGAGCTGGATTGAATAACCTTTGAAGCAAGCCTTAAGGACTAAAAATAACTGTAGGTAGGTGTGTACTACTTGTTTGCCTGAAGCATAGAAGACATTAAGTGAAAAAACCCAGATGTCAGGAGGCAGTAGTCATTTCTAAGTTTTCTTGCCCATGGACACCACCATTAATCTTACAGAAAAAGGACATTTCTGTAGAACAAATAATTTTTAAAAAATGTTCTTTATTAATGCATTATAGTTATATACAATAGTGGGGTTCATTTTGACATAATTATACATTCATGTAAGAAAATTTGCTTCATTTCAATCCACAGTATTTTCTCTTTCCCATCTCTCCTCCCTCTTCCTGTTCTCTTTTCTTCTGTTTCTGTATTGGTTTATACACACACACACACACACACACACACACACCTATATGTATATTGATTTTTTAATTCTATTTATATTTGTGTTTTTATTAAAATATATATATATATATATATTAAATATGTATGTATATGGTATAATTTACCATGGTATATTTATTTATGTACAAAGCATAGTTTAGTAAATTTTATTATATAGTTTACCGCTTTTACTGTCCTTTCTCTTTGCTCATCAATCCCCTTCCTCTATTTCACTTATCCCCTCTTTTCATGTGATTCTACTATTTTTTTTTTCATTTTCCTCTAGCTTTAGCATATGAGAGAAAACATTTGACCTTTGATCTTATGAAATTGGTTTATTTTATCTAGCAGAATGCTCTCCAGGTTTTTTTGTTGTTGTTGTTTACCGGAAAATGGTACAATTTTCTTCTTCTTTATGACTGAAGACCTCTCTTCTACTTTTATGTAATGGACTTTTAGTGAGATGCTTTCTCTTTACTATATGTCCTGTGTTGGTCAAATAGCTTGGTGTCAAGATTTTCATTCAATTTGAACCTGATACTAGTTCAGTCTCTAATACTGCTTTGAAAGGAGATGCTAATCCCCTGTAATTACAGCCACTTTAGTACAATGCCTTATACTAACAAATCTTTTCAAAAATCTCATTAACAATGTTCTTCAGTGGCACTCTAATCTGAGTGATAAATTGGTTGAGAATTAGTTAATAAGGAAAGTAAAACTGCTTTTAAACTATATTTGGATCACTGGTCAGCTCTTCTCTCACTTCTTTGATTGTGGATTGTGATGACTTAAAAATGGGAATTCATAAATCGAGTCAAATGTATGAAAGATGATATATCATGAGCTCTGTAATGTTTTGAACAATCAATAAAAAAAGATTTGCTATTATCTTCACCATTTTCTTGGAATCAGTTTATTTGTTTATTTATTTATTTTTCTTGTAGGGTTTTTGAAATAGGGTACTTTCATTCTGGGGTATCAGTTATTGTGCAATTTGTTTATTCCAAGCTCTGACACAATATGATAAAATTATTGAGGAGAGTCTGAGAAAATGCTGAGTTCAACTCTTTTCTTTGCTGGCCAGCTCTGATACCCCATTTTCTCCTATGAGATTCAAACCAAATGATGGAGAGAGGATAATGAAATGCTGGAGGGAAGAAATGATTCTGGGATTGTCATATTTGGACTAAATTTAATTTCTCAATTCACTGCACCTCCAGTGTCAGCCAGGTTCCTTATTCTGGAGCTCAGATTGCCTGGTTCCAGTGAAAGAATCCTTTATTCCTTTTACCTCCATAGACTTAATTTGCTGGTGCTGAATTGCTGTTCTGATTCACTCTTGGGGAGCTATGAAAATGTGGTTTCCTCTAAAGCACTTTATTCCATTCCCCAAAGGGTTAAAATAGGTGGATTAAAATGATGCTTAAAATATAGTTTATTGACAGTAAAGAAGTTGGAGAATTAAGGCAAATGGAAGGCTAAACAATCAAATAACCAAGAGGAGAAAAAGTGAAGGCCCTAAAGAGGAAGGCAGTGAAGTAGAATAGAGAAAACACAATATTTTTATAATAGAAGTGAGTAAAGTAAGAGAAATAAAACAAGTAAAAAACAACAACAACTCCCAAAACACTGAAAACAGTAAAGCTACTAATACATTTTATAAAAACAAAATCAAAGAGTAAAAGATTAATAAAAGGAAATAAAATGATAAAATAAGGGAAAAAACAAAAGAAACACTTGTGTATATGTATATACATGAATGAATCAGCAAATGTAACCACAACTACAACTAAAAATATTAATAATAAAAAAGAAAAAGATATATTTTTCATTAAAAATGTTTGAATTTTCCCGTGAGGTGGCTGAAATTTAGTAGCTACCTCCTATTCTATACTCTCTATCTCCCAGAGAAAGCAAGGGCTTGGTGTTTAAACCTATCCTTCTTTGGTGATATTTTGCCACTCTCTCTGCTATAATGGCTTGGAAATGTTGCTGTTTGTAATGGCCCTCATCTTCTCTGCTTGTCAGTTGGGATGAAACTGGAAGTACCTCCTATCAAGGGTTTTGTCTGGATAACTTAGGTTGCTGCTCTTACTATTTGGAAGTGGTTCAGAGATCTATTTGGGAAGTTCTGGCTGCTGGAGTCAAATTCAAACTTTGAACCTTTGTCGGGGGGTATTTTCTCCACAGCAATTTATTTATCCTTGCACCCATGTGGCTGAGTAAATGTTGATCATGTCTGGTCATCTGGGTTCTAGTGTCTCCCCAGAGTTCTACTCCCATAGTACAGTAACAGAACACTTTGGTGTGGTGCACAACAAGTTTACTGTAGCCCTACCCAACCAAATATAAATATTCAAGTCTCCAACACTGAATGCAATCATTCCAACTTATTCAATTTCACCTGATCCTTTTGAACTAGTGATTCAAGCTAAGGAGCTCAAAAAGATGGTTTTATCTCCCAAATATAATTCATTCCCACGTTTTCAATTTCTCCTGATCCCTTTTTAGCTGCATTTGCACCAGAGAATGTTCAAATGAAGAGCAATTTTCCTTCCCCTCTTTATTTCTGTCTTGAATACTTCTGGACCCACACTTCCCTGTAACTGTTTTGGGATGGTTATTTGACAGGTACAGTTAAGTAAAGTAAGCAGTGGCTCTACAAAGCTTCTTCTCAGCAAAAGAAACAATCAGTGAGGTGAATAAAGAGCCTACAGAATTGAAGCAAATTTTTACCACACACACATCAGATAGAGCACTAATCTCTAGAACATATAAAGAACTAAAAAATCTTAGCACCAATAATAATAATAATAATAATAACCCAATCAATAAATAGGCCAAGGACCTGAGCAGACACTTCCCAGATATATGAAAAAATGTTCAACATCTCTAGCAATTAGAGAAATGCAAATCAAAACTGCTCTAAGATTTCATCTCACACCAGTCAGAATGGCAGCTCTTAAGAACAAAAACAATAAGCATTGTTTGGCAAGGATGTGGGGAAAAGGGCACACTCATGCATTGCTGTTGGGACTGCAAACTGGTGCAGCCACTATAGAAAGCAGGATGGAGATTCCTTGGAAAACTGGGAATGGAACCACCATTTGACCCAGCTATTCCCAGTATTCTTTGGTTTATACTCAAAGGACTTAAAAACAGCATACCTCAGGACAAAGCCACGTCAATATTTATAACAGCACAATTAACAATAGCTAAACTGTGGAACCAACCTAGATGTCCTTCAGTGGATGAGTAAATAAAAAATGTGGCATATATACACAATGGAATATTACTCAATATTAAAAAAGAATAAAATCATAGCATTTTCAGATAAATGGATAGAGTTGGAGAAGATAATTCTAAGGAAGTCAGCCAATCCCCAAAAACCAAATGCCAAATGTTTTCTCTGATATAAGGATTCTGATTCATAATGGGGATGTGGGGAGAGCATGGAAGGACTAGACGAACTCTAGATAGGGTAAAGGGGTAGGAGGGGAAGGTAGCAGGTATGGGGATAGGATACAGGAGTAGAATGAGATGGACATCATTACTCTACGCGTACAGAGACACGAATGGTGTGACTCTATGTTGGGTACATCCAGAGATATGAAAAATTGTGTTCTATATGTGTAATATGAATTGAAATGCATTCTACTGTCATATATAACAAATTAGAATATTTTTTTAAAAAAAGATAGGGCTGGGGATGTGGCTCAGTGTTTGAGTGCCCCTGAGTTCAATCCACAGTATCCAAAAAAATAAATAAATGAATAAGCTCTGACTTCAGGTTAGGAGGCAAAGGTTAAATCCCTGCATAGACTAAAAAATCCCAAAGGAAAGACTTCCCTTTTACTACATATAACCATCCAAAGAGCAAGGAATGCTGAATATGCATAAATGCTTAAAGAGCACTGTTAAATCTGGATTAAAGGTTAAAAAAAAGGTAAAAATACCAGGAAACAAGAGTGTGATCTAGAATATGCCTGTTATAACTTTTAATTACTAATTTTTGTCTTCAATTTAATATTTATTGTGGAAGACAAATTTTATTATGATAAAACTAATATTTGATGGTAAAAAACTTAGAAAATAATGAAAGTTGCAAGAAAGGAAATTTTAAAGTTTCCTTATCCAGAAATAGATTCTGCTGACATTTTTCTATGCATTCCTCTGTCTTCCCTTGCAAACGAATGCATTTTAACAATGTATCTGCTTGTGCTCTGAGTCTTATGTATGGGAGAGAGGGGTCACTGGGGACATATGTGGTTTAGATATTTTGCAGCAATTGCTAGAAATTGATTACAGCAATAATTAACAGATCTTTTTACAGAATCATCCATCTTTGTTAATATAATATCCTAAGCTATTTGTATCTGTACATGGTTAAGCCACATAGTCACACATTTTTTAAAACATGGGCTCTTTTAGGAAATATTTTTTCCTCTATCCTGTTATATTCTGTGGCTGGGGCCTGTGAATTAAACTGACAAAAGAAAAAAAAAAAAGAAGAAGAAGAAGAAGCACTGGCTGAGACAGAGTAGAAGTATTTGCTAAAAACTTTTAGGTTCCTGTAGGAACAAGATTTGGCCCAAACTCTAACTGGATCTCCACCTCATTTCTTCACTTAAAAGTTGAGAAACATGGAATACATTTGGAACTCATTTTAAATACCAGTTCACCTTGCAGTCTTTGAATTAACTAAGTATAGCCTGCCTTCCATGGGAGTTTATGTGCCAAATTTGTCTTTCATATATTGTTGCCCCTTTCTTTGTGGCAATCCCAGCCCTGCCCAGACTCAAGTGTATTCCCTTATATTCTCAGTTTATGATATATAGCACCACTGCTCCATCCCCGGCAGCTTGACTTGAGATTCTGATAGCTGAAAGAAGGTATGGGGGCCCATAGGGAGATAGGACATGGCTTTATTTAATGGGTGGGCAATTGGCACAGTGAAAAGTCCCAGTCAGTTTTATATGTGATTTTGAAAAAAAAAAAAAACTGACAGCATGCCAAGCATGACATAACAGATTACAGAAGAGTATGCATATACCTTTGTTCCTCACCTGCAGAGAACATGTTAGTCATTGCTTTCCAGACATCCAGGTTGAGACGGCATGATATAAAATTTCATTTTCCTTATATTCCACCACTTTATTTCCTCATCATACATACAATCTACATGACATGTGTCTTCTGAGAGCATTCCTTGGTGAGGGGGGTATTGGTCTATACCCCATAATCCACAACAACAATATAAAGCATACTAGTAAGTTACTAATATATGATCTGACCCCTCAATATAAGTAAGGTCCATCTCCATGGGGCAGTCAAGGTCGCCACCATTCTTAAAGAGGGTCTCCTGATAAATAATATATTTGCTGAGTTTCAAGGGCTAGGGTTCGCAGTGGCTGGCTTACATTATAGTTTCATTGAGGGTCAGCCATGTTTCATGTTTGCAACCAAGTCCAGTTAAAGATCATTGCTGGACCAATTCACCATGGCTGACCATTGGAAACACTCAGGGTCATTTCAATGCAGATCCAACATGAAGACTGATGGACAATGGTGGCATATGTGTGTGCCCAGTTGACCAGCACATTGGCCTGTACACACCTTGGGATAAAAAGACAAGACAGTTACAGGCACTAACAAAGGTAAATCCCAATTATCCAGGAGAATGCATGTCAGCTTTGAGTCTCAGGAAAGCACAGTTACCACTTGCAGAGGCTTCCCTGGGCAGTGATACCACACTTATACTGCTTTGGCCTATATCTCAGCAGGTTTTGTGTGTACCAGCATCAAGAAGCTCATAATTGGCCAAAAGGAAATGGAAAAAGTGCCTTTTAAGATTTGTGTCTCATCTGCAGGACTTGGCCAGTTAACACCTACCCTGATGAGTGGGGGACATTCTTTGTTTACTTATGGTGTCATGAGGAGATCATATTCCAAACCTCTACTCCAAGGACCTAACCAAGCCACCTAATGCATATGGGGAGACTTTATTGTCTAGGGTCATGTCCAATCTACTCTTTGCCCCTGATTTAATTCAGTGTAGGCGGACAAGAGAACATTCTTTTGCTGCCCAAACATGGGCTTAAGAACAATGTCCTTTATTATCACCAGGATCTGTATTGTCCAGTGTTGTAAAGCCCACACAGGGCTGGCCCCCCTTTTTGGGGATGCTATTTCAGAGCTCACACATCCGTCTACAAATGTTGTGCCCATCCCTTCAAAGAAGGTGCATGGACTGTAGTTTTAAGTCCTTGCTTAAGTAAGTAATTATAATAATTCTATCATGCCTGTAGCCTATGGATGATATGGGACATGCCACTTCCATTGAATCTGTAACTGAGTTGCCCATCACTGGATAACATGACCTAAAAATTGGGTGCCTTCATCACTCTCTACTATGATGGGCACACTGTAAAGGCCATTAACATTGTCAGGGCACAAACTGTAGTACACTGATTAACTTGACCACTGGACCAGGCAAGCTATAGCCCTGTAGCCATATCAACTGCTATCAAGGTGAACATGGCCATCTCCAACTTAAGCATAAGGCAGATGAAGTCAACCTTCCATCTTGTCAAGGGAATAGAATCCATTCATGCATTACCTGGACACCCATGGCTCCAAGGTGGCAAAGGTGAGGATAGTCCTCAGTGCAAATCACACATGCCTGGCAGGTTTCTAACAGGATGTTCCATGTTAAAGCAGTCCTCATGGTTTCACTACATCTTGCATGGTTTTCACATCTCCAAGCTATAGGTTGCAGTACTGCCAAGCCATCAAGTTGATGAGAGTTGATCATTCCAACCACTGCACCCTAGCCAAAGTATCTCTTTCATCACCTCCTGGGATATTCAGGGAGTTATGGCCAGTAACAAGTACTACGATAATATTTTTTTCATCGTCTATGTCCCAATGGTCTTTCCACATGACTTAATCCCACAGAATCTGATGCCCTATCATCTAATTTCATGTGATAATCACAAGGTTAACCCCTTAAAGTCAGCCCAACTCTCTGGGCAGATAGGAGTCCTGGATCATGCAATGCCACCATCCATATGGCACACTAGTCAGCCCATTAACTGCTCTGATTCATCTCAGCATCATACCTCAAGATGTAAGTGGAGGGCTCTGTGGCAATGATGATCCAATGGGCTGAGGGCCCTCTGCTGTAACTGTTGGTATAGAAAGCACCGTTACCCACCTGAGCCATTTCTTCCTTGAATGGTGATGGCTCCATTAATTCACATGTTTCAGCACTGTCTAGCACTTTCACAGCTGCATATTGCACTGGACCTAGGATATGTAGACAAAACACTCCTTTGTTCCAAACATACCCCCAACTCTGCTAGGGTAGGCATCTGGGCTATACCCATTCTTAGGAATTGATTGCCCAATACTGTACTCATCCTACCACAGGATATGTGGTGCTCACCAAGATATCAATAGCACACGTGATAGACTCCAAAGCCACCAGAGCTGCATACACAGCTGCAAGCTGTTTATGTATCAGGGTAAAGCAATCTTCTGCACCTTTCCACATTTGGAACCCAAATCCAATAGGATATCTTAGCCATTAGGTTTTCTGGCATAGTCCTCATCTAAACCCTTCTTGGTTTTCATGCACATATAGTTCACAAGATTTTGAAGGATCAATAACATGTAGCACATGAAATCTCCTGACCAATGCTGGCTTCAAGAACACCTGAGATCCCTTGGACCATCTAAACACCTCTGTGGTATCAATCATTTTGAAACTTCTGCTGTAAGGAGAAGTGCTAACCTCTTCATTTTGGGGGAACTACACATAATGCCATCCACCGCTAAATCTCACAGCCATAACAACAAATTGTCCAGTGGATCTCTGGGACTCTCTGTAAATTGCTTACCCAAGTCCATCAACACCACTGGACAACAGATAGAACTTGGCTATCTTGGTTCCTGGGGCTCACCATGCTGGCTGTCCACCTGGAGCCAATAGCTGCAGTTATTTCATTTTGTAGCATTACCACTGCCTGGGTTTGCATGTGTTGATATCCTCCTTCTCCTCTTCTGACTCCATCATAACTAGGGAGTGGCAAAGGGTACTTTCAAGGTATGAAGATCCTCCTCCAATGACCATACACTGGTTTTCAAGGCCTCTTTCTTATCTTGTAACTCCTTCATTTTTGTACTCTCTTGTAGAGATGCATCAGTTTCTTCTCTCAGAGCTAAAAGAACCACCCATCTCATGGACCTAGTGGCTGAACATGAACTGTGCTTTCCCAGGCTCTTTTCCATTTGGCTTAATATTCAACCCCATGGGAGAGTACCATTAATATTTGTCTATTCCTGGGGAAGGGCACAGGGAACCAGGAGGTGTACACTTGACCAATATGGTACACTTGACCAGGCAAGCCTATTCTGCAGGCTTCTTAACCAACACAAGGTTTATATAGTAACCTGTAAACTGCCTCATGAAACTGATTTGACATCATTAGTGCTTATTAAACGTTTGTCATATTCTCTTAGTATAGCAACAAGGAATCTATTACTGGACTATTAATGGATTAGGCAAGAGAAGTTGCACATCATGTCATCAGACTGATTTCTGGATCTGCTCAGAACTCCCTGTGACTGCAGAACAAGGACTTCCATGGGAAGTCCATTGAGATAGAAGGGAATTAGATAAAACAGAACTGAACATTTTAGTGTTTTTACACAATAGTTTTCATGCTTTAACCCAAATTTCCAAACAAATTAATGCTATCTTAATTAGCATGATTGCTGAAAGGTTCTTTAAACTGTTGGAAAATGTGAATGCAATGTGCCTCTGGAGCCTTGTCCCAAGGAATTTGTGGAAGATGTGGGGTAGTAAAAGATTGTGAGAGACATGAAGGGATTTCCAAGGCAATGAAGGGATGTGATGTTGGGGTAAACACTAATTATTGTCTAGAAAAACTTGCAGTGAGATAATAAGAACTCTAAATTATGTGACATTGAAGGAAATGGAGATGAAAACTAGCCACTTCCCTCACCTCTGATTTCTAGGTGAATATCAAAGCAGAGTGACCCTGGTTGTAAAGTAAAACAATGTATTCATAAAATATCTGAAGGAATCTGTGTAGTAGGCCTGCAGCTTATCCCATTTAGTCCTCCTGCTTATAGGGGCACTGTGGTACTCCACTGAATCCCTGCCAGCTGCCACCAAAGTGTGAGTGAAGACTAAAATCTGCAAAACTTCTTTGTTGAGACTGCATTTTTTTCTTTGGGATCAGAAAACAGTATGCTTTAAGGTATTTGCATTCTAGGGTTTAACAACACATTTCTTAGAACCTGTCCTCGTGATTAAATGATAAGAGACTGTATATGGGATACAAAGAATAAACTGTATTTTTAAATTAAGATGTCAAAAATTCCTGGGGATATGGTATTTCAACTGACTTCCAAAAAATGGGAAATAATTGAATACAGAATATGTTAAGTCAAAGATTCACATTTATTACAGAATGCCCTTAGGATCTCTGGAAGGAAGGAAAAATGCAGAATTGAACAGAGGAGGAAACTGAACCATTCTTTAGGATTAATAGCCACTTTACTGCAGCCCTATGGGAAGGCACCACGTTAAAATTCTCTGTAATATTTGTCTCTTGTTGGGAAGACATGTCTGGCATTTTATACCCTTCATTGGTTAGTCATTGGGTGTGGATTGTCTATAGAAGGGCATACTTTGAGTGGGGTTGATGATCTCTGTGTTTGAGGCAGATCCTGGAGGAGTGATTACTAGAAGATGGCTGCCAACTATGCATCCAGCAACTGAGCAGCAAGATCTTCCTTGGAGGGGTCTAAGCAATTCTTCTCCATGTCCATTTCACCTAGGTGGGCTGGATCAAGTGTGAAAGCGTCCAAAAACCTCAGTTTCCTTTTTTATAAGCTGGGTAAATAATACTTATCTCATTTTTTTAAAAAAGCAACTCAATGACAGCACAGTAGGAAAAATTTACTTGGTTAGTGCATCTTCCCTGTTCATGTTGCCTCTCCAAGTCTTTCCTTAGAATGCATCTTATTAATCTCACTTTCCTCTCAATGGCTATTGTCCTTTCCCACTTCCTGGGTTATCCACTGGTTAAACTAAACTGGACGGCAGAGGAGATGGAAGTTCTTAATGTAATCCTAATAGGTCAGTCTCATGAAGGAGGGAATAAAATGAACAAAGGTGGAGAATATATATGAGAGGGGAAAGAACAATTATCTGTCACTTTTTCTAGATATACAGCATGTAAGAGCCATTATAACTTGACCTTGTGAAGAAATAATAGCATGACAATTAGCTCAGAAAATGTATGGGAATTAATGGTGAATTAAATATGGAGATGAATGCCAATTTTTAAATCAAAATAAATTAACATTTCATGCCCTTCCTCTTTCCCTTTGTCTAACTTTCCCATTCACAGAGAACACAAGGTACTGACTTATTATTTCCTGACTTAGAAATTCCTGTGGATAAATATGATAAACAATGCCCATTTAAAAGCATTTAAATACTGGAAAGAATAAAAAAGAATCAAAGATGATTTCTTCAAGTTGGTATCACATGACTTATTACTGAAATGACAAAGACTACTTGCACAAAACAAGTCATAAGGCCAACCCAGGTTCTAGTGGTAATGACAGTATTTCATGTCTAGAAGGGAGAATGTGGGTATTTTTAATAATGAAAAAAATTGACCTGGTGATAAGGATACTGATTAAATAACAAATGATAATCAAACTTTATTGATTTGTATACCTTATCATTAAAAATATTCTCCACTTCCCAACACTGATTTAATTGAAACACAGAAATGAATTTGACATATTTTCATCTGAAGTAAAATGATCACAAATGTTTTGTATTAAAAGAAATGGTTTCATAGATATTATAGAAGAATTGTGTCATATGAAATCCATGATTGTGTTTTTACATTGGCCCCAGGGATTCCCTAACTTTTTAGCTCCATAGCAACTCAGGTTTCTTATCTCATACTAATATCACCAAAAAACTGGAAAACATATCTCCTCACAAATTTCTCATATAATTTTAAGAAATTTAGTAGGTAATAAATAATAGTGCCTCTTTTACACCTTTCAGGCAATAATAATAAAATGCTTTTCAAAGCTCAACACCAAAAGTCTGATGAAGCTGGAACCAAATTCCACTAATAAAATCTAGGCTAGCTTCCATTTGGTTATTTGGCTATATGTTCCCTGTTGCAGATTATGAATTTGGCATTCCTGAGCATTCCCTCAATAGTTTGTTGAAAAGTTAATCTATTCTTTCCATTTTCTATTTTACATAGTCTTAGAAGACAGAAAAAAATACATAGATTTTTAAACATTCTGGAAACGCCTTATAGGAGTGAGGTATTAATGAATCAAATCAATTAAAATGTGTTGAGGGAATTTGATTACTTGCATCTTTCTTACTTCTTCTCTGTCCTCTTTGTGAAAAAAAAAATACTGTTTGTTTCTTAATTCCCTTAGCAATTGCCTGATTTGCCTTTGTGGTAACTATGCCCTGCAGACAGAGATAGGATGACAGTAAGACTATGGTTTGATTTGCTAATAATGGTCCTTACTATTTTCTGAGGAATTAAAAACCTATTGCACTTGCTCATGCAATATTTGCAGACTGAATGAAGAACCTGGTGGTCATTTAATGTTAGAAAAATTGGGAGATTTTCAAAGTACACAATTCTTTCTAACTAGGAAGTTGATCTCTTGGGATCTCATTATTGAGCTGGTTATGTACAGTGACTTACAGTAATAAGCTTGTTTTCTCCAAGCTTATTACTTGGAGAAAACTTGGGATTCTGTCAAACTTGGAAGAGTACTGTTGAAATATGTTTTCTTCCCATGCCCAAGGAAGACATTTAAAAGTTTCCAATATTTTATCCTGGTTCACATAAGAAAATAATCTCTGGGGTGAAGAGAAAAAGATAATTACAAACTGTTTATTGTGGAAGGCTAAAGTGAGTTAGGTATTTTCTTCCATGATCTCTTTAGAGATACCACTCAGAGCTACAATAAAGCACTGGTATATTACCCTGATATTGTTATCATGTACAATCCCCAAACCTTTTCAGTACAATCAGTATCTTCATTTCACCACTTGGGAATGAAAATAAGTGGAATATTTAGTAGGAACATCTGAGAGAAACAGACCTGTACAATGTCATTTGTTTTAATATATTCCAGAAATAATGAGCACAGTGATTTTTAAAGTGTTATTATTCTACTTATCAGGGACTTGAAAAGACAAGCTGCTGAAGAATACATATAACATAATGCCATTTACTTTTCAAAATACTTTTTTTATATCATGAAGGCATGAATTCATTAGTAATAAAACATGAAGATATTAAAGATGAAACAAAAGTCACAATAGTCATCATCTAGTGGATGAGGGGATTTCATCGGGTAGAAGTAAACATGACAATTTACCTCTGTTGATAAAATAACATTTTCTTTTCTTTTTTTAAATTTTTTTAAAGAGAGAATGAGAGTGAGAGAGAGAGTGAGAGAAAAATTTTTAATATTTATTTTTAGTTTTCAGCGGACACAACATCTTTGTTTGTATGTGGTGCTGAAGATTGAACGTGGGTCACACGCATGCCTGGCGAGCACGCTAACACTTGAGCCACATCCCCAGCCACAATAACATTTTATTTCCTAAGATGAGTAGTAGAGTGGTAATTCTTATTTTATTATGCTTAATAATAAATACTTGAATATTAAATATTTAATAATGTGTTTTTACAAAGACAAAAATGGTGGCAAGATTGAAACTCAGAACCAATGTCACCAGCATCATACTGGGCTCAGGCCTGGGAACCAAGGTTTAAGGATAAGGCTATTGTAAAAAAATATGAGGCATGGTGGAAATATTGGTCTTCCTTAATTCAGAGGTGTTCAAAGCCCTTAGCCAGCTCCACAAGACATTTTCATGTACAATCTAAAGAAAGCACAGTGCCAACATGTTACATAAAGGGGCACAGGCTTACAAGTTAATGTTTATGCACTTGAGTATTCAGAGTTTTTCTGTCCTTGACTACACACTGACCATAATATGGCTGGTTCCCAGGCCTGGCTACCCATTAAAAACATAATATAAAACATAACACAGCCTGCCAGAAGTCTTGGCTAGAGAGGCTAATTATAGCCATTTTGTGTCTGCCCCAACAACCAGTACCAGTTCACTTCTGTAGAAGCTCAACTATAGCCTCATTTGAACTTTTTTCTCCCATGCTAGTTTGTCATAGATAAATTTTCAGAAGTTATATATGGATTAAATGAAAGTTATTAAGTCTTGGGCATAGATACCACAGAAACCTGAGTTACTGCCACATTAATAGGTCAACAACTGCAGACCAGGTGCCAGGAAATATAGTTGATTGACTCCCTAGTGAAGAAGTAACATGCAGGGGGAGTAGTTGTGATTTGAGTTATGCTGAATAAATAAAGAAAATTCATGGTCATTTTTCAAAAACAAGTATTGTTTGAAAAGGTGAGCCACTGGGATGTGATATAAATCAATACATAAGCTTCTTAAGTGAGAGATATCATTATCTCAGCATGAATCTCTTACAATGCCCCAGGGTTCTTTTACTTCTTTTGATTTACTTTTTTGTGTGTGTGAAGAAATTCCAGGAGCTTCAATTTGACCATACCACAATAGCCACCACTATAAATGAGAGAATCCATGTGGAAATTCTATAGCCAATGTACTTACTCTGCCTGTGTAGTGCAAATAGAAGAAAAAAAAGAGAAATCTTACAATTTGTATTCCTAAGCCTATATTAACTATTAAATAAAAGCAGGTCATAATTATTTTACTGGAAAACCACATACACTTTTCTCATTAATGAGATCACAATGGTATTTTAGTTTTCATATTTTAGCATCAAATCTGAGTAGTATTCAAAGTCTCTGAAGTTCTGGGCATTTCTCTTTCCCAATGTCTAATTTTTAATGTAAGCAGCTTCAGGCCTCCCTGGGGAAAAAGGTGGAAGTAATTTTCCAACATATTATAGCACTCATTGCTAGGTCAAAAAATACTCAATATTAATAAAATATCTTGGTTGGGAATTGAAAGAAAGAAGAACAAATGGGGAGAAAGAACAACAATGTACATTGCTTTAATGCAGGTCAGGATTCTGCTGGAAATGTTCTACTTTTATATGCCTATTAAACCCCATATCAATTAGTTATCACCAATTTGTTAGCACTTTGTCAGTGAACCTATGAACACAATTTTATCGCTATGGCTGGTTCTGGTAATCAGGCACATTTTATTTATTTTTTGTCATGTATTCATAAATATATGTATATTAATAATATATATATTAATAATTATAATATATATATATATTAATAATGTCTGTCTCATTCCACCATCCTTCCTACCCTCACACTCTCCTCTCCCCTCACTCCCTTCTGCCCAATCCAAAGTTCCTCTATTCCTCCCTGCCCACCCCCCATTATGGATCAGCCTCTGTTATCAGAGAAAACATTCAACCTTTGGTTTTGGGGGTTTGGCTTATTTCACTTAACATGATATTCTCTAGCTCCATCCATGTACCTGCAAATGCCATGATTTTATTCTTCTTAATGGCTTAGTTTTATTATATATATATATATATATTTCACATTCTTTATCCATTCATCTGTTGAAGGGCATGTAGTTTGGTTTCAAAGTTTAGCTATTGTGAGTTAAGCTGATATAAACATTGATGTGGCTGGGTTACTATAGTATGCTGGTATTAAATCCTTTGAGTATAAATCTTGGAGTGGGATAGCGGGGTCATGGTTGGATTAAAAGTTTTCTCCATACTGCTTTCAAGAGTGATGGCTTCAATTTGAAGTCTCATCAGTAATGTTTGAATGTACTTACCCCCCTCCCACATCATCACGAACACTTATTATTGCTTGTATTTTTTTTCTATTTGTATGCAAAGTATATTCACACCAATTCATGTCTTCATACATGTACTTTGGATAATAAGTATCATCACATTCCACCATCATTTATAACCCCATGTCCATTCCTTCCCCTCCAACTCCTCTGCCCTATCTAGAGTTTGTTTATTCTTCCCATGCTCTTGCTCCCTATTCCACTATGAATCAGCCTCCTTATATCAAAGAAAATATTTGTCATTTGGTTATTTGAGATTGGCTAACTTCACTTAGTATTATCCTCTCCAACTCCATCCATTTAACTGCAAATGCCATGATTTTATTCTCTTTTACTGCTGAGTAAAATTCCATTGTGTATATATTCCACTTTTTTTATCCATTCATCTATTGAAGTGCATCTAGGTTGGTTCCACAGTTTAGCTATTGTGAATTGTGTTGTTATAAACATTGTGTGGCTGAGTTACTGTGGTATGCTGTTTTTAAGTCCTTTGGATATAGACTGAGGACAGGGATAGCTGGGACAAATAGTGGTTCTATTCCGATTTTCCAAGAAATCTCCATACTGCTTTCCATGTTGGCTGCACCACTTTGCAGTCCCACCAGCAATGTATGTGTGTACCTTTTCCCCCACATTCTCACCAACACTTATGTTGTTTGTCTTCATAATAGCTGCCATTCTGACTGGAGTGAGATGAAATCTTAGAGTGGTTTTTATTTGCATTTCTCTAATTGCTAGTGATGATGAACATTTTTTATGTATTTGTTGATTGACTGTTTATCATCTTCTGAGAAATGTCTGTTCAGGTCCTTGGCCCATTTGTTGATTGGGTTATTTTTATCTTTATTTTTATTTTTTTTGGTGCTTAGCTTTTTGAATTGTTTATATACCTTAGTGATTAATGCTCTATCTGATGTGTGAGGGGTAAACGTTTGCTCAAAAAATGTAGGCTCTCCATTCACCTCACAGACTGTTTCATTTGCTGAGAAGAATCTTTTGAGTTTGATTCCATCCCATTAATTGATTCTTGATTTTAATTATTGTGCCACAGGGGTCTTATTAAAGAAGTTAGGGCCTAATCCCACATGATGGAATTAGGAATTTCTTTTATTAGACACAGCGTCTTTGGCTGTATTCCTAAGACCTGGATCCATTTTGAATTAAGTTTTGTGCATGGTGAGAGATAGGGGTTTTATTTCATTTTGTTGCATATGGATTTCCAGTTTCCCCAGAACCATTTGTTGAAGAGGCCATCTTTTATCTAGTGCATGTTTTTGTTACTTTTGTCTAATATAAGATAATTTTAGTTTTGTGGGTTAGTCTAGGTGTCCTCTATTTTGTACTATTGGTCAACCAGTCTGTTTTGGTGCCAATAGCATGTTGATTTTGTTACTATTTCTCTGTAATATAGTTTACAGTCTGGTATAGTGATGCCACCTGCTTCACTCTTCCTACTAAGGATTGTTTAACTATTCTGGTTCTCTTATTTTTTCCAGATGAATTTCATGATTACCTTTTCTATTTATATAAGGAATGTCATTGGAATTTTGATTGGGGTTGCATTAAACCTGTATAGTGCTTTTGGAAGTATGGTCATTTTGATAATATTAATTCTGTTTATCCAATAGCCAGGTAGATCTTTCCATCTTCTAAGGTATTCTTTCATTTCTTTCTTTAAGGATTTGTAATTTTCATTATATAGATCTTTCACCTCTTTTGTTGATTTGATTCCCAAGTATTTTATTTTATTTTTTTTTTTTGAGGCTATTGTAAATGGGGTAGTTTTCCTCATTTCCCTGTCTAAGGATTTATCACTGATATACAAAAAAGTCTTTGATTTATGGATGTTGATTTTGTATCCTGCTACTTTAATGAATTCATTTACTAGGTCTAGAAGTTTTCTGGTGATACTTTTTGGGTCTTCTGGGTAAAGAATCATATCATCAGCAAATAGTGCTAATTTGAGTTCTTTTCCTTTTCATATCCATTTAAATTCTTTTGTCTGTCTAATTGCTCTGGCCAGTGTTTCAAGAACTATGTTAAATAGAAGTGCTGAAAGAGGGCATCCCTGTTTAGTTCCCATTTTAAGAGAGAATGCCTTCAATTTTTTTTCCATTTAGAATGATATTGGCCTGGGACTTAGCATAGATAGCCTTTGTGATGTTGAGATATGTTCTTATTATCCTTAATTTTTCTAGTGTTTTGAACATAAAGGAATGCTGTATTTTATCAGATGCTTTTTTGCATCTATTGAGATAATTATATGATTTTTATCTTTAAGTCTATTGATGTGACAGATTACATTTATTGATTTCCATATTTTGAACTAACCTTGCATCCCTGGAATGAATCCCACTTGATCATGGTGCATGATTTTTTTTGATATGCAGATTTTCTGTACCTCACTTTGATGTTGGGCTTCCAGACCTGTTGGTGTCCCTCAATGTATGCTACTGCATCCTGCAACCGGGTCCTGCACAAGTCAGTGTGGGTGCATCTGGGCTCCTGGTTTGGTCTCAAGTTGAAGTATGCTGGCTGTCCTGCACCAGAGGCTTTTTTGGGTGTCTGCCCCAGCAGGGGAGGCATGGACTGGGCCTGCTGTGAGCCTGGGTTCCACGCGGGCTGGTGTCTATTGCTTGTATTCTTGATAATTGCTATTCTGACTGGAGTGAGATTAAATCTTAGAGTAGTTTTGATTGACATTTATTTAATTGCTATGTTTATTGATTGATTGTATTTCTTCTTCTGTGAACTGTCTGTGCAGTTCCTTGGCCCATTTATTGATTGGGTTATTTGTTTTGTTGTTGTTAAGTTTTTTGTGTTCTTTATATATCTATATCCTGGAGATTAGTGCTCTGAGGTGTTTCTGATAAAGACTTTCTCCCAAAGCATTTGTCAAAATACAACACCTCTTCATGTTCAAAACATTAGAATAACTAGGAATGGTACAAACAAATAAAAACAGTAAAAATTATCTATGCTAAGCTCAAAGCCAACATCAGTCTAAATGGTGAACAATTGAAAGCATTCCCTCTAAAACCTAGAATAAGACAGGGATGCCCTCTTTCACTACTTCTATTCAACATAGTCCTTGAAATTCTGGACACAGCAATTAGACAAAAGAAATGAAAGAAATATGAATAGGAAAAGAACAACTCAACTCTCACTACTGGCCAATTCTATATTTAGAGGATTGGAAAAATTTCACCAGAAAACTTGTAGAATTAATAAATGAATGCAGCATAGTAGCAGTGCATAAAATCAATAACCATAAATCAAATGCATTTCTCTATATCAGTGATTAATCCACTGAAAGAGAAATTAGGATATCTCTCCCATTCACAACAGTCTCAAAAAAAAGATGCATGAGAATCAATCTAACAAAAGAGGTAAAAACCCCTCTACAATTGAAATTATAAAACATGAAAGAGAGAAATTGAAGACCTTATAAGATGGAAAGATCTTCCATGCTCTTGGATAGGCAGAATTAATATTGTTAAAATGGCCATACTACCAAAAGTGTTATACAGATTTAATGGAATTTTTAGTAAAATTGCAATGACATTCTACATAGAACCAGAAAATTCTTCATAGAACCATGGAATTCATTTGGAAAAACTTGGAAAAGTAGAGATCAAGAATAGCCAAAACACTCTTTAGCAAGAAGAGAGAAGCAGAAGGAATCACAACATCAGACCTGAAACTATACTATAGAGCTATAGTAACAAAATGACATCATATTGTCACTAAAACAGACACATAGGCTGATGTTACAGAAAATAGAAGCTTTTTTTTTTTTAAAGAAAAAGACTTCATCATAGAGCCCAGCCTATTCCCCTACCTAGGCATGAAATCAAGGCAGAAATCCTGCATTTCTGAGGAACATAGCCTCTGGTTGTGCTTAACAAGGAATTCAGTGAACTGTAAAATTAAAGATAGACAACTAAATGAATTTAGAAAAACATTAACCCAATAAAGCATGAAATTTAATCAAAAATATAAATAATAAAAATAATCAAACAAATCCTAAGATGGTCAATACACCAAGTAAACTGAAAAATTCAGTAAAGAACTTCAACAATAAAGTCAATGAAACAAAAGAAATCCTCAGTTCAAAACAGATCATTTGAAGTTATTCAGTCAGACAAGCAAAAAGAAGAAAGAATAAAAAAGTGTGCAGATCATATGAGAAATCATCAAAGTGAAACAATATAGTATATGCAATTTAATAAGTAAGAGGATGAAAATGGATATTAATACAGTTTAAGGAAATAATTACTGAAAACTTACCAAATTTTGGGAGCAGACACCCAACTTATAATGATAAAATGAATTCAAGTAGGACAAATGCAGAAGTATTACTTCAAACACATTACAATGATATGATCAAATTCAACTATGAAGATGACACATGATTCATCTCAGTATTAATATTTCCCTAAATATTTGGATTATTTCTCATATAGTATTCTAGAAAGTTTTTAAATTTTTGCTTTACTCTTTGCAGACCGCAATGGAGTACAGGTTCAGTCAACCAAACAAGCAAATAATTATTATCCATGCATGTGCCCTGAGAAATGTCTTATTTGGAAAATAATATTTTAGATATTCATGTCAGAATTTGCACTCATTTCCCAGAAGTATGCCAGGGTGTAAGTATAGATATTATCAAGAAGCAAAAGAGGTTCTGGTTGCAAATTTTAAGGAGAATCAGCATCCTCTCAGGTGAACTAATATGTTCTTTAGCCAAAGAAAGCTAGTTTCCTTTAGTAGGGAATGAAGAGGTTTTTTTAACAAGCAAAGATTTGTCAATTCCATGATGAAAATTCCCCCAAACTAGGTTAGATCAGTAAACATTTTTAGATCCCTATTGTTATGACTTTGTTCACCTAGACCAATTTCCATTACCAGAACCAGAGTCAGGATGGGTTTGATCATTAAAATAAAAAACACTCTCTATAATCCATATGTGAAAGTCTTAATATATGAACAAAGGTTTTGAACTTGTTGAAAAAGTTGGGATAACAAAGGTTAGGAAAGTTGCCACTGAAGTCAGGAAATACTTTAGGCAAAAACTTCAAAGCATGTGATTTATAATAACTTGTTGGGAAGCTGCTACATTTCAAAGAGGATCTCAGGAATATTCTCAAACTATTTTAGTTGCAACAAGACAAGTAAATTATTTTCAGGAGTTGGTGAAAATCCTCTCTGATTTTTTTAATGTACATCTTCTGCTCTCTTAATCAGCATAGACTATTGTAACAAAATACTATTCATTGGATGGCATAAACCACAGACATATCTCAGTTCTGGAGATTGGGAAGTCTGAAGTTAAGGTGCTGGTAGATTTGGTTCCTAAGGAAGACTGTCTCCCTAGCTTGCATATACTCACTTTGTCACCAAGTCCTCACATAGCAGTAGTAGTTTATATATTTTATTGTTTTTAAAAATTTTTTCTTTGTATTAATATATGACTGTAGAGTGTATTGTGACATAGTAGGCATACATAGAGCATAACTCATTCAAATTTGGATCCCATTCTTGTGGTTGTACATGATGTGGAGATTCACTGGTTATGTATTCATAAGTGAACATAGAAAATGTATGTTTGATTCATTCTATTCTCTTTCCTATTCCTATTCCCCTATCCTTTCCTTCAGTTGCCTTGGTATAATCCACAGAACTTCTATTCCTCCTTATACTTTATTGTGTGCCAGACCATATATATGAAAATCGGTTTTAGCTAATCTGAAGTAAACCATTTCAAGGGTCCTGGTATTTAGAATTTTGAAAAACAAAAATGTACCACTGATTGATTTTGTGTCTTATCATCATTACTAATAATATTAATATAGATGTATTCAAAAATGTAGACATGTATTGTGCATATAGTCCTAAAGGAAGTATTTGATTGGGAGAAAGCATTTCTCAGATATTTTTTAAAATACCATATATAAGTTTTTTTTCAAACTAATAAAAAGAACATTTTTGCAGCATGCATATTCCCTCAAATTGAAATCATTAACACCTAATACTTAAGGGACGCTTACTGTGTGTGCTAACCAGTATTATGATATCTTATGTAAATTAAATATATTTAATCCTAATCCTAACCCTCTATTGTGTATTATAATTTCCATATTTTGATAAGAAATCTGGGCTACCAGAATGTTGAATAATTTTCCTAAATTGGCCCATTTGATAACTGGAACTACCAAGATTCATCCCTGAAAGTTTAGCTCCAAAGTCTATCCACCCAATTATCTTACATTATCCAAGTTGCAGAATAAGTTGGTTACTATAATAAAAAATATAGCTAAATCTGTTTTATTATATTAGTCAGTGATGAAAAATTCCATGTCTTCAAACATGTATTACTCATTTTATTGTAGTACTTATTGGTGATATGTAATTTTAATCCAAGAGAAGTATTACAACTCATTATCATAAACTACCTCATAAAAGTCCTAAGAGTTCATATTCCAGGATCACCTGCTTAAATAGTGACTTCTGAGACAATAGAGAAATTGTCAAGGACATTGAAATATTTTAACCACACCTCACGGTAATCAAGACAACTGAAGAAAAACATAAATATTATGATCCTGAATTTAACACTTAAGGATTTGGAAATCAATCATCTTCTTTTTCAAAGACAACTGTATCTGCTTAGAGTAAACTTACCTTCCAAATCAGTACATGCTATAAACAAAAAAAAAATTATTTTAGAGTTAACATATGCTATAATTCTAGTGTTGAACATTTACATTATTTGAGAAAAAGTTTTATTTATAGAGAAAAAACTAGATACATTTTCTTATTTTCCTGTCCAATATCTTCTTTTTTTAAAAAAAATTACATTGGTGACTAAAAATACATATATATCGTGTATTAATGATATTTTAGATTATGTATACATTATGGAGTGGTTAAATATAGCTAACTATTAAAGGAATGACCTTAAAATGTTATTTTTGTGGTGATAATATTTAAAATTCAGTCCTTTGCATTTTTCAAGATTATGGGATTTTAAGGGATGGGGGTGTAGCTCAGTGATACAGCACTTGCCTAGCATGCATGAGACCCTGAGTTTAATGCCCATCATCCCTCCAAAAATGTCCTTTAAATTTACAACCTGTTGTCATTATTTATAGTTACCATTCTGTACCATAGATCTCTTGAACCTATTCCTCCACAGTATTACAGGAAAACATGAGAGATTGGCAACCCTGGCGAACAAATGCTTGTTTGTTCTCCAGGACCTTTTTTTCCATACTGTGGACTCTACATTGGTAGAGAAGTAGGACATTAAGGGAACTCTCTTTGGACTATAATGTTATTTTTTTTTTTTTTTTGCAGTGTGGCAGGGTGATACTGGGGAGTGAACTCAGGGGAATTCAACCAGCTGCATCTTTTAAAAACTTTATTTAAAAACAGGGTCTCACTGAGCTGCTTAGTGTCTTGCTGTGGTTGAAGCAGGATTTGAACTTCCGTTTCTCCTGCCAAAGCCTCCTGAGTCACTGGAATTCCAGGGATACAACACTGTGAACCTCTAGTGCATTCGGGTCCCTGGGTAAGGGTCACGAAATAACCGGGACACAGGGGATGCAGAGCAAAGGCAGCAATTGCAACTGCATGCTGAGGTTTATTTGCAAGTTCCTTTTATATTCTTCTTCTAACAAAGCAAGCAATTCTTCAATAACACTTTACCCACATTGCCCAGAAAACATGCCTCAGCGGATACACAGAGCTAACTTCAGATCATTCCTGCTTATTTGATAAGTACCCTCCTAAAGTTCCTTGTAGACATTATCTACTCCCCTGAAGATGCATTTATCTCTTCAGAATGTACTGTTCCCAGGACAAGTATGCAGGAAGCTTCTTCCTCTTGGCCAAACCATGCAGAACTTGTGACTTGCGATAAGGGGAAGAGAACGTTTCTTCCTCCTAACTGAGGTTTGCCTCAGCTGACCTAAATCACAGCCACAGCTCTTTCAAAGTGTCAGGCCTGAGGGAGCTAAACTCTGCACACTCGAACCCCAACAATTCCTTCCTTTTTCTTTTGTTTTTCTAAAACAGCTTTCCACAAAGTTAATATTGAGTCTTGAGATGGTCTTATGCACATACAATATATAATTAAAAACAGGATAATAACTAAGCATAACACTATTCCCACTCCTCCAGCTGTATGGGTAAGACTTTGAGTAATTCCGTTGGGATCTAATCCCTCTAACTGTTTTAAAAACAATTCAGCTATTTGTGCAGCATCATCATGTTGAAACCCTTTTCCAAAAATTTCAAATATATCCTTTTGTAAAGAATCAATCATTAATTGAGCTGTTTCATTACCATCGAGATAATTTTGTATGGTACTCCATTCGTGTAAGCTTTGATTATATTGTACATTAGTTATACAGAAAGAAGTTGAATTCCAGTCACATTTTAATCTAATTTCTTGTTCTAAGGTGAGTATCTTTTTTCCTAACCAATTAACTGTTTGTTTTAAAATATCTGTTTGAGTTTGAAGTCTAGAATCAATTTGAGCCTGGGATAGCCATAACTCATGCGGATCTTTATGCCATTCCTCAACAAAATGTTTTGTTTGTAAAGAAGTATGTAAAGCTATCCCTGAAACTGTAGCAACTGTAGCCACTGCAATAAGACTTAGAATTACAGCAGCAACAACTTCCACAAACCGTTTAGTATGTTTTAACAATTGTCTAAAAAATTCCAGAACCAAAGTATTTACAGGATCTTGGGACCATGGTCGTTGTAAGTTCACAGGAAGCCAAATGTAAGAACGCTGTTGTAACAGCACAATGGAATAACCAGAAGAAATAGAAACAGATGTATTAATACAGGTATACAATTTACAATTAAAGTATAAAATTCCCTCATCAAAAGTACATTTCCAATTAAGAACAGGTATGGCATGGGCGCACATGTAGTTATACTATATTCTTTAAATACAGTAAAATTATAAGAAGCAGCAGATTGACTAGTCCCAGAGAAAGAACCAATAGACAAAATTACAGGTTTAGTTGCAGCAGCAATTTTCCATAAATGTGTTTGTAAATGATGAGGGTACTGAACTGAAGCCAAGCGTGGGTCAGCAATTCCGCCATTGCTGCCACCGGAACATCAAGCTCAGGATCTTGAGTCCTTGGCTGGGGTAGTGGATAGGGTACCCCCCTTGGTGCCGTTCTGATTGTGACGGGTCTGGATCCACCGCCCTGGGAGCCACTGTTGGTGTCCATTACTGTTGAAACATAAGCATAGCCCTTTCCCGTACAAAGTAAAATCCCTGGCTGCCATTCAGCATCTGCCGCAATTTTTATCCAAATTGGTTTATGAACTGTTTCTAAGGTTTTCTGCTCAAAATGTCGTTCTGCTCTTGTCAATATTTCTCCTTGTGGAAGATTAAGGAAATTTAAAATAAATAAGGCTTGATGTAACAATGCTTTAGGTTGATTTTGTAAATGTCTAAAAAAGTGCATATTTAAATCTGTCATTTTCCTCCTTTTTAATTTTTTAATTTGTGTTTTAAGCGTAGCATGTACACGTTCTACTAAAGCTTGTCCTTGTGGATTATATTCTATTCCGGTCAGATGAACAATATCATATAATTTGCAAAAATCTTTAAAATTTTTACTAGTATAAGCCAGACCATTATCAGTTTTAATCATAGCGGGAATTCCCATAATAGCAAATGTTTCCACTAAGTGTTGGATAACATGATGGGTGGTTTCTCCAATTTGAGCGGTAGCCCACAAAAATTTAGAGTATGTGTCAATAGTAAAATGAACACAAGAATAACGTCCAAACAAGGGAACATGTGTAACATCCATTTGTCATAATATTCTCCAGTAGGTCTAATTTTGTCCCAAGCTTCTAAAGCTATTTCCTTCAATTGCTCATGAATCTCAGGAGGAATATTAATTCGATGTTGAATGTCATCATACATACCAGTGCCAGATAACATAGGGTACCCTATAGCACAAATAACAGGGTTTTGACTGTTACCATTTTCTCTAGCTTTAGTGGCACATCCTTCTAAAAACCACATGTGCCATTGAAGATATTCCAGCTCCCGTAAAAGAGCACAGCCCACAATCTTCCAATCCTCAGGAGCAAAATTATTATAATGAGTAGCAAAAGCATTAAGCAATTCTTTTACATAATGGGATTGATGTCCATACATTGTCACTGCCTTTTTTAATCTACCAATATGATCAATATCAATCCCCTCATACCGAGGTGGATGTGCCATTCCATTAGCTGGATCAGGCCTGATTATAGGAAAAGCAAAGAAGGGAGTGTCATCCTCATCATCAGAAGGCTCTGAGTCCATTTCCTGGACAGCCTTTAAAGAAGCTGCCAAAAAAGGGTTAATGGCAGGAGGGGCAGAGGACCTGGTTCCCGATAAAGGCCTAGGGTCCATTTTAGCTTCTAATTTATTAAGACGTCCCAGAACCTCCTCCATAACAAGCTTGAATTGCTCCGAAATGGAGCGGTCGTCAATCATCGTTTTTACTTTCGTTTTCTTTTCCTTATCATTACCCATTAAATCAGCAGAATTTTGTGAAGAATTATGAGTCAATTGTTGCGTATCTTTTACTACCTCTTCTTTTTCACTAATATCCAGAGGGAGATCTAGAATAGAAGGAGCTAGCTCCTTTTGTAAATTGCCAATCAACCTTTCTTCCTCCATAGCTTTAAACATTGTATATAAAATAGACCAGATAGACCAAAACCGAATCGAAATTTTTTCGCCTTGCCTCATGGCCTTATCAACATTATGAGGGACCCATTTCCAATTATCTACATCCATAGATCCTTCCTCCGGGAACCAGGGATTCCATTCCCTGACCACCTTAAGACACATCTCTATATCAGAATGAGAAATGTTAATACCATAGACGGCAAGTGAATGCCTAAGAATACGTAAAAAGGGAGAAGATGAAGATTGTCCCATCACCCTGTAATATAAAGAAAAAGAACTTACCCTTCCTGACAATCCAGCAGGGTCCCTGTTTCGGCGCCAATTGTGAATGTCTAGTGTGTTCGGGTCCCTGGGTAAGGGTCACGAAATAACTGGGACACAGGGGATGCAGAGCAAAGGCAGCAATTGCAACTGCATGCTGAGGTTTATTTGCAAGTTCCTTTTATATTCTTCTTCTAACAAAGCAAGCAATTCTTCAATAACACTTTACCCACATTGCCCAGATAACATGCCTCAGCGGATACACAGAGCTAACTTCAGATCGTTCCTGTTTATTTGATAAGTACCCTCCTAAAGTTCTTTGTAGACATTATCTACTCCCCTGAAGATGCATTTATCTCTTCAGAATGTACTGTTCCCAGGACAAGTATGCAGGAAGCTTCTTCCTCTTGGCCAAACCATGCAGAACTTGTGACTTGTGATAAGGGGAAGAGAACGTTTCTTCCTCCTAACTGAGGTTTGCCTCAGCTAACCTAAATCACAGCCACAGCTCTTGCAAAGTGTCAGGCCTGAGGGAGCTAAACTCTTCACACTCGAACCCCAACACACCACTGTGCCCAATTTAATGTTAATAGTTAATAATCCTTAATAGCTCTTGGATACAGTGTGCCTGTGTTTGTAAAACAATTTTTGGAAAAAAGGAAAGAAATTAGAACTATACAGACTGATAATTCTTCTTATTTATTCTTTTAGAAATCTGATAATAAATAAATTTTGTAAATCTCTTCAGAGAAAACTCCTTTATTATCTAATACTATGAAGGAAATACTAAATTTAATGTCTAAGAGGACATGAAATTATTTTATTCTTAAATTTACTTTAATTAGTTAAACATGATAGTAGAGTGCATTTTGACCATTGTACACAAATGGAGCACAAATTCTTCTCCCTGTGTCTGAACATGGTGAAGAGTCACACCAGTAGTGTAATCATAAATGTATATAGGGTAATAATGTCCTTCTCATTCCACTGTCCTTCCCGTCCACACACCCCCTGTCCTTACCTCATTCCTCTCTGCCAAATCCAAAGTTCTTTCATTCCTCCAACCCATTATCAGAGAAAAAATTCAGCCTTTGCTTTTGTGGGGTTTGGCTTATTTCACTTAGCATGATATTCTTCATCCCTATCCATTTACCTGCAAGTGCCATGATTTCATCTTCTTCAAGGCAGAGTAATATATACAACATTTTCTTTATCCAATGATCTGTTAAAGAGCCTCTAGGTTGGTTTCATAGTTTATCTATTGTGAATTAAGCTGCTATAAACATTGTTGTAGCTCTGTCACTGTAGTATGCTAATTTTAAGTCTTTTTTGTATAAACCTAGGAGTGGGATATTTGGGTTAAATGGTGGTTCTATTCCAAATTTTCTGGAATCTCCATACTGCTTTCTAGACTGGTTTAACCAATTCACATTCCCTCCAGCAGTATCTTTTCCCTCACATCCCCACCAAAACTAACTGTTGCTTATGCTCTTGATAATTGCCATTCTGATCGAAATGAAATGAAAACTTAGAGTGGTTTGATTTGCATTTCCCTAACTGCTGGAAATGATGAACATTTATCCATATGTTTGATGATTGATTGTATATCTTCTTCTGTGAAGTGTCCCTTCAGTTCCTTAGTACATTTATTGATTGGGTTATTTTTTTTTCTCTGTGTGTGCTAAGTTTGTTGAGTTCTTTATATATCCTGGATATTAGTGCTCTATCTGACATGCATATGATAAAGATTTTCTCCAATTCTGTAGGCTTTCTCTTCACATTATTAATTATGTCCTTTGCTGTGAAGAAGCCTGTTAGTTTAAATCCATCCCATTTATTGAGTCTTGATTTTACTTCTTATGCTTTAGGAGTCTGTTTAAGGAAATCAATTCCTAAGCCAACATGGTGGGGATTTGGTCCTACATTTTCTTCTATTAGGTGCAGGATCACTGTTCTAGTGCCTAAGTCTTTGATCTATTTTGAATTGATTTTTGTGCAGGGTGAGAGATAGATGTTTAATTTCATTTTGCTACATATGGATTTCCAATTTCCCCAGCACCATTTGTTCAATAGGCTATCTTTTTTTCCAAAGTGTGCTTTTGGTGCCTTTGTGTAGTATGAGATAACTGTATTTAGATGGGTTTGTCTTTGTTTCTTCTATTCTGTACCATTGAGCTACATGTCTATTCTGGTGCCAATACATGCCATTTTTGTTACTATTAATCTCTAGTATAGTTTAAGGTCTGGTATTGTAATGCTACCTGCTTTACTCTTCTTGCTAAATATTGCTTTTGCTACTCTGGGTCTCTTATTTTTTCAAATGTAATTCATGACTGCTTTTTCTACTTCTATGAAAAATGTCAATGGTATTTTAATAGGAATTGCATTAAATATGGATAGCACTTTTGGTAGTATGGCCATTTTGGCAATATTAATTCTGCCTATATAACAAAATGGGAGATTTTTCCATCTTCTAAGGTCTTGTTTAATTTCTTTCTATAATCTTCAGTAGTTTTCATTGTAGAGGTCTTTCACCTCACCTCATTTGTTAGATTGATTCCCAAGTATATTTTTAAGATTATTGTGAATGGGATAGTTTTCCTAATGTCTCTTTCAGAGGACTCATCACTGATGTATAGAAATGCATTTGATTTATGGGTATTAATTTTATATTTGCTACTTTGCTGAACTCAAATTATTAGCCTTAGGAGTTTTTTTGGTAGAATTTTTGGATCTTCTAAATATAGAATCATATCATCAGCAAGTAGTGATAGTTTGATTTCTTCTTTTCCTATTTGTGTCCTTTAGCTACTTTTATCTGTCTAAGTCCTCTGGCGAGAGTTTCAAGAACTATGATGAATAGAAGTGTTAAAAGAGGTTATCCCTATCTTGGAATGCTTTCAATTTTTCCCCACTTAAAATGATTTTGGCTTTAGGCTTAGCATAGATAACTTTTAAAATGTTGGGGTATGTTTCTACTATCCCTAGTTTCCCTAGTGTTTTGAACATAAAGAGATGCTATACTTTGTAAAATGCTTTTTATGCATCAATTGAGAGGATAATGATTCTTGTTTCTAAGTACATTGATGTGATGAATTACATTTATTTCTGAATGTTGAAATAAACTTGCATTCCTAGAATGAAACCTACTTGATCATGGTGCACTACCTTTTTAACAGATTTGCCAGAATTTTATTGAGACATTTTGCATCTACATTCTCAGGGTTATTGGTCTGGAGCTTTTTTTTATATGTCTTTGTCTGGTTTTGTATAAGGTTAATTCTAGCCTCAGAGAATAAATTTGGAAGGGTTTCCCCCTTTTCTGTCTCATGAAATACTTTGAAGAGTATTGGTGTTAATTTTTCTTTGATGGTTTTATAGATCTCAGCCTAAAATCTGGTCCTGGGATTTTTGTTTGTTACTAGTCTTATGATGATGTTTTCTATTTTTTTGCTTGAAATTAATCTGTTTAAATTATTTATGTTTTCTTGATTCACTTTGGGTCATTCATATGTCTCTAGAAATTTGTTGATGCCTTTGAGATTGTTTTTATATGTTTTCTTCCAATCATTCACCTTCAGACTGTGGATATCTTTTCCTAAGATGTGAGTTCCTTGAAGACAGTATGTTGTTGAATTTTTTTATTTAATTCAATTGGACCATCCATGTCTTTTGATTAATAAGTTTAAACCATTAAAATTCAGGTTTATCTTTGAGATATGATTTGTATTCCTAGTCACTTTGGTTTATTTTTTATTTTGAACTTGACTTAGTTTCACCTTTGTTTGACTTTTACTTTAGGGTAGTTCCCCCCTTTGCTGATTTTCATTTTTTAAAAAAATTTCCTCCTCATGGAATATTTTGCATTGTCCCTTATATGTTGGTCAACTTATGGGGACCCAAGAAGGCAATAAGCTATGTGGGTTGTATCACTCAACTCTATGTTTACATGTGGTTGGGCTCCATTGAGTGCCTTCTCCTGGCTGTCATGTCCTATGACCACTTTACAGCTATTTGAAAGCCTTTGCATTATTTGGTAATCATGAGCCCTTGTCTATGTCTCAAGATGATTTTCATGGTCTGGAGTATTATTTTCACCATTCTGTAGTGTTATGTACATTTACCCTAAATTTGTCTAAGAGTGAAAACAATGTTTTGGATCATTTCTTGTGTGAGTTTCCAGCTATGGCCAAGATAACTTGTGTAGACACCACAGCAGTAGAAATGTCTGTGTTTGCTTTAGGCATTGACATAGTCCTCATACCCCTCATCTTTATCTTTATATCCTATGGCTGCATTGCTGAAGCTGTGCTAAAAATGAAATCTAAAGCTGGCCAACACAGAGCAATAAATATCTGAGGATCTCATCTCACTGTTGTGTCCATGTTCTATGGAGCTATTATCTACTTGTACCTACAACCAGGTAACAATGCCTCCAAGGACCAAGGAAAGTTCTTCACCCTCTTTTACACCATCATTACTCCATGTCTCAACCCCCTCATTTATACCTTAAAGAATAAGGACATAAAGGATGCACTGAAGAAGCTAATGAGAGTTCAACATGAATCTGTGAAAATGAAGAGTTATTTGAAGAAATAGATATTTGAATAAATAATGAAATGTGTTTACTAATTGTCTTTAATTTTTATGAAACAAGTAATGCTAAGATCATAGTGATTAATTAACATAATACTTCTTATTGGCAAAATTTTGTTGATGTAAGCAATGTCAGAACAATACTATTTAGCTCTTGTGCCTTTAATCATGGGCATGTGTCTGGGAAAAAGGTCATTAATAGTTTTTATTTTCACTTGACATAAAAGAAAAAGAGCAAATAAATGAATTTTCTTCTCAAGTCACAAAGAAACAGTTTTGTTTATCTACTTTTGTATTTTAAATGCAATGCATAATCATCATAAAGATCTGTATTCATGGTGTCATATAAATTTTGGATTGCATGTTAAATAGTGAATTACAGCTACAAGCCAGTAATTATCATAAACAGTATATAATAAAATTTTCTGTTTATTCAATGGAAGTTGATGAATATCTTCAGGAAATTATCTTTGTAATTTAATTCTTTTTTTTCTGTATCATGACAGAGAAAAATAGAAGCTATTTATCAAAGTCTTTTTAAAGGTGACAATCCAGACTAATTCTTTTCTAATTCATTAGCAAAAAATTATTATATGATTATGCTAATGTTTTTAGAACAAGAATCTTAATAGTTTGAGACCAGTTAAGCTTTCAGTATACATGTCTGGAATAAGAGAATTAATGTGAATTTTCAGAAATGCAGTATTATTTTTTGTAGTGGTATTTCATAAAATGAAACTTTTGATTTCCATTTATCAAGGTGATATATTATTTGCTTTGGAAAAATGTGATAACTTTTCAATGAAATGTTTTTTCCCCTATGATCTGATACCTACCTTAAAAATTAATAATCATATTCAATCAAAATAGGATTCATCACAAACATCTCTGGAATATCAATGTAACCTAATATTTTATCCTCTATCATTATGTGTTTGCTGACATTTTTTCCCAAGTGGTGGGGTACTGAAGATTGAACCAAGGAATGCTTAACAACTTGGCCACCCAGCCCTTCTTATTTATTTATTTATTTTTAAATTTTGAGACAGTGTCTCTCTAAGTTGTCTAGGGCCTCACTAAATTGCTGAGGCTAATCTCAAATTTGCAATTCTCTCACATATTCTCTTGAGGTGCCTGTTCTGACTCAATAAGGTTTGTAACTAATGGTAGGAGATATATTACATCATTTACAAATTCCAGTAACTAAGTATACCAAAAATGAATTATTTATATACATAGAGAACATTATATTTTTTAGTATAATTGTTTTCTAGATGTCCAGTTTTGTTTTCTCTTTGGTTTGTCTTTGTTGCATTTGCATTGCAAATTATAGCACTATTTCAAATACTTGATGTCACTGTTTGGATCTAGAACATCCCCCAATGCAGCAATGTCTAGAAGTAGAGGTTTAGGAAAATGATGGGATCATGAAGGCTCAAACCTCATCACTGTATTAATCCATCTAAAGAATTAATAATTTGAATGAACTGTTGGGAGGGGGGCTAGTTGGAGAAAGTAGGAATATCCTAGAAAGGTGTTTCTTATATCCAGCCATATTTGTGTTCTTCCAACCCTTTTGCTTTCTAGCTTCCATGAGCTGAACAACTTTTCTCAACTACATCCTCCACCATGATTATTTTACCTTGGACCAGTTGACCATGGACTGAAACCCCTGTACCTGTAAACCAAAATAAATCATTCCTTCTTTGAGATGCTTCTCTCAGGGATTTTGGTGAAAGTGATAAAAAAAAAAACTAACAAAATTACTATTTTATTCTTGCTAAATAAGTATATATCCAGAAAATATTTTACAATAAATCCTTTAAATATATTAAGCTTACACAAATAAACTAATTAGTGGTTTTGTAAGTATATAAGTCTTGCCTCATGCTTGTAGTATAATATATGGCCTAAAAGGCTAAGTATAATTGTAAGTAATAGCAATAATAATGATTCTGTTTATTGAGGAGTTGCTCTTCTGACCATGACTGACATAAATATTTATGAAAATTTACCTCACCCACTCTAGATCACCTAAAGTAAATGATTGATTATGATATGGTCAGTATTCCTTAATGTATGAAAAATGCTTACAGGAATAAGAAATTTTTGTGCTTATATTTGACCATGATGTGATTTTAAAAAATTATACACTTAAAAATTGGCCAGAGAATAAATATTTTGACAGCTGTTCTTGTCATAATAAAGAAAGAAAAAGATGAAAATAAACACAGCAAGAGAAAAAAATAGGAAGAGAAGGAACAAATAAAGGATAAAGTATGAAACAAACATGAATATAAGACCCAGAAGAACAGAATTTGAATTTCAAATTTGCTTTGAGAAACAAAAATTACTTAATATTCTTAGGGTTTTTAAATTGAATTTAAAGTCAATTATTAAAATAACTTTTCTATTTTCTTGTCATATTTTTCACCAATTTACTATATTTGGCTTCATTATCCTTAGCTTTTCTTTCATTTTGACTAATCCCATCCAGAACAACTAGAAAAGGAGACCTATTGTGTGGTGGATAGATTTTCTGATTTGGGACATTGCTGTAATTCCAGGTTCACTCTTGAAGCCAGAAAATCTCTCAAAGTAACAATAACAAATATGCAATAACAAATATGACAGAATTAAATTAATTTTGTGCTTCCTGCTTTCTCTATCATAAAATGAAGCACTACATAGGAATATATAGGAACAAAGATACTAGCTTTTTAGTTTGGGAAAACCAACATTGCATGATATTATATGGAGGTCATTTTTTACTAAACTACCTTAATGCTAAGCTTGGCACTAATTACATCAAAGATGTCTCAGAATAGTTATACATATGGCCAAATTAGAAAAAAAATGGAAATATATTCAGGAGATATGTGGCACTTTAGATGCTTTAAAAATTCTCTAAGATCTGAATTTTGCAGGGAAATTCCACATTATGAGTGTGGCAAAGAAGAGAGTCTTAAAAACCAGCATGGACATACCTAAAACAAATAGTAAATATCCTCATAGAATAAAAGTGATTTAGCAAATAAAGACCAGAATAAACAATAAATAGATGATGATGTAAAAAATTGCCAACTGTTTCATAGGTACTGTGAAAAGTTACCTCATGTGAATGGATTTTATATAGTTAACATAGAGGTACTATTATTTTGTGATAACAAAGAAAATATGGTAAAGAAAGAAGATATTATTACCCAATCCTCTTTCTACTGGAATTATTTAGTAGGAATTCAAGTAGTTATGGCTGAAAACAGTTCATAAAAGAAAAGAATTAAACAAATAGCCTTCACTACTAATTAAATAAAATGTCATGAGAAGCATTTTTTATAATATGGTTTTATCTGAATAAACTAATGGACTAACATAAATTTTCAAATATATTTATCTATTGCATTTCTGTGAAGAAGGTTCAAATATATCTGGTTACGTATACCATATGTATGTTATATATATATATATATATATATATATATATATATATATATATATATATATATAATGTATATTTATATATCTTTGATAGTACATGATATATAATTATATGACATACAATCATATATTTAATCATTATATTATATATGGATATATACAATATATAATATGTATATGACATATATGATACATGTTATATGTTCATATATTCACATTTACATATATAAATATATATTATATACAATAAAAGAAATATATCATAATTATCAAGCATTAGAATATATATACATTATTATGTATGTATAAAATGTTTATATACACATGTATACTATGTATATAATATATTGTACATTAAATATATCATGAATACATATATAAATATAGAAGATACATATACACATACATGTATGTATATATGTGTGCAAGTCTCTACATATGTATATGTACATTATATATTATATATAATTTATTATATGTACTATATAAGAAATATATTTTTATTTATTGAACTCAAGGTTAATTTTTACTCCTTTATTTTCTTCTATAGCTATACTTTTTTTACCAATAAAATAACATCACAATGATCAAGCATTAGTATACTCAGTTACATTAACTTTCAAGTAAATTGCTTTAAATGTCAAATATCAATAATGTTGACAGAATGCTATGATGGGATTACTATAATAAAATTTAAGTAAAATTCTTTGGAAACCATCTTCCAGTTAGTGAAAGATTTTAATGTATGAATAAGTCTATGCAGTCAATATCTTAAGATTTATTTCAGGTGTCTCAGATTATATGGAATCTATCTGTTCAATAGATATTGATGGTTATAAATAAAAAACTGAAGTGGCAGCAGTACATTAGAGATTTGATATAAAGAAAATATAAAGAAATCATAGGTAATCCACATAATAATTATTTCTCACAATGTTGCTTCAAAGATATTCCCAGTCTCCTACTATTGATCCTTCAGTGATCAGCTAGCTAATTCTTTGTCATTAATACAATTTTAAATATATATATATATATATATATATATATATATATATATATAAAATATTTTGAATTAACAACTTCTAAAACATTAAAGACAAATCTGATCATAATACAGAACAACTAACAAAAAACACAGAAGTAGTTGCCTTCACTTGTGTGAAAATATTGTTTTTATATTGGTTAGTGTTTTAACATAAGGAAAACTAAATTTTATGGGCACCAAAATGTCTAACTATATAATAAAATAAAGGAGTATCAATTAGCTTGGTGTAGTGGTGCATGCCTGTAATTCAAGTGGCTTGGGAGGTTGAGGCAGCAGGATCACAAATTCAAAGCCAGCCCCAGCAAAAGTGAGGTGCTAAGCAACTCAGTGAGACTCTGTCTCTAAATAAAATACAAAATAGGGCTGGGAATGTGGCTCAATGATCGAGTAACCCTAAATTAAATCCCTGGTATAAAAAAATAAAGTCTAAATTAACCTCAGATTCAGTATATAAACATTACCTAGGGGTCAGTTTAGGTACTACAATGATGTTGTTTACCCCAATCATACTATGAAAAGTGGTAAAACCAGAAAAGTATTTTTTGGAAATGCTTTAATGCTTTTCTTCATGAATTAAATATTGCCAACTGGATTCATTTTTCATAAAGTAAAATTTTACAGGTTTGTCCTACAAATAAAACTTGTTCAACTTCTTGGCTGACTTCAATCCACCTTAACTCATAAACTTAGCTGTGTCACCTTGAGCATGTTACTTACCATCTCTGAATCTTTGGTTCCTCATCTGACATTGATACAAAACTTGCTTAGTAAATGTAAAGAGCAAATAAGAAAAAAATGTAAAATATATAGGGGTGTTTTTCATGGGAAGTTAGTTAATTTTCTTCTATTTATATACATTCACACATGCACACACTGGTAAGAAAAAAATGATTTTCTATTCTGTAAATGGGAGAAATTAATTATCATAAAAATGAGAGAATATGCACTAATTTCATGTCTTCAACAGGGAAACATTTTTTATATTTTTAGAAAAAATATTGTTTAAAATGGGTTATCCTATTTAAGCTGTCTTTATATATCAATTAATTAAATTTTTATTGCCAACATTAGTATTTATCTTTTCCTCTACTAAAGTTCCTACCACTCTTGTTGTTTTGATGAGCCCTTCATAATATTTGTGACTTCTGTCTCTGGAAATCAAATGTACTAGATATTTACTGTCTTTCCACCATGGATGTATATGAGCACTAAGGATTAGGTAAAATTTAACTGTAAGATTAAAAATAAATAATGGAAATAATGAATACAAAGTAGATCATAATGATTATATGTTCTTAAACAAAATGTTCAAGAAATGGGAGAAGTGATTTAGATATCAGCCCAGCACAGCCTCTACACGATGGATCCAAGTCTCCTAAACAGACTCAGGGTCCAGGCCCATCCAAATAAATTCCTGAACAAGGCCAGCCTCCACAGAATCGGGAATGAAACGACTGCTACAGAATCAGTTTCCAGATCTGTCCTAGTGCCAGGAAGAACCAAGTCAGCAAGACAGACTCCATAGTCCAAATATTATCTGGATCCATGGCCCAAAAAACTCAGTTTAGTTGACCTGGAAGTAGAATCACCCCAGTAGGCCCTTGGACAGACTTGTCCCCATGGACCACGACTTGAGGTCCAGTCCTGAGAATTCAGCTTTCAAGTTCATCCCAGAAACTGGCCAAATTTTTAGATTCATATTTATTGTCTATCTAGTAGACTCTGTTGACCCAGACCTTAGGTCATCCCCTGTGGAAACAGACTTTATACCTGCCCTCATAAACATGAGCTCTCAGCCCATTTCTACAACCCAGACAATGATTACACCCCAGAATAATCTCATACCAGACTAGCCCCACTGGACAAAATATCCACACCCACTCAATAAGTCATAACTCTGCCTATAGGCTCAATTCCATAGTTCTAGTTATCAGGCTCATGCACCAACCTACCCAGTTTTTAATATACTAATTGGCTATTTTTATGTTTTATTTAAGAAGTTATCTAGATAGGTCAATTGTCAGTATTTAAATCACATTATTTTTCTTGGTATTGAGTTGTAAATTCTTTATATATTCTAAATGTTAACCCTTTCTCATATGCATAGTTTTCAAATATTTTCTCCCTTTTTGTAGGCTGTATTTTCACAATGATAATTGTTTCCTTTTCTATTCAGAAATATTTTTGTTTTTATTTACTCCCATTTTCTATTTTTTGTTTTTGTTTCCTGTGCTTTTGCCATCTTGTCCAAAGAATCCTTACCCATATAAAAATTCTTAAGAATTTCCATTTGTTTTAGTAGTTTTAAAATTTAAGGTTCTATGTTTATTTTACTTTTATTTAATTTTATTATTTTTCGGGAGGGTACCAGGGACTGAACTCAGGGGAACTTGAATACTGAGCCACATCCCCAGCCCTATTTTGTATCTTATTTAGAGACAGAGTCTCACTGAGTTTCTTATCAACTTGCTTTTGCTGAGGACGGCTTTGAACTTACAATCCTTCTTCCTCCCAAGCCTCTGGGATTACAGGTGTGTGCCACAGTGCTGGGCACTTTATGTCATTTTAAATTGAGTGTTAAGGAAATGTATTGTTTTAGTTGTAGCTCTTCCAATATGTATATCCAGAGGCCTGTTGCCATTTCTGTCTTCAATATTTTTTTTTTATGAAAGGCAGAATTACAATTTTTTCTAACAGATCAAATTGGCTGGGTATTCTTGGTTATCAAAAATGCACATGTAGATTTATAATTTTGAACTGATTAATATTCATGATATGTGGAAAAACATTATATGCTATCAATTGCACAAAATGGAATTTTATGTATATACACACATGTATGTATACACTATGCTATCAATTGCACAAAATGGGATTTTATATATGTATTCACATAACCTGGAAGGACATATCCAACTAAGTTGCCTGTGACTGGATGACTGTTGTTTTCTCATGCTGTTCTGTTTGCTTTATTACACTTATTAATTAAAAAATAAATAATAGTTAGTTTAAAAACCTGAAAAAATATTAACAGAACTAAAGATGGAAATTGACAGTAACAAAAATTAGAAGGGGACTTTAATGATTTCCAATAATTGATGGAAACATACAGAGAGAATATTGATATAGACACAGTGGACTTCAACAATGATATAAGTAGGCATAACTGACATATACAGAACATTGCATCCATGGGAAACAGAATACACAATCTTTTAACTGTTAGAGAGCTGTTTTTTAAAATCAGGGATGATGCCCTGGGTTTTATGCTTAGTACTACAGCAAAAACAAAACAAAACAAAACAAAAAAACCCTGAAGTTTATAGGAAATCTCAAAAACCACCAAATGGACAAAGCAATCCTGAGAAAAGAAACAAAGCAGGAAATATTACACTAACCTGGCTTCAAAATCTATTAGAAAGCTACAGTTATCAAAGTACATATAAGAATAGAAAATATAGCCTAAAAGTAAGCCATACTTCTAAAACAAACTGATTTTTCAGAAAGGTGCTAAACATGCAAGGACAGTCTGTCATCCAGTACTGGAAAAAGATGGATATCCATAGAGAAGAGAATAAAACTAAACCCTTATCTCTCATCATATGCATAAAATAATCTATCAAAATGAATGTCTGAAACTACTAGAAGAAAACATAGAGAAAAACTTCAGGATATTATAACAGACAAGGATATTTGGATAAGATCACAAAAGCAGAAGTTGACAAAAGTAAAAATCAACAATGGGATTATAATAAACCGAATAGTTTCTGAATAATAAAGAAAAAATAAGCAGAGTGAAGAAACAGCCTACAGAATTGGTCAGAATATTTGCCAAATATACATCTGAAAAGAGGTTAACATTCTAATATGTAAGAAACTCAAACAACTCCATGACAAATAATCCAATTAAAAATGGTCAATATTATGTGAGTGTACCTCTTCCCCCACATCCTTGCCAACACATATTGTTTGCCTTCATAATAGCTGCCATTCTGACTGGAGTGAGATGATATCTTAGCATGGTTTTGATTTTTATTTCTCTAATTGCTAGAGATGATGAACATTTTTTAATATATTTGTTAATTGACTATATATCCTCTTCTAATAAGTGTCTATTCAGGTCCTTGGCCCATTTATTGATTGGGTTATTTGTTTTCTTGATGCTTAGCTTTTTGGATTCTTTATTTACCCTAGAGTTTAGTGTTCTATCTGATGTGTGAGGGGTAAAAATCTGCTCCCAGGATGTAGGCTCTCTATTCACCTCACAGATTGTTTCTTTTGTTAAGAAGAAACTTTTCAGTTTGATTCCATCCCATTTATTGATTCTTGGTTGTAATTCTTGCTCTATAGGAGTCTTATTAAGGAAGTTGGGGCTTAATCTCACATGATGAAGATTATGGCCTACTTTTTCTTCTATTAGATGCAGAGTCTCTGGTTTAATTCCTAGGTCCAGTATGGAGATTCCTTGGAAATCTGGGAATAGAACCAACATTTGACTTAGCTATCCCTCTTTGGTCTATACTCAAAAGACTTAAAAACAGCATACTACAGGGACACAGCCACATCAATGTTTATAGCAGCACAATTCACAACATCAAAACTGTGGAACCAACCTAGATGCCCTTCAGTGGATGAATGGATTAAAAAAATGTGGCATATATAAACAATGGAATTTTACTCAGCAATAAAAAAAAATTACAAAATCATGACATTTGCAGGTAAATGGATGGGGTTGGAGAAGATAATGCAGAGTGAAGTTAGCCAATCTCCAAAAAAAATAAATGTCTAATATTTTCTCTGATATAAGGAGGCTGATTCATAGTGGGATAGAGAGCAGGAGCATGGGAGGAATAGATGAATTCTAGATAGGACAGAGGGGTGGGAGGGAAAGGGAGGGGATGGGGATTATCAAGGATGGTGGAATGTGATAGATATTGTCAACAAATGCTGAGTAGCAGTTAAAGGTTTGTCAACAAGTGCTGAGTAGCAGTTACATAGGAGCAATAAGTTCTAGTGTACTTTGGCACAGTAGGCTGACTACAGAATGTGATAGACATTATTATCCAAAGTACATGCATGAAGACACAAATTGTTGGCAACATACTTTATGTACAATCATATATATAAAAAACTGTGCTGTATATGTGTAATAAGAATTGTAATGCATTCTGCTGTCCTTTTTTTTAAATTAATAAAATAAATAAAAGTGAAAAAAATATGCTCAATAAACCTAAATAGATACTTTTCTAAAGAAAATATATAAATGGCCAATAGGATATGAAAAATACACAGTATCACTAATGATCAAGGAAATGAAATTAAAAAGCACAATGAGATATTTACCTCATTATTGCTAGATTGGCTATTACCAAAATGACAAAAAGTAACAAGTTCCTGAGAGAATGTGGAGGAACTGGAATCCTCCCACTCTTTGGTGGAAATGTAATTTAGTACAGCCCATTTGTTGAATGGGTTATTTGTTTTCTTATTGTTTAATTTTTTGAGTTCTTTGTATACTCTGGATATTAGGGCTCTATCTGAAGTGTGAGGAGTAAAAATTTGTTCCCATGATGTAGGCTCCCTATTTACCTCTCTTATTGTTTCTCTTGCTGAGAAAAAACTTTTTAGTTTAAGAAAGTCCCATTTGTTGATTCTTGTTTTTAACTCTTGTGCTATGGGTGTCCTATTAAGGAATTTGGAGCCCGACCCCACAATATGTAGATCGGAGCCAACCTTTTCATCTATCAGACGCATAGTCTATGATTTGATATCAAGGTCCTTGATCCATTTTGAGTTAACTTTTGTGCATGGCGAGAGGAGGGGATTCAGTTTCATTTTATTGCATATGGATTTCCAGTTTTCCCAGCACCATTTGTTGAAGATGCTATCCTTCCTCCATTGCATGCTTTTAGCCCCTTTATCGAATATAAGATAGTTGTAATTTAGTACAGCCATTATAAAGTATGAGATTTCTCAAAAAATTAAAAACATAATCACCATATGATTCTGTAATCAAACTACTGAGTTTATATTCAAATGAATTGAAATCTGTATGCCTAAAAGACATCTCCACTCATATGATTACCACAGTGCTATTCACAATAGCCTAGAAATAGAATCAATCTAAGTGTCATCCACTGATGAATCAATAAAGAAATGTACATACACACAATGGAACACTATTCAGCCACAAGAAATGGATAAAATTTTGTCACTTCCAAAAACATGTATGGAACTTGAACTCATTATATTAAATGAAATAAGAAAGACCAGAACAATTAGTAATGTATGATTTCATTGGCAAGTGGATTCCCACATAAATTGAGAGTAGAACAGTCATAACCAATGGCTAGAGAGTAAACAGAAGTGAAAAACAAGAAGAGGTTTGTCCACAAGTGCTGAATAGCAGATAAAGGTTTGTCAACAAATGCTAAGTAGCAGTTACATAGGAGTATTAAGTTCTAGTGTACTTTGGCACAGTAGGCTGACTACAGGTAGAATATTGTGTATTTCATAAAATATAACCTTTACCACAGGAAATGAAAAAGGTTTAAAAAATTGACACATTTACTCTTATTTGGATATATAAAACACATACATGTATCAAAATATCACATGATGCCACATAAATGTGTACGATTTTTATGTATTAGTTTACAAAATAAAATAAGATGAAAAAATAGCTATTGGGAACATTTCCCTGCACTTGTTATCTGACAGGTCATGATCATAGAGTTCAGTGCATAATGTGTAAAATGGTTCATACTGGGAACTAAGATTTATAAAACTCACTGTATTTTGTTTTTTAAAACAATTTTGGCACTTATTGAAAAGTTCTTGTAAAGAAAGGAATAAAACATCATGCAAGGAAAATAAATATGTAAGTTTTTTATCAAAAAAGTAGAACTACCATAAGGTTCAGCAATCCTGCCGTTGAGTTTATATCCATTGGAAATTAAATCAATATAATGATATTCATTACAGCATCATTGACCATAGACAAAATAAGAATCGACCTAAGATTCCATCTTTGGATTAATGCATCTAGAAAATATTGCATATATAATTACTTAGTTATAAAAAATAAAGAAATCCTGTCATTTATGAATGTTAATGGAAGTGAAGGTCTTGGTATTAACTTTAACAAGCTATGCACAGATAGATAAATACATGTTACCACTTACATGTGGAATAAAACATTTGATTTTGTAAAAGTAGAGAGTATAATGGTGATTACCAGAGGCTAGCTATTTGAGGATCCTGGGTGGAAAGATGTTGGTAAAAGGATACTAAATCCCAGTTATTGAATGAATATGTCCAAATGATCTGTTGTTCAACTTGGTGACTTGTTAAAAATATACATTGTATTGTTGTAAAATGATAAGACAGTGTATATAGCCTGTATTCTCTACAAAACCTCAATTGTGTTAAGTAGCTATCATATATTAGCTAAGTTTAGTCATAGTACAATGTGCATATTGTACGTGGTAGATAGACATTCTCTTTCAATTTAAAAAATATATAAAATGCAAGGAAAAAAATAGAAGTAAAACAGAATCCTGAAGCAGGAAATTATCTCAATCTGCTTGTAATGTCTCCAAGAGAAGAGATGACACACTCCAACTATGACATCCAGAGTAGCTTCACAAAGAAAGTACTTACACAGGTATGGGACAGACTGAGAAATACCTACAAGGGTAGTCTAAGTGTGTATTTTATAAGCACTACCCTGTTAATAGAAAGAGTGAGAACCAAACCAGTTTTGCTTGAAAAAAAGATTCGGTTGCAAACCAAAGCATGAAATAGCAAAAAGAAGAGATAGTATTGGAAATCAGAGAGAGAATGTCTGAATATACATGGCCACCTCCAGCATCTGTGTCTTTTGGTTGAGCAACAAAGCCAGTCTCACAGGTTCATCTGAGAAGGAACTGAGAGAATATACCCCCAACTAGCTGTTCTTTCACTCTTGAATGCTCACATGGTGACTCCCATCAGTTAAACCTGACCAGAAGCCAGATACAAAAATCTTCTTGATGTAACCTTTAGGGTAACCACACAGTAGAAAGTACTAAATGAAATATATGGGAGACCATTATTTAGGACTAACTTCCTGCACATGGACCCAGAAGACAAAACAAAGCCAAAAATGGAATCATTTATGCTGAATACCACACAGTCAAACAGAACCTTTAAGAAAGTAGATAGATCAAAAAAAGAACTGTTCTTTCTAAACTGGGAGATTATGCACTACTCAAGTCAGTGTAATAAGGACATTCCCTCTATTTATACAAGAAGAAATAATAATAAAGGGAAAGGAGGAGAGGAGGAGGAGGAGGAGGAGGAGTAAAGAAAAAGAAACCTGAAGAATAAGGTGATATCTACCAATCAGCTTATTCTAGTGTTAATTCTTTGTTCCCTATCTTGCTAAATTCTGTTCTGCCATTGCTCAATGGGAGCTCACATTCTACTTTGGAGAAAGGAAGCTGCCCATATTCGTAAATCATAAATAAAGTCAATTCGATATATGATAAAGTTGTTAGAACTTTATGTATTGAAACTTTATTCATATATATATATATATATATATATATATATATATATATATATGAATAAAAGATGAATCTAGGAAAAGGAATGTGGACTGAGAAATATTCATTGCATTTATAATGCATAAAACACACATCCATATAATATTAGTAGATACCTTTAGAGAAAGAAGATGAATTTCATACCATTGGAGACAGTAGTCAAAGGAGAAGATTATCACTTGTCTATTCTATTCAATGTCTGATTTTGTTTTTCTAAATAATGTAGTTTCATATAATACATGTAATTTAAAAATATTAATTCTGTCTACATATGTGAAGAGATTTTTCTCTCTTCAGACAACATAAATTTAGAAAATCATAATTATATACTTTAGTTAGAGAAACAAATATTGTGAAGTTTTTATTTAATTTTTTTGAATACTTCTAATGGGAAAGATCACTTTTTTCTTGTCTTTCAAACTAATTTTGTGCTCCTTTACTATTGCTACTAGAAATAATTAAATCTAGGTGAGCTATTGTAAGAATTAGTGAGGTAAGATATTCAATGAATTTATTTTTTCATATAAATTCTCCTGAATCATTTATTCAAACTATCTCTACTCTAATTGTATCCTCATTCTTTTTATTTATTTATTTTTAACTGTATTCCATTTGAAATTGGCATTCAGTTTGTTGGGTAATTTAATAATTCATTGTAAACAAATCTAACATCCAAGAGTCTGACACCCAACCTTAGTTCAGTAGATAACTAATTGTACAAAAAAAAAAAAAAAAAAAACAACATTTCCATAGAGATCTCTGTCCCCAAAATTTTTCTCTGATCACTCACCTGGGAGCAGGATAAATGAATAATCTATGTGAAAATAATGCCCAAGAGTTTTCATGAATAGCATGTAAATAGCATGCTCAGAAAGCACTCTGCATATTTCCTACTTTGCCGTCCTAACCTAGTCTTTTTTCTTTTGGCACCTGCAACAGAAAAATTAACTGCTTTGAAGCTAATAGTTAAATATGCATCTATGAACTAAAGTTTCTCTGTCCTCTCAAAATTTAAAAATTCAAGTATACTTTCTCACATTTCCTTTACATTTAAGAATATCAGAAAACAGTAAGTAAAATGTACTTGTTTTCAGAGGAAATTGGAATGTGTGTACATCATAATAAACAACACACATATGAAAGGCAGAGTGTATTTCATTTCAGAAAGCCTTTTCTAACTTTTGGAAATACCTAGTTCGGTGGCTCTGCAAAAAAACTAGTGTAGACTTGCAATTAATGTCTCTCCTAGACTCTCACTTAAATTGAGCATAAAAGCATTAAAAGCAAAGATATTTTTGACAGACATTAACCACTAAAATGAGGTATGAAGCTTTCAGTCAACTACATGACCATCTCATATCAATCAATTTTAATATATGTTCAAAATTTCATGGATTGGTTTCTCCATATTTTTCAATCGAAGTTTGGGTCAGATGAAAATAACCTGTATTTTCTCTGGGTTATCTTCTACTCTGTATAAAGCTAAACAGTACTTGCAAGTATAAATTAAATAATATAGAATGAAAATGAAGTGAAAACAAGATATACTAGAAAGAAAATATGGAGTATATATGAAGATAATGTCAATAAGAATAAAGCATAAATAGATTCCCATATAGTGAAATAGGGATGGCAAATCACTGGAAGTAGAAGATCCAAAAGTCATAGAATCCAAGAGTTAAAAGTAATGAACTATGAGAATGATTTGAAAAAGATGAGACTTCTATGGATACAATAAATAACCTTAAATATATTTTATAGTGACTTGCATGGATTAGGCATACCTACTGTTCTGTCTCTAGGCAAATATACAGAAAAAATAACAGGGAGAGCACAATTAAAAGTCAAAAAACATACTTACTGAAGAGAAAATGTGAACAAAATCCAAAATAATACAAATTAAAAAATTGTAGCAAGCATACTGGAAGGGTGATTGTCATCACACTTAGGTATAATAAATTATAGAAAAATTTCTGGAGGCAAAATTAAAAATCCATCTTTAAAAAAATTGAAGATTGGAGCATATTTCAAGAAAGCATTTTTTCACATAAAATAGGACGAGGGAAAATAATTGAAGAATGGTTCATCACATTAAAGATATTATGTAAAAATGTGGATGTGTAACCGATGTGATTCTGCAATCTGTATTTGGGATAAAAATGGGACTGCATAACCCACTTGAGTCTAATGTATGAAATATGATAAGTCAAGAGCTTTGTAATGTTTTGAACAACCAATAAAAAAAATTAAAAAAATAATGTTTTAAAAATAGAAAACATGTATCTTCTATTGCAATTATTTAATAATGTAGGTTCACTTTAATTTTTAGAAAATTCAATATATCAATAGGATAATTCTGACTGGGCTTATTTATTATCCTTTCCACATAATGGAATTTTTAGGTGAATGAAAACTTAGGCCCAGATATATTCCTAAATTCTCTGTGCTTCTATAACATCTTGAGTAACAGAGCTAAATAAAGATTAGGGGTCACACTATTTCAGAAAACAATCTTGCAGTAAAGATGTTCTCTTTTGTTTTGCTTGAAATCTTCAAACTCCAAATTTATAGTCTTGATATGTCACTACCTCTTTTAAGGGATTGATTACATTTTGATCCTTACCTTTACCTTTCCAGTTATTAGGAGACTCTAAAATTAACGATTAACAATATCCTAAATTATAGATAGTAAAATTTCCTTTGTCATAAGGTCTAGGGTAGGGTGAGTACTACTAATTTAGTAGATGTAAAACCTTATTACAGTTTTGTCAAATGTGGTTTATTAAGAACCACATTGCTTGGATTTATTATTGTTTTACCATTGTTATTTCTTCTGGACTAGGACAGTATATAATCAAAAGGCAACATTCACATCTTAACTCTGAGTAGCTTTCTATGATTCCTTACAAGTGGCACTGCAGATGAAATGAAATAGAGAATTTGAAAACTGTGCTTTGTAACTCTGAGAATGGTACCTTGAAATTGCTAATTTACTAGCAGAGTGATTCCAAATTTTATTGCTGGGCCACTGTCCTAACTTCCCCTCTAAATATTCCCCTTCTTACAGGATGCTGTGGTGGAGTGTGTTTTATAAATCCACAATGTTAAACAAAAGCTTTTTTACCTAATTCATCTCTCTCAACATGTGCTTTTACTCAGCTCATTAATTTTATGGTTTTCAATATAACTTTTAGCCAAAAAAATAAATAAATGTGTCCTGGAAACATAAAATTCCTTGTGTATTTTAAGAAGTCTCTGGGCCTGAATGAAGATATTAACTTTTCTCCTGACAGCAATTGATGTGGAATTCAAAAATATATTTGTATTTACCTATGATTAGTGAATCACTAGGACCTGTTCAAATTATCTTATTAAGAAAAAATGACAAAGTATCTTGATAAATGAAAAAAATCCTACAAGATAGACAGATTACCTAAAACACAATATGAAAGAACAAATATTGAGAATCTGAAGTAATAGTCATGCAAGGGAGAGAGTACACACAAATTCATTTGTTTTGTGTATGTGTATGTGTTTTTAATTTGTTCTTTTTAGATATACATAACAGTACAGTGCCTTTCACATATTTTACATACATAGAGTATAACTTATTCTAAGTAGGATCCAATTTTTATGGTTGTAATTATGTGATTTCACTGATGATGTATTTACATATGAACATAGGAAAGTTATATCTGATTCATCTTACTGTCTTTCTTATTCTCCTCCGCACTCCCTTTTCTTCATTCCCCTTCTAATCCACTGAATTTCTATTCTCCCCTTCTCCAACCTTTGTGTGTTAGTATCCATATATCAGAAAGAAAAAAAAAGTTACGTTGTTGTTTTTTTTTTGGGGGGGTGGGGGTGGGGATTGGCTTATTTCACTCAGCATAGTATTCTTCAGATCCACCAATTTACCAGCAAAAGTCATAAAGTCATTCATTTTTAGGACTGAGTAATATTAAATGGTGAATATATATTGCATTTTCTTTATCCACTCATCTGTTGAAGAGCACAAATTTTAGTTGCATAACTTAGCTATTATAGATTGAGCTGCTGTTTATAGATTAAACATTGATGTGGCTGTATCAGTGTAGTATGCTGATTTTAAGTCTTTTGGGTACATAATGAGGAGTGGTATAACTGGGTAAAATGCTCATCCATTCCAAGTTTTCTTAGGAATCTACATACTGCTTTCCATAGTGGTTGCATAAATTTGCAGACCCAACAATGTAGGACTGTGTATTTTTCCCCCACATCCATGTCAACATTTTATTATTACACAAATTCTTGAGCATGGTTAATCTTATGTCATTGTACCTTCACACACTCAATTTATACCTGAAGAAACTGATGTAGGAAGTGCTTGATTTCTTACTCAATTCCAAGTAATTAGTAGAATTGATTAAATCCAAAGACTTCTTACTCCCCATGGAGATGGTCTAACTATATCACCAACTTGTTGGAGGAGGATAGGCCTATAATAATGATTCTCAGAGTTCTAAATTTCTTGTTAATTCTTCTACTATAACTATCTTGATATTCTACTCTTTCTAACATTTCTGAAATGTTGCAACCCTGCCTGTGAAAAGGATTTATGCAATTCCAAGACTCCATGCTATAGCTGGTCTAGCAGAGACCTGGAGATAAAAACCAGTAAACAGCCTCCCTAGCTGATTTTTATGGCAGCCAAAGATTGAAAACCACTGACTGGTGGTTTCCCCAGCATAGTTACCTTTATTTGCAATTGAATTTTCACTATAAGGAGATCATTATTGTATGCATTTATTTTTCATGGAGGTAATTCAGATGCAGAATATTTAGCTATTTTTATGTGGTTGTCATGTTTACATTTTTAATTAAATGAAGTGCGAACATATTCTTGAAATTTCTACAAAAAAGTAGTTATCTTTACTTGGATGCTAATTCTCCTTCTCACCTCATTACCTGCTTCAACTCTGGCTATACACTTCTGAAATTTTTCTTTTCTTTTCTTTTTCCTGATATAATATAGCTATAGAGTAGCCTTATAATGAGATGACTTCAAACAATAAGTTCCTTTTAAATATGTTATATTTCCCAATTTTTGCTCTAAAAATGTCATATTTTTTATTGTAAGTACCATTTCTTGTAGTATCATGAATGGGAATTTGGTCACCTTGCTACACACCTTTGCCTTTTTTCCTCCAAGAGTTATTGCACACTATCCTCTATAATAGTATGGCTGATATGTAGTTATACTTTTTAACTAATTGTTACTATTTCTAATTTTTTGCTACTTCCTTATTACAGGTGAGACAACTTGAAGAGAATGACAATAGTTAATGAAAGTCATCCTGAAGAGTTCATCCTACTAGGCTTTGCAGACCTACCTTGGCTAGAGCTTCCTCTATTCATTATTCTTCTCATAACATATCCCCTGGCCTTGATGGGAAACATTGCTATCATTCAAGTTTCCAAATTAGATCCTCATCTCCACAGTCCCATGTATTTCTTCCTCACCAACCTCTCCTTTCTAGACATGTGTTATACCACAAGCATTGTGCCTCGGATGCTATTTAATCTGGGAAGCTCTATGAATACCATTAGCTATATTGAGTGTGTAATTCAGCTTTATATCTTCCATATAATGGGGGACACAGAATGTCTGCTCTTGGCTATTATCCTTTGACCGATATGTGGCCATCTGCAGACCTCTGCACTACACCCTCATGAATCAACGCACTTGCATCTTGCTAGTATCCATTATGTGGATGACTGGAGTGATCTTTGCTTTATCAGAAGCCACTCTTACATTACAATTGCCATTGTGTGGTGTCAATAAACTGGATCACTTGTTGTGTGAAATTCCAGTTCTGATAAAGACCGCCTGTGGTGAAAAGGAGGCTAATGAGCTTGCACTCTCAGTGGTGTGTATTTTTATATTAGCTGTTCCTCTATGTTTAATCCTTGCCTCCTATGCTAGTATTGGACATGCTGTATTTAAGATTAAATCTTCTGAGGGAAGGAAGAAGGCCTTTGGTACATGTTCCTCTCATCTCATTGTAGTTTCCTTATTTTATGGTCCAGCCATTAGCATGTATCTTCAGCCTTCCTCCTCTATCACAAGGGACCAGCCCAAGTTCATGGCTCTCTTCTATGTTTTAATGACACCAAAACTTAACCCCTTCATCTATACCCTAAGGAATAAGGATGTAAAAGGGGCCTTAGGGAACCTAGTGAGGAACATTTGCAAACGCAAATAAAATTACTTGAAAAATGCAGTTTTTCTAATAACTCACTTAAAAATATTTTTAGTTGTAAACAGACACATTACCTTTATTTTATTTATTCATTTGTATGTGGTGCTGAGTATAAAATCCATTGCCTCACACACAGCATGCAAGTGCTCTACCACTGAGCCACAACCCCAACCCCCTAATAATTCATTTTTGAAGAATAATATAATCTCATGCTATATGTTCTTTTTGTCAAATATATTTTGTTTCTGACATTTTTAGTGACATTGAGCATGGGTGATATCAGATTATTTGTACTAGAAGGGAAAGTTGATTTGTAAAAATGCAGTAAATAGAATTTTTTGTTTGAATATTGAACTAGTAACTGTACTGAGTAGTAAAAGGAGAATTTTAAATTTTAATTGCAATATAAATCCATGAGTTCAAGCTCACCATCATAAATACACACCACATAAAACAACACCAATATGCTTCCTATCAGGGTTACCTGTTAAACATTACATGAATCTTGTATTTTGACAAATTTCTGCAGGCAGTATGGCTTAACTTTATGTTTAGCCTGAAACATTCTATGCTTTAAAAGAATCATAAGTTTATCAAGCTCAGCTCATGTAGATCTTATCACTTCTTCAAAAATACATTGTAAATCTTGTTTACATAATTAATATGCAATGTTTTACATGATTAATTAAACAACTTATTATTAAATGTTACAATGAATAGAATTATGAGAAAAAATTATTAGTAGGTGTTTTAATGTTCATTTTAAATATCATAAGCTTGACTCTTTTGAATCAATGAGTAAATAAGTTAATAATAGGCCACTACCTGTAAATATTTCTATGCATAAATTGAAACAGACATAAATGTCTTTTGAACCAGAGAAATAATCAGTTTGAGAATGAAGTGTATATTTGGAAGGCTAGCAACTAGATTATATCAACAAATAATACAAGTATCTCTTTATTGATACAAATTTTGGATGTAAATGACGTTCAAAATCTGTGACACCCTAAAAGTAAATCTTATTTATAAAACTTACACTTCTATCTTAAAATATTGTCATTATTACTTCTATTTTGTGAAAGCAAATTCATGATTTTTGAGGTTAAGTAGTGTTGAATTACTATGTTAAGAAGTCAATATGATGTTGCATAGTGAAGGTATATATACTTGTACAAAAAACCCTCATTTGAACTTTTCAAATGTGTCTTCTAGTATAATCAAGATCTGAGAAAAATCGCAAAAAAGGAAAATCACATAGTGCAATGAACCACACAACCAGAATCAACTGCAACCATATCTATTCCTTGAAAATAACAGAACATCTGGTGCTAGATCAAGTCTTGAGACCTTTGGAGCTTGACAAATATTTTAAGTAATATGAATATTGATTTCTGGGTACTTACTAAGGGATTGTCACCAAAAGTTTTTAAATTTCCAGACTGTCATACATTAATTTTTTTTAGTATTTTTGAAATATTTGCATATACATGAGGTAGGGTGAGGATGAGATTGATTTTATTTATTTATTATTAGTGGTTCAGAACATTACAAAGCTCTTGACATATCACATTTCATATATTTGATTCAAGCAGATTATGAACTCACATTTATACCCCGTATACATATTGCAGATTCACATGGGTTCCACATCCACTTTTTTACATACTGCCATACTAGTGTCTGTTGTATTCTGCTGCCCTTCCTATCCTCTATTATTCCCCTCCCCTCCCTTCCCTTCTCCTCCCATCTTCTCTCTCTACCCCATCTACTGTAATTCATTTCTCTCTCTTGTTTTTTTCCCCTTTCCCCTCACTTCCTTTTATATGTAATTTTGTATAACAATGAGGGTCTCCTTCCTTTACCATGCAATTTCCCTTTTCTCTCTCTTTCCCTCCCCTCTCTCGACTCTGTTTAATGGTGATCTTCTTCTCATGCTCTTCCTCCTTATTCTGTTCTTAGTTGCTCTCCTTATATCAAAGATGACATTTGGCATTTGTTTTTAAGGATTGGCTAGTTTCATTTAGCATAATCTGCTCTAGTGCCATTCATTTCCCTGAAAATTCCATAATTTTGTCATTTTTAGTGCAGAGTAATACTCCATTGTGTATAAACACCACATTTTTTTTTTATCCATTTGTCTATTGAAGGGCATATAGGTTGGTTCCACAGTCTTGCTATTATGAATTGTGCTGCTATGAACATCGATGTAGCAGTATCCCTATACTACGCTCTTTTAAGGTCTTTAGGGAATAGACCGAGAAGGGGAATAGCTGGGTCAAATGGTGGTTCCATTCCCAGCTTCCCAGGAATCTTCATACTGCTTTCCAAATTGGCCACACCAATCTGCAGTCCCACCAGCAATGTAAAAGTGTACCCTTTTCCCCACATCCTCACCAGCACTTGTTGTTGTTTGACTTCATAATGGCTGCCAATCTTACTGGAGTGAGATGGTATCTTAGGGTGGTTTTGATTTGAATTTCTCTGACTGCTAGAGATGGTGAGCATTTTTTCATGTACTTGTTGATTGATTGTATGTCCTCCTCTGGGAAGTGTCTGTTCAGGTCCTTGGCCCATTTGTGATTGGGTTATTTGTTATCTTATTGTCTAATATTTTGAGTTCTTTGTATATTCTGGATATTAGGGCTCTATCTGAAGTGTGAGGAGTAAAAATTTGTTCCCATGATGTAGGCTCCCTATTTATCTCTCTTATTGTTTCTCTTGCTGAGAAAAAACTTTTTAGTTTGAGTAAGTCCCATTTGTTGATTCTAGTTGTTAACTCTTGTGCAATGGGTGTCCTATTAAGGAATTTGGAGCCCGACACAACAATATGTAGATCAAAGCCAACTTTTTCTTCTATTAGACTCAGAGTCTCTGATTTGATATCAACCTCCTTGATTCATTTTGAGTTAACTTTTGTGCATGGGGAGGGAAAGGGATTCAGTTTCATTTTGTTGCATATGAATTTCCAGTTTTCCCAGCACCATTTGTTGAAGATGCTATCCTTCCTCCCTTGCATGCTTTTAGCCCCTTTATCAAATATAAGATAGTTGTAACTTTGTGTATTGGCCTCTATGTCCTCTATTCTGTACCATTGGTCCACCCGCCTGTTTTGGTACCAGTACCATGCTGTTTTTGTTACTATTGCTCTGTAGTATAGTTTGAAATCTGGTACGCTATACCGCCTGATTCACACTTCCTGCTTAGAGTTGCTTTTGCTATTCTGTATTTTTTATTTTTCCATATGAATTTCATGATCGTTTTATCTATTTCTACAAGAAATGCCGTGGAGATTTTGATTGGCATTGCATTAAACCTAAAGAGAAATTTGGGTAATTTTGATGATGTTAGTTCTGCCTATCCATAAACAGGTTATATTTTTTCCATCTTCTAAGATCTTCTTCTATTTCTCTCTTTAGGGTTCTGTAATTTTCATTGTATAAATCTTTCACGTCTTTTGTTAGGTCGATTCCCAACTATATTATTTTTTTTTGAGGATATTGTGAAGGGGGTGATTTTCCTCATTTCAATTTCAGAAGTTTTGTCACTGATACACAGGAATGCCTTTGATTTATGCGTGTTGATTTTATATCCTGCCACTTTGCTGAATACATTTATTAGTTCTAGTAGTTTCTTTGTAGACCCTTTGGGTCTTCTAGGTATAGAATCATGTCATCTGCAAATAGTGATAATTTAAGTTCTTCTTTTCCTATTTTTATGCCTTTAATTTCTTTCCTCTGTCTAATTGCTCTGGCCAGTATTTCGAGAACTATATTGAGTGGAAGTGGTGACAGAGGGCATCCTTATCTTGTTCCAGATTTTAGAGGGAATGCTTTCAATTTTTCTCCATTCAGAATGATGCTAGCCTGAGGCTTAGCATAGATTGCTTTTACAATGTTGAGGTAAGTTCCTGTTATCCCTAGTTTTTCTAGTGCTTTGAACATAAAGGGATGCTGTACTTTGTTGAATGCTTTTTATGTGTCTATTAAGATGATCATATGCTTCTTATCTTTAAGTCTATTGATGTGGTGAATAACATTTATTGATTTCTGTAGACTGAACCAGCCTTGCATCCCAGGGATGAATCCTACTTGATCATGGAGCACAAATTTTTTGATGGGATTTGTATCCAATTCGCCAGAATTTTATTAAGGATTTTTGCATCTAGGTTCATTAGAGATATTGGTCTGTAGTTTTCTTTCTTTGAGGTGTCTTTGTCTGGTTTCAGAATCAGGGTGATGTTGGCCTCATAGAATGAATTTGGAAGAGCTCCCCCTCTTTCTATTTCGTGAAACAACTTGAAAAGTATTGGTATTAATTCTTCTTTAAAGGTTTTGCAAAACTCCGCTGTATACCCATCTGGTCCTGGGCTTTTCTTGGTTGGTAGTCTTTTGATTGCTTCTTCTATTTCATCCATTGATATTGGTATGTTCAAATTGTGTGTATCCTCCTGACTCAGTCTGGGCAAATTATATGATGTAAGAAATTTATCGATGTCTTCACTATCTTCTATTTTATTGGAATATAGGGTTTCAAAATAATTTCCAATTGTCTTCTGTATTTCTGTAGCATCTGTTGTGATATTGCCTTTTTCATCCCGTATGTTAGTAATTTAAATTCTCTCTCTTCTTCTCTTCATTAGCATGGCTAAGGGTCTGTAAATCTTATTTATTTTTTCTAAGAACCAACTTTTAGTTTTGTTAATTTTTTCAACAGTTTCTTTTCTTTCAATTTTGTTGATTTCCACTCTGATTTTAATTATTTCTTGCCTTCTGCTACATTTGCTGTTGTTTTGCTCTTCCTTTTCTAGGGCTTTGAGATGAAGTGTGAGCTCATTTATTTGTTGGTTTTTTCTATTTTCGAAGAATGACCTCCAGGCGATGAATTTCCCTCTTAAAACTGCTTTCATTGTGTCCCATAGATTCCGATATGTTGTGTCTGTATTTTCATTTATCTCTAAGAATTTTTTGATTTCCTCCTTTATGTCTTCTGTAACCTATTGATCATTCAGTAGCATATTGTTCATTTTTCATGTGATGTAGGATTTTTCCTTCCTTCTTTTATCATTGATTTCCAGTTTCATTCCATTATGATCAGATAAAATGCATGGTATTATCTCCACCCCTTTATATTTACTGAGGGTTGCCCTATGGCATAATATATGGTCTATTTTTGAGAAGGATCCATGTGCTACTGAGAAAAAAGTATATCCGCTTGATGATGGTTGATATATTCTATATATGTCAGTTAAGTCTAGGTTATTGATTGTGATATTGAGTTCTATATTTTCTTTATTCAACTTTTGTTTGGAGGATCTGTCCAATGGTGAGAGAGGTGTGTTGAAGTCTCCCATAATTGTTGTGTTGTGGTCTATTTGATTCTTGAACTTGAGGAGAGTTTGTTTTATGAACTTAACAGCACTCCTATTTGGTGTATAAATATTGATAATTGTTATGTCTTGTTGGTGAATGGTTCCTTTTAACAGTATATAATGTCCTTCCTTATTCCTTTTGATTAACTTAGTCTTGAAGTGAATTTTATTCAATATGAGAATGGCCACCCCTGCTTGCTTACGAGGACCTTGTGTGTGGTATATTTTTCCCAACCTTTCACCTTCAGCCTGTGTAGGTCTTTTCCAATCAGATGTGTCTCCTTCAGGAAGCATATTGTTGGATTTGTTTTTTTAATCTATGTTACCAGCCTATGTCGCTTTATTGGAGAGTTTAAGCCATTAACATTTAGAGTTACTATTGATATATGGTTTGTACTTCCAACCATGTTTGATTATTTATCTTTTTTTTTAATTTGGTTTGTTTCTCCATGATTAGCTTTACTGAGGTCCTTCCCACTGTTGATTTTGGTTGTTGTTTTTCATTTCTTCCTCATGTAGTGTTTTGTTCAAGATGCTTTGCAATGCTGGTTTTCTTGGCTGCAAATACTTTTAACTTTTGTTTATCATGAAAGATTTTTATTTTGTTGTCATACCTGAAGCTTAATTTTGCTGGATACAATATTCTTGGTTGGCATCCATTGTCTTTCAGTATTTGATATACATTGTCCCAGGATCTTCTCACTTTCAGCATTTGTAATAAGAAATCCGTTGTTAACCTAATTGGTTTACCCCTGAATGTAATCTGCCACCTTTCTCTTGTAGCTTTTAATATTTTCTCTTTGTTCTGTATATTGGATATCTTCATAACAATGTGTCTTGGCGTTGGTCTACTCTGATTTTGTATGCTCTGTGTCCTACATACATCTACAATATGTACATCCGTTTCCTTTTTTATTTCTGGAAAATTTTCCATAATGATTTCACTCAGTAGGTTTCTCATCCCCTTGGTTTGAAACTTTATACCTTCCTTTATCCTGATGACTCTTAAGTTTGGTTTTTTTATGTTATCCCATATCTCTTAGATGTTTTTTCTCGTGATTTTTTATGAGCCTTTCTGAGTTGGCTAGACTCTTTTCAAGATGATATATTTTGTCTTCATTATCTGACGTTCTAGCTTCTACTTGCTCCACTCTGTTAATGATACTCTCATTTGAGTTTTTAATTTGGTTTATAGTTTCCTGCATTTCTAGAATTATTGTTTGATTTTTTTTAATAATTTCTATCTCCTGATAAAGATGCTTATTTGCTTCTTTTATATGTTTATGTAATTCATTTTCAATGTGTTCTTTCATTGTTTGAATTTGCTGTCTCATATCCTCTTTAAGATTCCATTCCATCTGTCTAAGGTATTACTTGAGTTCTTTATTTGACTATTTTTCTGATGCCTCTAGGTCCTCCTGAATATTTAGGCTGTCCTGCATTGTTTGTACTCTTTTCTTCCCCACTTTTCCTCAAGCCAGGCCCCACTCACCAGTGACGCTCACCACAATACTGGCCACACGCAAAGTCTTTTGCTCCTGGGAGCCCTATTTTCTTGAACGACTGGGCACACTCTTCCTGTTTGCCATTCCCTCAGACCCTAAGTTGTGGAGCTTGGGGCTGAGAACCCTCAGAGTATTTTGCTTACCCTCTGGTAGCCACGCCCCCAGTAGCTGGTGCAAGAGACCTCAGCTGTCAGCACTCGTGGGAACACTAGCCAGGGGTCCTGCGCCGCAGGTCTCGCGCCACTCCTGATTCACTTGGTCTGACTATTGTGCTCACAGGAGAGCTGGGAGGGGCCCTTAAGGTTTCCCCTCTGTGTGGAGAGGGAAGGCTAGGGGGTACACACCTGCCACTGCCGGTATCAATGAAGTAATCTCCTCCACCGCATTCTAGTGACATCAGTTCTCTGCCATGATGGTATCCCATGCAAATGGCGACAGTTCGTTCCCTTAGCTGAGTGACCAGTGCAATAGTTGGGTCCTGACTGGCTCTCCAAAGACCCGTCTCAATCGTGTGGCCACTGCCTATGAAGGCTCAGTTGGTGTTAACCTCTGCAGGTTCAGAAGGGCTGACCAGTTGTTTCCGCGGGATCATTTAGCGCTGAGTCACAGAGGTTTGTCTGCCAGATGCAGGTGAATGGGAACCTGAATTCAGCTGATTCGGGCTCAGTGTGGGTTCTGAGAGGCACAGACTGTTCGCCCCAGATCCACATCAGCTCAGCATTGCCTAGTGATCCTGAGCAAACAGCACTTAGACGGTTTAAGACTCCCTATGCCTGCACAGCTAAAAAGGTCAGAGACTTGATCTCTCCGCACCAGCTGCCATGTTTTTAAATATGGCAGAATTCATTTGTATTTATATGCAATCTATATACACAGATGAAGATAATCTTGAGAAATATTCTTTGTGCATTTTGGTTATAATCCATCACATCATATAAGTGTAGAATTTTCCACTTGTAGCATCACATTAGTATTAAAAATTTCAGATTTCAGAGCTTTTTGGATTAAGTATGCTCAACCTGTAAGGATATTTTGAGCTTTGGGAGGAAAGATTTCAATTCTGCATTAAAATCATAGCTATAAAGGTTGCCTATAGTTGTTCATAGTGCTTTCTTATATTATCCTGAGTTCTGATGCATTTGACGTGTATGCTATTTTCTTGGTCTGTAAAGATTATTCATTTTGGAAATGTAAAAGTAATCCAGACTTGGTGAAGTATCAGAACTAAGAATTAACACAAATTTCTCAGGATAAAGAATACTTATAACAGTGGTGGGAAAAACCCACAGAAATATTTCTAAGGTATATATGTTCACTATGTTTCAAAATTTAGTTAACCTTTAAGAAGCTCTGAAGAAAAGGCATATTGTTATATCAAAGTGAAATTTTATTCTATGTTCAGTGAAAGCATAAGCAATATCGAGAGTGCCTTTTTCAAGAAAGTTAATTAGAAACTTATTATTTCCCAAAGAAATCAGACTTATTCTGAAGAACAAATAGAAAACATTAAAACATTTTAAGTGTAATGATAAAAGACAATTAAGTCTTTAAGAAATCAAAATGGTTTAACCATGGTTTTCTCTAAAATAAAGATATCCTCATCTATGCTTAGCATACTAATGGCTAGACAAGAAGTGCATCCCCTTCTAAGAGGGATAATTAAACTAGATGTAAATTAGAATTATGCTTTAACAAATGCCTTTAGGTCTTAATATAAATCCAATATCTTTTCAAGCTGTCATATTTAGAATTCCCAAGCCTTAGAGGAGACACAGAGGCCACTGGTAAAAACGGGTAGACTGAAGAAGCATTATATATGGTGGGATTGGAAAATCTGTCAGATTTGTTTGAAGAAAAAACAGTAGACTTAAATTTAGATAACTAATTTCCTAGTCTAATATGAGAAGTAAACACTTCAGTATTGTGATTAAAATTAGTGTATTTTGAATAAATGCTTAAATTTTTACCTGAGCAAAAGTATGTATATAATACACATAAATACAAAATAACCTTCAATATGTACTGAGTATTCAAATAATCATTTAAGAATGTATTTCACATAAAATAACCTCTGAACATGGTTATTTTTTTTTAAGATTTACATCATTCAAATTGTTTCAAAAGCTTTCTGGATGTAGCCATTTCAACTACTGATCTCAAGATCTTAGTATCGTCATATATATTGAACTTTGGTTACTACATGCAGAGAATTAGGAAGCTGACCTAAATAATGACTGGTACTTTCTGATATTTTATAGAGACAGAAACCGAGTTCAATAGTTCTCATTAATATTCTTTCAAACATTAGATTGTATTGTATATGTAACACTAACACCACCCTCCCTTCCCAGACCAATTGTAATATATAATAATTTCATTTTCTATACTTTTCTGCATTTTCTGCTTTATTCATTCATTTATTTTTGAATTTAGAAATGTTCCTTCTTATTGCCTACATCTTAAGACCTTCCTTAAAATGAACTATTATAATAAGTGAGAAAATACATTCTGTAAAATATGGTTCTGTCTATTGCTAAATAAAAGTACCCAATACCAAAGGAAACACAAAAAGAAATAAAATAACAAAGGATCTACAGAAACCTAAAAAACTAGTGAAACCCTAACCAACTTAATGACACCCTGTCTCAAAATTTTAAAAAATAAAGAAGACCTGGGATGTACCTCAGTGATCAAGTGCTCCTGGGTTCAATATCTGGTGCTAAAAGCAAAACAAACAAAAAAAAACAACAACAACAACAAAAAAAAACATACAAATATAAAAAAGAATTTAAAAAATTAAGTTCTTATCAATCAGTAATTACCTGTGATGAAAATGAATTAAGTATGCAATTGAAAGTCATAGATGACTGACAGATAAGAAAACAAGCTCCAACTAAATGCTGATTACAAAGATTCATTTCATCTTTAAAGACTTTAGAGACTGAAAGGGAAGGTTTAGGAAAGGGTTGTTATCTGGTCAGGGAAAACCGGACATGGGTGAGTTCAGGGCTTGGGCAGGCATTCCAATCAGATTTACAACATCAACTAATGGCCAGTCCATACAGACATCCTAATATTTTTACAGAAAACAGAAATGAGTCCTTTATAACTTGTGACAAGCTGGCTTCTGATCTAAAGAGAGAATTAGGCTAGGTATATCAATGATGTTGAGATATGTTCCTGTTATCCCTATTTTTTCTAGTGTTTTGAACATGAAGAGGTGCTATATTTTGTCAAATGCTTTTTCTGTATCTATTGAGATGATCATATGATTCTTTTCTTTAAATTTATTGATGTGATGAATTACATTTATTGATTTCCAAATGTTCAACTAACCTTGCATCCCTGGAATGAATCCCACTTGATCATGGTGCATGATCTTTTGATATGTATTTATATTCTATTTGCCATAATTTTATTGAGAATTTTTGTATCTATGTTCATCAGAGATATTGTTCTGAAATTTTCTTTTTTTGATGTGCCTTTGCCTGTTTTTGGAATCGGAGTGATATTGACTTCATAAAATGAGTTTGGAAGTCTGCCTCTTTTTTCATTTCCTGATATAAGTTGGAGAGTATTGGTATTAATTCTTCGTTAAAGGTCTTGTAGAACTCAGCTGTGTATCTGTCTGTTCCTGGACTTTTCTTTGTTGGTAGAATTTTGATGGCATCTGCTATCTTGTAACTTGAAATTGTTCTATTTAAATTGTGTATATCATCCTGATTCAATTTGGGCATATTATATGACTAGAAATTTATTGATTCCTTCAATTTTTTATGTTATACAAATTTTCTTTATTACATACATGACAATAGTGAAATGCATTACATTCATAATTATCCACTCAGAGCACATTTTTTGTAACACTGTATATACAGTGTGTTCATGCCAAATTATGCCATTATACATGAGTTCTCTTTTTTTTTCATTAAAACTCTTAATACACCTTTATAACACAATATTTTCTATTTTATTGGAATACAGGTTTTTAAAATAATTTCTAATTATCTTCTTTATTTTTGTAGTGTCTGTTGTGAAATTTGCTTTTTCATCACATATGTTAGTGATTTGTGTTTTCTTTCTTCTTCTCTTCATTAGCATGGCTAAGGGTCTGTCAATTTTATTAATTTTTTCAAATAACCCAACTTTTAGTTTTGTCAATTTTTCAATTGTTTCTTTTGTTTTAATTTCATTGATTTCATCTCTGATTTTAATTATTTTCTCTCTTCTGCTTCTCTTGGTATTGACTTGTTCTTCTTTTTCTATGGCTCTGAGATGTAGTGTTAGTCACTTATTTGTTGACTTTTTCTTCTTTTAAGGAATGAACTCCATGCAATGAACTTTCCCCTTAGAACTGCTTTCATAGTGTCCCAGAGATTTTGATATGTTTCATCTGTGTTCTCTAAAACCTTTTTAATCTTTTCCTTGATGTCTTCTGTAACCCATTGTTCATTCAGTAGCATATTATTTAGTCTCCAGGTGTTGGAGTGGATTTTATTTTTTAATTTCTTATTAATTTCTCGTTTCATTCTATTATAATTTGATAGAATGCAGGGTAATATCTCTACCTTTTTATATTTGCTTTGTGGCATAGTATATGTTCTATTTTAGAGAAGGATCCATGTGCTACTGAGAAAAAAAGTATATTCTTTCATTGAAGGTTGGAATATTCTATATATGTCATTTAAGTCTAAGTTATTGATTTTATTATTTAGTTCTATAGTTTCTTTGTTCAACTTTTGTTTGGAAGATCTATCTAGTGGTGAAAGAGGTGTGTTAAAGTCACCCAAAAATATTGTGTTGTGGTCTACTTGACTCTTGAACTTGAGAAGAGTTTTTTTGATGAACATAGATGCTCTGTTTTGGTGGGCTTATATATTTATAATTGTTAAGTCTTGTTGGTGTATGGTTCCCTTGAGCAGTATGTAGTGTCCTTCTTTGTCTTTTTTGATTGACTTTAGTTTGAAGTCTACTTTATTTGATATGAAGATGGAAACACCTGCTTGTTTCCACAGTCCATGTGAATGGTATAATTTCCCCCAACCATTCACCTGCAGTCTGTGAATATCTTTTTCTATGAGATGAGTCTCTTGGAGGCAGCATTTTATTGGGTATTTTTTTATCTTTTGATCCAGTCTGCTAGTCTATGTCTTTTGACAGTGAGTTTAAGCCATTAACATTCAGGGTTATTATTGAGACATGATTTGTATTCCCAGACATTTTTGTTTATTTTTGGTATTTTGTGTGACTTGGTTTCTCCTCTGATTCAATTTTTCATTTAGTATAATCCCTCCATCTGCTGATTGTTGTCATTGCTTTTGTTTCTTCTTTTTTGCATATTTTGCTGAGGATGTTCTGTAGGGCAGGCTTTCTAATTGTAAATTCTTTTAACTTTGTTTCTCATGGAGGGTTTTTATTTAATCATCAAATATAAAATTTAGTTTTGGTGGATATAAGATTCTTGGTTGGCATCCATTTTCTTTCAGAGCTTGGTATATGTTGTTCCATGATCTGATGGCTTTGAAGTACTGGGTTGAAAAATCTGCTGAGATACAAATTGATTTGCCCCTATATGTGATCTGATTCTTGTCTCTTTTAGATTTTAAGATTCTGTCCTTATTCTGCATGCTAGGCATTTTCATTATAATGTGCCTTTGTGTATATCTCTTGTAATTTTATACATTTAGTGTCCTGTAAGCCTCTTGTATTCAGTTCTCCATTTTGTGCTTCATGCTTGGGAGATTTTTTGATATTATCTCATTGAAGAGATTGTGCATTTCTTTGGTTTAAAACTCTGTGACTTCCTCTATTCCAATAACTCTTAGATTTGGTCTTTTGATGCTGTCCCATAATTTTTGGATGTTCTGTTCAGGGTTTCTAACTTTCTTCACAATTTTCCAGATAATAAAGACAAAATGCTATATCTTTATTATCTAACATTTTTTCTTCCAAGTTATCTAGTCTGTTAGTTATGCTTTTTATTGATTTTTTAATTTGATTTATTGTATGCTTCATTGCAAGGATTTCTGACTTTTTTTTAGAGTCTCTATATTTCTCTTGAAGCAATCTTTTGCTATCTGTATTTGTTCTCTTATCTCATTGGGGGAGTGATCAACTTTTACTTGTATTTGCTCATTTATGTCATTCTTTAATTCACAGATTATTTTAATTATAAATCTTCTGAACTCCTTCTCTGACATTTCATCAACTTTGCTCTTCATGGTTTCTGTTATTATTACATCCTGGTTTGTGAGGGGCATTTTCCTCCCTTGTTTTTTCAAGTTGTCTATGTGTCTTCCTTTCTTGCAGTGTGAATCACAGATATTACAGTTTTTTTTCCATTTATTCTCATAGTACCTGTGCAGATTGTCTGTACCTCACCTTGATGTTGGGCTTCCAGACCTTGCTGGTGTCGCTTAATGAATGTTACTGCATCCTGGATTTGTCTCCTACATATGTTGGAGTGGATGGATCTGGACCACTGAGCTTGACCTCCTGTAGTAGTCTACTGGTCAGAATTGGTGGTCCTGTGCCAAAGGCTAGGCTCTGGTTGTGTCTGACTTTCAGAGGGAGGGGTGACCTGGGCATACTGAGAGCCTGGATCCTGCCTGGGCTGGTGTGGGTATTCTGGGTTGGATTTAGGCTCCTGCAGTAGTCCACTGGTCAAAAGGGATGGTCCTGAGTCTAGGCTCTGTTGAGTGTCGTGGTAAAGGGGTAAACCAGGCCTTCGGTGTGCCTGGGACCTGCAGAGGCCAGTGTGGGTGGATCATTCATGGTGTTTTCTATCTCAAAGAGTCACAAACTGATTTATGATGTTTTCCCAGAGTTTCTGAATATTCTGTTGAAGGTCTTTTTTTCATTGTTTCATATGCATTAAAGTTCATATTTGTGAAACCCATCAGTGAGAACACACATACACAGAGAGTGGAAAAAGTAAAATATTTAATAAATACATAAGGAGGCAAATGGGAAAATGTTCTTAATGAAAAATATTGTTCAAAATGGTTGGAAACTGGTGGTGTACATTATTTATGTTATTGAAGCACTCTGTACATATTGGCAGAGATCTGTATTTCTTAGATCAAGAGTCGGGGATTGTTAAGTCTGTCTTTGCTTTTAATCACCAAGTGTCAACTATTGTGGCTCAGAATCAAAACTTGTTGTAGCAACTTTCAGCTTTCATCTCACATTCTAGGGAAGAATAGACCAGTGAGTACTAACAAATGATGTACAAGAGTAGGGCTGAAGCAAAGTACTATGTGGGGAATTCCAGCAGTTGGGGTTTAGTTTGGGCTGTCTTTTGGAATTTAGTCAGAAGACATTTGAGATTAAATCCACACCCCATGTTTCTGGGCAGATAACAATCTCTACTGGATGTTTAGGTATCAGAGACCTCCTGAAAATTTTAATCTTATGGTTGGGCATCTAGATTTCTGCAGGTTCACATATTACATAGCCATGAAAGTGAATTTCTTAGGACCAGAGCTAGACTACCTGTCTTACCAGTTTATGGACTCTTTTCAGCTGGCATGGGTTTTCAAAAACAAAGAAAGAAAATTCAAGCCTCTCTCCCCCTGACATCCTCAGCCTATATCATTCTGGGCACAATCCTCTGCACCTGTTCTAATTGTATTGGTCCAGGCATACTCTATGTCCCACAAAAGGAAGTGATGATTTAGGTTGGCAAAGCCTTTATGAGCTCCCAAACTCTCCACTCATCAGCCAGAGATTCTGATCACTTTTCAATCATGCAGTGGCCTTACCTTCTCTGGATCAGTTAAATTTAGCCTCCATATCTATTCCACAGTTTTCATCAAGACAATTTTGTTCACCCTTCTCTCCTTTCTTTCTGCCTACCTCTACCCTCTCCTGTGGACTAGTAGTTCTGAGGATGATGACACCAGTCAAGCTGATGTGTCTCTAATACATTGTTTCATTTTTTCTTGTTCTTCAAAAATTCTGAAGTTGTGCATCTCTGTGATTATTATAATATCTAATATTGCATATTATTGAATTTCCTAATTCACTCACTTTGCTGAGAACAATATTCCTATTGAATCTTGAGCTGAACAGCAATTAGAGAGTGTAACCTTCCTCTAATTTGCCATTTTTTATCATTTTTACCTTGTGTATTTTAATGAGTACTGGTCAAGTGTTTTGTAGAATAGTTCTTATCTGTGGTTTGTGTGACATTTCCTAAGGATTAGACTTGGGAATAAGGATGTGGTGATGAACAATACCAGATTCTTAACTGTACTACAAAGTAATACTAACAAAAATTGGCATGAAAATCAACATGTAGACCAATGGTACAGAATATAAGACATAGAGACAAGCCAACATATATACAGTTAATTCATATTAGACAAAGGTGCCAAAAACATACTTTGGAGAAAGATAGCCTCTTCAACAAATGGTGCTGGAAATATATAAATCCATATGCACCAAAATGAAAATTAACTCTTATTTCTCACCCTGACCTGAAAAAATAAACTCAAAGTGGATCAAACACCTAGGTTATAGACCAGAGACCCTGTGCCTATTGAAGAAAATGAAGGCCCAAATCTTCATAATGTCAGCTTAGCACATGAATTCCTTAAAAAGACTCCTGAAGTTCAAGACAAAAAATCAAGAATCAATAAAAGGGTTGGATTCAATCTAAGAAGCTTCTTTTTAGTAAAGGAAACAATCAATAATGTGAATCAAGAGCCTAGAGAATTGGAGTAAATCTTTACCAGATGCACATCAGACAGAGCATTAATCTCCAGGATATGTAAAGAGCTATATTTATTTATATAAAATAAATAAACCTGTATCTATGTACATATATATTTTGTATGTATGTATGTGTATATATGTATATCTATATTTATATTTGTGTATAATGAAACTATATATTCAAGTCAATTAATATATAAATCGCTCCATAGTCTTACAATATTTGTCATAAGAACATTTAAACTTATTTTCCGAGACTATCAGGCTAAACAAAATAAGCGAGACTCAGAAAGCCAAAGGTCAAATTTTTTTTCTGATTTGTGGAAATTTGTCTAAAATAAGGGAGAAAATAGTGAGAAAGAAAAGAAGAAAAGGGAAAAGGGCGGAAGATTCCATAAAAATAAAACACAGTTTGGTGGCTAAGATAAAGGAGACTGAGGGGGAATAAAAAGGAAAAGGAGAGGGGAAGGATAGCAGAATGAATCTGACTTAATTTTCCTATGTATATATATGGGCATACCATTCACTAATCTTGTCACCCTGTTATAAACACATCTCAATAGTTCTTTTTTTCTGAAACTCAATAGTTCTTTTTTCTGAACTTTTTTTTTGCTCAAAATTGCCACATTCCACATGTTTTCTAAATCTCCAGACCCTTTGGCAACTAGCCATGTAGTCAACTGTGTTTTTATGAGTTCAACGTTTTAAAATACACATATAAATTTAAACAGAAGATATTTGTCATTGTGTGCATGTCTATTTTACCTAACATAATATTTTTCAGTGTCTCTGTGTTATTGAAAATATGCTATTTTCTTTATTCATCTGTTAATAGACATGTTTTTTTCCCATACCTTGGCTATAACAATGCTGGCTATAACAATAAACTCTGGTGTGCAAATATATTTTCAACATGGTGATTTCAGTTTCATATATGTGTGTGTGTGTGTTTGTGTGTGTGTGTGTTTGTGTGTGTGTGTGTGTCTATTGTGTGGGTATATATATATATATATATATATATATAGAGAGAGAGAGAGAGAGAGATTAATAGATCTTCAGAAATTGGATTATTGAATCATGTGGTACATATTTTTATTTTTTTTAGGAAATTGCAGAGTGTTTTCCATAATAACTAATAATTTACCTTTTCTACAGCTGCATACAAAATTTACTTTTCTCTACATTCTTGCCGATACAAGTTACCTTTCATTATTCATAATAGATGCTCAAGCAGGTGTGAAGCATAAGGTGAGGACCACTAGGAATCAACATAGACTCTGCATACACTGAAAACTGGGACCACAGGGATAAACGTGGAAATTTGATCCAGCTAGTGCTGAGGCAGGGCTGGAGTCTAGTTCCTCTGGGGTTTGTCTGAAGCCTGAAGTCAGGGTCTGTCTGTGCTGAACTGGAGCAATTGAATTTGAAAATTAGTCCAGATCTTGAGGTCAAAGGGATCAGCCTTGTCTTGAGATTTTCTTGAAATGGAGTGATGCACACCAATGATCCCTAGCTCACTACCTCTGATGCACACCAATGTCACTATCTTGCTTCACTTCTCTATCTCCCATTCTTTAAACTTGACTTAAATATTACCCAATATATACATGTATCAAAACATTACCTATTACCTATTCATTTTTATAATGTTAATGTTTTTTGTGGGCCTACTAAAAAGTTAATTTAAAAAAGATAAAAGAAAAGGAGAATTTAAATGATAAAAGATAAATATTAACAGTTTTTTTAAAGTTTATTGTTTTGGTGACATTAAAAAAATACAAACAGAGCTGGGGATGTGGCTCAAGCAGTTGCACACTCACCTGGCATGCATGGGGTGCTGGGTTAGATCCTCAGCACCACATAAAAATAAAATAAAGATGTTGTGTCCACTGAAAACTAAAAAATAAATATTTAAAAGTTCTTTCTCTCTCTCTCTCTCTCTCTCTCTCTCTCTCTCTCTCTCTCCCTCTCTCAAAAAAAATACAATCAATTACCATAGTACTATTCTACCTTAGTATGAATGATGTATTCATATAATACTTTTTTAATGTTACGTAACATAAATTTTAGAAGAATTTGTACTGGGAACTAAAAAGTTGGACAAGAGTTGTTTGTTTGTTTGTTTCTTTGTTTATTTTTTTTAAAAAAACTTGTAATTTAACCCCAAAACTTTATCTTATTTATTTGTTTTTTGTGGTGCTGAGGATCAGACCCAATGCCCCACACATGCTAGGCAAGCACTCTACCATGGAGCACCACCACAATGTTGTTAGTGCAGAAACCTCTAAGCCTTAGAATTGGAAATTCTCTTTTCCTAGAGGAACTCTCCATAGTGAATTAATGGTGCCTAGGAAAAACACCTGCAAGTTTAATGTTCTTTGTATATATAAAAATATGGTGTTCTAATAAATGGTGCTGGGAAAATTTGATGTTGACTGGAGAATAAAATTAAAAACCTTATCTTTCACCATACAATAATCTACAAAAGATGGATTAAGACTTAAGTGTAAACACTGCAATTATTAATCTACTAGAAGAAAACATAGCATAACTACTTTAGGACATTGGAATGAGATGGGTTTTTTGGATAAGATTGCAAAAACACAAAACAGAAGCAAAAATAGAAAATGAAAATCATTCAAAATAAAATGTTTCTGAAAAGTAAAGGAAAAAGTCAAGTGAAGAGGTAACCTACAGAATGGGAGAAAATATTTGTGAATTATACACCTGACAAGAGGTTAATATCCAGAATATGTTTAACACACACACACACACACACACACACACACACACACATACAAATAGCCCTTAGAAATGGCATATTACAGAAGGTAATTTTCCTGGCCACTTGATGGCATGAAGCCAAGGATCCAGATTTCTCAGCAATGTGAGAGGGGGAACATTTTTGGGAATTAACTTTGAACATTCAAAACAGTTTGGGCAAACAGGGCCACTAGATAAAGAAATAAAGAAACGTCAACACTACTGGAGCCACCAGTGGTGGTGGCATGGGCCATCTTTCCTCTGTTAAAATAATGGTAATACATCAATTAAATGAACTCCCAAATTTAAGAGGCCTGAGGTGTGTATGGATACAGAAATATCAGAGATTAAAGACACTGAACGACTAATCCGAGAGGTACCTTGCACAACATTATTGTGTGGTAGGATAGAAAATAAGAAAACAGTTCTCTCCAGGCTGCCAGGTGAATAGGAGGAAGAATCCATTTTGCAGCACAGGGGAATAACATCAGAGGCATCTGAATAATGGCAAATGTGTCTAACCCCAAAATCAAATTTGACACACTTACTACACACAGCAGAGTGTATAAGAAAATCAAAAGTGGAGCCAACTTATATAGTGGAAAATCAGTCAGAAAAACACACCTGGATTTCCTCTTCCAGAACAACTGCTTGTAATATAGGCTCCTTGAAAGCATCTGGGAAAGTCAGTACAGGCAGAGAATGTAAAAAGGCAGGGAGGGATAGAGTGAGTTCAGAGACTAAACCCAAGAGTCCTGAGAACACATGTGCTTGAGGGGATCAAGAATTGGCCCCTCCATTGCACAAGTAAAACCCAGGGTTTTTTCCTGGGGGACAGTCTCCTAGTGTGGCCAAGCAACTGCCTGACCCAGGAAGTGCCTTGATTTAAAATCTGCAAATCAATCCAAGGCAGAGGTTAGAGACTAATTAAACTCAAACCCTTCTCCCAGAAGTCCTGCATATGGCATCTCCCATCACTTCAGGAATGCCACCTGACACACGTAAGAATACTACTTAGAAATATAATGGAAACAATCCCTTAACCTTTTGTGAATATTTTCTGCTTTATTTTAGTTTCTTTTTTTTTCAACTCACTATTTAATAATAACCTGAATGGTTCATAGACACTTATACATTCTCATACCTGTTTCTGTTTGTTTTGTTTTTTTTTTTGTTTATCATTTCTAGCATTTTTTGTTTACCATTATATTTAATTTTATTACTTATACATGATAGTATTTTGACATATTACACATATATGTAGTGTAACTTCTTATTCATCTAATTGTACATGATGTAGAATTATATTGGTCTTGTAATCATATATGCCCATAGGGTAGTAATAGTTGATTTCTTCTATTATTTTTTTTCTGTTCCCATTCCCACTCCCTTCACTCCATTCCCCCTTTGTCTAATCAAAAGTAATTTTTAAGGCAGTTATTCCTCACTAATTAATAATTTGAGAACTAAGATGTTTGATTAGAATATACCATTTGTGTAATTATACTCTTTTACTCTTATTTTTATTTTTACTATTAATTTCTAATTTTAAACTATACACTTTTTTTCTCTAACTTTTCTGTGTCCCTTGATTCTCCTTCTCTCTTTTCCAATGCTAACAGCTAACCTTTATTGGTCTCTGTTTTACTCATCCTTTATTTTCCATTTCTCTTTTTCTCTCCTCTCCTGAAACATCACATCCTACACTTCTTTTCTATCTCTGTTTACAACTAGAAATTATAAATCCATTTGTAAACTTACTTTCTTGACTATGGGCAATAACTGATCATATCATTACTGTTTATTGTGACAATTAGCATAGTAGATGCCAAAGCAGGAATTATTTGTTTTGATACTGCAAACATTTGCATTGGTTCTTGTTAATATTGGAGTCCTTCTAAACTATAAGGTACTAGAAACCTTCTGAGTCCCTATAAATTCACAGGATAGAAACTATATTGTCTCAAAATCATGCTGACAAATGAGCAGACACAAAACACATGAAATATTGTGGGAACAAATCACCTCAAAGAAAGCAAATATAATTTAACAACAGATTCCATCAATACCACAATGGAAGAAATGACCAAAGAGTTTAGAACTTTCAGAGTTAAATTGATCTCTGAGGTTAAAAAAATGATGTAAGAGAGAAAATATAGGAAGCAAATGATTACTTCAAAAAAGAGAGAGATTCTAAAAAAAAAAAAAAAAAAAAACAGAAATTCTTAAAAATGATGTAATTAATAAACAAAATTTAAAATTCTTTGGAAGCCATCACCAGCAGACTAGACCAATTGGAATACAGAGTTTCAGACAATGGAGACAAAATATATATTCTAGAAAATGAAGCTGACCATGGAGAAAAGATTTTAAGACACCATGAACAAAACATTTAATAAATATGGTATAGCATGAAAAAAACAAACTTAAGATTTGTTGGGATAGATGAATAATTTGAAATATAAACCAAAGGAATGCATAATATTTTAAATAAAATAATACCTGAAAATTCAAATCTTAAGAACAAAATAAAAAATCAAATGGAAGAGGCATACAATAATCAAATATTCAAAATTATAGCAGTCCCACAAATAGGCATATTATTATAAAAATGCCCAACATAAAAAATAAGGAAAGAATTTAAAGGCAGCCTATTGAAAATAATGGAACTGCCATAAGATTCAGCGATGTCAACACTGGGTATCTTTCCAAAGGAAAGTAAATCAAGATAATGAACCTATACCTATAATCCCACATTAATTATACCATTATTTACCACATTCAAAATATCTTAATCTAAGTGCCCATCTGTGGATGAGGGAAAGGCTTTATATATACAAATGTAATACTATTCAACTATAAAAAGAAATAAATTTTGCCATTGATAACAACATGAATAAAATTGGAAATCATGAAATTAACACAATTAGCTAGGCACAGAAAGAGAAATACTCCATGATTTTACACTCATACATGATGCAAAAAAAATGATTTTATAAAAGTAAAAAGTAAAAAAGTGGCTACCAGAAGTTGGGATGGTGGGAACATGGGTGGGTTAGGAACATGTTGGTGAACAGTATTTTAAGTTATTGAAAGGATAATTCAAGACATCTATTGTACAACTTGGTCACTTTGTTCAAAATATATAGTAACCTTGAAAAATTCTAGGACAGTGTATATAATATGTTCTCACCACAAAACATAGTTGATATATAACCACATATTAATTAAGTAGACTTAGTCATGGTACTATTTGCATATATTTTGAACCATCATGTTGTACATGATAAATACAAATTTACTCTATGAACTGAAAAAATAAAGAAAATATGAGAAAAATACAAGCTGAAAATAAACAGAAAAACAGTAAATAAACAATGAAACAGAAAATTATCTTAGATTGTTTGTAATAATAAATGAATGCCCTCAATGTTCCCAACATAACACAGAGAGTGCACTCTATCTGGAGTATTAAGGGTAGTTTTGAAAAAAATGTACTTATAGGGTTGTGGGGTGGATTGATGTTCTGTATGAGTATTATATATGAAATACCCTGGAGCTAGCAACAGTGGAGAGCTTGGTTAAAAAAAAAAGGCCTAATGTAGCAAATGTATGTATTTGCCATTGAAAAGAGTGTCTGAATGTACAAGGCCTTCTCCAAGAGCTGTGTCCTTTGATTGAGTAACAAAGTCACTGTCATTTGTTGTAGCTGAGTTGGAAGTAGGAGAAAATGGCCCAAACCAGCTACCCTCTCATTCTTTAATCCTCAGATGTGTTTTTTTTGTTTGTTTGTTTGTTTGTTTGTTTTTTTTTCACATTCAGCATCCTGTAGGCTTCTAGGAATTCCGATTCTGTCTCATTCTTCAAGTCTGGGAAGTTTTCTCCTATTATTTCGTTGAACAGATTGCTCATTCCTTTGGTTTGGACCTCTATACCTTCCTGTATCCCAATGACTCTTAAGTTTGGTCTCTTTATGTTATCCCATATTTCTTGGATGTTCTGCTCATGGTTTCTTAAGAGTTTCTCTGAGCTGTCTATGTTCTTTTCAAGTTGAAATACTTTGTCTTCATTGTCTGATGTTCTATCTTCTAAGTGTTCTACTCTGCTGGTAGTATTCTCATTTGAGGTTTTAAGTTGGTTTATTGCTTCCTGCATTTCTAGAATTTCTGTTTGTTTGTTTTTTAAACTGTATCTCCCTGTATATTTGATCTTTTGCTTCTTGGATTTGTTTATGTAATTCATTGTCGAAGTGATCTTTCATTGTCTGATTTTGCTGTCTAATGTCTTCCTTGAGACTCCAGATCATCTGAAGCATGTAAATCCTGAATTCTTTATCTGACATTCCATCTGCTGCAGCTATTACCTCTTCTAAAGTTGAGTTGACCTGCATTGCTTGTGGTTCTTTCTTTCCTTGTCTTTTCATACTGCTCACATTTCTTTCTGCTTGGTGAAACTGTTGTGTTATTGAATTTTCCCCCTATATATTTATATTGTCCTTGTATAGTTGCAAAGTCTCCCTTGCAGGGGCAGGTGGTGGCTGTGCTCCTCCTCCAATTGGGGTGATCTGTCTATCATGCCGGTGGGCTGCTGGGCCCCTTCTCCAGGTCTGCCTACCTTGTGGGCAATGGCTGGGCCCCTCCTCAAATAGGGGTAATCTGTCTACCATGCTGGCGGGCCACTGGGCCTGTTCTCCAGTTTGCAGGTCTGCCTACCTTGCAGGCACGGTCAGCGGCTGTGCCCCTCCTCTACTTGGGGTGATCTTTCAACTAGGCCAGCTGGCCACTGGGTCCCTTCTCCAGGATGCATGGTCTGCCTACCTTGTGGGAGGCAGCTGGGCCTTTCCTCCAATTGGGTTGATGTGTCTACAATGCCGGCGGGCCACTGGGCCTGTTCTCCAAGTAGGTCGCAGTTCTGCCTACATTGCAGGCATGGGCGGCGGCTCTGACCCTCCTCCAATTGGGGTGACATGTCTACCATGCTGGCAGGCCGCTGGGCCTGTTCTGCCGGTCAGTCACAGGTCTGCCTCCTTCCTTCACATTTTGAGTTTGAAAAAATTATATTTAATTTTAGGTATTTCATCAATTAATTGGATCTTCTCTTGATACATCTTATCTGCATTCCCATTTCTATTCTCTTCCTCTCTTCTGTATCTTATATACTCATCCAATTTAATTTTGTCAACATTCCCTCCCCCACCATTTTTCTTTGTTTTACTTTTCTTTTTAACACACTATTTTAAAAATTTTTATTTGTCCATTTGTATTCCTCCATCTAATCCATTTTAGCATAATACAATGGATGTTTAATTTCTCAGTATATTCTAAATCAATTCTCTCCCATGTTTCTCACTAAAGTTGTAAGGTTCAGGAACAATAACTTGTACGTCATATGTTGATGTAGAGTTTGATCTTAAATTACTATCAATATTGGTGATAATTCTCCAATTTCATAGTGGTAATAGTGGTTGAAATTATCACCTTGAATAGACTGATCATATAAGTGGAAGCTAAGTTGAAGGGCTTGTTAATAAGAGACAACTACTCCCTAAAGGACCTGTATAAAAGAGGATAAAAAAACCATCTCAACAGATGTGCAAAAATAAGATGTTAGAAAACATTAGGAAGCAGATTAACATGTCTCAAAATGTATACTCTCCCATGAATGAATTTACAAAAGATGATGTGAATAAAATATCAAAGAATTCAAAAAGTTGATCATTCAATGTGCAAAGAACTAAAATATCTAAGACCTAAAAATCAGAAAGTGAAAGCACAATTTAATTAAGAGAGCTGTACTGAAAAATAAATGGAACACTAAGTAAATAAAATTCAGTTGAACATCTCACCAATTGATTAGAACATGTAGAAGGTGAGATTTTATTCTTTGAAGATAATGTCTATGTTTTTTGAAAACACAGTCATAAGTATAGAAAACACAATGAGAGGTCATGATCCAAATATTCAGAAAACTGGGGGCCACATTAAGACATTAAACTTCTGAATCCTTGGAATCAAAGAGGGATTGAGATGCAAGAAAAAACTATGGAAACATTTCTGATAAACTGATATCGGAAAATTTTCCAAATCTTGATATGAGATACATAGATACAGGACACTTTTTGAATTCAAAAAATGCACAATATAAAAGAGAAACTGTCCACAACATATCATAACTAAAATTCTTAACATTCAGAACAAGGATATAACCCTAAAAGCCTCAAGAGAAATTTTGGCTGATATACATATAAATAAATAGAAATAATCTGTGATTTCCTAGGAAAAAAAGAAAGAAAAATGTCTACAAGCCAGGAGGGCATGGAACAATGTACACCAAACCCTGAGAAAAAATAATAACCAGCCAAGATTGCTATATCAAGCAAAGCTATTCTTCAGAATTGAAGAGATAAAACTCTTCAAAGATAAAGCTAAATTAAAAGCATTGATAACCACTAAGCAATCACAAAAAAATGTCAAGGAATCACAGATAATAACAAACATCTCTGTATAAATACACAGAATGTAAATGGTCTCCATTCACCAATTACAAAATCAAATCAGTAGGCTAGATTTAAAAACAAGACAAAAAATGTCATTTGCTAGAGATTCATCTTACAGGCAAAAACATCCATGAGGTTAAAGTGAAAGGATGGGAAAAGATAATTTATGCAAACATAGATTGAAATCAAGTGTAGACACACTCATATTCAACAAAGCAGACATCAAGGCAAAATTAATCAGAGGAGAAAAAGAAGGCCACTTTGTATTGGTAAAATGAGAAAAATGAAATATGAAGATATAATAATAATAAATATGAATGACTCAAACATGTCATAAATATAGAAAACACAATGAGAGGTCATGATCCAAATATTTAGAAAACTGGGGGCCACACATGCACACACACACACACACATAAAATCTCACACTCCCAATTCAGTAATAACAGGTAGATTTTGCCACCTCTCTCTCATCCACAGGTAGGTCATCAAAAACACATAGTCAGCAAAGACAATTTAGACACTAAAATAATAATATAAATCAGGTGGACTCAGCTGATATTTATAGAATAACCCCCATGAACAGAATTCATTTTTCTCAGTTCCAAAACAGACTATATTTTCAAACAAAAACCACACAATATTAAATACACACACAAAAAAGTTCACATAATTATTTGCATCTTATCAGATCATAACAAAATAAAAGAGAAATAAACTACAAAAAAACCACAGGAATAAAATCAATGGAGATTGAACAGCACACTTTTGAATGATGAATGGAAAATAGAGAAAATTAATGAATAGATTGAAAATTCTTACAATTATTTGACAATACAGACATAGCATACCAGAATCTTTGGGAAACTATGAACACAATTCTTAAAAGATTAAGTTTGAGTGATGAGTACTTATATAACAATCACAAAGATCCCAAATAAGCAATCCAATGGTGTAAGTCAATTTAGAAAAACAATAACAAACTATTTTCAATATCAGTTCAGGGAAGTAAATGAGATAAGAGCTAAAATTAATAAAATAGAGAATAAATAAAAATATAAAGAAACAATGAGGGGCTCGGGATATGGTTCAAGTGGTAGCATGCTTGCCTGGCATGTGTAAAGCACTGGGTTTAATCCTCAGAAGCACATAAAAAATAAAATAAAGATATTGTGTTCACCAAAAATTAACTAACTAAATAAATAAATATTAAAAAGGAATCAATGAAACAAAAAAGTTGGTTTTATAAAAAGACAAAAAAAATATGTCTTAATTCAAACTAACCAAAAGAAAAACAAAGTGAAATAAAATCAATAAAGTGAGAACAAGATCATTAGGAATATTTTGAAAGTTTATATGATAAAATGAAAATTCAAAAAGTAATAGATATATTTCTAGACATATACAACCTACCAAAATTGAAACAATAAAATAGGGGAAGCATAAATGATGCTGGAAAAACTGGATAGCCAGTTAAAACAGATCAAAGGCCTAAGAATTAGGCCAGAAACTCTGAAAATGCTAGAAGAAAACATAGACTGAAAACTCCAATGTATTGGTACAGTCATTTACTTTCTTAAAAAGACTCCTAAGGCCAAAGAAATCAACCCAAATTCACTAAGTGGAATGATATCAAATTAAGAAGCTTCTGCACAGGAAAGGAAATCTATCCCTCAGGGGATTAATACCCAGAGTATATAAAGAATTCAAAAAACTTACCACTAAGAATACCAATTAACCTAATTAATATATGTTCAGAAGAAATAACAAGACCCTTCTCAAAAGGAGAAACACAAATAGATAAGATATATATGAAAAAGTTCAACATGTCTCTAGCAATCAGGGATTATAAACCAACATGGATACTTCAACAAAAAACATATACTTCCAGCAATGGGTATTTTGCAAGTAAAAATTTTCAAAGTCTCTATAATTAAAAATTAAAGGTGCTAAAACCTAACTCTAAGACCCCCAACTAAAGCTTAACACTTTACTATGAAATTAGTTACAACTATTGAGAATAAAGTAGTTGGTTACATAATTATGTGTATAATTATGTGCATATATAAATATGTTCAGAGTTTAATATGAGTTGTAGGGAAAAAGCAATCACTTTTAAGAAAACAAAATATCATTCAGACTTTTAACATGTCTTCTGACAAGATCAAGATCTAAACACAAAATTGAAAGATAAGTTTCATGTTAAAAAATGACATCACACAGTGTTTGATCTAGTTCTTATACTATTTTTATATTTCTATTAATGCATTATAGTTATACATAATATTGGGGTTCTTTTTCACATCATCATACAGACATGGAATATATTTGCTGAACCTCAGTCTTCATGACTCGTCTTTCCCTACCCTCCCTGCCCTAGTTACCTTTTCTCTACTCTATTAGTCTTTCTTCTTTTTATTTGTAGTATATATATATATATATATATATATATATATATATATATATAACACATATACACATATGTAAATGTAAAATGAAAACTATCTATACACATTTGTGTAAATATATATGTGTGTGTGTTAAATTAGTTTTATAATATATATATATATATATATATATATATATATATATATATATATATATATTCATTTTATTAGATACATAGATGAAATTCACTGGGGTATATTCATATAGATACATAGCTATCATTCAACTGTTCCTCTTTTTCTATCCCTCTTTCTTCCCCTCCTGTTTCTCTGCTGCATTGATCTCCCTTCTATTTTCATGAGACACCCTCCACCTTTTTTTTTTCTTTATTTGGATTAACTTTATTTTTTAAGAGAAAAACTATGACAGGTGTAGATTGAAAATTTTCTGTGTAACTTAAAATTGTCATAAAGTATTATTTTATGCAGACTCACAAACACACGCACAAATTAAATATTAAAAATCTGTAATGATAAATAATAGCTTTAAACTTAATTGATTAATTAAGGCATTCTTTAATTTATTTTTTACATGCTAAGAAATGAGATGTTTTCTCTTTTGAAACAAAAACCTTGTAATATTTGTGTCTGAAGTATAGCACAAACTGTTTATATTTCTTCTGAGAAGTTTCTTCAATACCCTTATTTCTGGGAAAATTAATGTGTATATGAACTTTTAGGTCTATGGATATTATTCCTTCTAGAATTGTGACTGACATCCAGACTCTGTGAAAAATCAGGACTACCAAAAATTTTATACAAAATCTCAGGATAAATAATATTGAGAGAAGCAAAAAGGAAACACACAGAAATATTTTATTTGTACTAGATTGCTTAACATTTCTGGGGTATATGTGCACTATTTTCTAACATAGAGAATATGTGAACTAACTTTTGAGAAACACTTTCAAAGAAAAGACAGGTGTGCACTACCCTTAATATAAAGCAGGAGCAATCATGAGATTTTCTAGGCAAGCAAGACAATCTAAATCTTTTCTCATTTTCTCAAGCAAGACATCCTGAAGAACAAACAGAAAGCAACAGAGCATTTTAACCTTGGTTGTAAAGACACTGAAGATACTTTTAGAAAAATCTTTAAGGGAGAATTCAAGATGTTTTTAAAATGGTTTGTTCCACAGTACAGAGGTCTTCAGGTCTGCACAGCATAACACCAGTTAGGCAAGAAGTGAATCTTGTTGCCATGGGAGCCTTTCAATGCAGCTGTTTCTTCTCAGTTCACATAGTGTAATAATCTCTAGTGTAATAATCCAGTGTAATAATCTCTAGTGTAATAATTCCAGTGTTCTTCTCAGTTCACATAGTGTGATAAACTTATATTGTAATAATTCTACTGTTTCTTCTCAGTTCACATAGTGTAATAATCTCTAGAGTTCTATCTTTGAGAAGAGAAAAGAATAGGAATAGTCTATTTTTGAAAGCTAATGTACAAATGGATCTATTAAGTGTCAATGTAACAATTTAAAAAAATCATTGACTTATAAACTCCTAGAATCCTTTTTTACACCTATAACATGATTAATGGATGTACAATAAACAATCACAGAACAATTCTGTTTTTCTATATTTGTCAACACATTCAGAGAAATTATAGAAAAAAAATTTGCACATTTGTTGTCACATTTGGGATCCTGTAAGCCTCTTGTATTTGAGGTTCCATTTCATTCTTTAGATTCACAAATTTTGCTGATATTATTTTATTGAAAAGATTGTGCACTATCCTTTAATTCCCAGACTGTGTCTTCATCAGAGCCTCTTAACATGGATTTGAGTTTGTCTCAACATTACTCTTTTGAAAAAAAAGTATAAAATACATTAATAGCAATCTCCAATTCAAGGGAAATTTGTCTATATATAAATGTATTTTGAATATCAGTTAAACGTTTGTCATCCCTGAAAATAAAATGATCCTAGGATACTTATGCCTCAGAGTATAAAACAACCCTGCATACATACATATAATAGTTAAATTCTAACAAGATTTCTTTGGGGTATGGATGCTCTTCAGTGGTAGAGCATTTAACCAGCATGCCTGTGGCCCTGAGTTTCACCCCCAGGATCATACACAAACAAACAAACAAACAAACAAACAAATTTTCACTAATTATTTCTGGATGCACAGAATAACCACAGTATTCAGAAGAAAATAGATGCCTAATAAGTTTTTCCAGAATTAATGAAGAGTAATTAATTAGAACATGTTGTATATCAGTTGCCTTTGCATTTAGCCAGGAAGTCAGAGACAACAGGACAGGGTTCCAAGGTTCCAACCACTGCTACCATATTGCTGCTTTCTGTCCTCCAACAAGATAAGGTTTGACCAGGAAGAACAAGGGAAAAGAGATGCTGGATGGTGATTGCCTGGGAATGGAAGCCTGAGAGAGCAGGAGGGGAGAAATGTCCACTTAATATAACATGACAAGTATCTGAGTTGACCTTTTACAAAACAGGTTGGAGCTCATTCATCTGATAATCTTATCCTTCTAATTCTGAATAGGAATAGGCCATGGTCAACCAAAGCTTCCCATTGGGATTCCTCCTTCTGGGCTTCTTTGAACACCCAGGGCTGGAAAGAATTCTTTTGTGGTTGTCTTAACTTTCTACCTCCTCACCTTGATGGGCAACACACTCATCATCCTGCTGTTGGTGCTGGACCCCAGGCTCCACTTTCCAATGTACTTCTTCCTCTCCAACCTCTCCTTCTTGGACCTTTGCTTTACCACAAGTTTTGTCCCCCAGAAGCTGGTCAACCTCTGGGGCCCCAAGAAGACCATCATCTTCCTGGGCTGCTTCATCCAGCTCTTCATCTTTCTGTCCCTGGGTGCCGCAGCCCGGCTGGCTGGGCAAAATAACTGGGGGGGGGGGGGTGATGAACAACTTGTGTAGATTGATACAGCAAGAGTGGGAGCCGTTTATTGTAGGACAGGAGGAGTATATATTCACTCCACACAGCTTATCCTAATTAACATAAACTAGATACAGCAGTCAACCAATAAGGAATCTCCACACTTAATGGCTTGCTGGCATTACTTCACAAACCACTCCCTCTGGCAAAATGCCAGGCGCCATCCTAACTTGTTTACAGACCCTAACACCTGGGAACAACTGAGTGCATCCTACTGACAGTGATGGCCTTTGACCGTTATGTGGCTGTCTGCCAGCCCCTTCACTATGCCACCATCATCCACCGCCGTCTATGCAGGCAACTGGCAGCTGTGGCCTGGGTTATGGGTCTGGCCCAATCCGTAGTGCAGACACCACCCACTCTTCGCCTTCCCTTCTGTCCCCACTGGCAGATAGATGACTTTTTGTGTGAAGTTCTTTCTCTGATTAGACTATCCTGTGGAGACACCACCTACAATGAAATCCAGTTAGCTGTGTCCAGTGTCATCTTTGTGGTGGTTCCTCTCAGCCTCATCCTTGTCTATTACAGTGCCATTGCCTGGGCAGTGCTGAGCATTAACTCTGCCCAAGCATGGAAAAGAGCTTTAGGGACCTGCTCCTCCCATCTTATGGTTGTCACTATCTTCTACAGCTCAGTCATTGCTGTCTACCTCCAGCCCAAAGATCCATATGCCCAAAAAAGGGGCAAGTTCTTTGGCCTCTTCTATGCAGTGGGTATTCCTTCACTTAACCCACTCATATACACCCTGAAGATCAAGGAGGTAAAGAGAGCATTCAGGAGGTTCCTGGGGAAAGAAGGTGATTCCAGGGAGAGCTGAGGGTGAGCTTCTTAAAGTACATTTCTAAGTCAAGAGACCTTCTTCATGATTTATAAGAATGTTAAGTTCCCCAAGCCACTTGCCTGAGCCAGTGTAGAGGCTAAGCATATCCATGTGGTATGTGAGAGAGAGACAGAGGTCCAATGAAGAGAAGACAAATATCTCCATAAAACATTTTAAATTCAGTGATTTTTACCATCAGTGTTTAATATTTCCCCTCTTCTCCATCCTCTCTCTACTGCCTTCCCTTCTAAAGATTCCATAAATGAATCATGCCCATTTTTCACTCTGTCATCTCTCTGCATTTATCACATCACTGTAGGAGAACCAGTTCATCATGACATTCTAGAACCTTACACATATGTATGTGGGCCATGCAAGCAAATGCTTGATCCACAGCTAATCTGAGACTTAGAAGTATGCTTTTAATTCCCACAGAGTATGAGAAGATGTGCAGATTGCTAGGACTTGCCTCAAGACCATCTCTCGCTCTCTTCGTAACTCCCCTGGGAGGCTGTCCTGAGACATTTCCTAGTGCTTTCCAGGTTGTAATGGAGTTTGAGGCATCCTGCCCTGTACATTTGAGACATAGAATTTCATGAGACCTGGCTCCATTTCAGAATTATTTCCTCAGCAATAGGGTATCCCACAACACTGCTGCAGTAGTGTTGTTTCACCTGGTCCACTTTTGTTCCATTGATATTCTTTTTAATTTTGATACTGAAGATTGAATCTATGCTGCTCTACCACTGAGCTACATCCCCAGCTCTTTTTCTATTTTGAGACATGGTCTTACTACATTGCCTAAGGCCTTGTTAAATTGCTCAGGCCAGCTTTGAACTTGCAATTCTCCTGCTCAGCCTCTCAAATTGCTGGCATTAAAGCATACACCAGCACACCTAGGCTCAACTTATAAATTTCGAGGAAACATGAGCACTCAATTCGTTATATGTCTTCTTTCCTTCCTCTTCAAGATCATTTGTCTCTACTCTCTTTCTTTTGTTGATCTTCTTCTGCCTTCTTTTTCTGCTTTTATCCTTCAAGTAATAGCCACAGGGAAGAGGAACTAAAACTCAACCAAATCCATCACCATATACAAATACATGCACTTGTTTTCATTAAAACCAATATAGAAGCTGGGGAAGGTGATGCACACCAGTAATCCCAGGGGCTTAGGAGGCTGAGGGCAGGAAGATTGCTAATTCAAATCCAGCCTCAGCAACAGAGAGGCTCTAAGCAACTCAGTGACACCCTGTCTTTAAATAAAATACAGAATAGGGCTGGGGATATGGCTCAGGAGTTGAGTCCCCTGAGTTCAATCCCCAGTACCAAAAAAAAAAATTGATAGAATTGACATCCTGTCAATCTGATGAAAACAGTTACTGTCATACTGTAATCACCAATAGAAGTTTTCATTAGATTATAATAAAAGAGGAATATTAGGAGGAAAGCTTGCCACAGTTATATGCTGCATAATGATTTTGGGGTCAACGATAAACCACCTATATAATAGTGATCCCACAGATTTTATCTGCTAGATATGTGGTAGTCATCTTACTTTGTATAAATAAACTCTATTATGTTCACATAATGATGAAAATATCTAATGATTAATTTTTCCAAACATCTTCCCATGGTTTAACAACATATTGCTGTATTTTAATTATAATATTTCCTCTCTTCTTTACCAAGAGGAAAGAATGATAAGGAAATCATCATGTTGGCTATATGATGCTTAACAAGATGCTTCAGTGAAGACATTGTTCCTATTAGATAAGCAGATATATTGTTTTCCATAGTAATCATATATATATATATAATATATATATATATATATATATATATATATGATTATATATACACAATCGATTCACAGCTTGTTTATATAATTGTCTGTGTATTATATAGAATAATATATAGTTATCATATATTATATATTACATACATAATACACCATATGTATATAATTATGTATATCATATATATCATGTTGTATACCTGAGATTTACAAATTTTATTAAAGTAAAATTAAAAATGAGATATCACTTCTCACTCACAAAAATGGCTACCATGTGACACACACAAAGTCTACTCATAGGTACTTACCAAAAGGAAATGAGAATATATGATCACAAAAGACTTGTGCATGAAAATTCATAGCAGATTTACTTATAACAGTAAAAGAAGGAAATCATCTAACCATCCATCTATTGCTGCATAAAAAAATTCCCCCCAAAACTTAATTGCTTTAAACAACACATATTGGCTCCCAATTTCTGTGGGTTTCTTGGCAGATGACCTCCTGTTTTCTGTGAGACTCAGAAGCAGCTGAACAGTTAGTGATTCCAGCTTAGGTTTCTCTGAAGTCTATAGTCAAGATGTCAGCCAATTGCCCTCCACACATGATTTGGATGAGACTAAATGTTCATCTTACATATGTCCCAGTCACTTGTTGCTTATTTCCTTTGGAGAAACTTAGTTTCCACACACCCCCACCTCCGCAATGCACCTCTGTAGCCACTGCTTGGATAGTTTCCCCTGACTGAAGACCCAAGAGAGAGGACAGGTACAAGTCACAATGGTACTTATGTCCTAGGCTTAGATGTCACACACCATCATTTCTGCCACATTCTGTTTGTTAAAAGTGAGTCATTAGGTGCAATGCACACTTGAAAGGAAGAGAAGCAGGCTCTATCTTGTCCTTGGAGTAATGCCAGAAAATTGAGGGAGGCATACTTTAAGATCACAGAATCAATTATTCATCAACAGAATACAAGTAAACAATTTGTGTATACTTAACCAGCATAACAGTTCTCAGGAGTAAGAGAAATGAATGAACGATTGATTCACAAAGCAACATGGATGAATGGAGACAATGTAGTACAGGGTGCAAAAAAACAAACACAAATGCATGTATATGTATTTAGTGGATCTTCCTATAAAGTTCTATAATGAGAGAAACCACTTAAAATAATATAAATAAAATCTTTGAGTGACTAGAGCATAGATGGACAGAATTATATTAAATAATGCAGTAATGAGTGCATGCAATCCCAGGTACTCAGAAGGCTGAGACTGGAGGATTATGAGTTTGAGCCCAGCCTGGGCAACAAAGCAAAACTCTTACATTAAATAAAAAGTCTAAATAGAAAATATCAGGAAAGAGATGTAATCTGTACAAAGCACCAAGTAGAAATGCAAGAGCTGAAAATATTAAAACTGAGTCAAAAGAAAATTAAGTATCTCAAAAACAGAGCTGAGGTGACATGAAAGAATTCATGAACTTGAAGATTGATAAATAGAAATTATACAGTATGAAGAGGGAAAAAACGACTTGAGAAAAATGAACAGAGGCACAGAGGCATATGGCATAATATCAAATATATGAAGATATGTTGCCGCAAGCTCAATACTTGTTCCTGATGCCAATCCAATAACAAGGACACAGTTTTGAGGAAAAAGGAAAAAGAAAGTTTATTGATTTTCTAGCAAAAGAGAAACACAGGGGTCTCCTGTCCCAAATGCTGTGATTCTGGCCATCAGAAGGAACAAGGGCCATTTATACAGGCAATTTGAAAGCCACATTCCACGTGTTCTCTGTTGAAGTTATAATTCACTTGACAATTTGGGAGACAGTTATTTCAGTCATTTATTTTTTCTTTAAATTTTTTAAAAAATTAAAAATCATGCAGACTCTGGTTGCTGCATGATTTATTACACTAGAAATCAATCACCTTAAGATATATAAAATGCCACCCCCACATCAACTATTTCAAAATTAAATGGCACAGTTATAAATGTCTCTGAAGTCAAGGAAGAAAACACAAGAAGAATAAATAAAAAGTACTTTCATCTTAATGATAATAAAAGCTTAAAATATTAGGATTTCTGAGATGAAAAAGTACTCAGAGGAACATTTATAACTTAAAGTACTTGTATCAGAAAGAAGCTAGAATAATAATCAACTTATTTTAAAATTAACTAGTAGGAAGAAAAAACACATAAATTAATACCAATGGAAAAGGAGCTATCAAAATAACCCTACAGATGTTAAAATAAATTAAGGCAATATTACAATTGTATGCCAACATACGTGATAGCTGACATAGCATGGTACATATTAGAGAAGGATCCATATGCTATTGAGCAAAAAGTGTATTATGTCATTGATGGATAAAATATTCTATATAAATCTGTTAAGTCTAAATTATTGATTGTAGTATTTAGTTCTATAGCTTCTATGTTTAGTTTTTGTTCAGAAGATCTATCCAGTAGTGAGAGAGTTGTATTAAAGCTACCCAGTATTATTATGTTGTGGTCTCTTTGATTCTTGAAATTGAGGAGGGTTTGTTTCATGTAGGCAGATGCTTCATTGTTTGGGGCATAAATATTTATGATTGTCACGTCTTGCTGATGTATAATTTCTTTAAGCAATATGAAAGGTTATTTCTTGGTCCCTTCTGATTAACTTTGGCTTGAATATCACTTTACGTGATGTGAAGATAGAACAATTCATGTGAGTGATATATTTTTTCCCATTCTTTCACCCTTAGTCTCTGGACATTGGCCTAAAAGGTGAGTCTTTTGGAAACAGCTTATTGTTGGGTCTTATTTTTTAATCCATTCTGCCTGTCTATGTGTTTTGATTGATGAATTTAGGTCATTAGTGTTTAGGGTTATTATTTTGATATGATTTGTGTTCCCAGTCATTTGAGTTTATTTCTAGTTTATAAATTGGAATTAGTTTCTTCTTTCATTAACTGTTCCTTTAGTGTAATTCCTCCCTTTGTTGATTTTCACTTTTTTTCATTTAATCTTCATGGAATAGTTTGTTGAGAATATTCTGAAGTGCAGGCTTTCTAGTTGCAGATTCTTTTGATTTTTGTTTATCATGCAAAATTTTTATTTCATCTTCAATGCTGAAGCTTAATTTTACTGGGTATAGGATTATTGGTTACCATCCATTTTCTTTTAGAGCTTGGTATGTTTTCCAGGACCACCCAGCTTCAAAACTGGATCTGGGTTGAGAAATCACCTGAGATCCAAATTGTTTTCCCCCTATAGGTAATCTGATATTTTCTCTCACAGATCTTAAATTCTATTCTTATTCTCTATGTTAGGTATTTTCATTATAATGTGTCTTGATGTGTATCTGTTGTAATTTTGCACAATTGGTGTCCGATAATTCTCTTGTATTTGAGTTTCCACTTCATTCTTTAGATTTTCAAAATTTTCTGATATGATTTTATTGAAAAGATGGTGCATTCCTTTAGTTTGTATCTTCACACCTTCATCTATCCCTATAAATCTTAAATTTGGTCTTTTCATGTTATCCCATACTTCTTGGAAATTTTGTTCATGGTTTCTTAACAGCTTTTCCTTATGGTCCACTCTATTTTCAAGAATATATATTTTGTCTTCATTGCCTGAGGTTCTGCCTTCAAAGTGGTCTAGCATATTGGTGATGCTTTCTATTCAATTTTTTATTTGGTTTGTCATTTCCTTCATTTCAAAGATTTCTATTTGTTTGTTTGTTTCAGAATCTCTTTTTATTGAAGTGATGGAGATTTGCTACCTATATTGGTCCTCTTACATTATCCTTTATTTCATAGGTCAGTTTAACCATGTACATTCTAAACTCCTTCTATGACATTTCTTCCATTGTGGTGTTAATGAACTCTGTTATTGGAGTATCTTGTTTGCTTGGTGTGATTTGTTCCTTTTCTTTTTATGTTGTTTTTTTTTTATATCTACTCATCTAAAAGTATGGTCCTGAGTCAGTAGAGTTTCTACACTGTGAACTTGAAGTTTCCTTGAAGTTTTCTAGTATCTCACTGTTTAAGGGGAGACAAATAATAACAACAACAATGAATGCACACAATTTATAGCATTAAATCAAATAGTTTCTACCACAATGTCTACAATGTTAAGTATTACAATAAATAGAAATGCTATGATGAGTTACTGCCTATAATAAGAACAGCAAGTTTTCCAAAGGTTTTACATTTTCAGATGATGAACAGAAAGAACAGAAATGATATAAGATGTGATGATTATAAGGTAGGAGGAGAGAAGACAGAAAATTAATGGAAGAGTAAAAGAGAGAAAAATAGACATTGGCTGTTAGCAGAATAAAAGAAAATTAAGGGAAACAAGCAGGAGAAAACTATATATATATAAAGCAAAATTTAAAAAAAAAATTTTAAAAAAGAATACAAAATGGAACTAAAATATACTAATCAAATATCCTAGTTTATAAAAATCTATTTTATGTAAAATAACTGATAACTGGTTTCAATAATGCTAAATGTGAGAAAAAAATAGGAAATGCATAAATGTCCATGTACAATTAAGGTCACAATTAAATAATGAAAACCAAATAAACAGAAAAAGAAAAGAAGAAAAATTTTCATGAAAAGTTTTAAAAATTCTTTCCATTAGAGTTCAAAATATTCTCAGCTTCTCTTCTCAGCAGTTTTAGGTGGAGTCTTCTGGAGTGATTCTCCACTCTTAGCATTGCTGAAGTGAGAGATGTAATCCTGTCGATGGAGTTCCTGGAGGCAGGATTTAGGCTTAGGAAGGTTCTGGACTCTTTGTTGAATGTTAATTGGTCTGGAGATTTTAAATCAGCTTACCTCCAATGCCCAGTAGTTGCTGATCCATACTGGAAGTCTTTACCCCAGGGATCTCCCCTGGGTTCCATTCATGTATTGGACTAACCAATTCTTAGTTGCTTATATCACCTGCAGACTCCATGTTTCCTGGTCCCAGGTTTAGTCTCCAAAAAATTTCTTCAGCCCCTTCCCTTCTGAGTTCCCAGCCATATGCATCTCTCCCAGCTGGTCCTGCAAATAATCAGATTTGAGAGGGAGGAATAGAGCTAGGTGAGTTTCTGCAACATATTTGAAGATGGAAGAAGGCATGAAATAGTAAAAAAAATAAAGAATGAGAGAGAGAGATCCAAGATAGCAGAATAGAGGTCTTGTTGTCTCATATGTAAAACTCTCTCCATGTTTGATTTCTTCTGGTCACATAAGCACACCCTATAATGTGCAGTGAATTTTTACTGGGCCTGCATTTCTGGTCAAACTTGGGTTTGCCAAGAATAAGCTTCCTTAGTCACCAACCCCTGCACTCCACCTGCAAAATGGTTCCTTTCTTTGTCCTCTGCTCCTAGAGAGATGGAGGCTTCTTTCCCCAGGCATGGATTTTGCACAGTGCATCTTTTGAGTTTGCTTGACAATGTCCTCGGTCTCTAAATGCTCCATACCCAGACACACCTTGGGCCTCCCCAAAATGCAGGTTCTTTTAATTCCCTTATCCCTCTTCTATGCTTATGGAGGGACAACTCTGGCTGGAGCTTCTGGACAGTCTGTGGAAGCTGTGTCTCTGGGGATCTTTTTCTCATTTTTTTATGTCCAATGTCCTGTGTCCCCAGTCTGCTTTTGATGTCCAGTAATGTGTTCCTGGATCCATTACATCCAGTAATGGATGTTCCAGTAATGTGTCCCTCACCGATTTTATTTGTTCACCCACATTGCAGAGGATCTGCCTATCTGATTTCTTGTTTTCATGCCACAGAGGAGCCAGGAACATGACCTCTATTCTGCTATCTTGGATCTCTCTCTCTCATTCTTTATTTTTTACTATTTCATGTGTTCTTCCATCTTCAAATGTGATAGTTGACAATTTATCCCTCCAATTTTAGCCATTAGCAGGATGAGAATTTGCAGAAGAAATTTAAGGTAACTCTAGAAATCCCCTTTTCTTCTTAGAAGACACTGCTCAGCATTTTTCTCAGTGAAGGTCAGACTACAAATTCATTGTAATTTTCCTACAATGATGTGGTATCATGGTAGTCAAATTCCCTTGAAAGTATGATAACCAAGACAAGTCTCAAAAAGCATTAACTGACACTTGGGATTTGCCATCCCTATAACCCAGTCAAGGAAATTAAGTCACATTCTTCTTCTGTTTCCACAAAGGCCCAAAGGTTCTAAGAATAAATCCCCTATACACTGAGGGCTCTAAGTTTTTCCTTCTGACTTCAAATACTTTACTTAAAGTATTTATCATTGCTACAGAAGAGAAAATCTTGTGTTTACTTAAACACAGGATTTTCTCTTCTGTAGCAATGATAATCACAGTTAGTAGAGCAGAGTAACTTTAAGACTTTGCTTTACTGACTTGATTTTGTAGATTATAATCTATGGTGTAGGAAAGAATTTATGTTGGGGGTTTCAAGAAAATCAACAAACTCAAGTCTTCTACACATGAAGTATACATAAGGAAGATGACATACAGGGAACGTGGACAGACATGGGATGATAGAATTGAAAGAAGTTGTTTCAGTACCATTTGAGTACTAGGTAAAAATATGAAAGAAGTAATATAATCAAGACAAAAGGTTTTTTCTGGAAAAAAAAAGAGATAGGAAAAGCAACCCCTTTCTCTCCACATTGCTAACTTTTAAACCTTTAGTGGAGAAGTCATCCACAGCAAATAAGAACATTGGAGCAGATCATTATTTCTCTCCCTTCCACTAATAAGAAAGTTGAAACATAAGATTTCTACTTTCAAGTTTTTGCATCTGAAAAAATGAAATTTTCCCCATCTCAAGTTCCCCATCTTTATGTTCTTGTGTACAAATAGTCAAGAAAGTTAATGCACTGTATAAAGTTATTTCACAACTGCCACTTTGTTTTAGTTAATGAACTAAGTCATGGAAGCCCTGTAAAAGACAAAGAAAATTACCTCTCTATGAAAAAATAACTACAACATTTAGGCCCAAACTTTTTATATGTATTATTTATTTCCCATTCTAAAGAAATTTTAACACTCTTTTAGAAAATTACCATTGTCCCTCAAATGGCAGTGGTCTATGGTGAAGAAATACTTGTGATTTACTCTTTGATTATTGCTATTTTTGAATTCAGTTGTAACTTTTAAGAAAGTTTTTTTTTTAAAGTGTAGTCACTGATTAAACTGGAGAGTTTCTGAGTTGAAGCTATTATTCTAGGCTAGTGTAACAACCAGTGAATTATTCTGTTCATGATCAATATAATTAGGAATTATTTAATCTGAGCAGTCTTAAAGACTGGAGCCAAATTGAATGCTTCAAATTTTCCTACTGAAACCCACTTATTTAGCTACTCCCAACATTTTCTTTTTAGTATTAGAGGTGCATTTATAGAACATAAACAACTAAGAAACAACAAAAAGAGGAAACCACAGGTGGCTCTGATGTAACCTTTTTCTTTTTCTGTCATGGCTTATGAGGAATCATGAAAGAATGCATTGGCCAAGAAAGGAAAGGAGAAAAGGATATGGCAAAGTGGGAGGAGACCATGTATTCAGAGGAAAATAGGAAACTTAAATGATGGGTTATACATTGCTAAAATAACTATATAACAATAGGGAATATTAATGTTTAAGATGCAGATTGAAAAACTGCAGGAGAAAAGTTATTACTTAAGATTCACAAATATATGTGTTATTTTTAAAACCAAAAATAAGTTTCATTACCTACAATATATTAAATGACCTAATCTGTTTTATGTTTTCATTAGATATTTACAGTTCTGCTCTAAACTGAAAATTTCTAAACATGTAGTAATTAGAACTTGTGCTTAGAATTTAAATACCATAACATTTATTATCCTAGAGAAAAAGATATCATGTAATGACCTCAAGACCAGGGGTTTCAAGTTCTCATCCCTGTGATGCCCTCTTCCAACTTTAAGTATTATCACCAAGTTTCTCTCCATACCTTTCCTTTGTCTGCGCTGTCAGTGAATTTTGTTCTTTTCCCTACAAATTTTTATTTCCAAATTTAGACTCACACAATCTTTACAGATCATTTGAATATTCATTTATCAAGATTTCTATCTTGTTCATATAATAATAATCTTAAATTATTGTAAGATGTGTCTCTTTTTGTTATCTCTATTTGTGTTTTATTTTACAGTTAGAAAGTAGCTTTGAGTCCAAATGCACAAATAAGATGATAAAGTTCTTTCTATAAGCACATCTAATTGAATCTAAATATCTTGTATCCTATATTGTGAACGTCTAGTGCGTTCGGGTCCCTGGGTAAGGGTCACGAAATAACCGGGACACAGGGGATGCAGAGCAAAGGCAGCAATTGCAACTGCATGCTGAGGTTTATTTGCAAGTTCCTTTTATATTCTTCTTCTAACAAAGCAAGCAATTCTTCAATAACACTTTGCCCACATTGCCCAGATAACATACCTCAGCGGATACACAGAGCTAACTTCAGATCGTTCCTGCTTATTTGATAAGTACCCTCCTAAAGTTCCTTGTAGACATTATCTACTCCCCTGAGGATGCATCTATCTCTTTAGAATGTACTGTTCCTAGGACAAGTATGCAGGAAGCTTCTTCCTCTTGGCCAAACCATGCAGAACTTGTGACTTGCGATAAGGGGAAGAGAACGTTTCCTCCTCCTAACTGAGGTTTGCCTTAGCTGACCTAAATCACAGCCACAGCTCTTGCAAAGTGTCAGGCCTGAGGGAGCTAAACTCTGCACACTTGAACCCCAACACTATATAAATAATTTGATATCATTAAAAATTAAGAATTTTTCCTCCTGTATTTTCAACCATATGTATGATTAACAGGATTGTAATTATTATGGTTTTTATTGTCACATAAATGATATTAATCTAAAAATGCTGAAAAGAAAACTGAAGTCACTCATTTAGTAACAAAAATTCTGTTTGATAACAAATATTGCTTCATGGAAGTTCTCTTTCTCAGCTAAATTAGGTATTTATTCATTTACTATTTAAATACCAATTAAAATTTGCCTGAGAATGAATTTTAACTTAAATTGTTGGTGTTACTTTTTTTTTCTACAAAAAGACAAATATCTGGAAGTAGTAAATGAAATTATGTTGTATGTTCTTGTAGTAAAATTTCAAACTTAAAAAGCAATTAGAAAAAGTGGTACAATATACCACCATGTACCATTTACCTAGATTGTGCCTTAGTAAACTGTTTCCCTGAAAATCTTTGTTTTTTTCATCTAGTTTTCTATTATCTACCTATGTACCTATTGGTCTGTGTCTCCAGCTATCTGTCAATCTATCTATCTATCATTTTTATTTTTTTGGAGCACGTGAGAATGAATTGGAGAGGCTATGTTCCACCAACATAGTGTCTTTTTGTGTTAATTTTTAAAGAATAGCATTGTATGTAAAATATGTACACTTAAAAATCGGCTAATTTAATGGAGAGATAATTTTATCTAATCAGTAGTCTATATTTACATTTTTCCAATGGTCTCAATAATTTTTAGTAGATCTTTTTTGTAGAATCACAAATTAGGCTATTGTGCCCCTTTGGCCTCCTTTATCATAAACCAGTTTCTCAATTGTCACTGATTTTATTGACTTTGACATTTTTGAGGAGTACAGGTAAAGTGTTTTGTTTCTTTTAAGATGGGTCAAGTTTCTTCATTATTAGAATTAGAGTTTGCATTCTTTTGAGTTGGGTCAAGTTTGTTCATTATTAGAATTAGACTTTGCATTCTTGGCAGAAATATGACTCATCACCTGGTTATGGTGATGTCCACCAGGTTCTGCAACTAAAAAATACATAATTACAATCTTCCACTTTGTATTACCAAGTAAATGGTGAACAGATATTTTAGACTATGTAAGAAACCTGTTCCTTGTCAAATTATCATCTACCAATTTTGCATCCATTTTTGTCTTCCTAAAGGCATCATTCCTTTTTATATTTATTAAGTAATATACTGGTATAGGCATTACTTTAGTTTTCACCAATATATTTTACTATTACATTGATATCAAATATGAACTTCAAGATTCTATTATTGTTCAATTACTGAGATAATTTCACTTAATGCCCTACTTATCATAGTATTCAACAGTGGCAGGCTTTTAAAAACTGGGGTTTTTTTCTTTATTTTTTCCATGTACCTATGATTCTTGGATTATTTTTTTATATTCTTTGAGATAACTTGATTTTATTTCCTCAGGTAATAGAAAACAACAATGGAAAAAATCAATGGAACTTCTGAAGGATACTTCATTCTACTGGGCTTTTCTCATTGGCCTAACCTGGAAACAGCTCTTTTTGTTGAAATCTCTATATTCTACTTGATGACACTGATAGGTAATTTGTTCATCATCATACTGTCATACCTGGATTCCCGTTTCCACACTCCCATGTACTTCTTCTTCTCAAACCTCTCTTTTCTGGATCTCTGCTACACCACCAGCTCCAGCCCCCAATTGCTGGTTAACCTTTGGGACCCAGAGAAGACCATTTCATATGCTGCTTGTATGATTCAACTCTACTTTGCTTTTGCTCTGGGAACCACAGAGTGTGTCCTGCTGGTGGTGATGTCCTATGAGCATTTTGCAGCTGTGTGTAAACCCCTGCATTATGCTGTCCTCATACACCCTCGACTCTGCCAATCCTTAGCTATGGCTTCCTGGGTAAGTGGCTTTATTAACTCAGCACTCCATTCCCTCATTATCTTTTGGGTACCCCTGTGTGGACATCACCAAGTGGATCACTTCTTCTGTGAAGTTCCAGCACTTCTGAAATTGCCATGTGTTGATACTCATGCTAAAGAGCTGACTCTCATGGTCACAAGCTCTATTTTTGTTCTCACACCTCTTGTCCTCATTCTAACATCCTATGGTGCCATTGCTCAGGCTGTACTGAGGATGCAGTCAACTACTGGACGTCAGAAATTCTTTGGGACATGTGGAGCCTATCTTATGGTTGTTTCCCTCTTTTTCATTCCAGTTCTCTGCATTTATCTTCAATCACCAACATGAAATTCTCAAGATCAAGGGAAGTTTATTTCCCTGTTTATACTGCTGTCACACCTAGCCTCAACCCTCTCATCTATACCCTCAGACAAAGACGTAATAGAGGCAGTTAGAAGACTAATGGGAAGAGAATGACCTATGTACTTGTGACATTAACAGTGTAATAATACATCAAACTCAGTTTATAACTCCCATCTGAAGATGGTACTATCAATTCTTAAATGTGCAGAATCTGTCTTTTAATTTCTGTCTTTCTAGGCAGGACAATTTTGTCTCCTATCTTGGTCTATTCAGAAACTAATGGAACACCTGCAATACTTTTCTCCCACACTGTTCTTCTTTGATGAACAATAAGTATTGAGGGGAATTTGGAACATGTTCTTCCATATCATTTATGTGTTATAAGTTCACTAATTGTAGCACAACAGTGAGTTATGTACCATAAGTAATTGTCTTATATTTCTTTTCTTTTCCTGGCATGGCAGTAAGAAATATAATTACATATATTTTCTATGCTATACACTATATAGTATAGTTTCTACAATATAACTATAGAAAATGGGTATAACTTGAAAGTTCTGATAAGTAGTTTGCTGAATATTAGTCATCATAGTTTGTAGTTTGCATATAATTTGGTGAAGTATATGTTTGAAGCACCTGGATTACCTAGAAATCCATAAAGAATATTTGTGGTAGTTCAAGACATAGAGTTCAAAAATCACTTGGAAGTCAATGGGATTTTAAAAATAATTACCCTGAAAATGTATTGGAAAAAATTGTGATAAATACTGTTGTGTGGGGGTTGTTATCTTCAGTTTTAAGCTTGATCTAATATATTTTTATTAATATATATTGAACATCAATTATATTTTCCAAATTAAGGAATATATTTTTATGGAAAGAATGATTTATTGTTTACATAATTATTAAAAATTTCTATATGAAATATGAGAACTATATCATATTGTCAGTCATATCAATTGTAATACAAGAAACTACAAGGAAATAATATAAAGTAACATTTGGCAGTATAAGAATTTTATCTATGAGTCAATTGTCAGCTATAGTCTTTGAGGGCTTTGTAAATGCTAATTTAAACAATTTGCTTCATTATAAAATAAAACTACACAGTAGACTTCCCCTGAATTTCCTGTGTGGCTTGCAATTATACTAATAGTGCTCACTTTGAACTCTTTATCTGTCTTTTACACTAAATAAGAATCATTTATAAAATAGAACTTTTAGTCTATATACTGTGAAATAGCACATTAATACAAACTTTTTAAAGCATAAAAATGTACGTTAGTATTTTGGGCCATATTTCATTGTGAAAAGTTTATGATTTTGCACAACTTGTGCTACATTTCCATCTTTACCATACTTTTTTTTTCTTTCAGATTTTTATAAGTATAATTGAGAAAAAATTGTGTGTATTTATTGCTAAAATGCGATGTTTTATATATGCATATTAGGAAATTATTTTTTTGATTCAATTAACATGTCTATCACCCTATACAATTTCCATCTTTACCACACTTTTTTTTCTTTCAGATTTTTAGAGTATAATTGAGAAAAAAATTAACATGTCTATCACCCCACACAATTATAATATTTTTGTGAGGTGAAATCTACACTTTTAGGTATTATCTGGTAAACAATACAGTAGCAATACTTATAGTCACCATGTTTTATAATACAGCTCAATTGTCCTCCTTTCTGAAACTTTGTGTCTTTATCCAACCTCTACCCAGTTTTCATTTCCCTCTGAATCTCCAGACCCATCAGTCTAGTTGTCTGTGCCTTTATGAGTTCAAATTTTTAGATTCATATATAAAAGTGAACATGCGATATTTGTCATTTTCTACATGGCTTATTTCATTCAGTATAATGTCTTCGAGTTTTGCCACGTTATTGCAAATGTCAGGACATCCCAGATACATTGCTTTAGGCCTTAACCTCTCTGAATTTCTGTTTCTTCTTATTAAAAAGGGTATAGTAATACAGCTTGCCTCAGAGGGTCATTTTGAGGATGAGTGAATTAGGTAAAGTGTTCTGGATATTTCTTGGGATGTAGTAAATAGTATATACTCTGAGACAATGTTGGTAATTGTGATTGTCATAATCTATGAAATTTTTCTATAATAAAAATAATAACAGGGGCTGGGGTTGTGGCTCAGTGGTAGAGCACTTTCCTAGCATGTTGAGGCACTGGGTTCGATCCTCAGCACCATATTAAAATAAATAAATAAAATAAAGGTATTGTGCCCATCTGCAATTTAAAATAAATAAATAAATAAATAAATAAAAATTATAACAGGGTTTTATTTGTTACTTAAAGACCACAGGTCACTTTTTGGCCATGTCTTGGATTTCTTGTACCCAGTTATAGGCAACTGTTATTAAGAGCTTTTTCTGGCTTAGAATTTTATGGTTAGCTCAGACTGTTTCATTTATCAGTCTGTTTAGGCTGATCACATGGCCCAATTCTGTCTAGTCAACTGCTGAAATGGCAAGGGGAACAGAGGAGAAAACATCACTGGGAAGTTGACAGGAGAAACAAGGAGTAAGTTGGAGATAGTGTTACCACAGGGCATGGGTATCCAGACTTCCAACAACAAACTGTGGGCCATTGAATGGGACAGGGGGCATGCCTAGATGGCAGGGATCCCCAAGGTTCTCAGCATCTGCCTGAGACCTTGAGAAATCCAATATATTTAATTGCAAAGTTCATTCCAGGGTCTGGTCACCCCCAGAGAACACCAAAAGGACAGACTGTGAGTCCTGTACCCACCAATTTGGTCACCAGAAACTATGATGAGATCCCCTTTGTGTGGAGGAACCATTGTCTCTTGGAAGCTTCAAATTCCTGCTTCATAAATTACCATGCTTGTACCATATATTATATATCTATATCAATATATTATATGTGTATAATTTATATGTGATATATATATCACATATAAATTATATATTTATATAAGAAAATGCTATATATATATATATATATATATATATATATATATATATATATATATAGCATTTTCTTTCTTCATTCATTCATTTGTTGGCAGAGAAGTGCTTTTTGCCAATGTCATGGCTATAAGGAATAAGGTTATAATAAACCTGAATCTGCAAGTATCACTTGAACCTAGTTATTTTATGATGGAAGTTGGATATATATGCAGGAGTAGAATTGCTAAATTTCATGGTAAATTTATTTTTAATTTTTTGAGTAAAGTCCACTGTGTTTCTCATAATGGCTATAATAGTTTGCATTCTGTTCAGTTGTGAAAAGATATGCTTCTCTTCATGTCCTTATCCTATCCACCTTGTTTTACATTAAGTGAAATATTAAACTTACAATATTATCATCTCTTATCCACCATCCTCCTGGCTATCACTTTATAGGATTGTTTTAAGTGGTCACATTAGACTTTGCTACTGTTAACCTGAAAGGCAGAATAGAAGACTTTAGGTTTTAGTGGTCTCATGATCTCATAAATAAAATCCAGTATAGTTCATTGCAAGTATTGGTCTTAATATGGCATGGAGTATGTTAATCTAATCAAGAAACTAAAGTACCCATTGACCCAAACCACATTTCCCTTTCTATTTTCAATTTGGTTCTGCCTGATGGTGGTCATTTTACCTGTTTCATTCCCCAATGCTAACATGTTTTGCAAATGACAGAAAGAAACTCAGAGACAGCATTATATTCTCCCACATCCCCTCTGAAGTGTTTATGTATATAGTGTGTATGGTTGGCGGGGGCAGTGTTATAGAACATTTATCACACTATACACTTGCCAAAGTATTGGTAGATGCAGTTAGATAAAATTTGACTTGAATTCATGACTTATTTGGATTTCTCTATGTTTTAATTTAATGTTGGATAATTTTTCCCCAGGATCAAATCCAGTATGCCATGTTGTGTTTAGTTGTCATGCCTTACAGTCTTCTCAGAATCCCTTGAACTTTTTGATGAGTGATGGTGATGTTTTCTAGAACGTACTTCAGTTGTACATTGTGTGTCATTTTGTCCTGTTTAGACTGGGGTTATGAGTTTGGGGATAGAAATGCCTTTTCCATTCCTACATGGCATTACCAATGATAATGAACATTAACCATTTAGTGAAGATAGAGTTTCAATTATACAAACTTAAGTTTACAATTTTATCTTTCCATATTCTAACCCTTCAAAGACAGTCACTTTGCCTAGCCTGCACTTAAGGCAGAAGAAAGTTTATATTCCATCTCCCAGATGGGAGTATTTATTTATCTGTAAGGAAGATTGCACTCTTTACATTCATTTTTTATTGATCCAATCATTTATATATATATATATATATATATATACATATATATGAACTAAGGGACATTTATCTTATAATTTAGGATATATTTCAATGTGAGTTATTTTTTTTCAGTACTCAGATTGTTCAAGTTTTGTCCTTTGAAGCTTTTTCAGATTGGCTACTTGATCCCTTGAAATTTTTTTCATCTTTTTGTTATCTCTCTCCCTTTTTTAGTCTCCTTCATTTCTGCCAGGGGGGTGACGAATAACTTGTATACTTTGATACAGCAGGAATGGAAGCCCTTTATTGTAGGATCTGAGCAATATTTATACATTTTACACAGCTTATCTAATTAGCATAAAATAGATACAGCAGCCAGCCAATAAGGAATCTCCACACTTAATGGCTCGCTTTTGTTACTTCACAAGCCACTCCCTCTGGCATTTTGCCAGGCACCATCCAGACTTGTTTACAGACTCTAACATTTCTCTGGCAAAATAACAGGTGCCAATCTGACTTGTTTACAGACCTTAACACATTTCTGTAACGTGGTATTACTACTAGAAGCTAATTTTTCATAGTCATTCCCTCAGACTTTTTAAGAGGATCTTTGGTTATTTTCACTGGTATTAAAAAGCAATAGTTCTTGGCGCTGGGGATGTGGCTCAAGTGGTAGCGCGCTTGCCTGGCATATGTGCAGCCCAGGTTCCATCCTCAGCACCACATACAAACAAAGATGTTGTGTCCGCTGAAAACTAAAAAATCAATATTAAAAAATTCTCTCTCTCTCTCTTTCTCAAAAAAAAAAGCAATATTTCAGTGTTTTGTTTTGTTTCAAATTGGACTGGTTGATATTTGCCACAGTCTATTTCAACATACCAACTCATGAATACTCAGGTATCTCTAATTATTTCTATTTGTATCCATCTCTGTGTTTCTATGTGTATATGTGTGAACCTGAGGTCATACTAGTATCTCTGACTCTAACACAGTAATTCATGTCTCACTCTAGTCTTTCTTTCTTACTTATTTGTAACTGTTCTCACTAGTAGTGAAAAACTTTGATTGTACTATGCATCATCTTCAACTTTTTTGTATAGTACTAGTAAATGGAAAAAATAATTTCACAATTAATTGTAGCATAATGAAAAACACATATACTGTATAAAGGACAGTGTTTATGCCCAGTAGTTTTTTTTCCTACTATAGACATAAATTTTTCAGTCAAAACACAAGTTTGTAAAATTACTTAGGTAAGTACTTATTTATGTACCACTTCTTTCAGTATAGTTATGTCAAGCTTTTTGTAAATAAAGAATTAGATTAACTTGTCACCCTATGCCTTCAACACTAGAATTTACACATTCTCATTTATATTTCTGTTTGTTTCCTTACAATAAAATTCATTTTTTGTGGGGTGTTTGATGGGTGTTTTTGTAGATTTTAACAAAGGCATAGCTAAGTTTCCCTATGCATCTTTTTTTGTCATCAACCAATTTCCTTCAATCAATGCCTGGTAACTGCAGGTGTGTTTTTCTTTCCTACAGTTTTGCCTTTTCCAGCTATTTCACCAATGGACTCACAGCTTTTAAGTCAGGCTCCATTCATTTATTAAAATTCATTTAGGGCCCCATGCTATTACTCATGTATTCCCTGTGTGGATATAACCTAGTTTTATCTTTCTCCTATTGAAGGACATGTGCTGTTTCTAGTTTTGAGTGATTGTGAATGAAGCTACTAGGAACATTTGCATATAGATTTTTGTGTGGATGTAAGTTTCAATTGGCTGGGGTAAATTCTTTGCAAGATGATTCTTGGATCATATAAAAGTCTATTCTAAGATTTATATGAAGTCACTAATCAGTCATTCAAAGTGTTTGTAGTATCTGCAGCCTCATTAGCAGTAAATGATAGTCCCTTTGCTTTGCATTATTCCTAGCATTGAAAATTATTAGTGATTTTGTTTAGCCAGTAAAGTAATTGTGGAAATTTATTTTCACTCTTGTAATATAAGTATGTTTATTATGTTACCCTGTTTACTTCTTGGCTTACAAAGCATAAAATAATGACCACATGGATATTTAGAGAAACATTTTGCAGATCTCTCTCTTTCATATGGATTTTTGATCTAGTATAATTCAAGTGAAACTTTACAACAGTAGGGGGATCCTCCAAAGTACCAGAGCTACATCAGGTGACTAAGACTTTCCTATTCTATACCTGACAGCAAAGAATACTAGGTACATTTGGCTTGGAACCTATATCAGCATAATAACTGGGAGATACCATCAGTAGGTGTTAGAGGCAGGGACTGAATGGTGCTTCCCAAACATCTTTATATTATCTTTATATTAAAGCCCTCAAAAAAAAAAGAAGAAGAAGAAGAAAAAGAAATGTAGAAGGGTGCTCTTGATCAAAAGAGAATGGCCTCCTAGGCCCAAACCAGGAATACAAGGCTTACTAATAGGAACGTCTTTTCTTAAATATGCACTTCAGGAAACTCTAAGAAGCATGGCACTTAAGAATTTTTCATGGGGCTGGCGATGTGGCTCAAGCAGTAGCACACTTGCCTGGCATGCGTGTGGCCCGAGTTCGATCCTCAGCATCACATACAAACAAAGATGTTGTATCTGCTGAAAACTATATATAATTTTCTCTCTCTCTCTCTCTCTCTCTCTCTCTCTCTCTCTCTCTCTCTCTCTCTTTTAAAAAAAGAATTTTTCAAGACATGGGACTGAATCAGGTTCACTCCATGTGAATTGGCCTGGCAACTAAAAATGACACAAACACAAAAAATACCATTTTGAGGGTGCAGTGATGGGCCCTTAGCCTCACCTCCCAAAAGGGAGGCATGAAAGACAGGCAAGAGAGAGCAAGCATGCCTCAACCCTGATATTTATTGGGGAAAGCTGTTTCAAAAGAACATTCCATCCAAATAAAGCAAAGGGGTAATATTACAAGAGAAAAAGGGGTCAGATTTCAGAGGTGGAGTCTTGTTTGGTGGTGTCTTAGTCAGCAATTTGACATCTTAGAGAGTCACACCCATCTCAGGTGCTGTGTGGCATCATAGAAAGAGCGAGAGAAAAGGCACACATGCATCACACAGCCCAATCAGGCAGCAACATCAGTCCAATTCTTTCATGTGCTGAAATGCTCATAGCTTACACACACAGAGCATGGCTGGCTCTCGACAAGGACTTACACATCAGTAGTCAAAGTCTATATGTAAACATGGTATTCTGAGGCCCTGGTAAGAATAATCTTCAAAAAGTATTCAAATAAAGATTTCCCTCTGGCATTCCCAAACTTCTTTGTTTGGGATTAGTTCAGCAGAGTAGGCAGGGGAAAATCAAATTCTCATCATTGTTAATTAGTCAGCTTGAACTTCAAATGTAACCCCCGTCCCTGCCAAAGATTCAGATAAACTGAAAAAGCTTCATATATCAAATATTTACAATCAAATAAATCTCAGACTTATAGCCAGTTGCTGTTTATATCAGAAGGAGATATGAACCAGTTGGAAGGTGTTCTCACTAAACAATCAGTGCCTACTTCAGCATCAAAATAATGATATAATTACATACAAACTCATAAATCCATATTAAAATAGGAGTACAGACAAATAGATGACAGATTACACACCACACAATCCTACAAATAAATACCTACAGAGAGAAAAAAATAAAAAAATACTTCTTCCAATAAAATGCCAATTAAGCAAGTTTTTGACTGATGCTAAAACAAATTACCACAAATTTAATATTTAAAATATAAAAATAAATTAACTCATATTTCTAAAGATCAGAAGACTAAATTAAGGTACTGTGCTGCATTTCTCCTTCCACTAGCAGGAGAGGATCCTGATTTTCAGCTTCCAAAAGATGCCTTGTTCTGTCTTGTGGCCTCTGCCTCCAATTTTAAAGTCAGCAACATTATCTCTCTTTTCTAAACTCTTGCTTTCCTTAATATGTACCCCAGTGATTTTAACAGCCTAACCAGATAATGCAAGATCGTATTTCAATCTCCAGATAATGATGATGATGATGATGATGATGTTGCTGATGATTGGCATACCAGGGACTGAACTCAGGGACACTCAACCACTGAGCTACATCCCCAGCCCTTTTTTGTATTTTATTTAAAGACAGAGTCTCATTGAATTGCTTAGTCCCTTTCTGTTGCTGAGGCTAGCTTTGAATTCTTGATCCTTACACCTCAGCTTGACAAGCCACTGGGATTACAGGTGTGTGCCACTGCACCCAGTTTCAAAATTCTCAATTTAATTACATTTGTAAAACCTTTTGGTCAGCTGAGGCTATGTATAATTATATGTCCAAGGGATCAGGATGTGAATATTTCAAGAAAGTCTGAAGCATTATTCAGCTTATGATACCAAATAAGAAATGTACAAGGAATGATATAATTTTATAAATTTCCATTTTCCCTCCACCACAGTAATAATTGTTTATGGGAAGGATTATAAAGGATGCTTGATTATAAGACTAGTGGCAGAATTTAGTACAAAATCAGAATCCCACATCATCTCAACATATTTTGCCACATAATACTCATGAAATAACAAGATGGGCAAGGTAACTTTATAGTAAAGAAGCCTATGTTAATCAAAGAATTGGAGTTAGTATCATCAGTGAAGTAAATGAATGCCATATGTCTCTGATAGGTTGCAGAGGAGGACACAAAACCATCATTGTGATATTTTTACCAAAAATGAGTCACTTCAACCTTATCAAATATGAATAATCGAGAAATTTAAAGTTAAGAATATTATGTAAATAAAGAGCCTGTAATCTTCAAATTATTAAGATCATAAAACAAAGACATACTGATGTAGGTTCCAAATTGAAGGAGATTAAGGGATGTGACTACTTAATTTGTGATACTGGTTTGGGTCCTTTATTTAGAAAATGGTCCTGGGATCATGTAAGCGTAGGTGTGCATTGTACTACTTAATATTTCAGAAAAAAAAGAAAGACGTGAATTTTGTGTTAATATAGAAAGATAATGCAAAGACTCATTATAAAATGTTAACATTTGTGAAATCAGTCAAATGTATACAGTAAGACTGATTTTCACAACTCTTCTAAAATTTGTTTGTGGTTATTGAATAATAATTGGTTCATGGTGATTTGTATTTAGAAGCTTATTATTTTTGGAATCACTTGATGACCAACTCCTTTTCCAAATTTTATATATATATATATATATATATATATATATCTCCATATATTACTGAACTAGATTTAGCCAAGGTAAAATGTGCTGTAGTTCAAACCATTATAGTGTACATGACAAATACATAAAACTTTCTCTGTAAATTGAAAAATAAATAAATACAAGGAGAAACTTCCAAATAAGTGAAGTTCTAAAACAAAAAAATTATTTTAGTCTGTTTGTAATGAAGACTTAATGTCTCCATTGGTACCAACATAGTTCAGACTACACACTCTAACTGGGATATTGAGGCTACTTTCAAAAACTATACCATTTGCAAAAGTCCAGGAGAGATTGATAAATACCTACAAGGGTATTCTATGTATGCAAAATATGTGCACCATGCTGAAACTAGAAACAGGGTTGAGTCTGGTTCCAAATCAAGGCCTGAAGTAACAAAGGGAAGTTGTATTGAAAATGAGAGAGAGAGAGAGAGAGAGAGAGAGAGAGAGAGAGAGAGAGAGATCTGGATGTACATAGCCAGCTCTAAGAGTTGTGGCCTTTTGTTGAGCAACAGTCAGTGCCATGTGTTCCAGCTGAAAAGGAGTTAGAGAACATATACCAAACTGTTTTTAATCTTCAGATGGTGGCTTTTATCTGACTAAAAGCCACATGTCAAGGAATCTCCTTGATATAGCCTCTAGGGAAATAACACAGTAAAAATATTAAATGAGAAATTTGGGAGGCTATTCTTTAGCACTGAACACCTGCATTAGCAGCCAAAGTCCAGAGCAAGTCAAAATAAAATCACTCATGTCAGACGCTGTGTAGTCAATTGGAAAGTTTAAGGAACCAGATGGATTCCTCAAAAGAATAGGGTTTTATTTCCTGAAAATGGGAGATTCCAGTCTACCAAAGTCAGTGACAATTTCTATTTTAACTTCTTAAAAATATGTAAATATTATAAAAAGAAAAATGTAAGAAAGAAAAGAAACTTCAACTGCTTGACATCAACTGACCATTTTTTTTAAAATTTTAGTTTCCTTGAACATATCTTAAAAAGTTCTTTGTTCTATCACTGTCCTGTGGGAGCTCTCTAATGTTTTGGAGAATAGAAGCTGCCCAATTTCATGAATCATGAATAAAAGTCAGTTAGGTATAATAATAAATTTCTGGTAATTTTTTCTTCTGACAAGACAAATATATTGGGATATAGAGTAGATTCAGGAAGAGGATGGGAACTAAAAATATCCATTACATGTATAATATATGTAAATACATATTCATAAGATATTAGAGGTCACCTTTAAAGAAAAGGGAGAAATTATACCATAGAGACAGTTGTCAAAAAGAAGCATGTCCATTTGTTGTTCTTATTCAGCATTTTGAAAACATCTTAATGCTATCTACAAGTGTGACAAGTATTATGGGGAAACAATTACAGAAAATACAGACACAAGAACGGGATATTTTCATCCTGTTCTTATAAAACCATTTAATATTTTATAGCATTTTGAAAAATATCACTTGAATGCTTCTCATTGACAATATCACATTTTTAATTTGATTTTTTAATTTGTCAATGAACCTTTATTTTATTTATTTATATGTGGTGCTGAGAATGGAACCCAGTGCCTCACGCATGCTAGGCAAGTATGTGTACCACTGAGCTATAACCCCAGCCCCAAAAGATCACATTTTTGCTTCTCTTTAAAACTCATTTTGTTCCCCTTTATTTTTATGAATAGAGATAATTAAGTCTATGTGAACTGCTCTAAAAATTAGTGAAATAAGAGAATCTGAGATATTTTCTACAAAATCCCTGAATCATTTATTCAACTAATTCTGTTTCAATTGTATTCTGCTTATTTACAATTATTCATTTTTAATTGTATTGTCTCAGTGTGTTTGGAAATGGGATGAGTTCATTTTTAACAAATTTAGCCAGAGAGAGATTGACTCCCAACCTCAATTCAGGAGGCAAAAAATTGTAAATTAGATGCATTTCCATAGAGAGATCTGTTTCAAGGAACTTGCTCTGATAATTCACCTGGGAGAAGAGTAAATGAAAGATCTGCATGCTCACAATTCCCAAGGGGTCTCAGGAATATCATACAAACAGCACTTTCACAATGCATCTTTGATATTTTCTACTATTGCTTTCTTAATACAGATTTTTCTATTCAGAAGCTGTATGAACTTAAAGATGAGAATACCAAAACTAATTCTTAAAAAAGCCTGTGTGATCTATAGTTTCTCTCTATGTGTCTAAAAGTTTAAAATATTGAAGTAAATTCCCTCAAATTTCCTTTTTACTGAAGAATAACAAAATAAGGTAAGTAGAAAGGTAATTGCTTTTAATAATCATAAACATTATTTTGGAAGGTTGGAGTATATGTAGATAATACTACTATACACATAAATCTGGAGAGTACTTCACATCAGGGAGCTTATTCTCAATTTCCCTATATTTTATTGGTGCATTAAAATTATACACAATGACAATATTTATTCTTGTGTATTTGTATGTGCATACAATATAATAATATAATTGGCCAATATAATTCCCTAGTATTTTCCTGTTCTCTCCTCTCATCTCTTCTCTTCTTTTCCCCTTGTCCCTTCCTTCATTTTACTTATTCCTCAGGTGTAAAATAAAGGTCATATGTGATAAAAATGAAGTATGAGGAATCTTCATATTCTTTCTGAGTGCTTGCATTCATTTGCAGTCCCACCAAAAATGTATGAGTGCACCTTCTTCCCCACATCCTCCCGAGCATTTATTATTATTTGGATTCTTGATAGCAATTCTAACTGGAATGAGATGAAACCTCAGTGAGTTTTGATTTGCATTTCCCTATTTGCTAGGAATGTTAAACATTTTTCATTCACCTTTTGGTCATTTGTGTTTCTTCTTTTGAGAAATGTCTTGAAACTGGAGAATTTCATACTAAGGGAAATAAGCCAGAAAATCAAGGGTCATGTATTCTCTCTCATATGCAAAAAATCAGAGCAAATTCAGGTGAAATAAAATGGGCAGAGGTTGGATATTGTAAAGACAGAATGAAAATCAATGGAGTAGAAGGAGATTGAGAAAGAGGTAGGAGAGAGGAAAAAGAGGAGGAAATACAGAATGAATTTGACAAAATTATGCAGTATGTATGTATAAATATAGCACAGTGAATTTTAGTTTCATGTGTATGTATAAAGTACCAATTAAAAAGATATAAATGAATAGAAAAGACATCAATAAAATAGAAGAAGAGGAACAGAGGGAGAGAGGAAGAGAGGACATTGGGGGACACTCAGGACTGAAATGGAGTAAATCTCCTGACTGTATTTATGTCAAAATGAACCCAACTTCTATGTACAAATATAATGCACAAATAAAAGCAAAAAAAAAGTAGCCTTCAAAAATGAAGTATGAATAAGATACATTAAAACGAAAAGGTAAGTGGTGATAAAAAGAGGACATCAAAGGGATTGCTATGTGGCAGTTTATTAAAATGACTTTAAACATTTATGCATAAATTGATTCCTATGTAGTAGAATAGTGATGGAAAATTATTGAAAGTAGAAGTTACAAAAGTAATGGAATCCAAGACCTAAAATTAATGAAATATGTATGAGAACTACGTGAAAAAGTTGATAGACTTATAAACCTTAAATGTACTTCAGAATAATTTCTATCTTTCTCACCATAGTACTTTATTTTTAGCTAGTTAATTTAGATTTCAATATGCTTTACAATTGAAAAGTAAAGAAATGTTTACTAGAAATGTTTACAAGTAAATTAACTTGTGGATTTGAATAAGTCTCTGGCATGAATCATGATATTACTTTTCTTCTGACAGCAGTTTTCTCGTATAAACTTTTAAAAAAAAAGTATTTGTAGTTATCTATTATCTGTGAGTCACTGGTAAATGGCAAAATTCTTTCATTAAGATGATAAAATTACTTGATAAATGAAAAACTGCAATGTAGATAAATCAATTAACTAAAGCAAAACACAAAACTTTAAATGCTTAGAATATGAAGTAAATAGTTGTGCAAAAAAAAAAAGGTACCAACAAGCACAAAATTCTCATACATGGGGAAACCAATGTGATTATTGAACATTGACCCAGTGGATGTATGTGCAGTAAATTAATGTTGAAAGTGTTTGAATTTCTTACTTAGTTCCACATAGTTTAAAAGAGATTTATTGAAATACAGTGTCCTCACTCAGTGTGGAGATAGTAAGAATATTCACTTAACTAGTAGGCTATGGGTGGGCCTTTCTTGATGATTCTCATAGCTCCAGATTTTCTTCTTCTTATTCTGTTACTATTGCTACCTTGATATTTCTACTCTTCTTAAAGTGAATCATGTGATTCCAGGTCTCATGCTATATCTACTCTATGGACACCTGGAGGTAGAAATCAGAAGCTTCATTTTAACTGCCTCCACAGCTAATTTTTATGTCAGATAATGTTTGAAAACCACTATTTTGGAATATCCTCAACACAGTCACTTCTGATTTTTATTGAATCCTCACCATAACTCAAGGAGATAATTATTGACAGTTTTCTTATACAGAGGAAAAAAATGGTTTCACAATATTTAGCTTATTTACTAAAAGCAACTGCCTCTATTTGTAATGCTGTGAACTGAAATTTGGTCATCTGGTGTCAGGGTTTTGCATATTCCCCTGCAAAGATTTACTACATACTAACTTCTATAATTATATGGCCAACTTGTAAGAATGTTTTGTCTTTTAACTCTTATGATCTATTTGTTGAAAGTGTTTGAATTTCCCTATTACAGGTGAAACAAATTGAAGATAATGGCACTCATTAATGAAAGTCAACCTGAAGAATTCATTCTACTAGGCTTTAATGAGCTACCTTGGCTAGAGCTTCCTCTATTCATTATTCTTCTGATAACATACCCCATGACCCTGATGGGAAACATTGCCATCATTCTGGTGTTCAAGTTAGATCCCAGTCTCCACAGTCCCATGTATTTCTTCCTCACCAACCTTTTGGACATATGCTACACCACAAGCATTGTGCCTCAGATGCTCTTTAACCTGGGAAGCTCTAAGAAGACCATCAGCTATGTGGGGTGTGTACTTCAGCTTTATTTCTTCTACATTATGGGAGCCGCTGAATGTCTTCTCTTGGCTCTCATGTCTTTTGATTGCTATGTGGCCATATGCAGACCTCTGCACTACACCCTCATAATGAATCAGCGCATCTGTATCCAGTTAATGTCCACTGTATGGCTGAGTGGAATTACTTATGCTATCTCAGAGGGCACTGAAACACTCCACTTGCCAGTGTGTGGCGTCAACAAACTGGATCACTTGGTGTGTGAGATTCCAGTTCTTATAAAGACTGCCTGTGGTAAAAAGGAAGCTAATGAGTTAGCACTCTATGTGGCATGCATTTTTATAGTAGCTCTTCCTCTATGCCTAATTCTTGCCTCCTATGCTAGCATTGGACATGCTGTACTTAACATTAAATCTTCTGCGGGAAGGAAAAAGGCCTTTGGGACATGTTCCTATCATCTCATTGTGGTTTTATTATTTTATGGCCCAGCTATTAGTATGTACCTTCAGCCCCCCTCTTCCATTAAAAGGGACAAGCCCAAGTTCATGGCCCTCTTCTATGGAGTGGTGACTCCTACAGTCAACCCCTTCATCTACACCCTGAGGAATAAGGATGTAAAGGAAGCATTAGGCAATCTGGTGAGGAGCATTTTCACTTCCAAACAAAAAAAATGTAGGCAGAAAATGTAACTATTTAGCAATTTGAGTAGGTTTATAAAGGTTTCTTTTATTACTCTTCCTGTCATGAACTTTGTGTTGTATGCTTGTGTTGTATGTTCTTTTATTAAAATATATCTTAATTCATATATTCCTTAATTAGGTAGGCAAGTATTACACCTGGCTAATGTGTGGGTGCTCTCTTTTTGAAAAATTACTAACATAATTCTGTTTGGGTTGTTACATAATGAAAAAGTAACTTTGTTAAATATTAAGATATGTTAATAGTATAAATTATAATTACATTAGTTCAAGCAAATTACAATAACAATTCCTTGACAACCATTCATCAATGGGCTTCCTATCAGTGTCACTTGAGAAACGTTTCATCATTCTCTATGAGCCATCTAAGGTCTCTATGTGCAGCCCGCCTGTACTTCATTTTGTATGAAGCATTCTGCTCTCAAAAAAATAATGATTTTTTTTTATTTTAACACTACAGTTATACATAGTAGTTGGGTTCATTTTGATAAAGTCATCAGGCAAGAAATTGATTTTAATTACCTTTCTCCCACTTTTATCTCCCATTCTCCTACTCCCTATTCTCCTTCCTCTACTGTGAGATTTTATCTATTTATTTATTTATTTATTTAATGGGTTATTTCCACAAATACATAAAGATGAAATTTCCTTTGGTACATTTTTGTATGCATATAACATGATTTTGTGAAATTCACTCTGTCCTTTTGCTTTCTCTACCTTCTGTGTACCACTGATCTTCCCTATGATATCTGATCCCCACTCCAATCCCTGCTAACATCCCTGCTAATTCTTTCCTGTATTTTTTTCTAGCTTCAACATAATGAGAAAAAATATTCAAGTCTTAATTTTCTGAATCTGGCTTATTTCACTTAGCATGATGTTCTCCATTTCCAACTATTTACCAGCAAATGTCTTTATTTTATTCTTTTTGGCCTAATCAAACTCCATTATGCATATATATCACATTTTCTTGATTTATTCATATATTGATGGGCATCTGGACAGAAAAAAATCATGATTCTTAAATTTCATTAACTTCATTTAATGTAGATCTTTTATTTAAAAAATCCATGGTTTGGCTTAACAAATATGTGAGTAGTATTTTTTTTATAATTAATTAAAGAATTTATTGCTACATATTAAAATGAATAGAAAAATTGAAGAAAAAAATAAGTTTATTCACATTCCTTTTGAATATCATAAAAATAAGTCTTCTGAAACATTGAAAGAACAAGGGAAGTGATATTACTAATGAACTGCAATTTAGAAGCACTTTTGCATAAATTAGAACATCAAAGAAACTCTTATAATGTATGAAAAAGTTATAATTTGTCTTCTGAATTGGAAAGCAACTTAGTTACTTGAATAATATGAGTATTTTTATTATATATATTTTGGATGTATGAATATTGAAAATCTGCATCACTAAAAGTTGAAAATGTGATAACATAAGTCTGCAACTCATACCTAAAACTTAAAATTTCATCACAAAATTTGTTACAACTTATGAGAACAAATATACTTGGATTAAATAGGTTTTTTTTTGAATCATTATGTTGTAAATTCCATGTAATGTGTTGTAAAGAAAATGAATACTTGCAAGAAAAACTAATTTGGAGATTTATTTTTTGTTTCTTTCTTTGTTCTTTTTTCCTTTTTTTGCTATAATGGAAATTGAATCCAGGGACACACAGCTACTAAAAACTCTCAACTCTCTATTTTCTTCCCCTAAATTTATGACTCTAGCCTTAAACTTGTTGTTCTCCTCTGTCAGCCTTCCAGATAGTTGGTATTACTGGCGTCAATCACCATGCCCAGCTTTATTTGGACTTTTCTGATACATCTTCCTTTTGATCAACATATTCATCAGTGAATGAAAGGAAAGTCCATGTTATTCCATATAATAATTTATTGTAATCTATGTACACTATGAAAAATAATGTATCATATGGTGCTGACCCACTTCTTTTTTTTAATTTTTAGTTGTAAATGAACACAATACCTTTATTTTTACTTTTATCTATCTTTATGTGGTGCTGAGGATCTAACCCAGTGCCTCACACTTGCTAGGCAAGTGCTCTATGATGGAGCCATAATCCTAGCACTTACCAAATTTTTGAGATCAATGGCCTTAATAATTTGTTTGGAAAAAAAATCTACATTTAAAACTGGAAGATTTATGACAGAATTTTTGAAAATTTCACACAAACACACACAATTTAAAAATTAAAATTCTATCATGGTAAATAATAGTTTTGACCACGTTTATTAAGATATTCTTATCTATCTTAGTTGTATATGCTGGGAGATTAAGCATTTACAGTTTTGCAGCAAAACCCGGAAAGGTTAGTGTCTGAAGTACAGCTATGAAACTGGTTGCAGTTGTTCTGAGTTCTTTCTTTAATTATTTCCCTTTGGGGGCTAGTTGATGTTCTTATGAAAATTTAGGCCTACAGAATTACTATTTTTAGAAGCTTGAGTCATGTCTAGACTCTGGGAAATCAGGGCTTCTGAGAACTATATACAAATCTCAGGAAAAAAAATATACTGAGCAAATGAAAGGAGACAGCCACAGACATGTTTTGTTTGTACTAGACAGATGGCTGCACATTCTGGGGTACATAAGTTAAGTATATTTGAAAATTGAAGATATATTAATTAATTTTTGAGAAGTTAATTAATATTTGAAGCTCTGAAAGTGTGCCCTACCCTTAGTGTACAGCATACACAACGCTCATATTACCCTTTGGTATAAGGCATGTTCTCAGTGAATATGATCTAAACTTTTCTCATTTTCCCAAGCAAGTTTTTCTAGAAGAGCAAACAGAAGACAACAAAACATTTCAACCCCAGTTGTATAGACACTAAAGGTTATAGGTTATTTCATGTCTTGCTCAGGGGTCTTATTTATATCATTATGTGCCTACCTTTATGATTTTTGTCAATCATATAATGCTCACTTTCCTATAGGAAGCTTAGAATATTTCTTGGTGGCCCATGACCTGCTTTTTCAGTTTGACCAAAAGTCAGTGAGAAATTGGAAACTGCTATTCAAGTAAAGAATGGTTGTAAGTATGAGCTGTAATTATCCCATTAGAGATTGTTGGAAATTGCACATGACACTCTGGTCATTCACAGATAGTTCATGTGCCTTGTATCTTTTAGGGCACAATGTGGTTGATCATGTACTTTATCAACTAAAATACAGAAGTTTTAGAAGTTAAAAGAAATGTCATTAAAATTTATACTTAAAATTGGATACTCCAAAGCATATTAGATTCTGCTCAAAGATCTTTTAAGATCTGCTCCAAATTTGTTTTTCATGATATTAATAAACTCCTTTACAAAATCTCCATCTTCTTATCAGTGTTCTAGACTAAAAATATCACTATTATGTTTGATTTATTTCTTCCCCAGAAGATTCAAATATGGTTAAATTTGCATGTCAATCTCCTGTATTAATATCTCATGATTTTTCCATTTTTTACATTTTAAGCACATTTATTCTAGTTGAAGACCTCATTATTGCATAGAAGGTTGAAAAAACTTGAGTAAACTAAATTCCTATGTTTTCATATTTAAAACTAATTTTTACTTTTCTAAATATGATATCATAAAGTAGACACTAATATAATTTCAGAGTTTAAAATCCAATAAGGTCTCATCCATGTTTTCTTCACCTTCCAAGAAGGTATAAATATGATCAAAATTTAAAATTAAGAGTAAAGTAAGATCCTACAAAATGGAAGAAAAATCTTTGCCAGCTATTCTTCTGACAAGGGATTTTATCCAGAACATATAAAGAACTGAAGAAACATAACACCAAAATAATGAAAAAAAGTCAATATCAAATAAACAGATATTTCCCAAAAGAAGACATAAAAAAAGAACAACAAATAAATGGAAAAAAATGTTCAACATTCTTAGCAATCATGGAAATGCAATACAAAATTACATTGAGATATCATCTCGTTCTAGGTAGAATGTGAATCATCAAGAATACAAATAATTACAAATGCTTGTAAGAATATGTGGGAAAATGTACACATACACATTGTTGGTGGGACTCTAAATTATTATAAACAATATGCAAATCAGTATAGAGATTCCTAAGAAATCTAGGAATGAAATCACTGATATTTAATCACTGATTATAATCATAATACTCCATGGTGCTGAGAGCCATAGCCGAGTTGGAATGATGCGGCATTTTTGCCAGAATGGAGTGGTTGAGAGGTGACACCAGCAAGCCATTGAGATGATAATAGTTATGTTAAGCTGTGTATCCAATTGTATACTAGATCCCTGCTGTCCACCTTGGCTTGCCACTTTGGAGTTCTCATGCTACTTTGGAGTTCTCACGGGGATTCCCGGGGAGAGTTCCCATTGGTTGGGGAAGTGCTGGAGGTGAATTTCCGGAGGAGAGATTTCCAGTTGTTGGTTCCTGGAGGAGCCACGTGGCATTCAGGAGAGTTCCTGGGGAGCATGTGTGGAGTGTGCTGGTGGAGTTCAGAAATAAAATTTGTTCCTGCTTCAGTGGCTCATCATTTGTGCCCAGCCAGACATGGCATTTGGCAGCCCATGCGGGGAATCCCTGAAGCCCAGAGGTAAGTGAAATTGCTCACCCCTGAGGGAAGGTGAGAGAATGGGTGACCATTTACAAAAACAATGTGCTCTTGTTTTGATTTGTTTTGTTTTTGTTTCAAGCTGTTTATCCATAGAACTTTCTCAGGCAAACTGGGAAAAAATCATTGGCTCAAGGTTGAAGTTGTTCACCCCTGAGGAAGAGATAGAAATAGACCACAAATGCACATGTAAAGAAAATAGGAAAAATGATACAATGATTTTTTGTTTCGTTTTTGTTTCATTCTGTTTCGGTTTTGTTTTGTGTTATAGTAGATCAGAAATTAGCAAAAAACAAACTGAAAAAGTGTTAAGTAAATTGTTAGAGGTCCAGACAATGGTAGAAAACATGTTAGATCAAGCAAAAGAGAAGGTTTCTCGAGCTAGTCAGACAGAGGAAGAAAATTTAAAGGAAGAAAGCTTAGAGGAGAAACAGCTATCACGGGGGGAACCTACAGCAGGAGGCTGCTACTAACTCCCTTCTATCACCAGAGGGTGTAATTCAACCAAGAGCTCCATCTATGGAGACAGCTGAGTGGCCCTCAACCCCTGTAGTTGATAGATGGGATCCTGAGACAGGACCTCAAAGACTAGCATGCCCTGTATTTGAGCAGGCAGAAGGGCAGAGAATTCACCGTGCTTTAGATTTCAAAACAGTGAAGCAGTTAAAGGAGGCTGTGACAACCTATGGTCCTCAAGCACCCTTCACTGTAAACATGGTTGAATCCATTACCAACTTGGACATGACGCCAGCAGACTGGGCTAGCATGTGTAAAGCTGTGCTAAATGGAGGGCAATATTTGTTATGGAAGGTAGCCAATGAGGAATTTTGCACGGAGATGGCTAGGCGATATGCTACAGCCAGTTATCCTAAGAGAAATCTAAAAACAGTTAGGAAAAGGACCTTATGAGGATCAGCAGCAACAAATTAGATATGATCCTGCAATATACTCACAAATTGCTGCAGACGCAGTTAGGGCATGGAAGTCTTTATAAGGAAATGGAGATTTGCAAGGTCAGTTATCTAAGGTAATACAGGGAGCTAATGAACCTTACACTGAATTTGTAGATAGGCTTATTGAAACAGCTACCAGAGTCTTTTTGGGGATACAGAACAAGCAATGCTATTAATAAAACAACTGGCTTATGAACAAGCAAATCATTGCTGGAGAAAGGTCATTAGACCATGGAATCATGAAGATTTAAACACATATATTAAATTATGTAGACATTAATGAACAAGGGCAAGTCTTGGAAGCTGCAGAACAACAGGCTTTAGATACCAGGCCAAAAACATGCTACAATTGTGAATAAACAGGACATTTTAAAAGGAATTGCCCCATAGGAGGAGTGTTTAACAAAACTAGGTATCAAAGGGAGAGAATACCGGGTATTTGACCAACAATGCCATAGAGAGAGACATTGGGCTAATGAATGCCATTCTCAAACCACCATAGAGGGTACTCCATTATCAAAAAATGGACAATGATCAGGTGTTTACCCATGATATCGTGGAGAAAGGCATCAGGCTCCATTGCCAAAAAACAAACAGGGTGAGCCCAATGCTCCGGGGTCCATGACCACAAATATACGGGACACTGGAGGAACCCAGAAACACCATGGAGGAACCCAGCAACACCATCAGGGTAGTGCCCAGGACACATTATCCATCAGATCTCTCATCAGATGAACCAGAGGGAGCGCAGGTTTGGACATCTGAGCCTCTGCCAGAGCAGTACTAACTCCAGAGATGGGAGTTCAAATCATTCCCACAAGAGTAAAAGGACCTCTTCCCCAAGGAACAGTAGGCTTATTGTTAGGACGCAGTTCTTCTACTCTAAAGAGAATTATGATAAGTCCTGGGGTAAATGATCCCAATTATGAAGGTGAAATAAAAATTATAGCTAGTTCTCCAAAGGGTATATCAGTAATTTTACCAGGAGATAGAATAGCACAGTTATTAATAATACCCAGCCTACATGATAAATTTTCCAGTAGTACTATAGAAAGAGGTTCCAGGGGATTAGGTTCCACAGGTGAAGATCGGGCTATGCTGTCTTTAGATTTAGATTCTCACCCAATGCTAAAACTAAATATTCAAGGACATGAATTTAATGGGCTACTGGATACAGGTGCAGACTTTAGCATCATATCTCCTCAAGAATGGCTGAAACATTGGCCAATACAACAGGCCACTAAAACTCTTCCAGGCCTAGGAGTGGCAACAAATCCCCATAGAAGTGCAATGGTATTAGGTTGGAAGGATCCTGAAGGATGTGAAGGAACTATACAGACATATGTATTGGATCATCTTCGTATAAACTTATGGGAATGAGATGTCCTAGATCAATTAGGTTTGGCATTAACAAATAACATCAATCCAAATGTGCCCACTATTGGGGCTAGACAAAGTTTTAGGAAAGAAAAAAGATTAGGAGAACAATAACAAGGCATACCAGCACCAATTCAAACAGATCAAGGAATAAATAGACATGGATTGTGTTTTCAAAAGGGGTCACTAAGACAATAAAAATTACTTGGAAGTCAGAAGGACCAGTATTGGTTCATCAGTGGCCCCTGACTAAAGAAAAGATACAAGCAGCCCATGACCTGGTCAAGCAACAATTGGCAGAGGGACATATACAACCTTCCATATCTCCCCATAATACTCCCATTTTTGTCATTAAAAAGAAATCTGGTAAATGGAGATTATTGCAAGATTTAAGAGCCATTAATAATGAGATGGTTATTATGGGACCTGCTCAATCGGGGATTCCTCAATTGTCTGCTTTGCCAAAAACCTGGTATGTTTTAGTTATAGATATTAAAGAATGTTTTTTTTTTTTTTTAAATTCCAATTCATCCTGAGGATAGTCCACGTTTTGTATTTACTATCCCTGCACCGCAGTCTCTGGCTGGGCACAAATCACGAGTCTCCACACAGCTTGTAGATTCAAACAGCAATTCTTTATTCCCGAACTCACACCGGCCGTCTACAAACACGTTCTGGGGGAATCCACGTTCTCTGCCCAAATCCACTTCTGCCCAAATCCACATCTCCTGGGCTTCTGTCTCCTGAAATATACTGTCTGACCCTAAGAACTCAAGAGGAACTCAGCAGCAGGATACGCCCTATTCTAAAGGGGGAACACCCTAATCTCCTATTATGCTAAACTGCCCTATTCTAAAGGGGGAACACCCTACTCTCCTATTATGCTAAACTGCCCTAGTCCTTGAGCAAGGTCACCTTTCAGAAGTCCTTCCACTAGACAGCATGGAAGTAAGCTGGCAAGGAGATTGTCATACCTACTTGGCTGATGGCTCCCAGCAACTCCCCCCTTCTGATTAATTAAACAACAAGTAATGTGGCTTAAGGACCGTGCCTGGTAGGTTGTCCAGTTCAACATATGGCTCTTACCCGTCATTGGAAAACTGACCTTTAGGTGTCAGCCTCCTGTCTTAGGTTGATACCACTGCAACTGGATCATACCCGTCACTGACTACCGGTCCAGCATACAGCCATACTTGTGGATAGGTCTATGCACCAGTGGGGGGGTGAGGTTCTTTGCCTCACCTCTGTTGGCCCCCAAATTTGGCCTTGGTGCCAGTGGGGGAGTGAGGTTAATGTGGCTTAAGGACCGTGCCTGGTAGGTTGTCCAATTCAACATATGGTTCTTACCCGTCATCGGAAAACTGACCTTTAGGTAACTGACCTTTAGGCGTCAGCCTCCTGTCTTAGGTTGATACCACTGCAATTGGACCATACCCGTCACTGACTACCGGTCCAGCATATAGCCATTGGCCCCCAAATTTAGACCATCACTAGCAGAACGGAGGAAGATACAGAAATGCCACGACACCAAGCCAATTGACAGTTCCTTTGGAAAAATTGCATCACTGGTGACACCTTCAGCAAAGATATGCCAGCATTACCACAATTAACATGTGGTGCGCTGGCAAGGAAATAAAAATTGCATCACTGGTGACACCATCAGCAAATATATGCCAGCATTACCACAATTAGCTGCACTAAACGTAGTTACATAGTCCAGGCAAGTTCTGCAAGCAGTTCAAAGTGGAGGAATCTATCAATCTGTCCGTCTCCTCCCAAAGTCTGTTGCCTCCCAAAGTAAGTTGACTCCTTGATTGAGCATACTTGTTGAGTTATATTCATTGGGATGAAGATAGGAATTCTGGCAATGATGCTAAAAAGACATTATCCTGAAAAGAATTATTAAATATAATGAAAAGGAAAGGTGAAAGTAAACAAACAGATCTGTTAACCTCCTTAAAAAACAATCCTTAACAGCTGTTTACCTGATTTAAATTAGTAAACAAGCAGATCTGTTAACCACCTTTAAAAACAATCATTAACAGCTGTTTACCTAATTTAAATTAAGCCATTTAAATCACGTGAATAAAAAAAAATAATTCAGATCCATTTTCTCATGAGCGCTCCTCATATATGAAATACACACACACAGACATACAACACAAAACACAAATGTGCAAACAAACGTACAACACATAAGATAATAATAAAGGCCTTGTAGCTTTACCTAGGTGAAATCTCCATTGCAATGTTTAAAAACTCCATAGTCAAAAAAATAAAACTGATCAGAAAAACATTAACCTAGGTTTGTATGAGCTCAAAAAATAAAAATAGAACCTTATGATGTGGAAAAATGCAATAATAAAATAGATATTGAAAAAAGCATCCTGGTTAATCACAGTCGCAGATGTAAGAATGGCCAAACTGGAGTTCTGGATATCAGCTGTTACGGATTTGAGTCAAATCATCTTCTTTTCGATCTGTAGAAATCGTTTTGGTTAGTCTTTCTGGAATCCAAATCGGCTGCTGTTCTCCCTGTGGAAACATGCAAACAGAGCCCCAACTCCAGACAATTACTGGGTCAGGACCTTTCCATTGTCCTGTTAGAATATCTTTCCAAAGAACTTTAGGCTTATGCACATTTTTTGGATACATATACCTTTCCGCAGCACTAAGTCCTGATGAATCCAAATTTAAAAAGTTTAGAGTAAAAAGCGTTATTTTAAGTTTATCTTTGGGGGATATATACCCCTTTCCAATTTCCTCTTTTTGCTTTAATAAGTACATTTTAATAGTTTGATGAGCTCTTTCAACTATGCCTTGTCCCTGTGGATTGTATGGAATTCCTGTTATATGAGTAATACCAAATGATGAGCAAAATTGTTTAAAAGAGGTAGAGGTATAGCCAGGACCGTTATCAGTTTTTAACTGTTTAGGAACTCCCACAGTGGCAAAATTTTGTAAGCAATGAGCTATAACATCTTTAGTTTTTTTCTCCAGCATAAAGGGAGCCCATCAAAAATCCGGAAGAAGTATCAACTGTAACATGTAAATATTTTAATTTTCCAAATTCTGGCAAGTGTGTGATGTCCATCTGCCAAATATGGTTAGGTATCAGTCCTCTAGGATTGACTCCAAGATTAACTTGTGGTAAAAAGGTCACACAATTTTGACATTGTTTTATTATATGTCTGGCTTGTTCCTTAGTTATTTTAAAACGCTTTTGTAAAGTATTAGCATTAACATGGAATTTTTTATGAAAATTCGTAGCTTCTTCTAGTGTAGAGAAAATATGTATGTCATGTGTAGTTTTATCTGCTAAATCATTGCCCAAACTAAGGGCTCCAGGTAATCCTGTATGTGCTCTAATATGTCCTATAAAGAATGGATCTTTTCTGTCCCAGATTAGACTTTGTATAGTGGAAAACAAAGAGAAAACAGTAGAAGAAGGGGAAATCCTACCAACATCTTCAAGAGATACTATAGCATTAACTACATACTGACTATCAGAAAATAAATTAAATACAGAATCTTTAAACATTAAAAAGGCTTGTAAAACTGCATTAAGCTCTACCTTTTGAGCTGATTGTTTGGGTACTAAAAATGTAAAAGTTTGATCAGGGGTAACTATTGCTGCTGTACCATTATTTGACCCATCAGTGAAGATATTTGGAGCATTCATGATAGGTGTTTTTCTTGTCATTTTTGGAAAAACTACAGGATGCTTAGACCAAAAAGACAACAAAGGATTAGATGGTAAGTGGTTATCAAATGAAACATTAGATTTACACATGATTATTGCCCAAGTATTTAACTCATTAGCTAACTCATCAATTTGATCCATAGTATATGGAGTAATAATTTTATTGGGAGAAATTCCAAACACTCCCTTCGCTGCTTTTATTCCTTTGAGTATTAATTGTCCTACAGCCTCAGGATACCTAGTAAGAATAGTGTTAGGAGAATAAGATAAATGTATCCACAATAATGGACCTTCTTGCCAAAATACTCCTGTAGGAATATTTTTTGTTGGTAGTACAATAAATAATAAAGGCAAACTTATATCAATTCTATCCAAATGTATATTTTCTATATATGTTTCAATAATTTTTAATGCCTTTCTTGCTTCAGGAGTTAACATGCGAGGTGAGTTTGGATCTGATGGACCTTTTAGAATATCAAATAAAAGTTCCAACTCTCCTGTTGGTATGCCTAGATAAGGCCTTATCCAATTTATGTCTCCCAATAACTTTTGAAAGTCGTTAAGTGACTTGAGTTGATCTACTCGTATTTGAATTTTTGGTGGATGGACCATGGTTGAGGATAATAGAACTCCTAAATAATTAATTGGAAAATTTAATTGTACTTTATCTATTGCTATCTCTAGATTATAATTTTTTAATAAGTTTGTAAGTGTGGCATAACATTCCAGCAACATGTTTTTATCTTTATGTGCCAATAATACATCATCCATATAATGAAATATTTGTAGTTCAGGATTTTGATTTCTAAGTGGCTGGATTGCTTTATTAACATATATTTGACACATAGTTGGACTGTTAGCCATCCCTTGAGGGAGTACTTTCCATTCATATCTCTGATCAGGACCTTCATGATTTAATGCAGGGATAGTAAATGCAAAACGAGGACTATCCTCAGGATGAATTGGAATTGAAAAAAAAAACAATCTTTAATATCTATGGCTAAAACATGCCAGGTTTTTGGCAAAGCAGACAATTGAGGAATCCCTGATTGAGCAGGTCCCATAATAACCATCTCATTATTAATGGCTCTTAAATCTTGCAATAATCTCCATTTACCAGATTTCTTTTTAATGAAAAAAATGGGAGTGTTATGGGGAGATATGGAAGGTTGTATATGTCCTTCCGCTAATTCTAGTTTGCCCAGATCATGGGCTACTTGTATCTTTTCTTTAGTCAGGGGCCACTGAGGAACCCACACTGGTCTTTCTGATTTCCAAGTAATTTTTATTGTCTCAGTGGCCCTTTCTGAAAATCCAACCCATGTCTGTCTGTTCCTTGATCTATTTGAATTGGTGCTGCTATACCTTGTCCTTGTTTTCCTAATCTTTTTTCTTTCCTAAAACCTTGTCTAGCCCTAGTAGTGGGCGCATTAGGATTGATGTTATTTGTTAACGTCAAACCTAATTGATCTAGGACATCTCGTCCCCATAAATTTATAGGAAGATTATCCAATACATAGGGCTGTATAGTTCCCTCACATCCTTCAGGATCCTTCCAATCTAATACCATTGCACTTCTATGGGGATTAGTAGCCACTCCTAGGCCTCGAAGCGTTTGAGTGGCTTGTTGTAATGGCCAATGTTTTGGCCATTCCTTACTAGATATGATGCTAAGGTCTGCGCCTGTGTCCAGTAGCCCATTAAAGTTGTGTCCTTGAATATTTAGTTTTAACATTGGGCGAGAATCTAAATTTAAAGACAACATAGCCCAATCTACATCTGTGGAGCCTAATCCCCTGGAACCTCTTTTTACAGTATGACTAGGAAATTTATTATGTAGGCTGGGTATTATTAACAACTGTGCTATTCTATCTCCAGGTAAAATTACTGATATACCTCTTGGAGAACTAGCTATAATTTTTATTTCACCTACATAATCGGGATCAATTACCCCAGGACTTATCGTAAGTCCTTTTAATGTAGATGAACTACGTCCCAATAATAAGCCTACTGTCCCTTGGGGAAGAGGTCCTTTTATTCCTGTGGGAATGATTTGAACTCTCATCTCTGGAGTTAGTACTGCTCTGGCAGAGGCGCAGATGTCCAACCCTGCGCTCCCTTGGGTTTGTCTGATGAGGGATTTAATGGACAATGTGTCCTGGGCACTACTCTGATGGTGTTGCTGGGTTCCTCCACTGCCCCGTATATTTGTGGTTGTGGGCCCTGGAGCATTGGGCCCCCTTGACCGTTTTTTGGCAATGGAGCCTGATGCCTTTCTCCACGATATCGTGGGTAAATACCTGGTCCTTGTCCGTTTTTTGATAAGGGAGTACCCTCTATGGTAGTTTGAGAACGGCATTCATTAGCCCAATGTCTCCCTCTACGGCATCTTGGGCAAATACCCGGTATTCTATTTCTTTGATACCTAGTTTTGTTAAATCCTCCTCCTATGGGGCAACTCCTTTTAAAATGTCCTGTTTGTTCACAATCATAGCATGTTTTTGGCCTGGCATCTAAAGCCTGTTGTACTGCAGCTGCCAAGACTTGCCCTTGTTCATTAATATCTCTACATAATTTAATATATGTATTTAAATCTTCATGTCTCCATGGTCTAATAACCTCTCTGCAGCAACGATTTGCTTGGTCATAAGCCAGTTGTTTTATTAATGGCATTGCTTGTTCCGTATCCCCAAATATTTTGGCAGCCGTTTGAATTAGCCTATCTACAAATTCAGTGTAAGGTTCATTAGCTCTCTGTATTACCTTAGATAGCTGACCTTGTAAATCTCCATGTCCTTGTAAAGTCTTCCATGCCCTAACTGCATCTGCAGCAATTTGTGCATATATAGCAGGATCATATTCAATTTGTTGCCGCTGACCCTCATAAGGTCCTTTCCCTAGTAACATTTCTAGATTTCTTTGAGGGTAACCGGCTGCTGCATTTCGCCTAGCTGTCTCTGCGCAAAATTCCTCATTGGCAACCTTCCATAACAAATATTGTCCTCCATTTAGCACAGATTTACACATGCTAGCCCAATCTGCTGGCGTCATGTCCAAGTTAGTAATGGACTCGACCATGCTCACCGTGAAGGGAGCTTGGGGACCATAGGTTGTTACAGCCTCCTTTAACTGCTTCACTGTTTTAAAATCTAAAGCACGGTGAATTCGCTGCCCTCCTGCCTGCTCAAGTACAGGGCATGCTAATCTTCGAGGTCCTGTCTCAGGATCCCAATTATCAACTATGGGGTTTGAGGGCAACTCAGCTGTCTCTATCGGTGGGGCTGTTGGTTGAATTACACCCTCTTGTGATAAAACGGAGTTAGTAGCAGCCTCCTGTTGTGGCCTTTTTCCTAACAACCCCTTTTCCTTTAAATTTTCTTCCTCTGTCTGACTAGCTCGAGAGACCTTCTCTTTTGCTTGATCTAAAATGTCTTTCTCCATGTTCTGAACCTCTAACAATTTACTTAACATCTTTTCAGTTTGTTTTAATCTACTATAAAGATAACGCAACCCAATAAGGTAACACAAAACGAAACCGAAACTGAATGAAGCAAAAACGGAATAAAAAATCGTTGTATCAATTTTCTCTTCCTCAGGGCCAACAAACTTCAAGCCTTTAGTCAACCATTTTTTCTAGTTTGCCTGAGAAATTTCTAGGGATAGGCAGCTTGAAAGAAAAACAAAATAAATCAAAAGGAGAACACATTGTTTTTTGAAATGGTCACCCATTCTCTCACCTTCCCTCAGGGGCGAGCAATTTCACTTACCCCCAAGCTTCAGGCGTTCCGCGTACGAGCCACCAAATGCCGCAGTCTCTGGCTGGGCACAAATCACGAGTCTCCACACAGCTTGTAGATTCAAACAGCAATTCTTTATTCCCGAACTCACACCGGCCATCTACAAACACGTTCTGGGGGAATCCACGTTCTCTGCCCAAATCCACTTCTGCCCAAATCCACTACTCTGCCCAAATCCACTACTCTGCCCAAATCCACTCCACATGGGTTTCTGTCTCCCAAAATATACTGTCTGACCCTAAGAACTCAAGAGGAACTCAGCAGCAGGATACGCCCTATTCTAAAGGGGGAACACCCTAATCTCCTATTATGCTAAACCGCCCTATTCTAAAGGGGGAACACCCTACTCTCCTATTGTGCTAAACTGCCCTATTCTAAAGAGGGAACAACCTACTCTCCTATTATGCTAAACTGCCCTAGTCCTTGAGCAAGGTCACCTTTTAGAAGTCCTTCCACTAGACAGCATGGAAGTGAGCTGGCAAGGAGATTGTCATACCTACTTGGCTGATGGCTCCCAGCAAATCATGAAGGTCCTGATCAGAGATATGAATGGAAAGTACTCCCTCAAGGAATGTCTAACATCCCAACCATGTGTCAAATTTATGTTAACAAAGCAATCCAGCCACTTAGAAATCAAAATCCTGAACTACAAATATTTCACTATATGGACGATGATTATTAGCACACAAAGATAAAAACACATTGCTAGAATGTTATGCCACACTTACAAACTTATTAAAAAATTATAATCTAGAGATAGCAATAGATAAAGTATAATTAAATTTTCCAGTTAATTATTTAGAAGTTCTATTATCCTCAACCATGGTCCATCCATCAAAAATTCAAATATGAGTATATCAACTCAAATCACTTAACAACTTTCAACAGTTACTAGGAGACATAAATTGGATAAGGACTTATCTAGGCATACCAACTGGAGAGTTGGGACCTTTATTTGATATCCTAAAAGGTCCATCAGATCCAAATTCACCCCGCATGTTAACACCTGAAGCAAGAAAGGTATTAAAAATTATTGAAATATATATGGAAAATATCCATTTGGATAGAATTGATATAAGTTTGCCTTTATTATTTATTGTACTACCAACAAAAAATATTCCTACAGGAGTATTTTGGCAAGAAGGTCCATTATTGTGGATACATTTATCTTATTCTCCTAACACTATTCTTAGTAGGTAACCTGAGGCTGTAGGACAATTAATACTCAAAGTAATAAAAGCAGCGAAGGGAGTGTTTGGAATTTCTCCCAATAAAATTATTACTCCATATACTATGGATCAAATTGATGAGCTAGCTAATGAGTTAAATACTTGGGCAATAATCATGTTTAAATCTAATGTTTCATTTGATAACCACTTACCATCTAATCCTTTATTGTCTTTTTGGTCTTTGCATCCTGTAGTTTTTTCAAAAATGACAAGAAAAACCCCTATCATGAATGCTCCAAATATATTCACTGATGGGTCAAATAATGGTACAGCAGCAGTAGTTACCCCTCATCACACTTTTACATTTTTAGTACCCAAACAATCAGCTCAAAAGGTGGAGCTTAATGCAGTATTACAGGCTTTTGTAATGTTTAAAGATTCTGTATTTAATTTATTTTCTGATAGTCAGTATATAGTTAATGCTATAGTATCCCTTGAAGATGCTGGTAGGATTTCCCCTTTCTCTACTGTTGTCTCTTTGTTTTCCACTATAAAAAGTCTAATCTGGGACAGAAAAAATACATTCTTTATAGGCCATATCAGGGCACATACAGGATGACCTGGAGCCCTAAGTTTGGGCAATGACTTAGCAGATAAAACTACACATGACATACATATTTTCTCTACATTAGAAGAAGCTATAAATTTTCATTAAAGTTTCCATGTCAATGCTAATACTTTACAAAAGCATTTTAAAATAACTAAGGAACAAGCTAGACAAATAATAAAAAAATGTCAAAATTGTGTGACCTTTTTACCACAAGTTAATCTTGGAGTCAATCCTAGAGGACTGATACCTAACCATATTTGGCAGATGGACATCACACACATGCCAGAATTTGGAAAATTAAAATATTTGCATGTTACAGTTGATACTTCTTCTGGATTTTTGATGATCTCCCTTCATGCCTGAGAAAAAACTAAAGATATTATAGCTCATTGCTTACAAAATTTTGTTACTGTGGGTGTTCCAAAACAGTTAAAAACAGATAATGCCCCCTGGTTATACTTCTACCTCTTTTAAACAATTTTGCTCATCATTTGGCATTACTCATATAACAGAAATCCCATACAATCCACAGGGACAAGGCATAGTTGAAAGAGCTCATTAAACTATTAAAATTACTTATAAAAGCTAATAGAGGGAATTTGAAAGGGGTATATATATCCCCCGAAGATAAACTTAAAATAACCCTTTTTACTCTAAAGTTTTAAAATTTGGATTCATCAGGGCTTAGTGCTTCAGAAAGGCATATGTATCCAAAAAATGTACATAAGACCAAGGTACTTTGGCAGGATATTCTAACAGGACAATGGACAGGTCCTGACCCAGTGATTGTCTGGAGTTGGGGTTCTGTTTGTGTGTTTCCACAGGGAGAACAGCAGCCGATTTGGATTCCAGAGAGACTAACCAAAGCAATTTCTAGAGACCAAAAAGAAGATGATTTTACTGAAATCCATAACAGCTGATATCCAGAGCTCCAGCTTGGCCATTCTTACATCTGCAAACAATGGTTCTCCCACACCTGGAGGCTAATGAATAATGAACACCATTAAGGCCTATTTCAAATGTAAAGAAACCTTGAGGCTTGCTTGTGGGAATACCTTCAGACCCATATGCAAGTTACAGGGAAAAGGATGCGATATCCAAATAAAAGTCAAACCCAGGTGGTAACCAGGATGCTTTTTTTCAATATCTATTTTGTTATTGCCTTTTCCCACATCATAAAGTTCTATTTTATTTTTTGAGCTCATACAGACCTAGGTTAATGTTTTTCTGATAGGTTTTATTTTTTGACTGTGGAGTTTTTAATCATTGCAATGGAGATTTCACCTGTGTAAAGCTACAAGGCCTTTGCTATTGTCTTATGTGTTGTGTGTTATGTGTGCACACTTCTGTTTTGTGTTGTATGTCTGTATGTTCATATGTCCATATATCATATATGATGAGCACTCATGAAAAAAATGGATCCAAATTATTTTTTTTTATTCACGTGATTTAAATGGTTTAATTTAAATTGGGTAAACTGCTGTTGAGGATTGTTTTAATATGTGAACAAATAAGGAGGTTAACAGATCTGTTTGTTTACTTTCACCTTTTCTTTTCATTATATTTAATAACTCTGTTCAGGATAATGTAAATTGTTCAGAAAATTGTTTTCTTAGTACCTGTTGGAATGTTACATAATTTCTTTTTAGCCATCATTGCCAAAATTTCTATCTTCATCCCAGTGCCAGTGAAGACAAAGATAAAACCAAACTACAGCTTTTTCTATAGCTATCACAGTAAACTCTATAAACTGATGCATCAATGAATAACAACTCAACAAGTAATGTTCAATCAAGGAGTCAATTTACTTTGGGAGGAAATGGACTTATTGATAGATTCCTCTGCTTTAAACTGCTTGCAGAACTTGCCTGGATTATGTATCACTTGTATACATTGTGAACTATCTGTTGGTGCAGCAAATTGTGGTAGTGCTGGGGTATCTTTGCTGATGGTGTCACCAGTGGTACAATTTTTTCCAAAGGAGCCATCAATTGGCTTGGTGTCATGGCATTTCTGTATCCTCCTCCCTTCTGCTAGTGATGGTCTAAAATTTGGTGGCCAACAGAAGTGAGGCAAAGAACTTCACCCCCCCCCCCACTGGTGCATAGGCCAATCCACAATTCTGGCTGTATGCTGGACCTGTAGTCAGTGACGGGTATGATCCAATTGCAGTGGTACCAACCTAAGTCAGGAGACTGATGCCTTGATGTCAGCTCACCCAATGATGAGTAAGGACCATATGTAGTATTGGACAGCCTAACAGGCATGGTCCCTAAGCCACATGCTTGGTGTTTAATTAAACACAAGGGGGGAGATTCTGAGAGCCATAGCCAAGTCGGAATGACGCATGGCATTTTTGCCAGAATGGAGTGGTTGAGAGTTGACGCCAGCAGGACATTGAGATGATAATGGTTATGTTAAGCTGTGTATCCAATTGTATATTAGACCCCTGCTGTCCGCCTGGGCCTGCTACTTTGGAGTTCTCACGGGGATTCCCAGAGAGTTCCCATTGGGTGGGGAAGTGCGGGAGGAGGGATTTCTGGAGGAGGGATTTCTGGTTGTTGGTTCCTGGAGGAGCCACGTGGTGTTCGGGAGAGTTCCCGGGGAGCGTGTGTGGAGTGCACTGGTGGAGTTCAGAAATAAAGTTTGTTCCTGCTTCAGTGGCTCATATTTTTGCCCAGCCAGACTGTGGCACCATGGTATTTATCCAAAAGGACAAAAATTAGTCCATACTATAGTGATACATGTACACTAATGTTTATAGCAGTGCAATTTATAAGAGCCAAGTTAGGGAACCATGCTGTTATTCACCAAGAGATGAGTAGACAAACAAAATATACAATGGAGTCTTAATACTCAAACATAATAAAGTGTAAAACTTGGCATAGTGGTTACTCAGAAGACAGAGGTAAGAAGATTGACAGTTACAGGCCAATCTGGGCAACTGAGGGAATCACTATTTCAAAATTAAAAAAAAAATAAAAGGGTTGCATATGTAGCTCAGTGATAGAGTACTGGAATCAGTCTCCAGTACCACAAAAATAAAATAAATGAAATGGTAAATGGATGAAACTCCATATAGCTGAAATAAATCAGACTCAGAATGTGAAGAGTTGAATGTTTTATTTTATCCAAAAGCTAAAGATAAAGAGAAAATAAAAATTGATCTCACAAAAATAGAAGAGAGATTAATAGAGGAAAGGGATCATGGGAGAGGGAGAAGGGTAAGAAAGAGGAGGTATTGGAGAATGAATTCAACCAAATTATGCTATGTGAATGTATCACAAGAAATCTAACTTTTATAGATAATTATACTGCTCTAATTTTATAAAATAGAATTAAGATCCTTACAATAGATTTAGGCAATCAGGGGGAGAGAGAAAAAGAAAAAAAGGAAGGTATTGGGGAATGAAATTAACCAAATAATGTGCATGTGTTATGTCACAATAAATCCCACTATTATGCATAATTATAATGCACCTATGATAGCAATGAAAATAAAATTATGCATCAAAATATTATTATTCAATATGTCTCCAGGTGCAGATTCCCTGGGGCAGTACATAAGAACAAAATGGGGATATAAGTTGAACCACAACCAGGCACCAGAAACAAAGATAGTATTAAAAAAAGTTTATGTCCTTAGGTGATAAGAGTTTCAAAATGAGTTTTAACAGTATTTCATTTTATTCTTAAAATGTTTTAAGTATACACACCAATGGAATTTATTGTCATATTTTAATACATGCAAACAGAAAGCACTAATAAAATATAGCCTCACATGCTGGGGTTGTGACTCAGTGGTGGAATACTTGCACCTGTGAAGCACTGGGTTTGATCTTCAGTACCAAATTAAAAAAAAAAAAGAAACCTAGCCTTCCTTTATCAACTTATATCATTCATAACCTCTAACAAGTACTAGTCTACATTTAGAGAAGCACTTCATATATGAAATATAAATAAATTTTATATAGTGATTACTTTTTAGTAGTGAATATGAATTATATAGAATAATGGGTTTCATTTGAGCATATTTGTATATGCATATAATATACTGTGATCATATCCAATCTCTGTAACCCCCCTTTACCTACCCTTACCCTCCAATGATCTAAATTCTCTTCACTAGCAGTCTCATTTCTATGTTTATGTGGTCTGCTGGTTTTTCTAGATGCCGAATGTGCAATAAAATCTGATACTTATCTTTATGTGTCTTTTGGGGGGAAAGGGTACAGTATCAGGTATTAAACTCATGGGCACTAGACCACTGAGCAACACCCCATCCTTATTTTTTATTTTTATTTAGAGACAAGGTCTCACTGAGTTGCTTATCACTTCACTTTTGCTCAGGCTGGCTTTGAATTTGTGATCTTCCTGCTTCAGCTTCTGGAGCCACTGGGATTACAGGTATGAGCTATTGTACCTGGCTCTGTGTCTTTCTTATTGAAGTAAATTTATGATTTCTAGTTCCATTTAATTTCCTATAAAAACACATTTTTATTCATCTTTATGACTGAATTAGAATCCATTGTGTATGTAGATACCACATTTACTTTATTCATCCATTCATTGTTAGGCACCTAGACAGATTCCATTGTCAATAATGCCTTGGTGAACATGCATATGCAAGTATCAAAATAGTATTGTGACTTTAATTCCTTTGGGTATACATTAAGGAGTGGTATAAATAGATCATTTAGAGGTTCTATTTTTAGTTTTTTGAGAAACCTTCATATTGATTGGTTTCTATACTGCTTGTGCTAAATAACATTTCTACCACCAGTGTATAAGAACTTCTTTTTCTTCTCATCCTCTTCAATATTCATTGTTTTCATGTTTCCGGATGATTGCCATTTTGACTAGGTGAGATGAGATCTCAATTTAATTTTGATTTTCATTTTCCTAATGGTTAAACTTGATGAACATCTTTTCATAGAATTCATAGAATTCATTTTCCATCATTTGTACTTCTTGCTTTGATCAGTGTCTCTTTAACTCATTTTTCCAATTATCAATTGTTTTTTTTTTTTTTTTTGCTGTTAAATTTCTTGAGTTTTCAATATATTCTGGATAATAATCATCTGCTTTAAGTAAAGCTGGCAAAATTTTTTCTCTTATTTTTAGGCTGACTCTTCACTCTTTTAATAGTTTCCTTTGTTGTGCAGAATCTTTAATGTCATTAGTCATATTTTGCTCTTATTTTCTGAGTCATGGACTATGTCTGTATCTTTAAGTGTTTCCCCTATGTTCTTTTCTAGCAAAGTTTTAGGTCTTGCTTTTGGGTCTTTATCTATTCTAAGTTTATTTTTATATGGGATGAAAGATAGGAATCTAATTATCATCTTCTACAAATAAATATTCAATTTTTTCCAGCACCATTTGTTAAAGGGATATGTTTTCTCCAACATATATTTTGGGTTCCTTAGTCAAGAATCAGGTGACTGATGGTGTATGGGATTATTTGTGTCTTCTATTATAGTCCACTGGTCTATATATGTGTTTTTATGCCAGTACTATGCTATTTTAACATTATGGTTTTGTTGTATATTTTGAAACTAGGAAACGTGATACTTCAGCATTGCTCTTTTTACTTTTTACTCAGAATCATTTTGGCTACAATAGGTCTTGTCTGAATCCCTATGCATATTAGGATTGATTTTTTTCTTTTTCTTTTTTTCAGTTCTGTGAAGAATCATTGGTATTTTGAAGGAGATTACATTGAATGTATAGATTATTATCAGTAATATTGTCATTTTAATAATATTAATTCTACAGATCTGTGATTCCATTTTCTGATGTCTGCTTTCAATTCTTCAGTGCTCTATAATTTCACTGTAGAAGTCTTTTACCATCTTGCCTAGATTTACTCCTAGGTTTTATTTTATTTTATTGAAGTAATTGTGAATGGGATTGATTTCCTGATTTCTTTCTCAGTGGTTTTGTTATTAGTGTGCAGAAGATCTATGGATTATGTATCCTATTATTTTGCTGTATTTGCTTGTCATGATCATCTCAATAGATGAAGGAGAAACTTCAACATAATTCAGCATCACTTCATGAGAAAATCCCTAAAGAAAATGTTTTAATCATTTTTTTTTCTGCTGTGACTAACGGACCAAACCAGAACAATTGTAGAGTGAAAAAGTTTCTTTGGGGGCAGTCTTTATTCAGAGCTCAAGTTGAGGCTGAACATCATGGTGGAACAGTGTGGAAGAGGGAAACAGCTCACATGATGATCAGAGGGCTGAGAGATAGATCTCCACTTACTAAATACAAATATACATGCCAAAGCTTTGCCCCCAGTGACCCACCTCCTCCAGCCACACCCCACTGGCCTCAAGTCACCACTCAGATAGTCCCATGAGGGGATTGATTCATTGACTGGGTCTCTCACAATCCAATCATTTCCCCTCTGAACTCTCTCACACTGTCTCATGTGAACTTTGGGGGAACACCTCATATGTAAAACATAACAGAAACCAAGTATGGGAGGATATAAACCATACTCAACATCATAATAATTTTTTTTTTAAAAAAGCATTTCCTCTAAGATCAGGAAAGAGACAAGATGTTTACTTTCACAACTCTTATTTAATAAATATGACACTGGAAATTTTAGCCAGAGCAATTAGGTAAGAGAAATAAATAGAAAAAAAAATAGGAAAGGAAGAACTCGAATTGTCCCTTTTTACATTTCTTATGCTGGTTGTATAATTCAACTCTAGTTTGTTCTTACAATGGGCACCACAAAGTATGTCCTATTGGTGCTGATTACCTATGACCACTATGTAAATACTTTTCAACCCTTGCATTACACTGTCCTTTATGCATACTTGTTTCTGTCTCTAGTTGGTTCTGGTTTCTTGGATAAGTGATTTTACTACTTAGCATTTCCTTCCCTACTTCTTTACTCCTTCTGGGTATCATTTTTTTCTGAATCATCAAGTCCTCACTGTTCATGCAATCAAACATGTCTATAATGTAATAATGTCCATATTATTCCACCTATACACCTCCTCTCTTCCCCTCACTCTCCCAATCCAAAGTTCCTCCTTTCTTTCCTAGCTCTTCCCCCACCCCATTATGGATAAACATCTGCATATCAGAGAAAACATTTTTTTTGGTTTTTTAGGATTGGTTTATGTCACTTAGCATGAGATTCTACAACTTCATCCATTTACCTGCAAATGTCATACTTTCATTCTTCTTTAAGAATTCATTAAATAGAATGGATGCAAACCAAAAAGTTTCTTCTCAGCAAAGGAAACAACCAACAATGTAGAGAGAGAGGCTATAGAACGGGAGAAAATCTTTACTACACACACATCAGGTAGAGAACTAATCTCCAAGATATATAAAGAACTCATAAAACTTAACACCAAAATCATAATAATAATAGTAACCCAATCAATTAACAGGATAAAGAACTAAACAAACACTTCACAGAAAAAGATATATAGTCAATCAACACATACATGAAAAAACAGAGCCAGTATCTCTAGCAATTAGAGAAATGCAAATCAAAACTACTCATCTCACTCTAGTCACAATAGCAATTATCAAGAATACAAGCAACAATAACTATTGATGAAAATGTGGGGGAAAAGGTATACTCATACATTGTTGGTGGGACTACAAATTGGTACAACCATTCTGGAAAGCGGTATGGAGATTCCTTAGAAAACTTGGAATGGAACCACCATTTGACCCAGCTATCCCACTCTTCAGTTTATACCCAAAGGACTTAAAATCTACATACTACAGTGACACAGCCACATCAATGTTTACAGCAGCTCAATTCACAAGAGCTAAACTATAGAACCAACCTAGATGTCTTTCAATAAATGACTGGATAATGAAAATGTGGTATATATATACACAATGAAATAATACTCAGACTTAAAGAAGAATGACATTTATTTCTATCTTTTTAAAATTTGAATCACATTAAATTCAAATTTTCTATGCACTTAGAGAATTGAGTCAATGAATGATAATTTGGATACTCATATCCTCTTAAATCAGCCTAATTTGTCAAAATTATACATTTTTTGTGTGTATTGGTACAGAAATTTTATAGTAAATTCATTTTTTTCCTAGTCACCTAAACTCAGTTTTCAAGTGTTAAGAAACAAATGTACATACCCTTACAACTATCTTTCACATTATACCATAGAAATCTGGAATGAATCTCTTACCTCCTAACAGGTCCCCATTCAGATTCTCTAGGACTCACATAAGGTAGAACTTCACTACAGCAGGTAGATACTCTAAAGCATTAGAGTTGCCTCTGATGGTCAGGTACTTCCTATTGAAACTGGAGTTTGAGATGAAACTAGATTCTCTGCTTCATCAATTTCTTTTTGGGTTCTTGTCTCACATATCTGAATAATAAAATTCATAGACAATAACAGAAAGCAAAAATGATCAGAGTATGATTTATTTAAGTGAGAAGAAAAGAGATAGAGCTCCCATAAGAGAAGATAGGAACTGATAACAAATTTTCCACTTAAATGCACTGGTCTAGAAGTTTATATACCTTTTGGGTAGGTGCATCAATCAAAATCCATGCTAAATAGGTATTAGAAAAGGGTTAAGGCTATTGGCTTGGTCTGCAACTCCTCAATTAGTTGCGTGTTTTAGCCTTTGTGTTCAAACATTCCTCTAAGGTCCATTCTGGTGCACCCCCACTTCCATTTTAGGTGCTCCAGGACAAAGGAGTCCGCTGAATTATTCAGAATGTTTATTTAGGTTAACATAGTAAAGTGGTCTTTACATTTGAAAAACAAAACAAACTTAAATTGAGGCCTATTACCCTGAGTGCCTGACCATTAACTATCTATTCCTATTCACTATTACATAACAAACTGGAAAGAATACTGGGAATGTTTTGCTTGGAACCTAAATCACATCCTATAGCCATAATAGACTATCAGTGGGGTGAAAAGGGGAGAATAGACAGTTCATTAAAATTTTTCACATCATAGCATACAAAAGAAACAAGTGTTCAAGGCTGTTCCTGATCAAAGGAAACAGGGAGTATGCCCCTTTCAGGCTGATAGACCCAACCTGATCTTTTCTTAAAATTGGGAGCCATCTCGCCACAAAGCCATGAAAAGATAATTTCAGCTTTAGTATAAATTACTGCAAATTCTGAACCTGCTTGGAATGCCTGCCCGTGCCTTGAACTCACCCATGCCTGGCTCTCTGACCAGATAGCAGCCCTCTCTGAAACTTTAGTGACACCTCAAAAATATTGCCCTTCCCTGGCCAGACAATGACCCTCTATGAGGCTCTAATGGTCCTCATAAATTCTGATGTTGGGGCCAACAAAAAATGTAAACTACCATTAGTGTGATGCTTGTCAGAGTTCTGTTATCTGTAACCCCCCTTTGTGTAACTTTCTGGGCTAAAAATCTGGGCTGCAGGAAAGCTGGGATTGCTGTCTTGTTCCCGCTGTTTTGGGAGGGAGAGGCAACCCAGCTGGTCGAAATAATAAGCTTACTTTAATTTGATTTTAATTCTTTTCCTGAATTCTGGTCTAACAAGGCCCTATCTGGCAAAACCTGCAGAGTGTATTACAAAGAGAAGGGATAAATAGGCATGTACATAATGAATATACTGCACAGGAATAAGTATAAAATGAGTGGATAAAGTTTGGGGGAAATATCTGTCTGAATGAGGAGGAGAAACGCACATGCAAAAATGGAGCTGGAATTCCATGCAGCGAAGTTTCCTTGTCTAGGAAAATGCCGACTTAACTCTTGCATCTTTATGCCTTGCTTATGGCACAAATTCATGTATGTTATCAAAATGAAAGCTTATAAACTTTGGTTTAAGGTTAGGATTGGCAATGGAAAGATTTCCGAATGTCTAGTTTGCTTTGAGTGTTTTTGATTTTAATAATAGGTCTCTAAAATTAAAAATCCAAATTCAAGATAGCATCTTTAACAAATGGTGCTGGGAAAACTGGATATCCATATGCAACAAAATGAATCTGAATCCCTTTCTCTCACCATGCACAAAATTTAACTCAAAATGCATCAAGGAGCTTGATATCAAAACAGAGACTCTGGTTCTGATAGAAGAAAAAGTTGGCTCTGATCTACATACTGTGGGGTCGGGCTCCAAATTCCATAATAGGACACCCATAGCACAAGAGTTAAAAACAAGAATCAACAAATGGGATACACACAAACTAAAAAGTTTTTTCTCAGCAAGAGAAACAGTAAGGGAGGTAAATAAGGAGGCTACATCCTGGGAATAAATTTTTACTCCTCACATGTCGCGACCCCTTGCCCGCAAGGAAAACGCAACTCAGGAATCTTCTTTCAGCAGTTTATTCAGGCCCTTGATATTTCTTCTAATTTCTTGTTGGATGCCCCTCCCAGCCTTAATAAAGCATCCCAAGCCCCAATGCGAAGCTGCCACGTGGAACTTTCTCACAGGGTGCTGAAAAACCATGCACCAACTCTCCCAAACAAGGAGTTGTTTGTTACAGACCACAGTGGAGCCAGCGCCATCCTGCAATGGCGACCATAATCTGCAGAAGCGGCTCACCACAGTTCCCCCTTTCTGTTTTCTGAAAACAATACAGGCGAGAGTAGAGGTCCTATCCCACTGTGCAGAAGTGGCTGCATAGTATGGCTCAGTCCTAAGGAGGGCCCTTCCCCAGATCTGAAGCCATATCAGCCGACGCCTTTTTCATGGGGCGGGGCGTGGACATCAAACCCGCATGCAATAGGACATGCTCTCCTTGAGGTCCACTTCAAGGATCACTCAAGTGCAGTGCCTTGCCTCGCATCCTGTATCGTGACGAAGGTGGACGAAGGGGGACAGCTGAGGCTGAACTGTGGCTGTACACAACGACAAACGAGTTGACAGCACCCTGAAAGAAAGGCACGGACTTTAAGGCGATAGAGAAGCATTAGTGTGGAAACCCACCTGCGTGCAATGGCAGCGAAACCGGCAGAGTGCAAGGGCTTTCCAACACTAAGAGAATAACAAGGAAAGACATGCCGATCCCAGTGCAATGTTATAATAACTTGGGGTGCAACGACCATGTCAAAGATTTACTGTTTAAGATGCGCAAGCCAGACTTGAGGTGAATTGCCATTTTCTAAAGCTGCAAGAGCTTGGATGATCATAGCCTTATCGTGAGCATTGTGGGCCTTGAGGCGACAGAGAAACCACAAACAGAGAAACATACCGAAGCAACACATTGCACCAAAAATGCCTACCCCCACCCACTCTTTAAAAAAGGAAAAAGCAGAAGATATCCAATCGGTGAATTGACCCAAAGTCACGGGATCAACACGGGTGTTATTCAAGACAGCTATCTGGGTTAGTTGAGACTGGATCATGTCTTCCGCTTCCATGGACCAATTTCCAGCCAAATATTCACCAATGATGCGGGAAGCATTCCTGGAATCATTAAATCTGACAGAGGTTATGCATAAATGTGCACGTTGGTCAACACAACCCAAAAGCACTAAGTCAGCCAATTCTTCTACCTGAGCTTGGAGTAAATCTATTCTTTGGTTGGCAGCTAAAATCCCTGACAAAATATGTTGATTAATTGTATTTTGAGATTCAAGTATGGTGGAAGTTTGTTGGACAACTTGATTAATGGTGGCAGCAGTTTGTACTTGATTGGCCATAGCCACTCCGGCCATAACCGCTGCAGTAGCAGATACCGCCACGGCTGTCACTATAGCCGCTGTGATTCCAAAATCTCTGAGGACTCTAAGTAGCTCAACAATAGGGAATTTATCAGGATCCGCAGTGACCGGGATTGGGACAAAAGTTGGAATTTTCATAACCACTGCTACAGTCCAGGAACCATTCCAACACTCAGATAAGAGACAGGTAGTATGAGAACAATCCAGCATCCCCGACGAGGTGGCCTTAGCCAAAAGGAATAAGAATGGGGATTGGACACAGACCATCGCAGGAGGCAATGTAGCATTATACAACAGAGAGTTAAATGAAACAGATGTAAGTCTATTACCTCGTTCACTTTCCCTAACAGTACCAGAAACATTAGCCAGCCAACTTTTGGCTCCTACCAACTGAGCCAGTGCAGAAATATCAGCTGAAGCCCCCTTTTCATTGGAAATCAGCCATTGAAACCAGGACCAACCTACTCCTGTAGAGGAGCTGGCACTATTGTTAAAGTTATAAACATACCTCTTAAGAGAGGGGGGAAAGGGAGAAACCTTTAGCAACTTGATGTTTCTCCCAAGAATGATCCTGACAAGGTGTAAATGTTGGGGGGAAACCAAGATTAGGGGAACAGTAAGGAGAGGCCTTGAAATGAGTGGCATCATGAATACTACTAGAAGAAGGAGGCACTGGGATTAGTACCTCGGAGATAATAGCCAAGGTAGTTATGTTAAGAGCAGAGCTGCTGTTTGCGGGGGTCTCTGAGCCTGATTGCTTCCCCGAAGCTACCTTGCTCAATACAGCACTGATAATGCTTCCTGAGACCTGATTGGACCGCAATGGGTCCTCCCAGTTAGTCAAATTTTTGGTCTTAAGGCTAATGCAATTAGCGTTTCTAAGGCTGAAACAAAAAACTCCTGTGAGATTAACTTGAGATTGATTAAAAATTCTCTCCATGTCCCTTCTAGGAGAGGCACAGGGAGCAGACATCTCACATGAGGTAGAAAAAAGAGTGGGGAGGACACTAGAATTACCATGAACCGGCATCGGCATTGGCCATGCCCGTGCCACTGCCCACCACCGCATTGGTGTCGCCTGTGCCATCGGCACCAGCACCAGAGCCAGAGCACTTAGCAGAATGAAGATCCTCATCACAGGATTGTTGTGGTATCTCTTGTTGCTGGTCAGTTGATGTCGAGACTCTTCTTGTCAAGCGTTCAGGGACCCACAACGGTTCCGTACGATCCTGGGGAAAAACACATACAGATCCTTGTGCCCATGTCAACACGGGGTCAGGACCGTTCCATTGGCCCGTAAGAACATCCTTCCACTTAACATAGCCAATCACAGAGGGCTGAGGGGACACATGTCTATCGGCCGCAGAGCGACCATGAATATCCAAATTCAAAAAATTAATGGTAAAGAGAGCTAAGGACAGGCGTTCTTTAGGAGTGTGTTCAGCTCCTATTCCCCCTTTTTGTTTTTGTAAAGTTTCCTTTAAGGTGCGATGAGCACGCTCAACAATGCCTTGTCCTTGAGGATTATAAGGCAAACCATGAGTAAGTTGCACTCCCATAGTAGAACAAAAAGCTGTAAATTGTCTGCCAGTATAAGCAGGTCCATTATCAGTCTTAAGGGATGCAGGTGCACCCCATGCTGCCCATGCCTCTAAACAGTGAGTAATGACATTACGTGCCTTTTCTCCCGATAAAGCAAAGCATGGATAATTCCAGAGCACGTATCAACGGAAACATGCACATACTTAAGGTTACCAAAGTCAGGTATATGCGTCACATCCATTTGCCAAACAACCAATGGCTTCAATCCCCGTGGGTTTACTCCATAATTAGGGGGATGAAGAAATGTGACACAATGGGGACATTGCAATACTATCTGCCGAGCATCCGCTCTTGGAATGGAAAAACGCCTGCGCAGCATTAATGCATTAACATGGAAGTTTTGGTGAAACAACTTAGCCCCCTCTAAGGAGGAAGCCAAGCATATCAATTGACCACTAGTGGCTAAGTCCGCACAGGCATTACCCTGGGATAACGGACCAGGAAGAGAGGTGTGAGCCCTGATGTGCATTGGATAAAAAGAAGCAGTGCGGTTAGAGATAAGCTGTTGAAGCTGAGTAAAGTAAGCAGACACATTGTGGGCATCACTAATAGCTCCCACGGCCTCCAGGACTTTTAGTGCTTGTACCACATAGCTGGAGTCCGAAATAAGATTAAAAGGAAAAGAACACTGTTTAAAAACTTCAATAACAATTTGTAGTTCTACCCATTGTGGAGTTCCAGGAGCAAATTGATGCTGGATAGGGGGAGAGTCATTAATTACATAAGCTCCCATTTCAGACTTGGAACCATCAGTAAAAATGTTAACAGCCCCCGGAATTGGACTGGATGAAGTTACCTTAGGGAAAATGATGGGATGTTCTTTAACAAAATGGAGTAATGGGTGAGAAGGGTAGTGATTATCAATACCCCCTTGAAACGAGCAACACAGAATAGCCCAGTTGTCTAGAGTAGCACATAAAACATTAAGTTGAGCTTTAGTGTAGGGTATGATAAGAGAAGGTGATTGGCCGAAAAATTGAATGCTTTGTTGAATCCCTTTAAGTGCCAATGCTGCAACAGCATCAGGATAATATTCTAAGGATTTTCCTGGGGATACATGTGGGTGGATCCATAGTAAAGGCCCATCTTGCCACAGTACCCCAGTAGGCTGCCGCATAGTGGCAAGCACACATAACTGGAAAGGTTTATCACTCTGGAGCCTGCATAGAGTGGCATGCTGTATAGCTTGTTCTACTTTTATAAGGGCCGCTCTAGCCTCAGTAGTGAGGCTATGAGGGGAAGCAAGATCTGGATCACCCTTAAGAGTAGCATACAAAGGCTGGAGCACAATATTAGGAATATGTAAATATCCTCTTATCCAATTAATATCTCCCAGCAATTTTTGAAAGTCATTTGGAAATCTTGAGTCCTGATGCTAATTTTTTGCGGTTTTAATTTGTCATATCCAATTGTCGCTCCCAAATACCTGATAGAATCCCCCGTTTGAACCTTTTCAGGTGCGATGTGCAGTCCATGTTGAACCAACAGCATCACGAGTTCTTTATAAGCCTCATTAACTGTCTGTTCTAATTTTGCGGCCAATAACACATCATCCATATAATGAATGATCTTGGTGGAGGAATACTTACGTCTGAGAGGTGCGAGTGCCTTCCCCACATACATCTGGCACATCGTGGGACTATTAGTCATCCCCTGCGGCAACACCACCCACTCAAACCTTTGATCTGGTTCCTCGTGATTACACGAGGGAAGGGTGAAAGCAAAACGTTGTGAATCTTTAGGATGCAAAGGAATGGAAAAGAAACAGTCTTCAATGTCAATAACAATTATATGCCAGCCTTGAGGAACAGAGGAGAGCAGAGGCAGCCCTCTTTGAATGGGCCCCATAAGTTGCATCTGAGCATTAACTGCTCGTAGATCATGCAGTAGGCGCCACTTCCCTGATTTTTTCTTAATGACAAATATGGTAGTATTCCATGGAGAAGTAGAAGGTTGGATGTGACCCAAATCAAGTTGTTCTTTGACTAGATCATGGGCTGCTGCCAGTTTAGCCGAGGGAAGAGGCCACTGAGGCACCCAAACAGGCTCCTCGGTGAGCCATGTTATGGGTATTTGAGCCCCAGTGGCCCCTAGGAAAAACCCAGACCAAACCTGTTAAGCTTTTGATGACCTTGCACAGGATGCTTACGCCCCTGTAGGTGCCTATTAGGGTCCCCAAAAATCTTTCCAGCGGCAACCACCATCCTTGCTACAAAATCTGAAAAGGGTTCTGTAGGGCCCTGCAGAATCTTAGTCAAGTTACCAGACACCTCTCCTCTATTTGGAAGTGACTTCCATGCCCAAACGCAAATGTTGTTAATTTGATCATATGCCTCAGGAGGGAATCCCGTCTGTTGATTAGCAAATCTGCCTTGTCCCAAAAGCATATCCTTGTCCCAATGGGGGTGTCCCGCTGCATAGTTTTGGGCGGCCTGCTCTACAGCGCCCTCTAGCACAAAGGCTCTCCAGTCCAAATATTTACCTGGAGAAACACAAGCCCGAACAAGGCTAGCCTAATCAGAGGGAGTCATACAGTATCTAGACAGACTCTCCACCTGAGTTAGTGTGAAGGTGGCATCCACCCCATAAGTGCGCACAGACTCCGCCAGGGTCTTCACAATTTTGAAATCTAAGGGCTCATGGAATCTTCCCCTATTGTCATCCTGGAAAACTGGATAAGCAAGACCCATCTCAGCGTTACCAGCCCTCCATGTTTGGGCATGGAAAGCTCTCCTCGAAACACCCCAACCGTACGGCGGCGGATCCGGAGGATCATTTTTCTTGAGCTCCTGTTTATTTTTGTTCCCTTCTCCTATAGTTAGACTCCCTAGCTGACGAGACAGTCTCCCGAGCTCCTCCTCCTCATCCTCCTCCTCTTCTGACCCACTTTTGCATGGGAGTGTGCGCAGCATACTGAGATCTGGATACAAGCGTTTCCTCCCCCATTTCTCGCTCCGCACACTCCCTTCCTCCTGAAATACCTCACTCCGTGCCAGAGACAATCGCCTCCTCCCCTGTTTCTCGCTCTGTACACTCCCATCCTCCTGAAATACATCACTTCGTGCCGGAGACAATCGCCTCCTCCCCTGTTTCTCGCTCCGCACACTCCCACCCTCCTGAAATACCTCACTGCCTGCCGTTTCTGATCTTTCCTCATGTAATTGCTCTAAAACTTCTTGTCCTTTAGTAAGTGCTTCCTGACATCTGCCATCTGCGAGGCAACTACGGATCATCTTCCAAAGGGGTATCACCCCACCCTCTAATATGCCCTGCTCAGAAGCAAAGTCAAGATCTGTGCCTAACTTATCCCAGCTAGGTATAGTAAGGCTGCCCGAGAACGCAAACCACAGTGCAGCAATATCTGTCTTCTGTAAAAATCTCTGTAAAGTACTACGTTTCACTTCTAGGCCCTTGGAACATAACAGGTCATCTAGGGCCAGGAGAAGCAGACTTGAAGATACGGCACCCATGACACAACAAAAGACGCACAGAAAACAAAAGTGAAAGTAAGAGCAAAAGTACACAGTGCAGCTGCAATAAGATGTAATGCTCTCTCTGGCTTTACAGAGGAGCTGCCGTTTTGATAGCGGGTCCCACTTACCTGGGACTAATCTCCACTTTGACCGCGGGTTCCACTTACCTGGGACTAACCTCCGCTTTGATCGCGGGTCCCACTTACCTGGGACTAACCGGTGCACGACCCCTGACTGCTGAAAGTTCTGGTTCCCGGGTTTTCAGCACCACTTGTCGCGACCCCTTGCCCACAAGAAAGACGCAACTCAGGAATCTTCTTTCAGCAGTTTATTCAGGCCCTTGATATTTCTTCTAATTTCTTGTTGGATGCCCCTCCCAGCCTTAATAAAGCATCCCAAGCACCAATGCGAAGCTGCCACGTGGAACTTTCTCACAGGGTGCTGAAAAACCATGCACCAACTCTCCCAAACAAGGAGTTGTTTGTTACAGACCACAGTGGAGCCAGCGCCATCCTGCAATGGCGACCATAATCTGCAGAAGTGGCTCACCACACTCACACTTCAGATAGAGCCCTAATATCCAGAGGATACAAAGAACTCAAAAAATTAAACAATAAGAAAACAAATAACCCAACCAATAAATGGGCCAAGGACCTGAACAGACACTTCTCAGAGGAGGACATACAAACAATCAACAAGTACTTGAAAAAATGCTCATCATCTTTAGCAGTTAGAGAAATGCAAATCAAAATCACCATAAGATACCATCTCACTCCAGTAAGATTGGCAGCCATTATGAAGTCAAACAACAAGTGCTGGCAAGGATGTGGGGAAAAGTGTACACTTGCTCATTGCTGGTGGGATTGAAGATTGGTGTGGCCAATTTGGAAAGCAGTATGGAGATTCCTTGGAAATCTGGGAGTGGAACCACCATTTGACCCAGCTATCCCCCTTCTCAGACTATTCCCTAAAGACCTTAAAAGAGCGTAGTATAAGGATACTGCTACATCGATGTTCATAGCTGCACAATTCACAATATCTAGACTGTGGAACCAACCTAGATGCCCTTCAATAGATGAATGGATACAAAAATGTGGCATTTATACACAATGGAGTATTACTCAGCACTAAAAAATGACAAAATCATGGCATTTGCAGGGAAATGGATGGCATTAGAGCAGATTATGCTAAGTGAAGCTAGCCAATCCCTAAAAAACAAATGCCAAATGTCTTCTTTGATATAAGGAGAGTAACTAAGAACATAGCAGGGAGAAAGAGCATGAGAAAAAGATTAAAATTAAACAGGGAGGAGAGATGGGAGGGAAAGGGAGAGAGAAGGGAAATTGCATGGAAATGGAAGGAGACCCTCATTGTTATACAAAATTACATATAAGAGGAAGTGAGGGGAAAGGGGAAAAAAAGGGGAGAGAAATGAATTACAGTAGATGGGGTAGAGAGAGAAGATTGGAGGGGAGGGGAGATAGTAGAGAATTGGAAAGGCAGCAGAATACAACAGACACTAGTATGGCAGTGTATAAAAATATGGATGTGTAACCGATGTGATTCTGCAATCTATATATGGGGGGAAATTAGGAGTTCATAACCCACTTGAATCAAATGTATGAAATATGATATGCCAAGAGCTTTGTAATGTTTTGAACAACTAATAATAAAAAAAATCCAATTTCATACCCAGATTTTTCCTGGACAAGTTGTTTAAGCTTAGGCAAACCAATTGTAATATTCTTTTTAATTTTCCCACTTACAAAGTGAGAAACCTTTTACCTATCCAAACCTATAATCCAAACCTTCTGTCAGGTTCATGTAACTGGTTTAAAACATACAAAACAAAGAAAGCAATAATATCGGCATTAATCTTCAACTGAAATTTTGCTATCTGATTTCTGTTTTAAGTTACAAAAAATAGATTAGGTAAATGTGGCTAGGATTCAATATCACATGTACTATAATTAAATCAGCCCAAAAGAAAGAAAAATGGGCATGCATGGGAAAAAAAGAATGTACACGTTTTGCAAACATAAAAGGGAGGAAAGAAGAGAAGATGTTAAAATTTGGAAACATTTACAGAGTAAGAGTGAATTGGCAGAATAGGATTTGCAGAGTTGGTTCCATTCTGTCTCAGGGCAATAGGCAGGGGATTACAGGGGTGGGGATCAACTTGAACAATAAGAGCTAAGAAGTCTAGGTGAGAGATCACAGTGTCTGGTAGCTCAGAAATTAAAAAAAAAAAAAAACGAGACAGAGAAAGAGACATTAAAAGAAAACAGGGAAGAGAGTTTCCCAGTACCAGCATCATTTTTCCTCTTTGTCTCTGCTTCATGTCACAGAAAGAAACACTGACATAGGCTATGGGGACTGAAGTCAGCCCCTGACTTTGCTACAGACCACAGAACTAGGCCCCTCCCCAGTGATACCTACCCCCAGGCAGCCTCTGTGGCCCCAGAGTCAGGCCTCTTGCTAAGGTCCCAGACTCCAGACCAGCACAAGCAGGCCCAGCTCCAGATTTGTGCCTGTGTCCCCTGTGTCCAGTAGGTCAGGAAACAGGTCTACCCTAGTAGGTGTTACCTTGAAAGACCCCCGACTCCCTGTCCAAGGAAGAACGCACGAGACACTGGCTGCAAAAACAAGAGGCAATTTATTGATACACAGGCGCCTGTGGGTGCTCAGAAAAACCTCAGCCAGAGCTTTGGTGAACTGGCACACCGGGCTTTGGGGTACAGGTCTTTTATAGGATAAAGGGGCAGGTTTCGCGCGTGCAGTAAGCAACAGGTTTCTTATTGGTCATTTTGAACCCAGCATATAGATTACCTAAAGGGCAAAGTTGTCTTTCACTTTATGTTCCCGGAAAACCCGCATAACTGTCACATATTTGCACCCTGCTTTTTCTGTTCTTGCTTATCAGTTCCTATTTGCCTAAGAATGCCCTGGGACCTGGTTTTTTTCTTCTTTCCCAACCATCCTGTTCTTTCACAACTGGCTACCCTTAACTGATTATCAGATAAACATCTCTGGTGCTTGTGTGGGTCTGCAACACACCCTAATGGTTTTGCAATTGGGCCTCCAGGTTGCTGGGCTAGGGTCTTTCAACCTCATACCTCATATTTCATCCTGTTGGAATGTCTAGCATGAAAAAGACAGAAGACAGAGGATGTAAAGGGAAAAAATGCATACTGCTGTGGAGAATGTAAATTAGTATGGCAATAATGGAAACATTATAGAAGTTTCTCAAGAAAATCAAAAATGAAATTACCATCATCACATTTCTAGGTTTATATCTAATGGAATTTAAATCAATATATAGTAGAGATGTCTCAAATCTCACGTTTATTGTAGCATTATTCAAAATAGCAAAAAGATTGAATCAAACTGGCCCTATGTGATGGATAAAGGAATTCAATATTTGAAAATAAGACAACCCTGACATTTGCAACAAATGGAAGATACTATACTAAGTGAAATAAGTCAGGTGCAGAAAGACAAGTGTTCTGTAATCTATTGTAACAGTGGTCCATTTTACCTTTTGAATATAGCCCTCACTGATCTAAGGATTTTTTTTAAATTGACTTTTTTTTTCTTTCTTTCTTCTTTCTCTCTCCCTCCCAACAGGATTATGGAGATAGGATTTTGTTTTCTTCTCCATTTTAGGCATACTTATCTGTCCCAGAGCATACACCTACAATAGAAAGAGGATGGCTGCCAGATCTAGAAAGTGATTATCTCCCAAATTAACAAATGAATCACAATTCCCCTACTGGGAACACCTGTAAGGGAGTCTTTAATTAGTTTCTTTTAAAGCCCCCTATTATCCAGGATCAATTGAACAGCCTTTAGGACTGGAGTCCCCTTTGCTAGCAAATCAATAAATCTTCTTTTTCTTTTTCCTTCTCAAATCCATGTTCTCTTTATCAAATTGTCATCAGGAACAAGGAACAAGGTTTTGGTAATAGAATGTGCAAAAATAGGACTCATGGAAAGAGAGTAGGAAAATGTTAGTTTTCAGGGGCTGGGTATAGGGAAGGAAAGGCAAAAGAGGGAAATTTATAGCTAAAGTTTTAGCTGGACAAGAAAAGTAAGTTCAAGATATCTATTATACAGCATTGCTAAAATACACAAAAATACTACAGCTATATATTTAAAAAATTCAAACAAAATAGATCCTAAATATTTTTCACCACAAAAATATGATACACAAATTAACTGGTTTAGTAAATAATTTCATAATACATGCACATGTGAAATCATCACATTGTTTACCATAAATGCACAAATATTTTGTCATTTGTACCCCTTTCTTTCATTCTTATAAGCTCTCAGAAAAACTACATGCTTCAAGATTGAGAGGTCACATCAGTGATATATAATGACACCACTGAGGTTGTTGTAGGGCAAGGCATAGCATTACCAATGCTAGAAATAACTATTCATTCTCATTCACCAAGATAAATGTGAGATATAATTCTAAAACAAATGAATTTAGTTAGAAGGATATATAAAAAAGTAATCCCATTCTGTAGTTTCTAAGGCAGTGCTTAGTCACTTATAAACTATTGGAGTCTCATAGGGACTATGTTGAATAAAGTGAGATTTACAAAAATCATTTATTTATTTAAACTGATTATTAATGTGATCTTGGTTCTTTTGTGAAGATATAAAGGTTAGAATGCCAAAGATCTAAGGGAGAAAACTTTTGATTTGCATATCATTAAAACACAAAGAATTCCAAACTATTCTGATTGAAAGAAGAAAAGATAATAGATATTGAAATTTATTCCCATTGTACGTATTCATATTTTGAAAGTGCATTTTATATGCCTGACAAGATGAAAGACACAAAAAATTAAAAATCATTCAGTTAAAACCAATAACAACCTCCTCTATCACAGATGTCACACTTATTTAATGTCTATTTACTGAAATATCTATTCAAATGTTTGCTTATCTCCCATGGCCATTCATTGTAGTCATTAACTGTGTTCCTCTCATAAACACACATCTTTTCCCCAAGAGATAACGGAAGACTATAAGGAATAAAATAAGCAGAGTAGCATAGTTTTGAAGAGCTGAATTCTGACAGGTTTCTCTTACTATCTCCTAGAAAGCTGATTCTCTTTGTGTTTTTTCCTCACATTTATTTGTTTAGTCTCCTGTGAAGCACAAATATTTTCATGCTTTCAGCTTAAATCCCCAGGCCCTCCTACAGATGTTTCTTCATAGAGTCACATTTTCATGACCAGATGTGTGCTGCACTACAGGCTCCTTGAAAACTGTGTTGTATAATCTTACTTAGGGCCACAGAAGATCATTACCAAGCTCTATCTAGGTGGCCCATCAGCACTATCCTGGCATTGGGAAGGGTAAAGTGTATTCTTCTGTCAAGATACTTGGCAAATGCCCAGCAGTCTGCAAAGCCATGACCTAGCAGGCATCCTATAACTACACAATTGCAATGTTTTCACATTGTCATTATAGATATAGATGCTGCCCCCTACTATGTGGATACCAGAACACTGAGGTTTTCCATCTTCACAACCATCATTATCCTCATACCACTCCTTCTCATGCCCTTACAGGTGGATTGCATTTAGTGATTTGATATTTCATGATATCACATACAGGTACAAAGAAAACCATCATCATTTATATTCTCCTATCATGTGTCTCCCCTATGCAATGAGAGTTGAGCGCTAGATGATATAGATCAATAGATATAAGAATAGATATAGCTATAAAAATGATAAATTATAAATACAGATATCTGTCTACAAAAATAAAATTCCCAATCCCAGGGTAAGTTCCTTAATTTCTTCAATATAATTCTCACCCTCAGTGTAAATATTCTCAATAAAATATGAGAAAAATTGAAGGCATAAAGTGTTTATTTCCTTGCTATGTGTCTATTCTGAGAACTATCCTTTAACCTGTGTACTATATATGTTTATCAGGCTTAGTGTTATATAGCTAGGTTCTGGAACTGATGATCACATTCAGTATCTTTCTCATGAGGGAATGCTATTTTAACATATGAAAATCAATAATTGAAATTCACAGTATATTAATAGAGTAAGGAAGAAATTTAATAAAATAGCCAAGCATAAAAAGCTTTGATGTCCATCACATTCCACCATCCTTGCTAATCCCTTGCCCCCTCCTTTTCCCTCCCACTCCTCCAGGGGATTAGCAAGGATGGTAGAATGTGATGGATGTCATTATACAAATTAGATGTATGAAGACTTGAATTGGGTGTCAATATACTTTATATACAAAGAGAGATACAAAAATTGTGGTATATATGTGTAATAAGAATTGTAATGGAGAAAAAAACAATAACAACAACAACAACAAAGTACATGTATAAAGGCAAAAGAACCCCAAAAGAGTATCATTCCCTTAGATTAGGTAGAGGGAACTAAAAGGAGGGGAAGGCAGGGGATGTGGGGATAAGAAGATAGTAGAATGAAACAGACATTATTACTTTATGTATACATGTGACTGTATGACCAATATGATTCTCCAAGATGTATACTCAGAAAAATAAGAAATTTTATTCCATCTATATATGATATATCAAAGTATATAAGTGCATTCTACTGTCATATATAGCTAATTAAAACAAATAAAAATTAATTTAAAAAATAAAAATAAAAAGCTTTGAACAAAATAACATAACCTTTCATGATAAACACTGTCAGTAAGCCAAGAATAATTTTTTAAAAATCACAAACTGAAAAGACAACCTAAAAAAACAAAAAGCCAATATCATACTTACTGGTAAAAGACTGAATACTTTCCCCTTAAGACTGAGGCTAAGGAAAAGATTGTTGCTTCTAGTTCTTCCATTCCAAATAGTCCTAGCTATTCTAGCCAGTACAATAACACATAAAAGGAAATTGAAGTCATAAAAGTTGCAGGCTTATAAATAAAAGTCTAAGTTTCTGGATGACACGATCATGTACTTAGAAAACCAAAAGAATTTATAAAAATACTACCAATAGGTGCATTCACAGCATATAGGGTCAATATTTAAAAATCACACTGTATTCCTATAGTGGTATTACAAAAATTAAATACTTAGGGGTGGATTTAACTAAGTGTTTAATATCTATACAGCAAAAACTTGAAATTGCTCCAAGAGAAAATAAGATAAATAAATGCACACAAAAGCTATATTGCTGAATCAGAAAAGCCAAAGTCATGTTGTTAGTTTCTAATTGTGTGACATAATTCAATGCAAATATAATAGAAATTCTAGTAGACATTTTTTTTTGTGTGTGTGCATGGAAATAACATATAGTATTTTTAAAAATGTAAAAATATAAAAAATGTTTAAAAATCTTTCAGAAATTTTTAAAAATTTAAAAAATTTAAAAATCTTTCAAAATTATTATTTTAGAAATGAAAGGTAATCTACAACCTAGAAGAAAATATGAGCAAAACATTAAGTACACAAAGGGCTTATGTCTAGAACAAATTACCCTGAAAACTAAATATAAGCAAAAAATGACCCAATAAACAGTAAGCAAAATATTTGAATGTAAGTTACACAAAATAAAATATATGAAGCACACAAAAGAGGGTAACACCAGTCTCAATTATAACCACAATAAAAAATTATAATCACAATAAAAAATAAGTATAAACACGATTGAGAGGCTAAAAGTACAACATGGAAAACATCAAGTTTTGGCAGCTTGAACTCTCATACTCTGCTGTTTAAAGTTAAAAAGGAAGACCAGCTTTGTATAACTTTCTGACAGTCACTTATATAGGTGTATATACACCAAGAATCCATCAGCCCCACACTTACGTATTAACTGAAATTACTTGAAAATGGCCATCAACATAAATACTTCTATATAAATTTTCATGGTCACCTGATTCATGAAAACTAGAAATTATAAGATACCTCAAAGTCCATCACAGATAAATGAATACATTTTTACCTATTCATAATGTGGAATTATAACCAGCAATACAAAGAAGTAACTGATCATTCAATGACATAATAAACTTCAAAATACATCTAGCTGAATAAAAGAAGCCAGATTATGTTCTATATAATTGCATTTATATATTATACCAATGGCAAAACTGGAATGAAAGCAAATCAGAGGTTAACTAATTATGGGTGAAGTTATGGGTGGAAGGAATAAATCAACTACAAAAGGACACCAAGTTCTTTTAATGAGATTAATGGACATGTTCAATGTCTTGACTGTGGTGGTGTTTACAGTTTTGCACTCAGTAAAATGCACTGCACTTTATACCTCAAAATGTGTAGATTTTATTATGTTTAAGTTTTACTTCAATAAACCTAAAAAAAAAAGATCCATTTATACGGAAGCTGGAGTGCCACATGAGCTATTCTAAATGTAATATTAAAGTGGAGGCAAAGGAATCTCTTTTCATTTGTTAAGCTTGTGTGATATGTGAAATGATCTCATTACATGACCTCAGATATTTATAGGAATTATGTTACATCTAAAAGCCTGGGTTGGGGAATAGGTCCAAGCACATGGAACTCTATCCTATATTATCATTCATGTTGGGTGAAAATTTTAAGAATTATATGTATAAAGAGCAATGAAAACAAATTTTGCAGGCAGAGAATCTAGGCAGAGTTGATCATGTAATGATGACCTATTCAGCAACTGAGAGAATTTCTTTAATATTTTTTAATCTTAGTTTTAAAATAATTCACACAGGATTTGAATCACATCTAGATCATAAAACGAGTGTAAAACCACAATGAATGTCTGGCTAATACCTACAAAACTACAATTAATATCTAGATGCTGCTACAAAAGCAAAATAAAAATAGAGCATTCAAATACTCATTCTTTAGACCACTATTTCTATAAGTTGACCAACTTCAACTGAATCTGTCTGTTTAAAGCAAGATGGTAAAGTAGCACTATTCTACTTTGTGATGACAGGAGTGATATGTACAACATATTCAAGAATTACAAAAATGCAATTCGGTAAGTGGACAATACATACATATTTTCTGGTTCCCAGTTTATGAAGACACATTATTTAGAGTATAAATCACAATTTGGAGACTTATTCACACCATCTATGTACTTCTAAATCCCCTGAAAAAATAGAGGGCAGTGAGAAATCTATTTGTGGCTTGAGAGTATCTCTCAGTTATGATCATCAATATAATTAAATATCACTAAGAGTAAAAAAATTAAAGCTTATGGGTGATATTACTTCTAACATTAAAATGAATAATATTTCAAAATGGCTTGTAAGTTTCTCAAAAACTAAAAATATTTGGGCATAAATTCTAAAGAAATGAAATCAGTACCTCAAAGAGATATCTGCACTCCCATAGTCATTTCAGCACAAGAGCCAAGGTTAGAAAACAACCTAAGTGTTCATAGATGGATAAATAGATAAAGAAAACATCACACACACACACACACACACACACACACACACACACAGGAATATATAACATATTAAATAATAAAATGTTATTCAGCCATAAAAAGAAAATCCTGCTCTTTATGACAACATGGAAGAAACTAAAGGAAGGACATTATGATAAATGAAGTAAATATACACAGATAAATAATTACAATTTCACATAAATAATAATGTAGGCAGCTTGAACTCTTACAAGCATGGCGGTTTCTAGGGATTGGGGAGTGAAAAAAAAGAAATTGGTCAAATGGTACAAAAACTGATTTGTAAAATGAATAAGTTCTGAGGATGTAATATAGATCATGGGAATATATTTAGTAATATCATACTACATACTTGAAACTTTCTTAGCAATCAGATTTTACATGTTCCCAACTGCACATACATTCATACACATGACATGGTAACCATATGAAATGATGGAAGTGTTACTATGACTGGGGTACTCATTCAACCTGCATGTATATCTAGGCTCATAATTTTGCTTTGTACACTTTGAAAATATACAATTTTATTTGTGAATAATATTTCCATTAATCTGGAAAAATAAAAAAAGTAAAGACTTATTTAGAGTAATACAATTTAGCAAAGAACACTGATGTTAAGAGATCTTTTAAGTACACAGTAATAATAAGGAGATGGAAACATTAATTTCCTGGATTTGATCAGTTCACACTGTGCACATGCATTGAACAATTACACTGTTGTATATAACTATGTGGAGATTCTCTGTTTTAATGTAAAATCATTAAAAAGAAAAGTTTTAAGGTAGTTTCAATATGTCAATAACTAAATCAACTAAAGCAAACTAAATATATAATATTTTTTCCTCTTCTTTTATTTAACAGCACTAACTTCCTACCAGAATTACTAACTGGTACTTAGAATCAAAATTTATTGCCCCATTACTTGATGTTTTAAATTTGAAAAGAAAATAACAATTTAAGTCATATATAGATAGATCAACTTTTATCTTATATTTCCATTTTCTCCATAAAAAAGTTCTGTTTAGACATAAGGTGTGATATATTGTGTTTCCATGAATCCCACAATCAGGAGAGAGAAAATGCTCTAAGAGAAAATGTTAATGAAGTGAATGAAGAATAAATGAAAGCTAGGTGTGGGTGGAAGAACAAATGAATTATTTTGAATAGATGTTTTCCTATACTGTCTCATGTGACAAGTTATAGAGACTCACTAAATAAATTATTCATGAACACACACACATATGCATGTACACCAATTCACAAGAATTCAGAGTCTGAGCAAAGCTGAGTGGAGAAATCAGTGATGGAATGCTTTCAACTTGCAATGCAAATAAAATTAACAAATATGATCTTTTGAACACAAAAGATAAGTACATTAAAAATGTGGGAGCAAGAGAAATGGAGGGTTTGGGGATACAGAAAAGAGGAGAGGAGCTCTAATTGTAGTACTTGGACTTTAAAGTGTGTATATCACATGGCTGTGAGGCCACTACAACAGGATTTAAAGAGAGTTCGTAAGAAGTTTCATATGCTTCAGAACAATAATGAGGTGTTATGTAAGCCTGAGTCAAAATTTAGGTTTTCCCTTATTTGTAACAAGGTTTCTGAATAGACATTAACTAATAGTAAAATATAATTGAAGATACGTGAACACTTTGTAAAAATCCAGTAACAAATTTATTAATAATTATTGCAGTTATTCCTTTATAAAAAAATGATACACTGATACTTCAATTTTTATTTGCTTATTTTCTCTGTACGCTATCAATCACTCATAGAAAAGATAAACACTAATTTATTATATTATATAGTATTTTCTACAAAATACACTAACCCACCATTTAAATATTCCTGAATAGTTTCATCATGCCACTTCTTCCATTTCTTCCCATTTCTCAACCAGTTCTTCTTTTCATAATCTAAGAAAATATTACAAAGACAAATTCAGCTAAATGGACTCAGCTTCAGTCTTTGGGAAACTCTTCATGCTTCAGATTGTGCGATTTTGTCTCTTAAAAATGATGGAACAGTTCTCTAGGGTACAAGAAGTGTCTGCAAGGTCATTGATCTCAAAAACCATGGAAACTTTTTGTGATGCAGCATAATTTTCTTCCCTTATGCAGCTGCTTGGATTCTTAGTACATTAATTTTAAAGTATCACCTGTGATATCACTTCATCTGTTGCATAACATATATTCCAGCATTCTTCCAGAAATTAAAAAAAGGCATAAGATATGAAAGTCTAAATAGAAAACAGATGATTCATGTAGAGAAAATTTCAGAGCTTTAATTTTCTTCTTGTTGCAAGAAAGAGGAAAATGAAGATCCTATCAAACATAATTTTAATGAGCTATGAATTAAGATATCCTCTTTTCTTTTAAAGCAAACACTATCAGGCAAAACCATGGCTTAGAACTCATTATTATAAACAAACATTTTTTTTTTCTAATTCTGTCATATTCATTCCTACATGGTTTATTCTTTTAATTTTAATTTATTTAAAATACTTATTTTGTTAGGCAGCTATTTGTAGCTCTGACAAAAGCAATTTAAAGTAGAAAATGTTTATTTTGGGCTCACAGTTTCAGAGTTTCAGTCCAAGGTTTGCTGACTCCATTGCTCTGGGCTTGAACTGAGGCAGAACATCATGGCAGAAGGATGGTGAGAAAAGCTGTCAGCTCATGGCAGCTGGGAATCAAAGAGAAAGAAAGGGGCCAGGGGTAGATAAACCCTTCCAGGGCATGTGCCCAATGACCTCCTTCTTCCAACTATGGCCATCTTCCTGTAATCCATTCAACTACTAATGGATTAATTATTTGATAAAGTCAAAGCACTAATCATTGCCTAAAAGTCCCATTTCTGAAATTTTTCTTATGCAGGACCATGCTTCTAGGACAAAACTTTTGGGGGACATTGTAGTTTCAAAAAATAGCACTTCTATACATTTATAGGACACAATGTAGTTTCTTGAAATATGTAGACATTGTGAAATGATTATATCAAACTGGTTAATGTATTTATCACCTCACATATTTATCATTTTTTTGTAATGAGAGCATTCTAAATCTACTATTTTGGGCAATGTGAAAATGTAACAGCTACATCAACTTCTGTCAATACTGACCTTACTGTGTTTGTCCACCTTTCCTGTCATTCTCCTCTTGGTCTATGACCTCACCATGTATAAACTGATGGAGGGGTTGTCTGCTTGTCATGCAATTGACAACATGAACCTAATTGTTTTCTTATGCCATTTTTGCTAAGGTGCTTCATTCTCTTCTATAGCACAGTGTGAAAATCATTGTGATCATCATTGCCACAGAAGATAGAACTTCAGTCTGAACAAAAGATTTGCTTTAGAAGAATTTGGAATCATATTAGGGTATTGAAGGTATCAGGGGATATACTCCTTATCCCAAACCAAATGGGACCTTTATGGAAATAAAATGAATACTGGGATTTTCTTTCATTGACTGGGGCCTTTGGGAGGATAAATCCCAAAGTTACAATTAATGCCCTTCAAGCAGCTGTCCTGGTTAGAATGGTGTGATGTTTGCAGAATAAAACTCTTTACAGAAATACCTTCAGTATATTGTTGTGGTCTTCCTGAGAGGACAGTAAATTTATCTCTAAGCAGCATGGAAAAAGATGCTGTGAGTTATATCAACAATAAAGGAAACGTTGTCCTGAATCATCTGACTTATTTCCTCAGTTGTCCACGAGGCAAATACTCAAGTTGATAAGACCACCTGTTAGCAATAGTGAAGGATTAGATGCAATGAAACTGAAAAACTGGAAAATGCAAAGATTAAATTTCATATAGATGTAGAAGCATGTAGAGCTCTCCTACAATACGTGTACTTTCCTGATTGTCTTTTACATTGACTTCCAAACTGGCTTCAAATACAACTCAGTAATAGAGTGCTTGCCTAGAAAATGCAGTTCACTGGATTCCATTCCCAAAACTGCAAAGAGAAAAAATTCAATTCCATGTTTATCTTTGCAGAGGTTTAGTAAGAAATCTAAATATAATTTAGACCTTATATATTGTATTCTGTTTCAATTGATAAAAAAGTACTGATATATTTATAGAGCCAAATGTGATGCTGTGATGATTGCTATTATGGTTTAGATGTGGTATCCCCCAAAGGCTCATGTGTGAGGCAATGCAAGAAGGTACATGGCAGAAATGATTGGGTTATAAAAGTCTTAACCCAATCAGTGAATTGATCCCCTGATAGGAATTAACTCAGTGGTAATTGAAGTGTGTGGTTGTGGCTAGAGGAGGTGGACATTGGGGCATGAATTTGGGGTATATATTTTGTATGTGGAAAGTGGTGACTCTCTCTCTGCTTCCTGATGATGTGAGCTACTTCCCTCTGCCATACTCTTCTGCCCTGATGTTTTGCCCCACCTCGAGCCCCAAGGAATGGAGCTAACCTTCTATGGACTAAGACCTCTGAAAGACTGAGACCTCAAATAAATTCTTCCTCCTCTACAGTTGTGCTGGTCAGGTCATTTATTCACAGCAGCAAAAAGCTGACTAAAGCATATACATATGATGTGGAATGATTAAACCAAATTAATTAACATATTCATTACCTCACATAATATTTCTTGTGGTGAAACGTTTTTTAAACATCTCATTAGGAGGCTGGGGCTGTAGCTCAATGGTATAGAGCTTGGTTAGCAAATGCAAGCTCTATGCCACTTAGCTACAGCCCCAGCCTACTAATGAGATTTTTCTAAGAAGAGGATCAAAACATTTAGAGTGCAAGAAAGGACCTGAAGCAGGTTTTCATTCTCCAAATGTGCTAGTCCAGTGGTTTATTTAGCACTTGAGTCACTGATGTTGGACCAAACTTATATTAATTAAGGATTGAAAAACTACCCATGTTATTTGTTCAAACATATGATAAATAGCGTTTTGAAAAGTACTAATTTTATTGGTCAATCTTGAGTCCCAAATTATGTGGGGACAAGTGCATAAGGTACTGCATACATGGCATACATTAAGGGTGTCTGAGTGGCAAATCACTCCCCTCATGCTGGGTGCATGAGTGGCAAACGACTTACCCCATAGGCACAGACCTGGGCATGAGGCCATATGTTGCAGTCCCTGTGCTTGTTCCACAGCCTGCTCCTGGATTGGTTGCTGCAAGGAGAGTTAGCAAGAAACTGTATTGGTGGCTGTCTTTAATCTGCTTAGCTACTGCCTGAGTATATATACATGGCAACTGAGCAATAAAATAAGACAAGCTTCCTGCTTGGTCTCAGGAGGTCTTGATTAGCAACTCCACAGCCACACTCTTCTCTACTCTCTTTTGCAGGCCTCCTTGATGAATGAGATAGAGCCCATGCAAACTTCCATTCAGGTCTGCTCCATTTCCTTTTTCATTCTAGGTCAGCAAGAAGGAAATTCAGCTTTGCTGATGGGGCAACAGTACTGTGTAGAGCACAGTACTGTTAAGAAGCAGGAGGCTTCAGAAGCAGGCTTCCATATCATGCCAAGTATGGTGGTGAAAGGATAACAAGTCAGTGGCCCTTGGCTTGCCTGTGTGCTGGCTTTCAGAACCTGGGGCCTACCTGCTTGTATGGTGGGCTCCACATGACCTGGCTCATGCTTGTGACCCACACTCCAACCCAGCCAGCTGCTACTCCTGCTCCATGTCTCCACTGCTGCTTCTCATCAAGGACCAGTGGGCTCACTGCATAGCCACGTCACTATTCAGATATAATATTAATAATATTAGAGTGTGCATTGTAACAAGATTTTTGACTAACAGGAAAATTAGAGTTTGAGGAGGAATGCTTAAATGGGTTTTGGAACTATACTTTACCCTGTAATCTATCCTTATGTATACCTTTTGTTAAATTCTTACTTACTCCTTTCATTTATTTTGCCATAAATGCATGTAAAGTGTATTCAACAATTTTTTATCAAATAAAGAGAAGGTTTTTTTTTTTGTTTCTTTGTTTTACATATATGTAGGTGGTGAATATCATTGACTTGTGTTGTTTAACTAATAATAAATTGTTGGAATAAACTCAAAATTGTCATAATGTATTATCATTTGGGGTATTTAGCTAATGTTTTAGTTAGATTTTTCATTGCTATGCCCCAAATGCTTGACAAAAATAACAGTAAAGAAGGAATAGTTTAGTCTGACTCATGGTTTCAGAGGTTCAGTCTGTGGTAGGCCAACTCCAGTTGAAGGGAATGGAGAGAAAGACAGCTCAAAGCATGGTCACCAGGAAGTAGACAGAGCTCTGCTTACCAGGGGCAAAATATAATCCTCAAAGTCTCACTCCCCTTGACCTGCATCCTCCAACCACACCCTACCTGCCCATAGTTACAACAAAGTTAATCTATCAGTAGATTGATCCACTGATTAGGTGAATCAATCTCTTTAATTATTTCACTTCTAGAAATTCTTGAATTGTTTTATATATGAGCTTTGGGAGGACACCTCATATCTAAACCATAAAAGCTAGATTCAATAATTACTTCCTAATGATACAGTATTCTTCCTTCTATTATCATTTGATCCCCTTTTTATTTCTTATTTCTAACTTCTACATATGTGAGAAAATATTTGACATTTGATTTTCTTCATCACTACAGAAAGAGGATTGAGGGGAAAAAATGTAGGGTAGGTAAAGGGAGGAATAGTAAAGTGAAATTGACCAAGTTATATGCATTTTTAAATATATTTTTATTAGTTGTTGATGGACCTTTATTTTATTTATTTATATGTTGTGCTGAGAATAGAACTCCGTGCCTCATAAATGCAAGGCAAGTTGTCTACCTCTGGGCCACAACCCTAGCCCAGTTATGTGTATAATCCATCACAATTAATCCCACATTTATGTATGATTATAATGCAAATAAAAAATATATAAATAAAGGACCAGGAAAATAGAGGAAGAGGATCAAGGAGGAAGAGAAAGGGAGAGAAAAGAAAAATATTTGAGAATAAAATGAAGCAAATTATATTATATTCACTTCAGTGAATCCCACTGTTATGTACACTGATAATGCACCAATAAAATAACTTTTTAATAAACAATTTTAGGGAGTATAAGAGGAAAGGAAAGTGTTAAAATTATAAAAAATTAAATGTATAGTTTTATTTCATTGAAACAGAATATACATTTATAGTATAGGACATGATGCTTAAGCATTTGTGTACATTATGGAATACCTATGTCAAATGAATTAGTATACATATCATCTTATCATTTTTTGAAAGTGTTTTGAGAACACAAAATTACCTCTTTTATATAAGTTCAGTCAAAACCTTCCTGATTAGGACTTCTAAAACTCAGTATGTAATACCAAGAATTAATAAGTAAAATAACATCAAATTCAAAAGTTTCTGCACAGCAAAGGAAGAAATAGCATGAGAAGCAAGCCTATATACTGGGAGAAAATCTTTACCTGTTAATTTTCCAGGAGAGGATTAATTTCCAGAATTATAAAAAAATCTTAGACCAAGCAGACATGGTGGCACATGCCTGCAACCCCAGTAGCTCAGGAGGCTAAGGCAGGCGGATTACAAGTTCAAAGTCAGCCTCAGCAATGATGAGATGATAAGTAATTCAGTGAGACCCTGTCTCTAAATAAAATACAAAATAGGGCTGGGGATATTTCTTGTTAGAGTGTGTAAACAAGTCAAGATGGCGCCTGGCATTTTGCCAGAGGGAGTGGTTTGTGAAGTAACGCCATCAAGCTATTAAGTGTGGAGATTCTTTATTGGTTGACTGCTGTAGCTAGTTTATGTTAATTAAGATAAGCTGTGTGGAATGTATATATACCCCTCCTGTCCTACAATAAATGGCTCCCACTTCTGCTGTATCAATGTACACAAGTTGTTCGTCACCCCCCGGTTATTTTGCTGCAGACGGACTGTGGCAATTGCTCACTGTTTGAGTGACCCTGAGTTCAATCCCCATATCCCTTCACTATGGGAAACAAACAAACAAACAAACAATAACAATAAAAAACCCACCCCTTCACACCATAAAACAAATGACCAAATCAGTAAATTGGTAAATGAACTTATTAAAAGAAGAAATAAAAATTGACGATGAATAAAAAAAAAATTCTCAACATCTTTAGCTATCAGGGAAATACAAATTGAAAATACATTGTGATTTCTTCCCACCTCAGTCAGAATGGCACTCATTAATAATACAAATAACAATAAATACTGTCAAGGATTCTTGGGAAAAGAAACATTTGTGCACTATTCATTGGAATGTGAGTTAGTTCAGTCACTATAAAAATCAGTATGAAAGTTCTTCCCAAAACTAAAAACATAATTTCCATACAACACAGCTATTAAAGTCAATACACTATAGAGATATCTGTAAATTCACCTTTTCACAGCACAATTCATAATAGCCAATTTTTGGGATAAGTTTATGTGTCTGCCAACAGATGAATGAAAAAAGGGAAATGGAACATTGTTCAGTTATAAAAAAAGAACATATTTATATCATTAAGAAAAAAATGAATAAACCTGAAGATCATCATGTTAAGCAAAAATGTTTAATCCAGAAAGTCATGCATTTGTATATTTGCTCTTGTATGATGAATGCATTAAAAAATGAAAAATTTTGAGTAAGATGGGACAAAGGAGTTGTAAACAATCAAAATATGTTATATGCATGTATACATATGTCACAATGGATCCCACCATGCTGTATAATTGATATGTACTATTGTGGGGCAGGTCACTCAGAAAACACACCAAGTCTCACTTTTGTCCAAACTGAAGAGTCTTTATTTAGCCAGCAGGCTGGTGACTGCTCCCCACAGGACCCATAACTGTCTCTTCAAGAAACAGCTCTCAGCCTGAGTATTTCAGAATATTTAACAGCAAAACCCACAAAAACCACATCAGTATTGACATAGCTGCAAGCAAACAGGTATAGAATCTGAATTGGTCAGTTAGTGAGGAAATGCAATGGGTACATTGGTGTTTTCCACAGGACTTACATATCAGCAAACAAGCAGAAAGAAAGTAGACCCAAACGACGCTAGTTCAGTACAAGTTAGAATATGTTTACTAACATCTAGACAATCAATCTTTGAAAAGATACATTGCTCAAGAAAAATGGAAACCAAAGAGAACAATTTTATATTGTATAAGAATTGCTATTTTGTGTTGCCAAGTATATTATGCTAGGTGACTATTAAGGGGTACAGAGATGGGGCTTTCCCATGGGAGAGGCATTTCTTAAAGGATATGGAGTCTCAGGGTAAAATGGAGTCTGTTTTGTCATTGTTCATATAGCCTGGCCCATAACAGGTGGTATAACAGAGATCCAGAAGAGAGAGTTTTGAAAGGAAGAAGTACATGGGAGTGTGGAGATGGGAGTGCAAGTATGACAAAATGATGATGAACAGGTTTCCTAGCAGTGTCATCAAGTAGAATATCATGATATCCACAAAGAGAACTAGTTCCAGATGGGGCCACTTAGAAAAACCCAGTAGAATGAAGTAGCCTTCAGAAGTAGCATTGATTTTTTCCATCATCATTGGTTTCTGTTACCTGAAGAGAGAAAAAAATCACATAATTTAAAAAAATTACAGAAATGCTCCAAAGACCTTCGAGAGGTTTGAAAAATTAACAGAAGCCAATTATAAGGCTCTGACACTGTTAAATTCTAGGACAATTTAGAGTTTATATTATAAATTTTTTAAAGATAGATAGAGATTTTTTAATATTTATTTTTCAGTTTTTGGTGGACACAACATCTTTATTTTATTTTTATGTCGTGCTGAGGATCAAACCTAGTATCCCGTGCATGTCAGGTAAGCACATTACCGCTTGAGTCACATCCCCAGCCCAAGAGTTTCTATTATAATTCTAATAGGTAATTTAGAAAAGCTATTATAGCAAATAAACAGCATCAAATTCCTTGAACTAACTAACTGATATTAAAACTACAAGAAAAATAAGCTGGTATTGAAAACAAAGCTATCCTATCTCCTAGAGAACAATCAATTGAATTAAAATCAATGGGAAAATATGTGATGATTAACAGTTATCACATAGTCTAAAATACCTCTTGCCTGTTACTTGTCTTATATTTTATACTTATTTATTTATTTATTCATTTATTTATTTTGGTATTGGGGATCAATTACAGGGCCTCACACATGCTAGGTTATAGTTCTACCACTAAACTGCATCCCTAGGCCTTGAGTAATTAGGTATTAATTACAAAGGGAAAACAGTAAATTTTACAGTTGAACAAACTGGTAGACACCACCATAACTGCATTATGAATGACAGCAGCAGTTTGCGGCAGATCAACTTTATACAGTTGCTGATGTGATGCTCTCAACAGGACAAGATTATCAATCAGTGATGTTTCTGCCAAAAAAAAAAAAAATAAGCAGCCCAGCCCTGGGGTTGTGGCTCAGTGGTAGAGCACTCGCCTACCACGTGTGAGGCCCTGGGTTCAATCCTCAGTACTACATAAAAATAAATAAATAAAACAAAAATATTGTGTCCAACTACAACTAAAATACGTAAATAAATAAATATAAAAAAATATGCAGCCCAATTCTAATAATGAACAAATACAATGCAATCTCCAATTGAGACTAAGCAGATTGAACTCTTCAATTCTCAAGGTCAAAAAGCAAGTAAATTTGAGAAACTGGTCTATGTTAAAGGAGACCAGTGACATACCATATCTAAATGTATGATCCTCCACTTAAAAAGATAGAAATTAAAATTATTGAAGCAAGGGTAATTCTAAATTATTAATTGGATAATAGTATTTCACAGTAAATAATATTAAATAATATTCTATATTGAATTTGCAGAGTTTGGAAATTGTACAGAGTTTATTTAAAATACTGTCCTTTAAAAAATAAACAGAAAAAAGAATCATAGTTAAAGAGATACAGCTGCTCTAACTTATTCTCAAATGGTCCAAAAATGGGTACATTGGTATTTTCCACAGGACTTACATAGCAGCAATAGATGATAGGAAGACAGATGATAAATAGATAAAGTTAGACGACAGAACAAAGTTTATTAGGGAAAAATATCTAGTAATGCTCAATATGGATAAAATGTTTATGGTATTTCTTTGTACTATGTTTTGTAATTCTTCAGTTAAGTTTTAAGTTGTATCATAATAAAATGTTAATTACAGAAAGCACAAAATTATTTTATGTTTTATTCAGATATTTGCGTTTTGCAGGAAAAACAAGTAACATTATAAGTATGAAGTTTTTTCCTTCCAACCTAGAGTGAATGGTAATTGGTAAGAAAATGGTAGTTGAGTAAATGTCTAACCTAGATGAAGAAGAAAATTTCTGTGAGACAAATAATCATTGTTTCCAAATTAGGGATCTTCATAATTTTTATTTTCATTTATGTGATGATAGAAATCATAATAACTACAATCTGAATAATCACCCATTTGGATAAGAATATCAGTGGAAGAATATCTAATTTAGTGGAAATTTCAAATTGTTTTTGTGGGTGAAAGATATTCAGACTCAATTAGTTGTGCTTATAGAAAGGACTTTTTGATATGATTTATTCTTTTGGACTCAAAGCTTCTTTCTGACAGCAAAACAAAATGTAAATACCAAAAAGACACACAGACATCTTTATATCAGAGTATTATGATCTGAAAATCCTGGAAATTTCAAGAGAAGAGTTAGAGTGATTCCTAAAGGATGTGTGAGTGTCATTAAACTCTAAAAAGAAAATTTTAGGGGAAGGAAGAAAAAATATTCAGAGAGAGAACATGGAAGAAAAGGTGTGAAGGGCAGGTAATGAAGACAAATTTGGTAGTAACACTTAGAAGTTAAAGTGTGGGCATCACAGGGCTGAGAAATCTGAACCATTAAGGAATATCACTACAACATTGATTTTTCTCTAGGAAAATAACTGATATAATATTAAATTCTAAGCATAAGTTGCAATCACTACATATTTTTATTTTTAATTCTCCAGTTTAGAAAATAACTATGAATATTTAATAAAAGCTCATTTGGTAGAGTATAATGGAGGCTTAGTTAGAGTTGAGTTCCAGAAATTGGTATTATTTTGTTGCTTCTTGTGATTTTTTTTCCCATTCCTTTCATTTTCATGAGTTGTCATGAAAACTACGCATTCCAATGGTGAAAACACACATCAGTGGTGTGAAATGCAATAATCACAGAGAGGTTGTGATATATGTAATATATATTACTAAGATGCTAGAATAACTTGTTAATTCTTATGAAGATTAGTGGTAGACATAATGCTAAAAAGAATTCAGGCAATTAGATGGACAAATACAAAATAATCACATCTTTTGCTTAGGTATTTCATGGTCATTTATAAACTTATTGGTTAAACATATGAACTAGTTTAAGTAGGTCAATTTTAAGAAACATTTATTTATTATTTAAACTGATCATCAAAGTGATCTTGGTTCTGTTTTCTAGATATAAAATGAAGAATGACATTTGCTCATGGAGAGACATGATTGAGGTTATAGGTGAAGAAAAATTAGAAAAATTTGAATTATTTCCAGTTACAAAAATAATACAAAATATTAAACTTTATTCCCTTAGTAAATATTCAAATTTTGAAAGCACAGTATTGCCCAATGAAATCAACAAAGGATCATTGGAGAAATTGTTGTTGTGTGAACTGATTAATGTAATCAATAAGTCATAGACATAGATTATAGATTATAGGAATAATCAAAGATAACACATATAAGCAACAATAAGAAATAAGTTCATAGATAAGTTCATCAGGAGTAAGCCTAAGTAATAGTAATAAAATAATATAACTGTAAGACATAGGATTTAAGTCACAGGAAAAAGATATGGAACAGTGAAAGATGATTAAGTCAATAGCCAATATGGTTGTAGATAGATATAGGCTGACAGGTTAATATAGATATAGACAAGATTAAATCAATATAGTTGTGAACAATTGTATTAGCTTGATCATGTAGTTATAAGGCTTATAGATATCAGTAGTAAAATGATGAGTAAATGAGATAACTGCAAGCATCAAAAAAGTTACTAGTACTGGGATAGCAGGAATGGAGTCACTGTGGTTATAAAAACAGAAAGTGTGACCATCAGGACGCCATCTTAGCTGTTATAGCTGTTCTAGACTCGGTCTTAGTTTTTCTGTTACTGCTCCTGTGAAGAGGGAACTGCATGACCCATTTCTGAGAAACAGAAATGAAAGCCGTCTTTTAAAAAAATGTTTTTCTGTACTTTGTACCCCACAGAATATACCCAATTCAGGATATGGTCACGATCATGGTGAGCTACATTCTGGGTTTGAGTACATTTATGGGTCTACATGACTTTCAAATAGATTATCACCCCAGCTCAGCTGAAACTCAGGATATGACACTTGTTCTGACAGAGATGTGGTTAAGCTAACTGCTTTTGTTAGCTTTCTTAACTTGCTTGCTTGCTAACTGGAAAATTCCAGTCCTGTTTAGGTCCCACTAGTTACTGTTTTAACTTCTGTGATTGGCTTGTTTACATGACACTAAACAACCCACTGAGTTTTGGGTTTTGACCTTATATTCCCAAGACACACGCCAAGAAGCTGCTGTTCTCCCATAGAGCATCAGTCTCTATGAATGGGTGACAGTGCCTGGCCAGGTAAATAAAGCTCTCTTTTGTTTGAATTCAGTGTTTTCTGAGGTGGCCCCGCCTGACAAAATACATAATGCTATGTGTCCTAAGGAGGCAAATTGCAATGCATGCAGTTGAGGGGAAGAAATAAAGAATGTCATGCACTTCTGCTCTTTTCAATGTTTTATTCACTTAAAATACTCAATACAATTTTACTCTATAGGTTTTTAATCAAGAAAACAAACATCCTTAATGCTAGGCACTGCAAAAGACATAATCAATTCACAACAAAAAATTCTAGATTAATTAATTCACAGCAAACAATTCTAGATTAATTCTAAGCACTAAGAACACAATTAATCATGACAGGATAATGATTATAATGATAATCAGACATTCCCTCTGCATGCTAAATTCAAAAGTCTTAAGCCTTAGACTTTAGGTCCAGAAGACACACACTCACTAACACCTGGTAATCAGTTCTGGAACCAAGACAGGCTTCTCCTGGTGTGGAGTGGATGATCAGTTGAGGAGTGGGTCATAGGGAGAATTTGCAGCTCTCGCCAAGGGTCAGATGAGGCAATAGAGTTTGAGAGCAGTGAGTATCATGCAGAGGATCAGAAAAATGATGATAATGTCAGCCCAGGTCCTCACCAGGCCCTCCAGCTCAAGTCCATCCTTGTTTTGGCTGGCTAAATCCCTGTTCATTAGCTCTATTATTTATACTAAATTTGGGGGCTTTTGACCCCCCTTTCAATCCTTATCAGCTACCAGGGATTTCTCCATGACATCATTTACCCTGGGGTCAGAAACATCTGGTCTGGTGGTCTCTACCCTGACATTCTGGCCTTCCCTCTTATCAGGCCAGAACAGCTTGCCAGAGGCTTCACTCAGTTCAGGAGGATAAAGGGAAGTGACTTGTCTGAGGCCATACTGGAGGGCTCTGTGGGTGTGCCTACTGAGACTTCAGGTTTCAAAGTGGAGTTTTTAAAATAGAGTTGCTTAAGTTCAGGCCTAAGGCCATCCTCATACAATGTCTGGGGTAAACAATATACAAAAGAAGACTATTTTAGTTGTTAGGACAAAGGACAATCACATGATGAAGACAGGAGATGGAGAAGCAAAGCTCTGATCAGCAAGCTTTTCTTTATTCAGTATTTAGTGGTGGATTCAAATGGTAGAACCTGGTGTGGCTCATTTTACAGGCAGAATTGGCAGCAGGCTGAAACAAGTGTCTGGGTTATGTAGGCTTCCTTTTTGGTGGGACAAGAATGTGAATAGGGAATTCACTGGGGCTTATTTTATTGGGGTGAGGTGATCCATTAGGGCAGGCCAGTTAGGTAGAGTTCCTTTTGTGTTCCTTAGGTCTGACTGAGGCCTGAGATTTTAAATGTCAAAAGCTTAGGGGAAATGTCCTTGAACTTAATTTCCATATCCTTCAGTAGTTGTACCAGATATGCCAGAAAAACAAATGGATGAGGGCATGTCCAAGGGACAAAGCAGCTGGAACAATTTGGGCTTCAAATTAAATGGCATGCATTGAATTATAGTGCAAATTATAAAAACAAATATTCCTGAATCCATATTAATATAAATAAATGATTAAGTCAATAAGCAAATGAAGGGAAAGAGAAATTTTCCTTGTAGATAAATAAAAACTCCCCTTCTGAGAGGCGAAACTTAATCTCTCTTCTTCTGCAGTGACTGTCTTTGAAGGAATTCAGTACTGAGACATAAAAATTGTAAATGGAAGTCTATATACTGGGAACAGTACCTTCACCAAGTGATCAATTTTTGCACATCTATCAATGAAGTCATCTAGGTACCATGCACCCACTACAGTGAAGGGATGAGAAGGGCACTTACCCTCTGATTTCTTCTCCCCCACATCCTTATTCTCTACTCTCATCATTAGGAAGGACACACAAATAACAACTAAGAACCATTCTACAAAATACCTGGCTAGTATTCTTCAAATACTCAAGGTGAAACTGATGAAAAATGGCAAATTAGAGGAAGGGGATGTTAGGTCAGCAGGCCTCCCTTCCCCCTCTTCTTTCATGGGGGCTGGCTGTGGGTGAGGACTTTCCAAGTGACTGAGGATACCCGAAATGGCCAATCAGAAGCTGATATGGTAACTGGACCCCAACCACCATGACTTCCATAGTTCTTGCTGGGGGAAGCAATTGCCCTGTCAATTCAATCAGCCTTGACCAACCCATGATAGATATGATCTGCCTAAACTCAGCTGATCCAACTTGCCATCAGTAGCTGCAACTTAAAGGGCCTTGGCTCTCCTACCTCCAGTTTCCCTTATTAGCATTATTCTTGCCTCCCTCACCCTTTCACCGACTTGTGAACCTCAACTGAGAGCACCTCCCCAATAAACCTTTTGATGCCTCATTCGAGTTCCATGACTCCTGATCTCATGTGCCCCTTTCTTCCTTACAGGGTGCACTCTCTAATTGCTGCTCAGCTCAAGATTCAGCAGGAGTATTGCTTTTCAGCAAGGTGGGTACCTAGGGATTTCACTAAAATGCAATATTAGTAAAATAATCACAGAGATACAGAACTTCAAAACTTTAATCATAAGAAATAGTACCTTAGAGACACATCAGCTTGATTGGTGTTATCACCTTCAGAATCATCAGCCCACAACAGAGGTTAGGGGTAGATAGAAAGAGATGAGTGAACAAAATGGCTTGGAATAACATAAGGAATAGAGTGGGAGATTGATCATAACTGACACAGAGAAGGTGGGACAAGTTGATCATTAAAAATTCATTAGGCATGGCATGGTGGGGCATGCCTGTAATCCCAGTGGTGTGAGGGGTTGAGGCAGGAGCATCATTAGTTCAAAGCCAGCCTCAGCAATGGTGAGGCACCAAGCAACTCAGTGAGATCCTGTCTCTAATTAAAATATGAAATAGGGCTGTGAATGTGCCTCATAAGTTGAATGTCCCTTAGATCAATCCCCAGAACTAATAATAATAATAATAATAATAATAATAATAATAATAATAATAATAATAATGTGGTCAGGTTGGTGGCAGTGACTTAGGAACAAAGCACCAAGCAGCCTGAGTGCAGGAAAGAAACATCAGTCAGGCACCCATGGAAATCCCTGTCAATCAGCGGGATCTCCTGGCTACCGGCTGTCAATCAAAACAGGGTCTCTTGGCCAATCCTGGAGTTCAGCCAGCTCCCCTGACAAACTCCAGCAGGACAAGGGACTCTAAAAACACCTTTTCCTGTCCCAAGCCTTTCCTTTCCTGCTGTGAGCCCCATAAATTTCCAGTAAGGTCAAGCCCTTCCTCCCCTCCCCGCTTCCCGGCCCCCGCTGTTTCTCCTCAGACCCTCTTCCTGTCCACTCTGTCAGTCTGGTAGAGTTCCACCCAGGAGTAAGTCTCTTGTTCCAAGGTCCTTTTTAAATCTGCCTTTGGTCGCTGCCCACTGCCTGATCTCACAAATAATTGATCAGAATTTCTGGCTGATGAGTGGAGAATTGCTGTGGCTATCATCTGCAAGTGGCTATCATCTGCAAGTGGCCCCATAGCGGTTTGCAGAGGCAAGAGTTTTGGAGCTCATAAAGGGCATTGCCAGCCTGACCCAACACTTGTCTTATTTGGGGCGAATTGTATGCCTGGACCAGTACAACTAAAACAGGTGCAGAGGATTGTTCCCAGGTGTAAGGATGGCCTTAGCCTAAGCAAGTCCATTTTAAAATATAACTGCAGTCCCCACCAGGCAAGCCTACAGAGCCCTTCAATATTGTTATCAGGCATATCCTGATAAATTAAGTCACCTTCCACAACCCTTATAAAACTTAGAGTGAAGTCACTGTCATTTGCCTTCACCCTGATAGGAGTCAAAGATGAGAGATCAGGGTGGAAACCACCAAACCATATGTTTTTGTTGGGAGCTGCCACATAGGAGCTGAGTACACCTAGCCTTAAGCAATGGAATTGTGGATACTGGCTTCTACTGTACCTGTAAGCATGTGGATCCCATCTCTGCTGAGCATAGGAATGAAGCTATGGAAGTGAGTGTCACCCAATGAGACTGGGATACACCCCCATAAAACTCAATCCCTTGACTTTTTTGGGTTGAACTTTCTTGAATGTCTTTCTCCCCAATAAATCAAGAATTTTCAAGTGTCTCACTCTTTCTCCAATGGACCCTTAAGGTCAAGAGCCTTCCCTGATTTCTACAAGCAAAGGGTATTTCTGTGTGTTATATACTTCTTTTGCCATTTTCTTAAGTTATTGGTGCAGCCAGCTCTTGTGAACCCAGCTCAGGTTGCCAGCCTGGCAAGAGCATCTTTTTACTCTAAAGGTATTTTTGTGACAAACTTGTCCATTTTGTTGTGTTACCCTGATTTCTGCAATGTGGCTGTCATTGGGTAGGCTCTGATCAACCTTTTCTTATCTTTTATTTGAAACATCAAAATCTCTGAGTCTTTCAGAGTCACTGACTGTCCAGTATTAAATTACAATGAATTCCCTCAGTCAGCCAAGTTTTTGAGAAAGAGAAAATCAGATACATGTAGCACCTGGAAAGTACTGTCTTCTGTGTTTCACCATCTTATCCCTTCCAGCAGTTATAAATTATTTAATTAATAATACAAAATCACTGAGTACATATTTGCTAAGCAAATATAACAATGCTTTTTTCAAGAAGCAAAATCATTCACATAATTGAAGTTGATGAAATTTGAAGATTCAACCATCTCTGACAGCATAGAGTTGATTATGTAAAATACATAGTTTAGCTGGGTTGTCCACATAGGTTTGGAACAACTCACAGAGTAATGAAATGTTTATCAAGTGACATTTCTGGAAAGTCCATGGATGAATGATCATCATTCCATTTATATGAGGTCTAGATAGAGCTAATGCAATTATATTGAAATTTATACTTTAGCTTTTTTTCTTTTTGCTACTTTACAAAGTCACTCTTTCACTATGAACTAGCCAAATGGAATTATTTTAATGTATTTTCAAGAACGGTGTGACCATACTCGTGCATATTAGCCAAGTATCATTCTTGCCTAATGTGATAATAAATAACATAATGAATATGATAGATTTTGCAAAAGGAACCTATAACCTGAAATTTAGGATATGAATGAGATATAAGAGAAAGTTTTATAATCCTCCCATTATTATAACTTCGTTTTATATCTAAATATGTTTATTTTGAACTGAAAATGCTCCTCACCAGGTTGTTTAATATCCACTTTACTTCCTTATTCCTCAGGGTGTAGATGACCGGATTGGCTGTAGGAGTCATCACTTCATAGAAGAGGGCCATGAACTTGGGCTGGTCTTTTGTAATGGATGAGGGGGGCTGAAGGTACATGCTGATGGATTGACCATAAAATAAGAGAACCACAACGAGATGAAAGGAACATGTCCTGATGGCCTTTTTCTTTCCTTCAGAAGATTTAATGTTAAGTACAGCATGTGCAATACTAGCATAGGAGGCAAGAATTAAGGACAGAGGAACAGCTAACATAAAAATGCACACCACATAGAGTATGAATTCATTAACTTCTTTTTCACCACAGGCAGTCTTTAACAGAACTGGGATCTCACACACCAAGTGATTCAGTTTATTTATGCCACACAGTGGCAACTGCAGTGTAGTTGTAACCTCTGATATAGCATAGGTGATACCACCCAACCACACAATGGATGCTAATAGAAGGCAAACACGCTGGTTCATGATCAGAGTGTAGTGCAGAGCTCTGCAGATGTCCACATAGCGATCAAAAGACGTGAGAGCCAAGAGAAGACATTCTGTACTCCCCATTATGCTGAAGAAATAGAGCTGAACTACACACCCCATATAGCTAATGGTCTTAGAGCTTCTCAGGTTTAACAGCATCTGAGGCACAATGCTTGTGGTTAAACATATGACTAAAAAGGAGAGGTTGGTGAGGAAGAAATACATGGGACTGTTGAGACTGGGATTTAACGTGGACACCAGAATGATGGAGATGTTTCCCATCAGGGCCATGGAATATGTTCTCAGAAGAAAAACAAATAGAGGAAGCTCTATCCAAGGACGGTCAGCAAAGCCTAGTAGAATGAACTCATCAGGGTGGCTTTCATTAATTAGCCCCATAGTCTTCAACTTATTTCACCTATGGTAGAGATGTACCAAAGAATTTAGAATTATGGGAAGAGAAAACCCGCAACAATCTATTTGTTTGTACTCATAGATTATAGAACACAGTAATTTAGTTTTGAAATAACACAAATAATCCAGACCAGGTCATCTAATTTTCCTTCATTAATACAAAAAAAAAATTAAAAGTATTTGTCAACAAGTAACCCAAGTATTCTGAAACTAAATTTCTTCTCCTGTGTTACAAGGTTGATAATAGCTATCTTCTTTTTCTCTGGTGAGGTGTGCATGAAAAATAGAAGTGACTGTATTTTAGAAACTTCAAAGTAATGGTTTCAAATTTTACAGAATAAAAATCAATTGAGTAGTTTAATATAAAATTTGTTGTTTCCTATCTTTAGGTGTCTGACAAAAGTAGATAAGTTCAAGTAATTCTATGATTTTTAGGATATGAATGAGATATAAGAGAAAGTTTTATAATCCTCCCATTATTATAACTTCGTTTTATATATAAATATGTTTATTTTGAACTGAAAATGCTCCTCACCAGGTTGGAACAACTCACAGAGTGATGAAATGTTTATCAAGTGATATTTCTGGAAAGTCTATTGATAAATCATCATCATTCCATTTTTATGAGGTCTAGATAGAGCTAATGCAATTATATTGAAATTTATACTTTAGCTTTTTTCATGTTAAGGATCACTGTTGCAGAGCATTAGAAAAATAATAAGAATCACAAAATTATTCAGGTAGCCTGAGTAGAAGACTAAGAAAGAGGAAACCTGGAGATATGTGTATCATCAAGATAGATTAGTACAGGGTTAGGGTTAGGGACATAGGTCTATATTTAGCACTTATTTATCTCATGCTAGACCTTGGAATAAACCCCTGTCTCTCCCTAAATAAATCAATGGGGTGGGGAGAGAGAGAGAGAGAAAGAGAGAGAGAGAGAGAGAGAGAGAGAGAGAGAGAGATTGATAAAGGGAGGGAGGGAGAAAAGAAGGAAAGAAAGAAGAAAAAGGAAAACTGGAAATTGATATGCAACAAAATGAAACTGAATCCCCTCCTCTCGCCATGCACAAAAGTTAACTCAAGGTGAATCAAGGAGTTTGATATCAAATCAGAGACTCTGCTTCTGATAGAAGAAAAGTTGGCTCCGACCTACATATTGTGGGGTCGGGCTCCAAATTCCTTAATAGGACACCCATAGCACAAGAGTTAATAACAAGAATCAACAAATGGGACCTACTTAAACCGAAAAGCTTTTTCTCAGCAAGAGAAACAACAAGAGAGGTAAATAGAGAGCCTACATCATGGGAACAAATTTTTACTCCCCACACTTCAGATAGAGCCCTAATATCCAGAGTATACAAAGAACTCAAAAAATTAGACAATAAGATAACAAATAACCCAATCAACAAATGGGCCAAGGACCTGAACAGACACTTCTCAGAGGAGGACATGCAATCAATCAACAAGTACATGAAAAAATGCTCACCATCTCTAGCAATCAGAGAAATGCAAATCAAAACCACTCTAAGATATCATCTCACTCCAGTAAGATTGGCAGCCATTATGAAGTCAAACAACAACAAGTGCTGGCGAGGATGTGGGGAAAAGGGTACTCTTGTACATTGCTGGTGGGACTGCAAATTGGTGCGGCCAATTTGGAAAGCAGTATGGAGATTTCTGGGAAAGCTGGGAATGGAACCACCATTTGACCCAGCTATTGCCCTTCTCGGACTATTCCCTGAAGACCTTAAAAGAGCGTACTGCAGGGATACTGCCACATCAATGTTCATAGCAGCACAATTCACAATAGCTAGACTGTGGAACCAACCCAGATGCCCTTCAATAGATGAACAGATAATAAAAATGTGGCATTTATACACCATGGAGTATTACGCAGCACTAAAACATGACAAAATCATGGAATTTGCAGGGAAATGGATGGCACTAGAGCAGATTATGCTTAGTGAAGCTAGCCAACCCCTAAAAAACAAATACCGAATGTCTTCTTTGATATAATGAGAGCAACTAAGAACAGAGCAGGTAGGAAGAGCAGGAAGAAAAGATTAACATTAAACAGAGACATGAGGTGGTAGGGAAAGGGAGAGAAAATGGAAATTGCATGGAAATGAAGGGGGACCCTCATTGTTATACAAAATTACATATAAGAGATTGTGAGGGGAATGGGAAAATAAACAAGGAGAGAAATGAATTACAGTAGATGGGGTAGACAGAGAAGATGGGAGGGGAGAGGAGGGGGGATAGTAGAGGATAGGAAAGGTAGCAGAATACAACTTACTAATAGAGCATTATGTAAAAATGTGGATGTGTAAACCGTTGTGATTCTGCAATCTGTATTTGGGGTAAAAATGGGAGTTCATAACCCATTTGAATCTAATGTATGAAATATGATATGTCAAGAGCTTTGTAATGTTTTGAACAACCAATAAAAAAAAGAAAAAAAAAGAAAGAGAGGGAGGAAGGATAGAAGGAAGGAGGAAGAAAAGGGGAAGGGAAGTTTTCCTAATTATTTGAATAATTATGTCTTCTCTATGGGGAGTGAGAAAAGATTGGATTTAAACAAATGATTCTTAGATATTTTAAATTGAACAGGACATTTAAGAACATTTAACATCTATTTTCTCATATTTGAAAAGCTATCAATGACTGCTTTTATAAATTCAACAAGTTAAGCTAAAAAGACAGGTTTCTTCATACTTTGGGATTTGTTTTTGCATTACGTGTTTCTTTACAAAACTCATCCAAGTTCTGGGCATTTCATATATCATGTTAAATTTTAGTTAATTTATCCATTTTAGTGGGGTTTCTTTATGAATTGAAATTATCATCCTCTTTTAGGAAAAGGATTTTGATAGTTATCAGTGACCCTTTTACTATATAGAAATATAGGTATATTTTTTAAGACCAGGTAACTTCTGTAGGAGATATGCCAATTCAGGCCCAGAGACATTCAAATCCTGGAATCATTTTTTTTTCACTTTTAGGACATATTTCTTTGGTTTCCAGCTAAATGAATCATAGAAACAAAATTAATGCCCTAAGGAAAACATTATTTTGAGATATAAAAATTATTTTTTATACATTTGTTCTTTATTAGTGAAATATGTTTCATAGAAACCACATCTCATGTACCTTGAGGAACATTCTGATGTCAGTAACTTCACTAGATTTATGTGATTGAGAACTTTTTTTCATATTAAGTGTATTTTTTAATTTTTTTTTTGTTGTTGGTTGTTCAAAACATTACATAGTTCTTGATATATCATATTTCACACTTTGATTCAAGTGGGTTATGAACTTCCATCTCAAAGCTCTTTGACATTTGCATTTGCCTGGAGATCACGATGACTTAATCTTGCATTACATAGAAACTTTATATATATAATTATATATATTTCTCATGCTCACCATAGTATTCTCATTACATTTTATTACTTTAAACTCTTAGATTCCATGATATTTGCATTCACCTATTTTCAGTGATTTTTTCGTCCTTATTTTACTACATAGTACTCTATAGCCATGAATGTTTAAAGTCATGTTAAAAGTTGCCAGGCTGTATTCCTGTTGAAGTCTTTGTATTTTCACTCATAAGTTCTTTCTAGCCTATTGAATACATACTTTCTTTTCACACCATATGATATTTTATTTATAATTTGATCAGGTACAGCTTTGTAGTTAGTAAAATATCACCAGAAGAAATAGAAGCAATTTTATATAAGACTTGTCTGGATGAAATAAACAGACAAGTCAATCCATAAAATTGTGACCATATATGTAAAAAATTCACATTACTGCTAAGTCACTTAATACTTTCATCCAGGTATTTAATATTTGTGGAGTGTGTTTTTATTGTAATTTTAATGTCTCTAAGTATAATCCAAGTGAGAAATTTAAAAAGAGATTGCAGAGAGAAGACTAATTGTTCCTTGAGCCGACAAAACTAGGCATTTCTGAAATTTAGAAAAGACTCCTTGAAATGAAATGGTTTCTGACTCTTGTATGTATATTAGGCACTATAACCTATCTACTACTCATTCCAAACTTCCCTAAAATGAATGGCCTCTAAATACATGCATTTTTACTTACCTTATTTTGTTAAATATCCTTCAATAAAAAGAAATTATTACACTTGAATTTTTCAAGTTTTCAGGAAAGAATGGGGAAATCATAGTATATTAATGAGTATTTAAATATTCTGTTCAGAAGTTGGTTTTTCAGATGATATGGGGTACCAAAAAGAAAAAAGGGTAGGTTAGGAAGGCAATAATAGAAAATATCAGGCATGCATTTTGGGAGTGCTATTTGTATGTTATTCCTGAGACCTCTTGGGCATTGTTATCACATAGGCCATTCATTTACCTTTCTCCCAGGTGAGTTAGTGAGCAAGTTTCTTGGAGCAAAGCTCTCCATGAAAATGCTTCTGATGTATAATTAGTTACCTCCTGGCTAAGGCTGGGAGTCAGTCTGTGTTGTTATATTTCATTAAAATGAACTCACCCCATTTCTGAACACACTGAACAATAATTTCAGAGTATACAATTAAAACTAAATAAATAGTAAAGAGTAAATGATTAAAATTAGTGTAGAGCTAGTTTAAATAAATGATTATGGGGAATTTATATGTGAATATCTTGAATTATCTTAGTTCACTAACTCTTAGAATAGCTCACATATATTTTAATTATCCATAATCATTATGATAATGGAGCAAAATGTGAATTTGAAATAGAAGCAAAAAAGTAATCTTTCCAAGGAGAAAAATTTACGTGATATTTTAAAACAACCTTCAAAATATTAAATGCTTATACAAGAAAAAGATGAAATGATGATTGATCTATTTTTGGACTCTCCTATCTTTTTCTGTCTCTCCAGTTAATGTTAGTCACACACAATAGCATCAAGATTTTTCAAATTACAAACTTTAACCTAAAATACTTTGTTCTGAAAATAAAATAGAATAAGTTGACTAGCAGGGACAAATGGAAAGTTTTCCTTTGACCCCTCTGTCCTTTCTCTAAATATCACCACTCTTTTTGATGCCTGTTTGGAGATCAGGAACATGTCCTTTTTCCCCTGGTGTTGAAGATTAACACCTGAGAAACAATGAGGCTAGTGTAGAAAGCAAATTTTATTTATGAAGGACAGAAATGCAGACTTCTCTGGAGAGAAGAGTGGTCCAGAGCTGGGTGCCCATGGGAGTGGGTATGTCTTGTTCTTTTCTAGACCACCCAAATTTCCTCACATTCTATTTCTTCTCCACGTACATGCCTAAAGGCAACAAGGAGCAGTGCAGGTGATAATAGCTTGGGTTGGAAAATGAAATCCCCAGAAATGTTAGCAACCCATGGAGTGAGAAAGTGTGATTTCAGAGGCTAGTTGATAGCAACCCAGCAATAACCAACCATCATCCTCTCTTGACCCCTGTCATTCATTATCTACACTGACTATCAGGTCTTCTGCTTCTTGCCTTATTTTGTTGAGGAATGCTACATTTCATGTCCCCTCAGGCCAGCAGGGCTGCAGAAAAACTGGCTTTAGCAAAGACAGTAATGGGGGATTCAGTACAGAGTGGTGCTCATTTTGTAGAAATTATTCTCTTAACCTTGTGTTTCTACTATCTTCAAATGTCCCATTAGAGTATCAAACGACTATGTGTTTTTACATAATTTGAATGTGATGGACAATTTCTACTCCCTTTCACTTACCCAAATCCACTCTCTATCCCAAAATATAGGTCTTTTGACATAAAATTAGAACAAAGTTAGTAATATATCAATTTTACTTTTATTCATGATTTATGATTCTAGTAGATTCTGTTCCAAAATAGAAGAGAGCTCCTACTAGACAAGATCAAAACAGAGATCTTCATAAAACAGGGAAGATGAAATAACACTAGAAAATATGATTAAAGTCACTTGAAGTTTTCTTTCCTTTTTTCTGTTATTTTGGTGATCTGTCTGCTTCCTTTAAGTTTCCATTGGACTACATAGCAACTGACATGAATGAATTTATTTTGACTTGGTCTGCTCTTTTGGATCAAGTGCAGGCCCTCAGCCCTAACAATAAAATCTCATACTTCTTGTTTAATATTTCTACTGTGATGTTCCCTTAGAGGCCAGATAAAAGCTTCTAGTTGGATTTGGCTAATGGGAGTCTTTATCTGATGATTAAAGAGTAAAAAAAAAAAAAAATAGTTACTTTGGGATATGTCCCCGACCTCTAACTCAGCTAGAACACATAAGATTGACTCTGTTATTCAATCAAAGGCCTCAGCTCTTGGAAGTGGCCATGTTTCTTCAGATACTCTCTTTCTGATTTCCAATACCATGTATTGCCTTTGCAACTTTAGGCTTTGTGTTGGAACCAAACTTCCCACACTTGCAAGCTGCAAAGTAATTCATATAAAATATCCTTGTTGTTGTTTCACAATCCTTCCCACACTTTGTGTTTATCTTGGGAACTACCCTTGATATACCAGTTGGAGTGTACCTTTTGTTATGTTTGGAACACCAGTGACATTAACTCTCCATTACAAAGAGACTAAGATAATTTTCTTTCACAACTTTTGTTTATTTTTTGTGTGGGGTTTCTTCTCATATTTTCTTTAAATTTTGTCAATTCTCATAGTAAACTTTGTGTAATTATGATATACAACATGATGGTTTGAAATATATTTACAGTGCACCATGACTAAGTATAACAAATCAATGTATGGTTACCCAACATAATTATGTTGGTAAGAAGAAATGCTTTTGTAAAATTTTTTCAGGGCTCGTGTATTTTTTTAAAGATACACCAAGTTGTAAAACATATATCTTGATTTATCCTTTCAATAACTTAATGTATTGAATCTTTCACCAACATTTTCCTAACCCATGCTTCCCAACACCCCAGTCCCTTGTAACTACCATTTCATTTTCTTCTTTTGTAAAACTAAAATATTTGGCTCCATATATGACTATTATCCTATAGCATTTCTCTCTTTTGTGCCAAGTCTGTTGCACTGACATAATTACATTCTCGTCCATTCATGCCATTCATGCTGTCATAAATGACAGGATTTCTTTCTTTTTTGATAGCTGAGTAGTATTCCATTTCCATTCATGTATGGATGGACACAACTTAATTTAATATTTTAACCTGGTGGATAATGGTGCAATTAATGTGGTATTTAAATATATGCTCATTGTGTTGATTTAATTTTTTATATATATACTCAGTGTTTTGATTGCTGAATCTTAGCGTGGTTCTACTGTTTTTGATAAACAACATTTATTATTCCCTACATGGGATTTAATTCCTTTTATATTATAAGGTTTATCAATGAAAATGTAGATTGGAATGTACAAACAAAATACAGTACGTTTACAAGTACTGGTTTCCAGTATGTGTTATTTTTTAAGTTTCATGTGTATGACCAGAATTTGTCAGGTAAGAAATGTTGAGAAATGCTGCCATTGGCTTTACTTTTTATATTTCATATCACTTTAAAATTAATACATAAAAATTATACATATTTATGTGAAATTATGTGATATTTTGATACATGTATATATTACATATGCAAATCAGAATAAATATGCCTATCTCTTTAAATATTTATCATTTCTTTATAATAAAAATATTTAAACTAATTTCTACTTTTTTTTTGAAGTACACATAACATAAGTCACTCTGCTATGCAGTAGAACACCAGACCTTATTAATGTTGTATAAATGCAACTCAATACTTGTTGAGCTCCAGTTCACTTCATGCTGTTTCAAATGACAAGATTTCATTTATTTCTTGTGCCTCAATAATATTCTATTTTGTGTATGTATGATAATTCTTAATTGACTTATCAGTTGATGAACACCTAGACTATTGCTACTTCTAGGCTTTTATGAATGGAACTACATAAAATGTAAGAGTGCAGATATCTTTTACTCATACTGAATTCATTTCTTTAGGATATATATCTAGGTCTATCACATTTTTTAAACTGCTTTTCTCACGAAATGAACACCGATGGATTCTATATCTGTTTATTATAAACAATGCTGCAATAAATATAAAATTTTAGGCATTTCTACCATATATTTTCCTAATTCCTATTGATACCAACCTGGAAATAGGGTTGGTAGATCATGTGGTATTTATTCTTATTTATTTTTTGAGGAACCTCCATAATGTTTTACATAACCACCATACTAAGTTACATAGCCAACAGTAGTGCTAGAGATGTATTAGCAAGTTTTTCATTACTATGACCAAAATATTTCACAAGAACAATTTAGAAATGCACAAATTTATTTTGGGCTCACTGTTTCAGATGTTCTGTCCATGCACTGTTTCCATTGCCCTAGGTCATAGGTGAAGCAAAACATCAGGGCTAAAGGGCAGAGCAAAAAAAAAAAAAAAAACAAAGAAAGAAAAGAAAAGAAAAATAAAGAAAGGCTATTTAGCTCTTGGAAGTCAGAAGTCAGGAAAAAATGAGAGTGTGTGGGGGAAAGAAAAACATTATTAGCCCTCAAGCACACTCTCAGTGACAAATTTCCTCCACTTAATCCTGACCTGCTTAAAAATACCACTCACTTATCCTTTTGAATTATTAATCCATCAAATGGATTAACTAACAGCTCAAGCTATGGCTTTAATAATTTAATCACTTCACTTCCTGCATTAAGCAGCAGGTTTTAGAGAACCCTTTATATCCAAAACATTAACACCTTTTATTCATGTCCTTACAGACATTTGTCTTTTGTCTTATTCATTATGGAGATTCTAATGAGGTAAAGAGTGAGGAGTGAGATGACATCTACCAGGCTGGCCCCAGTCCCTGGTACACAGGAAACAGGGACCATGGGCACAAGCCTGGATGCTGGACCTGCTTGTGCTGGTCTGGAGTCTGGGTCTTTATCAAGAAGCCTGACTATGGGGCCACAGAGGCTGCCTGGTACTAGGTTTCGCTAGAGAGAGGCCAGGCTTAGCAAATCAAGTGCTGACTTTACTCTCCAAGCCCTGTGTCAGGGTATCTCTCTGATGTGAGGCAGAGGTGTGGAGCGAAGGTGATACAGATGCTGGGAAATTGTCTTCTTACTCTCTTCTAATGTGCCTTTTCTTCTTCATGTACTCCTCCAGGTACTGTGATCTTTCACACTGATTTTTTTTTAGCTCTTGTTCAAATTGGTTCATATCCCATCACCACCTTGGAGCTTGCTCGCTTCTCTGGAAAGTCTTTTCTGTCAAGTTGGTCACATCACTCCTCAGTACCTTCTTTTTTTTTTTTTTCAATTTTTTAACATCCTCTTCTCTTGTTTCCCTTTTTTTTTGATTGCAAAACATATAAATGTAATTTTGAATGTTTACACATGTATCTTCCCTTGGGACCTTTTTTTTTTTTTTTTTTTATTGGTTGTTCAAAACCCTACAAAGCTCTTGACATATCATATTTCATACATTAGCATACATTAGCTTCAAGTGAGTTATGAACTCCCTTTTTTATCCCAAGTACAGATTGCAGAATCACATGGGTTACACATCTACATTTTTACATAATACCATAATAGTAACTGTTGTATTCTGCTACCTTTCCTATCCTCTACTATCCCCCCTCCCCTCCCCTCCCATCTTCTCTCTCTACCCCTTCTACTGTAATTCATTTCTCACCTTGTTTATTTTCCCATTCCACTTACAACCTCTTATATGTAATTTAGTATAACAATGAGGGTCTCCCTCCGTTTCCATGCAATTCCCCTTTTCTCTCCCTTTCCCTCCCACCTCATGTCTCTGTTTAATGTTAATCTTTTCTTCCTGCTCTTCCTCCCTGCTTTATTCTTAGTTGCTCTCATTATATCAAAGATGACATTTGGTATTTGTTTTTTAGGGATTGGCTAGCTTCACTAAGCATAATCTGCTCTAGTGCCATCCATTTCCCTGCAAATTCCAAGATTTTGTCATTTTTTAGTGCTGCGTAATACTCCATGGTGTATAGGTACCAAAACAGGCGGGTGGACCAATGGTACAGAATAGAGGACACAGAGACCAATCCACAAAGTTACAACTATCTTATATTTGATAAAGGGGCTAAAAACATGCAATGGAGGAAGGATAGCATCTTCAACAAATGGTGTTGGGAAAACTGGAAATCCATATGCAACAAAATGAAACTGAACCCCCTCCTCTCACCATGCACAAAAGTTAACTCAAAATGGATCAAAGACCTTTATATCAAATCAGAGACTCTGAGTCTGATAGAAGAAAGAGTTGGCTACGATCTACATATAGTGGGGTCAGGCTCCAAATTCCTTAATAGGACACCCATAGCACAAGAGTTAATAGCAAGAATCAACAAATGGGACTTACTTAAACTAAAAAGTTTTTTCACAGCAAGAGAAACAATAAGAGAAGTAAATAGGGAGCCTACATCATGGGAACAAATATTTACTCCTCACACATCAGATAGAGCCCTAATATCCAGAATATACAAAGAACTCAAAAAATTAGACAATAAGATAACAAATAACCCAATCAACAAATGGGCCAAGGACCTAAACAGACACTTCTCAGAGGAGGACATACAATCAATCAACAAGTACATGAAAAAATGCTCATCATCTCTAGCAGTCAGAGAAATGCAAATCAAAACCACCCTAAGATACCATCTCACTCCAGTAAGATTGGCAGCCATTATGAAATCAAACAACAACAAGTGCTGGCCCTTGGGACCTTTAATCATAGCACATGTGATATTCAATCTTAGCCATATTTGCATAAGTTTTTTAATATGTAAACTACAATCAAGAACAGCTTCCAAAACTAGTTGTTTACTTTTTTTTTTTTGCTTTCTCCAAATACTTTATTTTCGTTTTTTTAATTTGTTCTAAGTAGTTATATATGACATGATAATGCATTTCAATTCATTTTACACAAGTGGAGCACAACTTTCATTTCTCTGGTTGTACACAATATAGAGTCCCTCTATATATGCAGTCATACATGTACCTAGGGTGATGATGTTTATCTCATTCCACCAGCGGCACACCATCTTTCCTGCCTCCATACCTCATCCTCTTTCCTCCATCTCCTGTGCCCAATCAAAGTTTCTCCATTCTTCTCACGCTCCCTCCCCCCCAACATCCATCAGCATCCAATTATCAGAGAGAACATTCGGCATTTGGGTTTTTGGAGTTGGCTTGCTTTTCTTAGCATGATATTCTCCAGTTCCATCCATTTACCTGCAAATGCCATCCATTTATTAAATATTAGCCTCGATATTATTTTTTCCTATTGTTTTATAATTTCATACCGGTTACATGAAGATTTTGCAAATTTAATTACAGCTTAGATGTAAGTTTTCTCACATTCTAAATGAGAAAATTGCAAGTAATAGTATGTGGCTTTGCAAAATTTCAACAACTTGTCAATGACAAAATCAGGGTGTGATTATGGATTTTTGGTTCTGGTGACCCATTCTTATAAACAACACCCAAAGCAAAACAAATGCTCTGAAATCCTACAAATGTCAACCTTAACCATGAATATAGATTTCCATTTAACACATGAATTTGTGTCACCAGAAACTTTAATAAAGAACCAATAATAAAATGAACATTTTCCAAGATACGAAGGGAGCCATACTTTGTGGAAGTTCAAGCTTCTCCAGCCTGTAAATTTCTCCTCTCTTCAGGACAGATGATTCCCAATTTTTTTTTCTGCTTCATCTTATTCTTTTTTTAAAAAATATTTATTTATTTATTTATTAGTTTTCAGCAGACACAACATCTTTTGTTTTTGTATGTGGTGCTGAGGATCGAACCCAGGCCGCACGCATGCCAGGTGAGCGCGCTACCGCTTGAGCCACATCCCCAGCCCACGCTTCATCTTATTCTTAGAGCTGTGTAATAAATTTCTTATGTGCATGTTCAAATATCTTTACCTTTCATAACTCTGCAGGACAGAAATATTGACACAAATGTGCCATCCAGGAAATCACAGAAAACAGCTCTGGCTTCCAGCTTAGGTGCACTGTTTTATTCCTCATGCAGCCATCTGTACATGTTTTCTAACTCTCTTTTACAAATGTGAATTTGGAAAGGGAACTAGCCATTATGTATTACAATATCAAGTGATTTCAAGAGTATTAAACTTTCAAATACAAATCATCATGTACCAATTATAATTCAATAATCACTAACACCTTACAGAAGAGTAGTGAAAATTGTATGGTCTTTCCAAAGACATCGCCAGGTTGAGCAAAATAACATTTTAACATGAGTGCTTTACCATTCCCTTTCTACAGTTATACAGTATTAAATTCCATTTTTATAGTTATACAATATTAAAATGCATGTTAATTTTTCTAAAATGTATAATGCACCTCTACTCCTAAAAAATTCTAAGACTTCTTTAATTTATAACCTTCCTCAGTATGGCTCTGTTTTTAATGAACTTAATAAAATGGACAATTACAGGCCAGTTATTTTATATAATATGCTTCTCTTTAGATTTCTTTGATCTTCATGTATGATAAGGTTGAAGTTACTAATTTTTGGTGGGAATACCTCCTAGGTGCTATTGTGTCCTCCTCTGTTTTCCATTATAGGTATATGGTATTAATTTATTCCACTGTTATATTAACTACAATTCTCTCATTAACATGGTGTCTGCTAGGCTTTTGTGCTATAAAGTTATCTTGTCTACCTTGGTATCTCATGAGTATCATGAGGCAAAATACATTGAGATGAGATGGAATTCTGTATTGGACTAATTTCCAGCCACTAGTCTATATTTAGGAATCCTTTATAATCCTTCTCAGAGATAATTTTTACTGTGGTGTATTCCAAATGGAAATGTATAGAATCTTATTATTCCTTCTACATGTATTATTTGTTGTGGTAAGGTGAAAAATACCTTCTGATCTCTAGAACATTGATTACATGGTCAAAGGGTTTTACAAATGTGATTAAATTGAGGTACTTGGGATAAGAATACTACTCTGAATTTTCTGATTGAGGTATTATAATCAGTAGAATCATTATGAGAGGAAGCTAGAGTATATTAAAGACATGAGATACTATGCTGGTGACTTTAAAAATAGAGGGAGAGGCTATAAGACATGAGTGAGATATCTTCTGGAAAAAGAAAAATGAAAAGATAGATTTTCTCCTGATAGTGGAAGAAGAAATGTAACATTGTAACTTAATTTAGGCTTCTGATCTCTATAAATATAAGACAATTTTTTTTATTGTTGGGCACAGTGGCACTTCCTGCAATCCTAGCAAATTGGGAGGCTGAGGCAGGAGGATTGCAATTTCAAGGCCAGCCTCAGCAACTTAGCAAGACCCTGTCTCAAAATAAAAAATAAAAAGGGATGTGGACATAGCTTCAACCTCTGGTTCAAAAAAAAACATTATATTTATATTTTAAGATTAAATTTTAGATAATTTGCTATAGAAAACATAGAAAGCTTATATCATTGGCATTCTATTCAAAGAAATAGTTTTCTTTCTGTATGTCATTATTTTTAAGTTTGTATGTATGTGTGTGTTGTGTACGTATGCATTTCTCTTTCTATACCTAACTTTGCACTTAACATCATGAACTTCACTCCCATTCATGTTATTATAAATGATGCAATTTCTTTTTCTCTTTTATGGCTGAATAGTATTCCATTTTGGTGTATATGTAGCCTTTTCTCTATCCAATCATCCATAGATGGACATTTAGGTTGAATCCATATTTTAACTATGGTGAATAATGCAATAATGAATGTGGGAATGCATACAGAAATTCATTATGCTAATTTAATTTGCTTTGCACATATGTCCTTTGTTGTGATTGCTGAATCTTATAGTAATTCTATCTTTTTTTTATGGTGCTAGGGATTGAACCCAGTGCCCTGTGCACATGAGGCAAGCACTCTACTAACTGAGCTATATCCCCAGTGCCTAGTTCCATCATTTTTGATAAGCAATTTATGTATTTATTTTTCCTTGCATGAAATTTCATTCCTTTTGTTATAAGGGCTTATCAATAAAAGCATTCATTGGATTGGACAAAAAATATGTTTGTGATACTGGTTTTCAGTATGCATTATTTTAAGCCTTGATTCAGTAAACTGTAAGAAAAGGATTTGTTGGGTAACAAGTGTTGGGAAATGTTCCTGTCCAGCCTTGGGAAAAGCATACTCTTTTCCCTTTCCAAAGATAGAATTTAGAACTCAGTGGGGGATGTTGGACATTTTATAATTAAAACACTTCTTAGAGGTAGAGATTGAGATACATTGGAGGATATAATGTATTTTAGTCCAGTTCTATTTTATTCAAGTCCACTCCATCTCATTAGTGGGTCAGACTACCCAAAGAGTTCCCTGTGTTGCAATCACAGGGAGTTCTGAGCAGATACAACAGTCAGTCTGGTTGTCATAATATGTAACATCCATTTCCCAGTCCAGAGTTAGGATACTTATTGATAACCTATGGAGAGTATGACAAATGTTTAGTCAACACTAATAATGCCAAATCAACTCCATTAAGCATAGACTACTGAACAATCTTGTTTTAATAAAGTAGCCCAAACCCTAAGCTTAGATGGGCAAGTGTACCATACCAGTCTATCTCTTTGTATTTCAGACCATAGAAAGAATAAGACACTTGAGGAATATATAAGTGCCACAGACTGATAAAATCTGTCTGTCTGATGGTAGTCTGTCTCATTGCTGAAGAGGGACATCAACTCATTTGACAGACCTTCAGGTTGCATCTGTTATTGATGGGTAGCAACATGGCTCCCAGCCACCAAGCTGTGCAGCCAGCCCACTGTTCCCTGTTAGAAGCAGCAGGGGAGCATTAGAGCCCCAGAGTGGTGGCCTGGGTAGGTTAAAGCACAGGCAACAGGCACAGGCTACTATGCAGAGCTTTCCATGGTGGCACAGGCTGAGGAATGGTGGGGCCAGCATAAAGCCAGGCTAAGCCTGCTGCATGCATACCATCTAGTTCTCAGGTCCAGATGCCCTACAGAGCATTCATAATTCAGTTACTTCAATCTTTAGTTTCCTGACCTGCCATAAGTAAATGGAAGTAAGTCACTATGCAGAACCTTAAACTATACTACAGAGCAATAGTAATAAGAAAAGCATGGCATTGGCACCAAAACAGACTGGTAGACCAATGGTACAGAATAGAGGACACAGAAACTAACCCATAAAATTATAATTATCTTATATCAGACAAAGGTGCCAAAAACATGCACTAGAGAAAAAATAGCCACTTCAACAAATGGTGCTGGTAAAACTGGAAATCCATATGCAACAAAATGAAATTAAACCCATATCACTTACTATATACAAAATTTAACACAAACTGAATCAAAGACCTATGAATTACACCAAAGATTCTTTTTCTAATAGAAAAAGGGTAGGCCCTAATTATCATCATGTGGGATTAGGCCCCAATTTCCTTATTAAGACTCCAGTAGCACCATACTTAAAACCAAGAATCAATAAATGGGATTGACTCAAACTAAAAAGTTTCTTCTCAGCAAAAGAAATAATCTGTGAGGTGAATAGAGAGCCTACATCCTGGGAGCAAATTTTTACCCCTCACATATCAGATAAAGCACTAATCTCTAGAGTATATAAAGAATTCAAAAGCTAAACAGTAAGAAAAAAAACAGTCAATAAATGGTCCAAGGACCTGAACCCACACTTCTCAGAAGGATATTCAATCAATCAACAAATATATGAAAAAATGTTCATCATCACTAGCAATTAGAGAAATGCAAATCAAAACTACTCTAAGATTTCATCTCATTCCAGTCAGAATGGAAGCTGTTATGAAAATAAACAATAATAAGTGTTGGTGAGGATGTGGGGGGAAAGGCACACTCATCCATTGCTGGTGGGACTGCAAATTGGTGAAGCCAATATGGAAAGCAGTATAAAGATTCCTTGGAAGTATAAAGATCCAGGTATCCCTCTCCTTGGTCTATACCCAAAGAACTTAAAATGAGTATAGTATAGGGACACAGCCACATCAATGTTTATAGCAGCAAAATTCATAATATCTAAACTGTGGAACCAGCCTAGATGCCCTTCAGTAAATGAATGGATTAAAAACTATGGCATATATACACAATGGAATATTACTCAGCAATAAAAGAGAATAAAATCATAGCATATGCAAGTAAATGGATGCAGTTGGAGAAGATAATGCTAAGTGAAGTTAGCCAATTCCCAAAAAATAAATGGTGAATGTTTTCTCTGATATAAGGCGACTGACTCATAGTGGGTTAGGGAGAGGGAACATGGGAGGAATAGACGAACTCTAGATAGGGCAGAGGGGTGGGAGGGAAAGGGAGAGGACAGGGGGTTAACAATGATGATGGAATGTGATGGACATAATTATCCAAAATACATGTCTGAAGACATGAATTGGTGTAAACATACTTTATACACAAATAGAGACACGAAAAATTGTGTTCTATATGTGTAAAAAGAATTGTGATGCATTCTGCTGTCATGTATTTTAAAAATAAAAGCAATTTTAAAAAAGAAAATGGAAGTAAGGCAGACCTGAATGAGATTGGGGCTAACCAATAGCTTTCCAAACCCTAATTAGCATAAATTTGGAAGAATAGCAGTGACTCAAGTGCTAAATAAACTTCTAGACTAGCAGACTCCACAGGAGAAGATCTGAGGTACCCTCTTGCACTTCAAGACTGCAGTTCCTATTTTTACTCTTCAATATATCTCACTCTTACACTCATTCATTCTGGTTTATGGATTTCATTCTTCAAATTTATGAGACAAGAACTCTGAAAGAAGAACTTGACAGTGAGCTGCTGCATTCTTCTGCAACCTTCTCAGCTGAGAATGGGAATGCCCATTAAGAGCTGCAATACCTCTCAGCTGATGAGGCCTGTAGCTTATACAGACCCCTACCTTCCCGCAGAAGCAGTGAGTCAGGTACAATCTCAAAACTCCAGGTTCAGTAGTGCTGACAACAGGCAAAACAGTTCTGGAATGCATTTTATCAGGCATTTTTATGGGCAGTCCCATGTGTCACCCTGTCTACAAAGTCTTTTAACTCCATGCTTTAATGTGTGATGTAGTCAAATGGCAATTTCCTCTGCTGGGGATTTTTTCAATCATCTTGTTTTCATTAGTTGTACAATCTTGAATGGTGCTTCTCTGGTTATGGGCTCCATAGAAAGTATAGCATAAGTGGTGCACGTACTTTATATGAGCTATAACATTATTCTTCTCCAATCTATAACTGTGACAAACGTCCAGTAGAATTCTTTTTTTTTTAAAGAGAGAGTGGGAGAGAGAGAGAGACAGAGAATTTTTTAATATTTATTTTTTAGTTCTCGGCGGACACAACATCTTTGTTTGTATGTGGTGCTGAGGATCGAACCCGGGCCGCACGTACACCAGGCGAGCGCGCTACCGCTTGAGCCACATCCCCAGCCCCAGTAGAATTCTTTTAATCTTCTGCCATAAGCCTCATCCCAAAATCTCTGGAATAACATGGATGGTAAGCTCAGTAGGTTTCAATGTGTCTAGTAACCCCAAAACTTGTACCTGTTTTGCTGTCCATTTGGCCTGATCAAAACCCTCAGAGAAGATGTCAGAGCAGAACTAGGCAGTGACTCCTAACCCTTCCACACAATAGTAAAGAGGTGGTGAAGAAACAGCTAACCAGGGAAATGGGTGACAGAATCAATGCTCTAGGACCCAATACTTGACAGTTTGAGACTTGCAGAGACTTGAATTTTGGTTACTGGAGAAGAAAATAAAAATAAATTTTCTTAACCCCAAACATGGATGAGGGAGAAATGGGGAGGGACAACAAAAAGAAAAGTAGGGAAAAGAAAAGCACATAACCTTACTTCTTAACAAAAGCTGTAAATAAAAGCAGAACCACCCCACCACCACCACCACCTCCTCAGACAAGTAAAGATGTGGAGCTGACCCCAAAGATGATCACTCCCAGGAAGTGCAGGCCTACCCACTGCTCTACACAGTCAGAGATGGGGGTGATACCACAATTCACAGCATGGGAAGTAAGAGCCCAGGCATGGAAAGTCAGTGAAATAAATCTGACAGACAGCTGTCTCTGTTCTGGAAGTAGAGGAACATATTACCCACAGCTGCAGCTAGTGGAAGCTTGGACATAGGCAGAATGGCTGCCTCTGCCCTAGATAGTGGAAAAGAATGACACTCATGGTTCACAGCCTTGGACAATGGGAATTTGAAACCAGATGGACTATCTCTTTTATAGTTTCAGAGATGGTTCCCTGGCAATCTATATCAGCTGGGCAAGGGGGTGGTGCTTTTGCACCACAGACCACCCACAGAAGACCCACAACCATAGGTCCTGTGCTTAAAGAAAGTCACCAGGCTCTATGCCACTTTGAAGTGAGCCCTGTGGAGGGGAGTGTGTGCAGAGTGACCCACTACATTGAGAGTCATGATATTGAGCCTTGTATCCTATGCTTCTGTGTGCAATTGAAACAACCAGCAGACACAGCATAGCAACCTTTCAGCATCCAATCTCTGACCTCTGGGCTGATAAATAGAATTGGCTGATGAGAAGTCCATAACAACAAATTTCTCTTCCTCAGTACCTCAGGGGTGGTCCAAAGTGGAACACTGGCAGAAAACTGCAAATGCTTCCAAATCCTGATGAAATTTGAACAAAGAAAACTCAATAAGAATATTCTTCACCTTGGTATGATTTGCACCAAATGGTTTAATGTCAACTTTGATTATATATATATATATACACACACACACACACACACACACACACATACACATACACACACACGTATATATGTATATGTATATATATATATATATATATATATATATATATATATATATATATATCTTCATTTTGATTTGATAGTTGTTACACTGTTATTTGACATTGGTCCCTCAACCCATTTTGTTGAATTTCTTCTTCTTCTTTATTTTAATTTTATTGATTCTTTTCAGTTATACATGACAGTAGAATCCATTTTGACAGAATTATAAAAGCATAGAATGTATTTTGTTCTAATTCAGGCCCAAGTACCTCTCCTTCCACTTCCCTCCCCACAACCCCAGTTCCCTTCCATTTACTGATCTTTCCACTATTTAACCATAGTTATGTTTTTTAAGTTAATTTATTATACAGGTACATGATGGGGAGATTCACTATGTATATTCATATGTGTAATAGAAAAGTTATGTCAGATTCATTTCACTGGCTTTCCTTTTCCAATCCCCCCTCCCTTCCTTTCATTTCCCTTTGTCTAGTCCACTGAACTTTTATATTCTCTCATTTATTCTTCCTCCTTTATTGTGGGTTAACTTTCACATATCAGAGAAAACATCTCACATTTGTTTTTGAAGATTTTTTTGTGGAGTGGGGATTGGCTTATTTCACTTAGCATGATAGTGTGGAGATCCATACATTTACCAGAAAATGGCATTATTCTTTATGGCTGTATATGTATTATGATACATATACTCCATTGTGTATATGTATCTCATTTTTTATTATTCATTCATCTTTTGAAGGGCACCTAGATTGGGTCCAAAGCTTTGCTATTGTGAATTGTGCTTCTATAAACATTAATATGGCTTTGTCACTGTAGTATACTGATTTTAAGTCCTTTGGGCATAAACTGAAGAGTGGTAAAATTTAGTCAAATGATGGTTCCATTTTTGTTATTTTGAGTAATCTCCATACTGCTTTCTAGAATGGTTGCTTTAATTTGCAATCCCACCAAGAATATATGAGTATACCTTTTCCCTCACATCCTCGCCAAAATTTATTGTTACTTTCTGATTAGAGTGAGGTGAAATCTCAGTGTATTTTTAATTTCCATTTCTCTAATCACTGGAGATATTGAATATTTTTCATATATATGTTGACCATTTGTATTTCGTCATTAGAGAAGTGTCTGTTTAGTTCTTTTGTCCATTTATTGATTGGGTTATTTGTTTTTTGGTTGTTGAGTTTTTTGAGTGTTTTGTCTATTTCTGATATTAACACCCTCTCTGAGGTGCAGGTGGCAAAGATTTTCTCCCATTCTGAAGTTTCTGTCTTCATGTTCTTGATTGTTACCTTTGCTGTGAAGAAGGTTTCTAATTTCATGCCTTCCTACTTATTATTTTTTTATTTTGCTTCTTGTGCTTTAGATGTCTTGCTAAGAAAGTTAGGCCCTGAGCCAATATGTTGGAGTGTTGGGCCTACATTTTTTTCTAGAAGGTTCGGGGTTTCTGGTCCAATTCCTAGGTCTTTGATCTATTTTGAGTTGAGTTTTGTGCAGGTTGAGAGATAGGGGTTAAATTTCATTTTGCTACATATGGATTTCTAGTTTTCCAGCACCATTTGTTGAAGAGGGTGTCTTTTCTCCACTCTGTGTTTTTTGCACCATTGTCAAATATACAATAACTGTATATGTGTGTTTGTCTCTGTCTTCTAGTCTAGTATACCTTCTAATGTTTTGCAATATTAACAGGAATCATTTTATCTTTGTTTCCCTAGCTCAGATTTACACGTTCTTCTTTTATTCATTTTCCCCCTCTTACACGCCCTACTATTGCTTCAAATGCTCCCCCATACATCTTTTTACAATTTTTAAATTGCTTTGCTATTTCCCCCACCTTTTATTTTCTTTCTTTTTTTCCGAATTTTTCTTTTCACCTCTTTTTAATCACTATACAATATTGTAGCAGTTTTATTATCTTTAATAACTAATTTTCACCCTATTTCAGAACATTACTACAAGTTCAAACGTGAATTAGCAGGATTATAAAGAACACTATGAACATGTTTGGAGTTTCCTAAGGTTGATTTGTATGTGGCTTTGTTCTGCAGTGATTGTAGTAAATGAAGCTTTATATTTTCTCTCAAAGTGGTGATGATATTGGGAATAGAAGAGGTCACGCATTGAGTGAAAGTATCAATACCTGAGTATTCTCCCAGCCTGGGGCCCTTAATGAAGAGAAGCACATTAAATAGTTCACTAAATAGTCCTTATAAAATAAGAAAGGTCAAGTGATTTCTCTCATAAGCAGAAGCTAGGATAAGAGAAGGATAGGATAACACAAAGCACCAGTCAAATTAATGGATGAGCAAAAGGAAGTCAAGGATATTAGAGAAAGGAAAATGGAAGAGGGAAGGGAAGACAAGAGGAAAAAGGGGAATGAGAAAGGGGAAATCATGAACTAAAATTGATTTTTATGCATAGATATGAGTTTGTTGAGATGAACTCAACTACTATGTATAAGTGTACATCTCTAAAAAAGAAAGAAGAAGCAACATTAGTCCCATTATTTATTCATGCACTATAAAATAGCAAGGGAAAAATTTAACCTAAACAGTACATAACACTTCAACAATCAATCCCATTGACTCCATAAAAGAGAAAACATCAGGGCTGGGGATGTGGCTCAAGTGGTAGTGCGCTCACCTGGCATGAGTGCAGCCCGGGTTTTCCTTAGCACCACATACAAACAAAGATGTTGTGTCCACCAAAAACTGAAAAATAAATATTGAAATTCATTCATTCTCTCTCTCTCTCTCTCTCTCTCTCTCTCTCTCTCTCTCTCTCTCTCTTTTAAAAAATAAAATGCCTTAGTTTAAAAAAAGAGAGAGAGAAAACATCAGAGAAAGAATTCAGAAATTTCATAGTTCAATGAGAAGAAATGAACTTAGAAAATATAGGAAACAAAATATAATTTAAATAAAGAGATAAAGACTCTGAAAAAAACAAATAGAAATCCTGTGAATTAAATACTTGATAAATCAAAATAAAAATTCAATGGAAAGCATCATAATAGATTAGACCACTTTGAAGATAGATTCTCAGGCCTTAACAACAAACTGTACAATCTTGAAAATAAACCAAAAAATTAAAAAAAACATGTTGAGAAACCATGAGCAGAATGTTTTTAAAATCTGGGATAACATCATAGACCAAATTTAAGAATCATTGGGGTAGAAGAAAAATATAAAATACAAACTAAAGAAATAACAATTTTTTAAATGAAATAATATCAGAAAGATTTCCAGATCTTAGGAAAAAGAAATCCCAATACAAGAGTTACTTAAAGCCTCAATAGGCAAGATCAAAAAATACCTTCTCCAAGTCACATTATAATGAAAATAATAAATATACAGAAAAATGATAGAATTTTATATGTCACAAGAGAAAAATGACAGGTGACATATAGAGGTAAGCCAATTCAAATTTTGACTGGTTTCTCTACTGAGGCCTCAAAAACCAAGAGGGTTTGGAACAAGATATACCGAACCCTAAAAGGATGTAGGAGAAACCAAGATACAGCAAAACTATCCTTCAGAATTGTCCAACATTTTACTTCCCATTATAAGTTCATCTAAAGCTTATATTATATGACATAGAAAAGTATTATTTGTATATATTCTTTCTCAAGATAAATGAATTATTGGATTTTTTAAAATAGCCACCAAAACAAAAAATAAGAAATAATAATAAGGGTTCACATTTGTCATTTAAAAGGTAAAACTCTCATTTTATTTTTATTTTATTTTTAAATTAAGCTTATTTTTAATTGTTACATAAAATCCCAAATGGATAATATGTGAGGTTTTGACACATGTACCCATTGTGTAATGTTTAAATCAAGTTAAAAGAATGGGAGATGGAGAATGAGGTGAGCACTTGATTTTGTTGGGCATCACAGTACCCATCTGTCCTCAAGATAAACCCAGAATAAGGCCTGTCCTGGTGGTCCTAAGACTCAGCTGATTCTTCAAAGACCCTGCCTTCTAGTTCATCATACACAGACCCAGGCTCCAAGCTCCAAATGACTCCCTAAAGAATTAGATTCCAGTCCTGCTCCAACACAAGGCTGGGTTTAGGCCCCAGACTATTCCTTGTATCCCCAGTTTCCAGTACATGCAGAGTCCAGACCTGTACCCATCAGTTATTACCTCATACCCAATATAGTATCTATTATGAAAAAAGACAAAAAGAAAGTTTTGGCATTGATGTGGAGAAAAGAGAACATTATACACTAGGGTAGGGAATACAATTATTAGAGCCAATATGGAAAACACCATGACACTTCCTCAAAAATTTAAAAATAAATATACTACAGTATTCTGTAATCACATGTGATTGCTCACACACACACACACACACACACACACACACACACACACATTTTTTAAAGAAGGAAATCCTGATACCTGCAACAACATGGGTGAACTGTAGAACACCACATTTTCAGTAAGTGAAATAGACTATGCAGACAATGACAATATTCTTTATTAATACATATATGAACCTAAATTATTTTAACTTACAAAAGTGCAAACAAGTAAAATACTGGTTGTCAAAGGGTCTGGAGAGTCAGAGGAAAATAGGGAAAGAGAAAATGGAATTTTTTTCAAAAGATACAAGTTTTCAGACAGGAGACCTATTGAGATGTATTACATAATAAGATGTCTAGAATTAATGCTACTGTATTCTCTTTTATTGATTTTGTATACTAAAATAAATGACAGCAAAATGAATTACAATTCTTATTACACATATATACCCCAATTTTTCATATCTCTGTATATAAAGTATTTTGACACCCAAATTGTATCTTCATACATGTACTTTGGATAATGATGTCTATCATATTCCACTGTCCTTGCTAATCCCCTGTCCCCTCCCTTTCCCTCCCACCCCTCTTCCCTATCTAGACTTCATCTATAATGTAAGTGAAGTTAACCAATCCCCAAAAAACAAATGCCAAATGTTTTCTCTGATATAAGGATGCTAACTCATAGTAGGGTAGGGAGGGGGAGCATAGGAAGAATAGATGAATGGTACTGTATTCTATACCTGAAAATTTCTAAGAGTGTAGATTTTCTTCTTTCATTTCTTTTTCCTTTCTCTTCCTCCTCCTTCTCCTCCTCCTCCTCCTCCTCGTCGACCTCTTCCTCCTCCTCCTCCTCCTCCTCCTCCTCCTTCTCCTCTCCTCCTTCTTTTTTGTACAGGAATTAAAGCCAGGGGCACTGAGTCATATTCCTAGCCCTTTAATTTTTTAAAAAATTTTATTTTGAGACAGGCTTGTTAAGTTGCTTCAGGCCACAGTAAATTGCTGAGGCTGGCTTTGAACTTGTGATTCTCCTACCTCAGTATCCAGAGCCACTTGGATTACAGGAATGTGCTACTGTGCCAGGCAGGAGAGTAGATCTTAAACATTCTCACCATACACAATAATATTAACCTACTTGGTGTGATATGTATATTAATGGTTATACATACATAACTTAATAATATTTGAATACATCAAAACATCACATTGTAAAAATATACACAGAAATTTTTCTTAATTTATACCTTTAGAAAGCTGAAGGAGAAAATTTAGATTGTGGACGATGAGAATGCCACATGTTATCCTGAACCATAAGATTTCCACAATGCAAGATTGTACAAATATTTCACATTTCATATATTTCCAAATAGTCTGTATTCATATGCATTTTCACTATATGTAGATCTTATTATTACAAAAGTTTTTTATTTATACAATTTTGCTTCCTTATTTCATAGGTGGTAGGTTTAAAGACAAAGGAACTTAACCTGTACTATTATTCTTGTCAGGGTGATAAAAGCGTCACAGACAGAACAAGGACAGAATGAACAGAGTCAATGTAATTGCAAGCCACACAGGAAATAGACTGGAAGTTTTGGGTGTAGTTTTATTTTACAATGTAAGATAAAGTTTCTGAAATACTTGCAGCAAAGTCTTTATAAAGCCTTCAAAGTTTGTATCTAACAATCAACATACAGACAAAATTCAAGCATTGCTAAGTGGTCACTTTAGATTATTTTATTTCAGTTAGCATTCCATTCTTATTGATGATTGACAGTTAAGTGGGTGATTATGTAGTTCACTTATTTCAGACAAAGCTGGTTGATAATAGTACAAAAATTCCATAAAAATCTATTTATTTGGAAAATAAATATATTGACCTTCCTAATGTACTTATTAACCACAAATGCTAACATTAGATCAAGATTAAAAACAAACCAAAAAAAAAATTTTCCATTGAACAACCTTTATCACAAATGGTTTTCCAATATATTTTAAAATAATGATTTCAAAAACTCATTAGCTTCAAGCCATCCTATGTTTCTAATTTCCTCACATATTCTTTATATATCTTTTTAGGCAACACAGGTGCTTCACCCATATACTTTATCAAATTATATTCAGCCATGATGGCTAGTATGGACAGGTCATTTAACAGAAAATCTGTTATATCCACTTTCTATATGATATACTTCTAACTGCCATGCAAACAGTTATATAAGATGCTTACTTCTTCTACATAATTACACATGCATTTGCTAAAATTCATAAATTTATTTTCTTATGACATGGAAAGGCATATGAAAAAAATGTTCAACAAATAATAGAAGTTCAAGTATTTCACTTTTTCTTTAAAATAATGTGTGTGTATATGTATGTGTGTTTGTGTGTGTATGTGTGTGTGTGTGTGTGTGTGTGTGTTTACCCAAATATATATAGTTCTGCCTAGAGGAAACAAATTTAAAAGACACATTATAGAAATTTTAAAAGGTAATGTCATCTTTCCACAGGATTTAAAAACTACTATTTTATTAATATTTATGTCAAATCTCATACCTCATTCTCAGATAAAGAAAGATTTTGGATTCATTAGAATTGTGATGCAGGAAATTAACACTGAATTGGTCTTAATTTACATGGCTGTGTTCTCTACAAAAGAATGTTATTTAGTTAGACTTCATTTTACTTATACCTGTTAGTAAGAATTCTGTGAACTTGTAAGATTATTTGGTCATTATTTCAGGTATAGTGAGTACAAAGGTAATACATGGATGGATGGATGGACCTATGAACCACTGGTGAAAAGTTGTATGCACCATTACACTGTTAATGCCGTTCACATATTTTATTCTCTCTCCATTAGTCTCCTAACTGCCCCTCTCACATCTTTGTTTCTGAGGGTGTAGATGAGAGGGTTGAGGCTAGGAGTGACAACAGTATAAAACAGGGCAATGAACTTCCCTTGCTCTTGAGAATTTTCTGTTGATGGTTGGAGATATATGAAAAGGGCTGGAATAAAAAACAGAGAAACTACCATAAGATGGGATCCACATGTACCAAAGACTTTCTGAAGCCTGGTAATTGACTGCATCTTCAGTGCAGCCCGAGCAATGGCACCATAAGATGTTAGAATGAGGAAGAGTGGTATGAGAGCAAAAATAGAGCTTGTGAACATGAGAGTCAGCTCATTAATATGAGTATCAACACAAGACAATTTCAGGAGTGCTGGAACTTCACAGAAAAAGTGATCAACTTGGTAATGTCCACATAGGGGCACCCATAAGATAAAGAGGGAATGGAGTGCTGAGTTTGTAAAACCACTCACCCAAGAAGCCAAAGCTAAGGATTGGCAGAGTCGAGGGTGCATGAGGACAATGTAATGCAAGGGTTTACACACAGCTACATAACGGTCATAGGACATCACCATCAATAGGACACACTCTGTAGTTCCCAGTGCAAGAACAAAGTAGAGTTGAACAATGCAACCAGCATAAGAAATGGTCTTCTCTGGGCCCCAGAGGTTCACCAGCAATTGGGGAATAGAGCTGGTGGTGTAGCAGAGATCTAGAAAAGAGAGGTTTGAGAGGAAGAAGTACATGGGAGTGTGGAGACAGGAATCCAGGTATGATAGCATGATGATGAACAAATTACCTATCAGTGTCATCAAGTAGAATATCAAGATAACCACAAAGAGAATTACTTCCAGCTGAGGCCATTTAGAAAACCCCAGTAGAATGAAGTAGCCTTCAGAACTAGCATTGAGTTTTTCCATCATTTTTGCTTTCTGTTACCTGAAAGGGGAAAAAATATATAAGTTCAAAAAACAATATGGAAATGTGATAAATTTTTAAAAGCCTGCCACTGTGAGATTCTAGGACAATTAGAATATTAAGAGAATATTACAGTTAACAACATAAAAATTCTCAAGTTCATACTGATATAAATATAGCAAAATACATCAATGATGTACACTGAGCTAGAATCTGAATTATGATCCTTTTAGGAATACATAAGTGGATACAAAATTGGTAAATAATAATTTGATGAGAAGCATGTTATTTACATAACCTGAAACATCTCTCTACCAATTACTTGATAATTACAAAGTGAAAAACAGTAAATTTTGCCATGGCAGAACATGGTGGACACCTCCATAACCATGTGATAAAAGTCAACATCAACAGTGTTGAGACAAATCAACATTATGTGGCTGCTGATGTGATACTCTCAAATGGACACAATATCACTTCAATCATGTTCCCACCAAGAATACATAGCCTAATATGAATAATGAGGGAACTTGGCACAACTCAAAGTGAAATAAAATAGCTTACTTGTAATACTCAAAATGTCAACATCAATTAAGGCAATGAAGATTGAGGGAGTGGACCATGATAAAGGAGACTGAGGAATTAAAGTATCTAAGTTTGTGATACTGTACTTGAAAATAATTGCTACTAACAAAATTAGTGAAACAACTGAAGAAATCTAAATGCAAACTATAGATTTAACAATATCATCTCCCTTTTAAATTTGCTATTTTTTGCCAAGTATAGAGATGTAATCTACTGTTCTTGTTCTTAGAATATAAATACCAAAAGAGATAGTGCTTATGAAAAATAGTATCACCAATTAAATCTCAAATTCTCTAAAGAAACAATGGAGGATAGAAAGAATATCAATATATGAATAGATAGATGATAGTAGGGGCATGATAGTTCTTTGCACTACTTTTTGTAATTATTTTGTAAATTTGAAGTTTTACCATAAAAAAATTTGGGGTAAATTTTATTTACCAAAATAAATTACAAAATAGTGTTATATTCCATGCATATATTTGCCTTCTTTTATAAAAAAGTAACATCATAATTGTCATGTTCTTCTCACTCATCCTATAGGGGATGGTAATTTGTAAGTAAATGGTATTGAAGGAAATTTCTAATTTATCTAAGGAAGACAATTTCATAAAAACCAACAATCTTTGTTACCATATGACTTCAGTTTTCTTTTCAACATTTTTTTTACTTCCATTTATGTGATGATAGATACCATAATAAATGCAATTCCAATAATCATATATATATATATATATATATATATATGGATGAGAAGACAGAAAGAAGAATATCTACTTCTGTAGTAAGTTTGAATTGTTTATATAGGGTGAAGGATATTTAGACTAAATTAGATATTCTTTTTTAAAATTTTTTAGTTGTAGTTGGATACAATACCTTTATTTTATTCATTTATTTTTATCTGTTGCTGAGGATTGAACCCAGCACCTTGAGCATGCTAGGCGAGTGCTCTACCACTGAGACACAACCCCAGCCCCATCAATTAGATATTCTTTAGAAATAATTTTATTGTCTGATTTGGTTTATTGAACTCAAAGCTTGTTTTTAACTTGGAAAATAAAACATAAATAAATATACTAACAAAGACACTTAGGCACATCCACATTAATTTAGGAGTACTAATAATGTAAAAAATGTGGAAATATCAAGAAAAGGATATTAAAGTTATCTTAAAGAATCAGTGAAGCTAAATTTGAAGGAAAAATTTTTAAGGAAAAGAAGATCAAAATTCAGTGGGCAGGGGAAGGACAGGTACTGGGGTCTGAATTAGAATAAGATATATTCCATGCTTGTATATCAAATTGGCTCTACTGTCATGTATAACTAAAAAGAACAAATAAAATTAAATTTTAAAACCATTCAGTGACTCAGCATTGAAATATTAAATACTGAGGGGCAAACAATGGAGAGGAACCTCATAATTACACCTAGAGTTGGAAGTGTGCACATCACAGGGTTGAGAAATCTAAACCACAGGGCCTGAGGCAGGTTTCCATGTGATGTCCTTTTCTCTAGGATAATAACTGATAATATATTTAAATTCTAACCATAAATTCTAATTACTACAAGTTTTTATTTTTAATTCTCTAGTCTACAGAATAATGAATTATTTTAAATTTATTATGCAATATAATGAAAACATTAAACCAATTTGGTCATTTAATATATTGCTGCTAGTAAGAAATTTTGTTAAAAAAAAACTATACTGATATTATTCTTAGGCTATTCTTTTCCTCCTGCAGTATTTTGATCTTTCTTCAGAAACATTAATACTTCCATTTAACATATACTTACTTGGACAATGCACAATCGACCATTTAAATGTCCACTTTTCCTCTGAATTCTTGGTCTCCTAAAACTTTGCCAAATCCTTCTCCTCTTCCACTGCTTTCATGGTCAACACATTCTTTCATATTTTCTAATAAGCTACAATAGGAAAAGAAAGAAGTCACAGTAGAGCACCTGTGCTCTCCTTCTTCGGAGTTCTCTTACTGGCTCATGTTTTACAAATTCAAGTCTTGTAAAAGATTGGTTGGTTTTCATCAGGAAAATTAGTATCAGTTTGGTCCCAAGGCTTTATGATGGATTTGTAACTTTTTGGTATTGGTGAATTAGATAATTATTTATCAGCTGTTACACAATGCAGACTAGTTTCTACAACTCAGAAAGCAGGTGAGATAATCAGCCAGCATAATTTTTTTTAATTTTCTTTAAAGCTATAGCTGAATCAAAAAATAGAAATTATGAATATTCCTTTACAATAACACACTATTTGAGAGATGATGGAAATTTTCCAAGACATTGTTTTAAATTTCCTTAGAAGTGAAAATGATATATAGAAGAAGGACTCACATGTCCTAGTTATTTCCTCTCATAAAGATGTAATTTTCCTCTTTCTTATACAGTTACCTCCATGACTTAGTACATTAATTAAAACAAAGTGACTGATATGCAATCTTGATTTATTCTACAAACCATTAGTATTCTTACAAAGAGAGATTGGAAAGGGATTAGATATGATAAATATATGCATATGCCAGACACAAAGAAGTAAAGGTAGGAATTTTATGGTTTAGTTTTTTTCTTATTGGAGGGGAAGAAAACAAAGTTCTTCTCCAAAGTTGCTTTTTACGAGCTAAAGATAGATTTTCCACTCTAGGTTTGAAAGTCAGCACTGTACAAGGAGAAGTGGTCTGTTTTCCCCATCTGTTTATTATTGGCCAACATTTTTTTTATTCTAATCTTTTTACTTCTTTCATATTCTTACCTTGTGCTTACGTTTTACTTGAACAACTATTTTTACTTCTGTCCTTTCTGTGTCTGCCCATATTCCTTGTATATCATCTCCCCTATCTAACCTTGCTTATATGTGGATGACCTCATCCCTGGTCTTGGTCTTCTTACAATCACCAGCATAAATTTATGTCTACATGTTAGGTTATATTCTACTAAATGAAGTCAGCAAATAAGTCTTAAAGTATCTCTGTTTTACCAATTAACTCTGCTTTGCTAAATCTGATTATCATTGATATAGAAAAGTAAATCCTGTTTTCTAAAAAATATTTTTAGTCTAAAGAGAAATTCATTAGGGCAATCAGTGTGTCAGGGGATTGACCCTTATCTTAGACCCTATGGGTACAAACAAAGACTGTGACTTGGTTTCTTTGACTGGACCATTGGGATGGTAAATCCCAGTGTGTATATTAAAGGCTTTCAAGGACTTGTCCTGGTTAAAAACTAACAAAAAAAGCCATAAATATGAGAGGATTAATATGATCATAATGAATCCATAGTTTGATCATTACTGAGGAAAAATGCATTGATCTGTGTTTTCCAGAAAAGGAACTGTTTGTCTTGAGTTACTTATTTTTTTCCCACAGATCTTCATCCTGCTTAAGACTAAAATTTGAGAAATAATTTGTCAAGTAATCTAATTGGGGGATTAAAGAAGGGATTAAATAGTAAAACAAACAATGTGTCTTTGCCTGAATAATTTGCTTCTTTTTACCTTTTGGAAAAAAATGGTTCTTTTTAGTTATACATAACATAGAATCCATTTTTATATAAAAGCATTGAACATATCTTATTCTAATTCAGTTGCCAGTACCTCCTCTTCCATCCCCTTGCCCTACTTTCTGCTCCCTTCCTTCTACTCTATGGGTCTTTCTACCATTTACTCATATTTGTTTAATTTAATTAATTTCTTTTATTGACCTACACAATGGTGAGATTCATATATACCCATAGAAATGTTACTTCATATTCATTCCACTATTTTTTTTATTCCTTCCCTCCTCCCTTTCTTTATCTACTTCACTGAACTTTTATTCTTTCAGTCTCTGCCCTCTTATTGTGGATTAGCTTCCACACATCACAGAAACCATTTGACCTTTGATCTTTGGGGAGTGGTTTATTTCACTTAGAACAATAGTCTCTAGATCCATTCATATACTGTCAAATGTCATATAGTCATTTTTCTTTATGGCTAATATTCCATTGTGCATATATATCACATTTTATTTATCCATTCATCTGTTGAAGGACACAAAGTTTGGATCCACAGCTTAGCTATTATGATTTGTGCTTATATATACATTGTATCACTATAGTATGCTGATTTTAAAATCTTTGCAAATATACGAAGGAATAGAATCGCTAATTTGAGTTCTTTATTTGTTTTGACCTGGTATGCCTAAAATCCAAGGGCTCAGCCCTGCAAACACATTGAAACTTGTCCTTGAACCAATTCACACTTTTTCAGAATGTTACTACCACATACAAAAAAAGTTTATAAAAAACTACAACACATTTTAAAGCATTTTAACTTTACACACACACACACACACACACACACACACACATACATACATACATAAATTTTTTTCTGGATAACTTTTCAAAATATATAAACAACTGAAAAAATCATTGATTGTTAATCCAATAATTCAATAATCCTTTGGTTGACATAGAAAACAGGAATCCAGGAGTTTATAAATTTATTATCATTATTTCATTGTAGTGCTGGCTATCAAGCATAGGTCTTCTTGCATGGTAGGCAAGTGCTCTACAATACAGCAAACCTACACCCCAGTTGATAAATTTATAAATTAGTAAAAATTTTAACTGTTATAACACAATACAAAAAAGCTACATTTAAAAAATTTTTATTCTAAGAAAATGTTCTGGTATGCTATTTTTTATTTAATAAAAGTAATAAAAATGGTCTTTAGTTTTTATAGTCTGGATTAGAGTAATATCTTGATATGTCAATATTTTTTAGCTTTCAAATATGAAAAAGAATGTGTGTTGTTTCCCTGATTACCAGAGGTTTAGAAGAGTGGAAAGATAGGTGGGTAAAAGGAGAATATATTTGATCAGTGCATACTATACACAAATATAAATGTGTGAAAATATCACTTTGTACCCCATTAACATTTACAGTTAACACAGATCAATAAAAAAATTAAATAAAATTTAATATTTTTAAAAGCTAGGAAAATGTGAAAACTTTCTTCATAATAAATAAGACAAAATCATTTAATGCATATAAGCTGCTATTAGCATTATAATGACTTTTAATTATAACTGATATATTTAAAAGTTCTACCTCATTTCTTTGATATTCTTTTAGATACTAAAATATTAAAACAAACATCTTAGTTCCAGTGACTCAAAATCTTCAACTGTAACTATTATGTTTTCTCCAGCATTTTAGAACACAAAATGTCACAAAGTCCTTCAAGTACCACTCTTTGGTTAAATACATTATTCTGAGAGAATCACTCTCATGACCTTGATATGCATCATTCCTGTTTATTTTAATATGTATTTTTTAAATAAGAAATGTTCAAATTAAATATTTATATGATTAAAGAGTTATCTATTTATATGCTTATATTTCTCCATTTTATTGGAAAGAAATTCAATGAGTTACACTAGAATCTATGAGACCCAGCAGAATTCACTCAGTTATCAAAATCTGGAAGATGTCTGACATTCTGGGTAGTAGCAGATAGTAGCAACATCCATTATCCTCCATGATGTTCTTGATAAACTTGTGTTATACTCGAATTTTGGATCCCCAAAAGACCACCAGAGTCCAAGATCAATGTAAGCAGCAAAGAGGTGTTTATTGTGAGCTAGCTAAGTCTTCTGCGAGCACAGAGCAACTGGTGACACTGAGAGGCCCTGAGCCCAGGGTTTGCAGTAGTTTTATACACTCTTTGGGGAAGGCAGGGACTTCACATACATCATAGCATCTCTTAGCAAATCATCATACACCTCGGGAAAATCATAAAGCAACTCTAAAACATGATTAGCACATTCACTGGTGGGAACAAGTTGGGTAAGGGTGATTGGTTAGTACAAGAGGGGGATTCCTTTGAACTGATTGGTTTAAGCCATGAGGGGAGTACATGCTGAACTGCATGGTTTCCCAATATATTATCAACCACCATAAACTACTGGGAGGTCATCTGGCATCTCAGGTATTTTCCCTGTCTCATGCTGATTGGTGGTTGCTAGGGTGTTGCTAAGGATCCTCATCTAGCCTGAGAGAGTCAGGGACACCTGGTGCCTCAAATCTCTACTGTTATTTGTAGATAAATAACTCAGCAGGGTGGGTATGTGCCTAGGAGTGCTCTGTAGGTCTTTCCAAGGAGAAGGGTCACGCACCCTTCCTTGGACAGGCTTTGCTCTGAGGTAGAGGCTGGTTTCTCACTTGAAAACCAATTTTCAGCCATTGTCAAATCAAACATTTTAATATATATATATATATGAAGATATCAAATCAACTAGAATCCTATTATTCTGACATCTGGTTTTTATCACTATTTTGAGATAGTACCCATCATTCTCTTTTTAGTCTATGAGTAATTCACGAAGCAGATTTTAAAAATTCAATATTAGAAGCATAAAACTAATACGTAAAATGTTAAACTATGTGAGATGCAGCTGAATTTGTGCCTGGTGAGAAGTTTATAGCTTTAAATATTTATGATCAAATTAAGAAGTGTCAAATCCATTAGATTTAATTTTCTACCATAAAAACTAAAGATGAAGATCAAGTTAAAGTCAAAATTAGGAGAAGAAAGAAAAAAATCCTTGGTCCCTCAGAAAGATTGGAAAAATGCCAAACTTCTACCTAGCTTGATTAATAAAAGCGAGATAAGTAATAAAATCAGGAATAAAAGAGGAATCAGTTTGCATACTACACATTTTTAAAAAATGATAAAAAGGGTTTCACAGATATCATGAATAGTAAATTTAAAAACAGAAGTGTTCGATGAATTTTTTTGAAAGAAATAAATAACTAAACTAAAAAAGAAATAGAAAATCCAAATGCATCTATAGCCAATGATAATAATTTTCTTATTATTTTAAATATGCCCACAAAGAGAATTACATGCCTCAAAGTATAAATTGATGAATTATTTCCCACATTTAAGAAAAAACTAATACCCATCCTTAAAAAATTATCTGAAAATAGAAAAGGAGAAAGCTTGATGGAACAAGCATCAGTTTCATGCATAAACTATCACAAGACATCAAGAGAAAAATACTTGTTACTAACACCTATAATTATAGACTCAACCATTCTTTACACAATATCAGCAAATCAAATCCAGTAAAACATTTAAAAAGGCTATATATAATGATCTAATTGAGTATTTCCCTTATGAGGCAGTGTTGTTTTAATGTAGGAAAAATCAGTCAGTGAAATTTATCATGTTAATAGAATAAAGGCCATAACATTCTCCCAAGAAAAGCATAAAAACTATGGACAAAATTTCATACCCTATTATTATTAATACTCTGCAAACCAAGAATAGTAAAACTGTTCCAAAACCCAGAGAAACTTGAGTTCTATAGAGGCCCTCAGATCTGATTAGCAAGCATATCAGCAAGCTAGAAGTGCACGTTGCTCTAAGAGAAATGGTGAAAACAACTACATGTCAGTTTCTAAATTAAAAATACCTTTATTATAGAGGTTTTTCAGTTCTTTTGTTAGATTGATTCTGAAGTGTTGTTGTTTGTTTTTTTTTTTTTTGAGGCTATTGTGAATAGGGTACTTTTTCTAATTTATCTTTCAGTGGATTCATTGCTGAAGTGTAGGAATGCGTTTGATTTATGGGTATTAATTTTATATCCTATTACTTTGCTGAATTTATTTAGTTTTAAAAGTTTCCTGGTGGAACTTTTGGGATCTTCTATATATAGAATCATGTTATCAGTAAATAGTGATACTTCTTTTCCTATTTGTATTCCTTTATTTTTTTTTTTCTTCTAATTTCTCTGGCTAGAGTTTCAAGGATGATGTTGAATAGTAGTGATGAAAGAGGATATTCTTGTTCCAGTTTTTAAAGAAATGCTTTCAAATTTTCTTTTTTTAGAATTATGCTGGCCTTGAGTTTAGCATATATAGGTTTTATGATGTTGAGTTATGTTTCTACTATCCCTAGTTTTTCTAGTGCTTTGAACATAAATGGGTGGTATATTTGTCAATGATTTTCTGCAGCTATTGATATGATCATATGATTCTTGTTTTTAAGTACAGTGATGTGATGAATTATGTTTATTGATTTTCACATTTTGAACCAATTATGCATCCCTGAAATGAACCCCACTTGAACATGGTGCACTATTGAAGAAGAATATAGAAGATGGAAAAACCTCCCAAGCTTCTGGATAGGCAGAATTAATATTGTCAAAATGGCCATACTACCAAAAGCATTATACAGATTTAATGTTATTCCTATTAAAATCACAATGACATTCTTCATAGAACAAGAAAAATCAATCACAAAATTCAAATTTGGAAAAATAAGAGACCCAGAATAGTAAAAGAAATTTTTAGCAAGAAGAGTGAATCAAAGAAGATATTTGGCATTTGTTTTTTAGGGATTGGCTAGCTTCACTTAGCATAATCTGCTCTAATACCATCCATTTCCCTGCAAATTCTATGATTTTGTCATTTTTTAATGCAGAGTAATACTCCATTGTGTATAAATGCCACATTTCTTTATCCATTCGTCTATTGAAGGGCATCTAGGTTGGTCCCACAGTCTTGCTATTGTGAATTGTGCTGCTATGAACATCGATGTAGCAGTGTCCCTGTAGCATGCTCTTTTTAGGTCTTTAAGGAATAGACTGAGAAGGGGAATAGCTGGGTCAAATGGTGGTTCCATTCCCAGCTTTCCACGAAATCTCCATACTGCTTTCCAAATTGGCCACACCAATTTGCAGTCCAACCAGCAATGTACAAGTGTACCCTTTTCCCCATATTCTCGCCAGCACTTGTTGTTGTTTGACTTCAAGGAGAGTAACTAAGAACAGAGTAGGGAGGAAGAGCAGGAGAAGATTAACATTAAACAGGGATGAGAGGTGGGAGATAAAGGGAGAGAGAAGGGAAATTGCATGAAAATGGAAGGAGACCCTCAGGGTTATACAAAATTACATACAAGAGGAACTGAGGGGAAAGGGAAAAAAACAAGGGGGATAAATGAATTACAGTAGATGGGGTAGAGAGAGAAGAGTGGAGGAGAGGGGAGGGGAGGGGGATAGTAGAGGATAGGAAAGGAAGCAGAATACAACAGACACTAGTATGGCAATATGTAAATCAGTGGATGTGTAACTGATGTGATTCTGCAATCTGTATATGGGGTAAAAATGGGAGATCATAACCCACTTGAATCAAAGTGTGAAATATGATATGTCAAGAACTATGTAATGTTTTGAACACCCAACAATAAAAATTTTAAAAAAATTAAAGATAAAAAAAAAGAGTGAAGCAGGAAACATCACAATACAAGACCTTAAACTATACTACAGAGTAATAGAAACAAAAATGGCATAGTATTGGCACCAACATAGACCTGTATACTGATGGTACAAAATAAAAAAACATGTTATCTCATTCTAGAAAAAGGTGCCTAAAATATACATTGAAGAAAATTTAGCCTATTCAACAAATAGTGCTGGGAAAACTGGAAATCCATATGTAGTAAAATAAATTTAACCTCCATCTCTCACGGGGCACAAAAATCAATTCAAAGTGGATCAAAGACTTAGGCACTAGAATAGAGAGCGTGCACCTAATAGAATAAACAGTAGGACCGAATCTCCACCATGTCAACTTAGGAATGACTTACTTAACCAGACACATATGTACAATATCTTTAGCAATTAGAGAAATGCAAATAAAAACCACTAAATTTCATCTCACTTCAGTAAGAACGGCAATCATTAAGAACACAGGCAACGATAAATATTGGTGGGGATGTGGGGAAAAAGGTACACTCATACAATGCTATTGGGACTGCAAATTGATGTGACCACTATGAAAATCAGTAGAGAGGTTCCTCAGAAAACTTGGTATGGAACCTCCATTTGACCCAGCTATCTCACTCCTCGATTTATACACAAGGGACTTAAAATCAGCATACCACAATGACAGAGCCACATCAATATTTATAGCAGCTCAATTCACAATAGCTAAATTATGGAACCAACCTAGGTGCTCTTCAATAGGCGAATGGATAAAGAAAATGTGGCATATATATATATGCCATATATATATATATATATATATGAGATAGAAGTCAAGAAAAATAAAATTATGGCATTTGCTGGTATATGGATGGAATTGGACAATATCATGCCAAGCGAAATAAGCTAATACCAAAATAGCAATGGCCAAATGTTTTCTCTGATATGCAGATGCCAATTCATAATAATGTGTGTGGGAGGGGCACTAGGGAAGAATAGAGTTACTTAGTTAGGTAGAGGGGAGTTAAGGGAGGGGAGGGGGTTTGGGGATAAGAAGGATAGTAGAATGAAACAGACATTTATTATTTATTTCCTTATATACATATATGACTACATTACCAATGTGATTCTATATCATGTACAATAAGAAAAATGAGAAATTATACCCCATTTCTAGAATGAAAAATTTCTGCTTTTAAGTAAAGTTATATAAGAAAAGAATGTTTGATAAAGGCATCTAAACAAAATTTTTTATTTCCATTCTCTTTTATAAGCTTTTTGTAATAATACTGTGGTATATTAAGCCTTCATATGTGCTAGGAAATTTTTACCTTATTTTTTAAAAGATTATCCCATTTTGCAGAATGACCTTCCATGTTCATCTATTCTATTGAAGAAGGCAGAATTTTCTTCTTTTTGAAGGCTACTAGTGTCTCACTGTAATGCACATCCACATGTGCAATGTTTTTCTCCACATCATTGCCAGACACCTGAGTTGTTGTTATACTGCAATGAACTTGAGAATGCAGATAACTTTTCAAGATTTTCAGTTTCACTCTCACAGCTTTATGTATCATCTTGTCAGAGGCTGCCTGCAGGGATTCTGATCCTGCCATACATTGCCTAGTTGTCTGGCTTCTCAGGCATTCTTTTGAAATTTCAGTTGAAGCCTCCATGACCCCACAACTCTTAAATTCTTTGTGTCTGCAAAACAAGCACCACATGGCCCTCTTCTCAAAGCAAAAATTTTTAAACAGATTTAAACTTTTACACCCTCAATCCTGAAATTGATAGGCTCTACAATTCTTGAAATGCCCTGAAGATATATCTTTCCTATTTTTCCAGAGCAAAATATTTGGTGTCTTTTCAGGATCATCATTATCTTATGCAACCATACCCTGCTTTGTCCCAATTGTAAAGTGGTTTCTTTTATGGCCAAACTGAAAGCTTTAAAAATATTTCTTCTCTGCTTCTGGCTTCAGTTTCTCACTCTAAATTTGGTTGAAGCCACCAAGAAATCCCCACGCCACTGCCTAAATGCTGGCAGCCTTGAAATTTCCTCTGCAAGACTAATTATTTCATCACCTTTAAACTCAACTCTGACACAAAATCTCAGGGTGTAAACAAAATATAGACAAGTTGTTTGCCAGAATGTAATCCAAATGTCCTCAATTTCAATTCCCAATAGAGTACTCATTACCATGTGAACACAATCATGAAATCCACAAATAGATTTTTATTTGCATCTCTACAGCCATTATGATTTTAAATACTTTTTCTGCTTTATTGTACTGATGGGAATAATCGGGATAATTCTTAATGGAAGAACTGGAAGTAGAAATCCTTATCTTACTCCTTACTCTCCATTTTAGGAGAAAGTGTTCAGTCTTTAAATAATTAATACGAATTTGGCATTTTAAAAAAATATATGTTCTTTTTCAGGTATTACAATATTGACTGTATTCTTGGTCTACTGGGAGTGTTTATCTTGAAAGGAAGTACAATTTTGTCTAATGTTTTCATGCCTGTCATGAAAGCATCTTATGCCCCCCCACTTTTTAACATAGTAAATTTCACTGACTCATTTCCACACATTAAAACATTATTTCATGGGGGGAAACTTAATTCCACAAAGATATAGTATTTTTAAAATTTTGTTGTATTTACTTGTTAATATTTTGTCAAGAATTTATGAATATGTATGAACAAGTATGTATATGCATACATGTATATACATTATGTCATATATGTATATGTGTGTGTATATAAATATATATATATATATATATATATATATATATATATATATATATATATATATATATATCCACTTAGTTTGGAATAGTTTCCACGTACCAGAGCACACATTCCACATTTGACTTTCTAGGTATGGCTTATTTCACTTACATGATAGTGTTCATTTGTATTCATTTACCACTAAATGCCATCATTTCACTCTTCTTTATAACTGTGTAAAGAAAAGAAAAGGAGAAGAAAGAAAGAAAAGAAAAAACAGCAAAGAAAAGGAATGGGGATTCCATAAAAATACAAAAAAAGATCAGTGAAGTACAGGAAAAGAATTGAGGGGAGTGTAGGTGGGACGGAATAAGGAAAGAACAGCAAAATGAGTCTTACCTAACTTAACTATGTTCATAAACAAATTTACCACAGTGAATCTCACCAACATGTATAGCCACAAAGCACTGATGAAAAATAAAAACTATAAATAAATAGCAGAAAGATCAGTAGAGTGGAGGTAAGGGAACATGGGGAGGGTGGAATGTAGGAAAAAGGAAGTATTGGGAATTGAATTAGAGCAAATTATATTCCATGTTTCCACAATTATGTCAAAATGAATCCTAATGTTATGTATAACTAACAAGAACCAATACAAATAAAATTTAAAAAGAATTTGAGTGTAAAATTGTAGATGCTGCTAAGCAGCATTTTTATTTTCTTAGGGGTCCCTTTTAATAGTCTGTGTACCAATCTAATGCAAGTATCATTGCATGATTCAGGAAATGTTCTCTCTCATTTATGTATACATAATCACTTTATGATTGATATTATTTATTCTTAAGTGAGAAAAAATTAATGTGTAGGCAATTAGGAACATTTTAAATTAAGTATTCCATTATATTTTATTAGTGCATAATTTTATATTTTTTTCTTTTCATATCTATTTTGGTTATTCATATCTTTCAAATAATTGGTTGTTTTCATCTAAGTTGACAAATTTGGTTTTCATAATATACTTTTATTATCTCTTTAATAATTATAGGAAATATAGCAACTATTTTTCTTATTTCTATTTGTTAATTTTCATTTCTTCCTGCTTTGAGCTAAATATTTTCAATTTTACTCATTTTTCCAAGGGAAAATATTTTGGATTCATATTTTATTTTTAATTATTTTGCCCTTTGTTTCAAATTTTCTGTTTTTATATATATTCTTTATTTCTACTCCTGAGGCTTTAATTTATCTTCATTTCTAGCCTCTTAGGGAACAAACTGAAATCATTTATATTAGACATTTCCAGGTTTTTCCAAATATTTAAGCCCACAAATTTTCCTGTCAGCACTAATTTAGCTACATCTTACAGATTTGGATAATTGGCATTTTCATTTTGGCTGGCTAGTATTTGAAAGTTTTCTAATTTCCTTTGCAATTTCCTCATTGATGAAAGAGAGCACAGTGGGTGCTATCATACATGAAAATATAATAAAAAACAGAGGTAGAAGAATAAAGTTCCAACTGAGCTGATAACTTCACATAGATCTAGAAATAGCTGATTATTACAATCACATCTCTACTATCTCCTTCCTAGTTTTCTATACAATTCACATAAATGTAAAAAAGATGGCTTGAAGCAGAGCAGAAACAAAAATCTAGTATCCACGGGAAAAATTAGTACTTCACAAGGGAGGTCATCCCAATCAACCAAACTAGAATCTCCTTTTCATCCATGAGTGATGCAGAATTATTGGAGATAAGTATGGGTAACAATCAGCTTAGGAATACTTCACTATTTTTTAATAAATAAACATCACGTTACTCAACTAATTAAGCACTTCTTCATCTGCTGGTCCCAAGAGCTTATCTTTAAAATGCCAATTCTAGCAGCATATATAGTGCATAGTCTAAAAGATGGATAACAAAAAAAGGCATTTACCACTTAATATTTGTCTTCATAGACACCTTTACATCCTTGATCTTCCATGTATTTATTCATGAGAATACTAACACAGAATATGAATTACATGTAAAAAAGTAGTTACCCTAGTTTTGCCAATAAAGTATTTTTTTAAAGAGAGAGAGAGCTATAGTTATGGTTTACAACTATGTCTATTTTTCTATCTGCTTCTTATCTATCTTGTGGTAGCATAGAAAAAACTCATGGAAGGGAAATACAAATATTGAAGTTTGTCTTTCCTCCAGACATGAAAGCATTGCCAAATATGTGGGCATGTGATTCCAGCCAAGGCAGGGTTTGCAGATTGCAGCACATTTGCCATGTATCTTGACAGCTAGGAGGATACATTTGACACTTCCCAGTGCTAGGGAAGTGTTGCTGGCAAATCTAGATAGAGATCAGTTATGGTCTTCTCTACCGCAAAGAAGACAGTACAACATTGGAAGCAGTTATTTAGTAATGAAAACATGATGACAGCCTGAAAAGAAAAAAAAAAAGTGGTATGAAAATCTGGAAATCTAAGCTTATAGTAAAGAAAATGTTCATCTTTCTCTGGAGAGAGAGCAAATATAATGAAAGGGAAATCACAACGAGAATCAGATCTAGACAGGCACAGTCAGAACAACCTGCCAGAATGCAACTTTGCAAAGATGTTACTGTTCTATTCTGTTTACCATAGTTTTGTTTTATCTTTTGAGAAAATACACTTCTGTGAAAAGGACACAATTAATAACAACTCCAAATTACAAAGATCATGAGGAGAAAAGTACATTTGATAAGAAAGCTGAACAAAGAGACATTAAACAATTATGACACTGAAAATGAATAACTTTTGGGGGATTGTTTTGGTTATTAATAATTACTAATATTTTATGTCTTTATTTCATTTGATAAGGCATACAAAATGTCCTTCAAAATATGAATACCTGGGCCTGGGGCTGGGGCTCAATGGTAGAGCACTTGTCTCACATTTGTGAGGCCCTGGGTTCAATCCTCAGCACCACATAAATAAAATTAAAAGGTACTGTGTCCACCAAAAACGAAAAAAAAATTTTAAAAATATATAAATACTTAAAAGGGGAAGAAAATTAAAAGTTCTCCATCTTCACTTTTGTAATGAACATAATATAGAGACACCAGCATAATCATGTTTATTATAACATAATTCTCAAAACCTAATTATGAAATCAGTCTAAGTGCCATTGATAGATAAATGGATAAAGAAAATATGACATAGAAGCATAACATAGTAAGAACAGATTTAAATTTCTCATTTTTCACTCAGATGTAACACGAATGTTGTCTCCCTACTGGCCATTTTTATTCTGGCCAAGACAGAAACTTTAATAGTAATGGTAAATTGAATATATAGTTATTGTAAACCTGACCTTATTGAATCTAGTCTGTATGTGAACCCAATAACATTACTTCAGGCAATAACTTAGAAGGCATAAGATGGGATTCATTTTTATATATCCTTCCAATTTTCTCTTTTCTTTTTAGTAGTATGTCTAACATTTATCTTGAAAATATGAGAATGAACACTTCTTCCAGCATTTCAGTAATGCTCTCCCCTGTCCTGCCACAACCTCAGTGGTAACCTTGTATTTTACATCACTGGTGTGAGTTCTCACTCATGGAGTGTGAAGTTTTTCTGAAAGCTAATGAAAAGGGAAGGAATGGGTAAAGGAAAACATATCAAGCAACAAATAAACACCAATATCTAAAATTCAACTCCAACTGAGCCTCCATCCATAAATAGCTTCTCATTTACTCTAATTCATAGACAAAACACTCAATTTACTAGAAGCCTATATATGGGGAAGCTGCTAGCACCTCGCCAGGAGGTCCTTTTTCCTGCCCAGGAGTGTATAAGCCACTGGAGAAAATAAGTCAGAAATAATTAGTGAAGAATAAAAGACAGAGTCAGAATTATTGTTTTGAAGAAGCAGAGTGCCTAATAAGTCCAGCCCACATAGAAGCTGGGGCTGAACTAATTAGAAAAGAGCTCCTGAGGCTTATTTAAGAGTTACATCAAAGGCAGGGGTAAGGTTTCAGGGATACAGTCTTATTCATGATGTCTTTCAGTCAGCATGTTGATTGGCATCTTGGCAGGTCACCCAACCTCCAGTGCTGTGTTTGGACCAGGCAGAGCTAAATAGGGCTCACAATGTGTTTGGGTGGTCTTGGCCAGAGGAAATTTCCACTGGAAGTTCCCAGACACCAGATTCTCCTGTAACTGGCTGAGATGCTGGTGTAGTCCACACAAAGCCCACAGATGGCTCTCTACACCTACAGAGATCAATTTATGCCATTCATTTTTTTGTTTCTTTAAAAGTGATTTTCTACCTACTCTTTATTATCTTACACTTAAAATATATTGCACTGGTTTTATATCTTGAGACTGAATGTTGATTATGAAATTTACCAAAAGTCAGAGTCCTTGAAAGTCACATACTTATAATGTATCATACTCTCCAAGTATGTTGGTGAAAAATAATGTATGTCTACTGCTTTAGAAATATCTTACTATAAGTAAATCATGTTATAAGCCCATGTTTTCCCAACAAGTTTATAATGTTGCACATAAAAACTTTAACATTATCTGACATCTAATAGAGTGGCAAAGAATAACAATTTCCAAGACTATTGAGCACAACATAAAGAATGTTGGAGATGAGTACATTATGCTATGGCCCAAGTGTTTTAGACTACTCTCAGACTTTAATAACTGAATAATTTCTGCTAGTATTTGCAGGTTCTGGTATGTGGTTAAATGTAACCTAAATAAAATAAAGGGACTTAATGATATGAATACATAATTAGTCACATTAATAATTAAATTTTTGCATCTTTCAGTTATAACATATGTTAAAGTGAACTGGAATGATGCATAGCAAGATAATGGTAGTGGTCTCTCTGACTTAGATATCAGGTCAGAAAGTGATAGCTGAAGATAACATGACATTTTTCTGTGACATTCTGTATGCAGAACATTGTGGAAAGAAATATAACAAAAAAGTTAGGCTGATGTTTTGAATAGTGGGAACAATGGTGTTTATTTTTAATATTTCTTATTTAAATAAAGAAGAAATAATGTATCTGTTCCTATTAAAATTCTCATAATGACCAAGTAACATGTTTTGAATGATTATACCTTAGGTACTTTGAACAGTGCATACATATTTTTTATAATCAATTTTAAAATACTCTATTTTATTTTATTTTTGTTCAACATGTATTCATTGTAAATATTAATGTGATTCATTGTGATGCTGTAACGCATGCATATAATTTTCACTAATTAAAAATGTAACTTATCTTTATCCACTCACTCCCTACCCTTCCCAACCACTACTCTGCATTTAGGGAAATATCACATGTTCTTCTCATGTGTGCAAACTAAAAATCATTGACCTTAAGAGTTCACAAAACCAAGACTTTTTCACCAAAAACCATTTTCCATTTCTTCCATTAAATATGAAGAAAAATAGTATATCACTTAAAATTAATTGTAAATGCAATCATATAATGTGATATGATTTTCATACCAATATTTTCTTTGGCAAAATTGAAGATATTAACTGAAACAATGTAATAATTTTAAAATATTAATGCAATTATATACTCATGGCATCATTTTTTAAACTAATGAGACAATTATTGATATGGACTAATAAATACAATTAATAAATCTTTATATATTTTGACAGTATCCAAGAAAAATTGTTTATACAAATATTTTGGAAATATGAAATAGCTTTATTCATTTTTTGAGTTTTGGCAGTGACACCCTGTTTAATGGTATAAATGATTTTTTAAAGATTTTTTTTTCAACACATTTGTAGTGCTGTACCTGGACTTGGATTTTAGACATATCAAGTAGACCCAAAGAACTCAAAATTAATCAGGTAAAGATAAATCAGTTAGTTTTAATTATATTACTTCAGAAATTATAACTCACATTTTATTTCATAGAGGAAGAAGATTGGGTAAATAAAAATGAGCTTACTCAACACAACACATTCTCTTTCTGGTGAGTGTACCTCAAAGGATTTTTCCCCCATTATGGTCAGAGTATACATTTATTATCATCTTAGAATACAGTGTGGCATCATGCAAAAGGATTTCCTGGGAAAGTTTTCTAACCAGGAAAGTTCCTGCAAGGACCTTAATTGACACTTTAGGATTTATCATCCCAATGGCCCATGGAAATCAAGTCACATTGTCTTTTATTTCTACAAAGACTCCGTTTGCTCTTAGAATAAAGGACCATCCTTATTCTAATGAGTTTCTCCTTTTGATAACATATACATATTTTTATTATACTCATGGTTTTCTGTTCTGTAGCAATAATAATCACAGTTATTTTAGAACTCTTGCCTTTCTAACTTGAAATACTAGGTGAAAATCTATACAGTCACCCACTTATGCTGGTGACTTCAAGGAGACCAGCATCAGCAATCAGATCATCCACATGTGTTGAGGGATAGTAGGAAAGACAACATGCAGGGAATATGGGTAAAAACAGGGAGTATGGAAGTGAAACAAATTGTTCAAGTACTTCTTAAATACTAGGTAAAAGTATGAGAGAAGTAAAATGATCAGGATTCACCAATGTTGGTGACTTCCAAACCTAGTGGAGAACTTATACCCAGGCCATTAAAGTAAGTTTTGGTAAGTTCTTTATTTCTTCCCTTCAAACTAAAAGAAAATGAAACCGGAGTTACTACCCTTTCTTCCTTGTATTTTTTTTTGTCCTTTGTTTCATATTTCTTTGTAAGCTCTCTTTATAAGAATGCTAAAGAAAGTCCATTCAATAATAGACAAAGATACATGCCACTTTGATTTACTTAATGAACAAAGGTATGGAGGCAACTTTATAAGAGGAAGAAAATTACATCTTTATGAGGGGAATTAACTACAACAATTGGGTCCACACTTTTTATGATATAGTGTTTCCTCTTTTGAGGAAATTTCAAAAAAAATCTCTAGGAAAATTATTATCATACCTGAAATAACAATGACCTTTAAGTGAAGGAATATTCATGATATGTTATTTGACTATTGCTGTCTTTTGATTAGCTATACTGTTTTCAAATCCTTATTTTTAATGTTCTGACTAAATATCCTAGATATTTACTGAGTTATAGAAAGAATTAGTGTAACAACTGGTTAGTTATTCATCTGTATGATCAACTCATTATTAATTATAAGGTCTGAATCAGTCTTAAAGCCTTGGGGTAAAGCTGCATAGTTCTCATTTTCCTGTTGGAATTGAACCAATTCTCTACTCCTGATGTCTTTTATCAGAGTTTCATTTATAAAAAACATGAACTCTAGGAGAGGAAAACATAAGTGGCTCTACATGATTTCTTTTCTTTTTTAATATTTTTATTAATTGTTGATAAATTTTTTATTTTATTTACTTATTTGTATGTGGTGCTGAGAGTCAAACCCAGTACCTCAAACATGCTAGTCAAGTGCTTTACCACTAGCCACAGTCCCAGCCCCACTACTGTGAATTATTTATTTGTGTATAGCTTATTAGGAAGCAGTGGCCATGGAGGAGTAACAATAGACTTGGGAATGTTGAAGGAGAGAAAGAATTCCAAGGAAAGGTAAATATTTACTAAGTATTGTAACAATAACTATGAAACAAAAGAGAGTATTGATCTTTCCAACAAATGTTTAAAAACCCACAAAAGAAAAAAATCATCTGAGTCATAATTATTTATGAAAATAATTTTTTATTCAACAAAAGCATAATACTTATAAGGTCCAATATTTTAAATAAAAAAATCCATTTAATATGTTTACAATTCTTATATTCATAATTATTCTTTAAACTGGAATTTAAAACTAAGGTTTTAATTATTAAATTTAATTGTGATTAGCAATTTGTTATTAATGCTATTTCATGAAAAAGTTTTCTCCTTAAGCTTGGTCTATTTTGAATATATGTAATTAATATTATAAAAGCCCACTTGTGTTTTTTACCAGTAATGGAATGTGTTTTATATAAGAAATATTTTTGTTTATATTATCATTCACCTCCATCTAAAATAACTGAAGTATGAATGTCAGTCTTTTAATTGTTAATCATATAAATTAGAATGAATGATTGAGTAAAGAAGAATTAAAAATAAAGTAGCATCTTGGCAATCCTTGATTTTTTTTGTAAGTCAGTTATTAGCTATTATATGTAAGGCGATTAAAATTTAGCAATAATTAATTCAAATACTATTTCCTACATTATGCAATAAAACGACACCTGACAATTCCCCTCAGTTTCCTATGTGGCTTGTAATTACACTGATTCTGTTCAGTGGCTTTTTTATTGTTTATGTGACTCTACCTTTATTTCCAGCTTGACATGAACAGTAGCAGGAATGTATGTTCCTTTGTTCTTAAACTACTACCCATAAAATTAATAAGCAGTTATAGTGTATTTAAAGGGATCCCCAGCAATAATAAAGAGTATATACAGTGAAATAGCACAAGAGTAAAATATTTTTCAATGTACATATAGTATTCTTCTTGTCTTTTTTTCTTTTATTAGTGCTTTATTATGTTATACATAACAGGTTCATTTTAGCAAAATTATACATGCATGGAATATAATTTACTCCATTTCAGTTCCTGGTTATCCCCCTTTCCCTCTGCTTCTCCCTCCCCCAATTCCTCTTCATCTACTCTACTGGTCTATCTTCCACTTATCTATTTATTTATTTTTATTGATACTTTGTATATTCACATAAAAGCACAATTCACGGTGGTATATTAATACATGCACATACTGTAATTTTGTCAAATTCGTTCTACATTTTCTCTCCTTCTCTCTCACCTTCAATCTCCTTGTTTTAGTCCACTGATCTTCCCTATATCTTTATGATATCCAGTCCTCATGCTCCACCTCCAAGGACTTTGATGTAGCCTCCACATATAAAAGAACACATTTAACCTTTGATTTTTTTTTTTGAGTCTGGCTTATTTCACTTAGTATTATATTCTTCAATAACTTCTGACAAACACCATAATTTCATTCATCTTATGGCTGAGTAGAACTCATATACATATATTGATACATGTATATCATATTGGTGTATATATCACATTTTCTTTTTTTAAAAGAGAGAGAGGAGGGAGGGAGGGAGGGAGAGGGAGAGAGAGAGAGAGAGAGAGAGAGAGAGAGAGAGAATTTTTTAATATTTATTTTTTAGTTTTCGGCAGACACAACATCTTTGTTTGTATGTGGTGCTGAGGATCGAACCCGGGCTGCACGCATGCCAGGAGAGCGCGCTACTGCTTGAGCCACATCCCCAACCTCTATATCACATTTTCTTAATCCATCCATTTACTGATGGGCACCTGGTCTGATTCCATATCTCAGCTATTGTGAGTTATGCCACTGGAAACATTGATGTAGCTGAATCTCTATAGTACGCTGATTATAATCCTTTCAGATAAATACTGGAGTGGGGGTGGGATAATTGAGTCGCCCTTTGGCTTAATTTCTAGTTTTTTGAGAAATCTCTATTCTCTTTCCCAGCGTGGTTGCAATAATTTGTTCTCCCACCAACAATGTGTGAGTGTACTTTTCCCCCCATATCTTCCCCAATACTTAAAATATATATTTGTATTTTTGATAATTTCTATTACAACTGGAGTGAGATGAGATCTCAGTGTAATTTTGATTTGTATTACCTGATTGTTACAGATGTTGAACATTTTTTTTCATGTATTTAATAGTCATTTGTAATTTTTGTTTTAAGAAATGTCTCTTTAGCTCTTTTGCCCATTTTTTCTTGATTAGATTCTTTATTTATTTCCTTCTTTCTTTCTTTTGTTCTTTTATGTATTCTGGATAATAATCCCCTGTCAGAGGAGTAGCTGGCAAAGATTTTCTTCAATTCTTGGTTCTCTCTTCATGTTCTTCATTGTTTTCTTTGATGTGTAGTAGCTTTCTAATTTGATGACGTCCCACCTATCAATTCTTGATTTTATTTCTTGTACTTTAGGGGTCTTGTTCAGGAAGTCAGTGCCTTTGCCAATATGTTGAAATGTTGGCCCTTATTTTTCTTCTAGCAGTTGCAAGGTTTCTGTTTTTGATTCACTTTGATTTGACTTTTGTGCAGGTTTTTATGCATATCCAGTTTCCCCAATACCATTTGTGGTAAAGCCTATCTTTTCTCCAACACGTATTTTGGGGACATTTTCAAGGGTCACATGACTGTAACTATATGCATTTGTTTCTATCTTTTGTTCTATTCCATTGGTCTTCATGTCTGCTTTTACGACAATACCATACTGTTTTTGTTACTATAGCTTTGTGTCCAGCTTCACTCTTCTTTCTCAAAATGGCTTTGGTTATTTTAGTTTTGTGTTCTTCCAAATAAATTTTAATATTTATTTTTCTAGTTCTGTGAAGAATATCACTGGGATTTTGAAGGGGATTACATGAAATCTCTATGATATTTTTGGTAATATGACCATTTTCATAATATTAATTCTGTCTACCCAAGAACATGGGAGGTCTTTTCATCTTCTAAGATCCTTTTCAATTTCTGTCTTTGGTTTTTTGTAGTTTTCATTTTAGCAGTCTTTTATCTCCTTGGTAACATTATTTTCCAAGTATTTTAGTTTGGTTTAGCTATTGTGAATGGGATACTTTCCTTGATTTCTTTCTCAGCAGAATTACTATTGAAGTATATGAAAGAATTTGACTTATGAATGTTTATCTTGTATCTGGGTAACTTGCTGAATTTATTTATCAGCACTAAAAGTCTTCTAGTGGAATTTTTTTTGGGGGGGCTGGAGTCTACATATAGGATCACGTCATCAGCAAACAAATAATTTGACTTCTTTTTCTATTTGTATTCCTTTAATTTCTTTCTCTTGCCTGAGCACTCTAGACAGAGTTTCAAAGGTTATATTGATTAGGAGTGGTAAGAGTGGACTTCTTTGTCTTGTTCTTTAGAGGAAATCATTAAGAGTTTTTCTCTGTTCAGGATGATAATGCCCTGGGTTTGTCAAATATAGCCTTTTATATGCTTAGGTAAATATATTTTGCCCCTAGTTTATCCAGTGTTTTTTAAAATGAATGGGTGTTAGATTTTTTTCAAAAGAATTTTCTGCATCTATTGAGATGAACATATTTTTCCTTGATTCTACATGTGTGTTGAATTATTTTTATTAATTTTTGCATGTTGATCCAACCTTGCTCTCTGGAATGAAGCCCATGTGATCATGGAGTTCTATATTCCTGATGTAAGTTTGAATGTGGTTTGCTAGTATTATATGTAGAATTTTTGTATCTATATTCATCAGCGATATTGGTGGACAGTTTTATTTTCTCAGTGTATGTTTGGTTTTGTGTTAGTGTTATACTGGCTTCATAGAATATATTTGGGTATGTTCCCTTCCTTTCAATTTCATGGAATGATTTTTTAGAAACACTAGTTTTAAATCTTCTTTAAAGGTTTGGTAGAATTCCCCAGATAAAAATCCATCTGGTCCTGAACTTTTCTTTGTTGGAATGTTTTAAATTGCTGTTTCAATTTCATTGCTTGATATTGGTCTGTTTAGATTTTCTGTCTTTCTGGTTCAATCTGGGCAGGTCTTATGTGTCTAGAAATTTGTCAATGTCTTTTAGATTTCCCAGTTTATTGGAATATAAAATTTCAAAATAGTCTCTAATGATCCTTTGGATTTCAGGAGTGTCTTTAGTGATATATATATTTTTCATCTTGAATTTTGTTAATTTTGGTCTTTTCTCTCTTTCATTTGGTGAGTTTAGCTGTGGGTTTATCAATCTTGTTTATCTTTCAAAGAACCAGTTCTTTGTTGTATTGATCCAGTGTAATGCTTTTTTATTCTCAATTTCATTAATTTGGGCTTTTATCTAATAGTTTCTTGTAGTCTACTGCTTTTTGAATTGGCTTATTATTTCTTTTCTAATGCCTTGAGTGGTAGCATGAATGTATTTATTTGCTATCTGTATATTCTTTTTTTTATATAGGCACTCAATGCTATAAACTTTCCTCTTGGAACTGCCTTTGTATTGTCCTAGAGACTTTGTAATGTTTTATCTCTGTTCTTTTTTGTTTCTTAAAAATTTCTTTTTAACTTCTCTAATTTCTTCTATGATCTATTCTTTATTTTTAAGAGGAATGTGGTTCAATTGCTATGTTTTATGTGGTTTTTATAATTTTCCTTATTCCAATTTCTGATTTTATTCCATTATTATCTGATTGGCTGTATGGGATTATTTCAGTGTTTCAGCATTTGCTAAGATATTGTGGCCTAGAATATTGTGTGTTTTGGAAAACTTTTCATAAACTGCTGAAAAGAAATTGAATTTGGCTTTTTGGGGGTAAAATAGTCTGTAAAATATGTATTAAGTCTATTTTATTTATAGTATTATTTAAGTCAGAAATACCTTTTGAAATTTTATGTTTGGTGTCCTGTCTGTTGATGATAGGGGTTTCTTGAAATCCTCCAGCATTATTGTATTGAGGTCTATCAGGATTAGTGTCACTAGTGGGATTTTTAAAATGTAATTAAGTGCACTGACATTTGGGGCATAAGTAATTATTATAGTTATATTTCTTGTTGTATTGTTCCCTTTACAAGTACATAGTAATTTTCTTGAAATCAAAATTTCAGGTAATCAATGTAGTGGCATTAATTATAGTCACCATGTTGTAGAAGTCAACTCAATATATCTCCTGTCAAACTGAAACTTTTCTCCTTTGATCAAGATTTTCTCATTTCTCATTTTCTTCTGAATCTCCAGACCAATTGATAAGAAGCATTCTACTTGTCAGTACTTTTATGAATTCAACATTTTAGATTCAATTATAAGTGAGAACTTGCAGTATATTTTATTTTGATTCATTAATCATTATGAAATCAGGAATTCTTTTTTCTAAGGTATTCTAATGTGTATGATTACACACACATCCATATATACATTAATTTATTCAATCATTTTTCAGTGGATGATAGGATTTTTGCATATTTTGGCTTTTATGAATAATGCTGTAATTGACATGGATATAGAAAAGATATCTCTTTGACATGGGGATTTCAGTTGTTTTAGAGACACACTCAAAAGTGACATTTTAAAAATCATATAGCAGATAAGACATTTTTTGAATAATTTTCATAGTGTTTTCCATATGGAATGATTTATATTACTTTCAACAGTGAGGAAAATTCCCTTTTCTTTACATCCTTGCCAACATTTGTTACTTTTGATCATTTTCATAATAGATACTCTATCACGTGTGAAGCATGAGATAATAACAACCAGGAACAGTTGAAGCCACATGAATGAGTCTGAAGCCTGGACCTGACCTGGTGTTGGAGTCTGATTTGTACATATAGATCCATGGTTTCCAACCTAGAGATTGGTCTGCAGGTGCTGGTCTATGGCCAACGGTTTTTGAGGACTAGAGTGCATCCTGGGATCAGAGGTTCTGCCCTGGTGCTGGGTTTTTCTTGAGAAATGATGGGTTCAATATTAACTGCTCACTTCATTATTCATTCTCCATTTTGAGTGGTATTCTCTTTTTGATACTTTGACTCTCAGGCCTTGGGAAATAAATGATGCTGATAATGTGATACTCTCCTTTTTCTCAATGTCTTTTCTTATTTCTCTGGTACACTAGGTACTGTAATTTCTTATTTCAACTTCTTAACTGTTGTAAAAGCTCTTTTTTTGTAGATGTATGAATATGCATTGTAAATAATGATTCTTGGTGGGAGACAAGATGAATAAAAAGTCATATTTTGGTATCTGTCATTAATTTATCTCTACTTGATTTTTTTCTAATTTTATAATCCCTGTCTTCTATTCTCCCTTTTTTGGCTTATAAGACATTGAATTCTCTTTTATACATTTTAACATCTTTTCCATTAGAATGTTGAGATTAAAACACATGAAGTATTAAATCCTAACCATATTTGCACGATAGCCTGCTTAATTTATAGTCTAAAACAGAAATCAGCTACCAAAACTTCCCTAAAAGATTTATACAGATATTGTTTTTAATATTTTGCATATTTCAATTTATTTGTATGTAATGTATGCAATTTTAATTTAAGCAAGATGATACGTATCTACTCACTTTTCAAAAGGGAAACTGATGGGAGGAGAAGGGGTAACCTAACCTTACACAACCATCTGTGACAAAATCAGAGTATCACAATAGATATTTAGCTCTCCTGACCATTCTCATGGTCAACAACACATAAAATAAGCTAGAAGCTCTTAAATGCTCCCATTGCCTACCCTAAACTTTAAGTCATAGTTTGTGAAATGGTATCTACATAGAACTCATGAATTTGTTATACAACTTCATAAAAAATCAAGAGTAAAGTAAATCTAGCCTTATATAGTAATGGAGCCTATGTGGAAGTACCAGCTTCTTTAGCCTGTGAAGTTCTCCTCTCTATACATACCCATGACTCCAAATTTTTGTACACTTCCTCTTATACTTATTCCTATGCAGTAAATTCCTAATGTAGATGCTCAGTTATCTCTTCCTTTTGTAACTCTGAAGGAAATGATTACTAACACAAATGTATCTTCCAGGAAGTCAAAGAAGATAGCTCTGTGTTGTTCTTCTGTGTGACCTCATTTTTATGTCAAGGTCATGAAAAAAGGAAACCAAGATTGAGGAGGCTGAAGAACATGACAACTAAAGGCAAGACAGAATCCTGGATTAGGTCCTGGAAAAAATCTTGGCAGTGGGGGGATATGGGGGACTGAAAACAGACTTCAGTTAAGTCATGGGATCCAAAAGCATATCTGGGCAAAAAATTTGCCCCAAATCATCAGCATGTTCTGTTTTCAGATCTTTTGATTGCTTATTACATGAATAAGAATGAATAATTTAGTATAAACTTCATATTGAATGCACAGATATTTACATCTAATATGTTGTAGGGAGTTTCTTAGATGATAAATGATATATCATCCTTTTATCACAGTTATTTTAAAGAATGTATCTCATTGTTTTTATATAGTCATACAATTTTTAGTGGTTTTAAATGAGATATTTGTGAAAGTACTTTGTTTTCTCTCAGTTATTTGAAAATTAAGTAAATTTTTCTGATACTTCTCTAAAATCAATTTACCTGGTCACACCACATCAATTATCAATTTGAAGACATAACCCTACATGCTTATCATATTACATTATGTTTATAACAAGAATCATGATTATACAAGTGGAATATATTAATCAGAATATAGTTAACAAAACGAATGTATTCGTTATCCTTTTAAAAGACATGAAAAATACATACTAACAGAGCTATTAATATGCACATAGATAAGCAGTAAAATATAATTATTAATCATTCCATTATGGTCACCCATCATGTATATCCTTTTGCCTAAAAGTTACTTAGTAAATTCAGTTAGATTCAGTAATTAGTCTTTGAGAATAATTTGTAGTCTAGGGAGAGATACCTAAAGGATTTGCTGAATTTAAGAAGCTGCATCTGAGAAAATCAGTCTCCTGAGAGTAGAAGAAAGGAAGGATTTCATGATGTGATGAATCTATTGCTTGCACCATGAAAAGAATTTTGTTTATAGCAAGAAATAAATTTCATCATAATATTTTAAAACAGTTTCACTACTAAAACATTTCAATTCCCACCTATTCTCCATTTAGCCCTTCATTGATCTTCACTGTTTCACATTATATAAATACAAAGATCCTGAAATCTGAAACTTAATAGTGTATAAGTACTACATGTTCACTGTCAAGAATTATTCTGAGGGAAAGAATTACAAATATTCAAGATGTAGAATGGTCTAAAGAAACTACTGTTGTTCAACTTTACATTTCCCAATATTATTTTTTGGGAAAATATTTATTACATAACACATCAAATTATTGTCTGCATAAATATTTTACCAAATATATTTCTTTCATGATAAATGATAGAATTTCTTTAATGTTTCCAAAAGGAGAAACAACAAATTTTTTATTATTCCTCAGTTTTAAGTCAGATCCTCTTTAACAAAATCTGTTCTACCTGTTTATAATTGAAGCACATTCCTTCTTACAGTTAATTAATAACATCTTCCTTGAAATTTGACATCAGTTTTTAAAGTCCTTTTAAACTTCTGCTCCTAAAAATGTATTTCATGATATTATAGTTCACAACAAAACTACCACCTTTCATTCAGTTCTCTAGGCTTTAAAATGTCACCATTATTATTGACTCATATCATTCCCAAATAAAATTTTAGTAAAATTTCTACACCAATATCCAATATTGATCTCTTGCACTTTTCCTTTATTTTACATTTTTAGCCATCTTATCCTAGTCAAGAACCCAATTATCAGGACTAGGGCTGTGGTTCAGTGGCAGAGTACTTGCCTAGCATGTGTGAGACACTGGGTTCGATCCTTAGCATCACATAAAAATGAAACAACTACAACTCCATCTACAACTACAAAACTTTTTTTTTTTTAAAGAATTCAATTATATATTGCAAAGAAGGTTGCAGTAACATTGGTATATTTATTCTCAGTGTTCTCATACTCCAGGATACTTTTACTATCCCTAATATAATCATAGGGATTACATTATTACTCCAATATTGCTTTTGTGCTGCTCGTCAGTTCTAGTTCAATACACACCCCCCTTCTAATCTTACATATTGCCCCATGTAACATGTTGAATGATTCAACATTTAAATACATATTCTTACATTTTCATCCTCTTTGGAAATATCTTCTCATAAGGTAGAAACTGTATGGATTTTTCATAACAGAATCACAGTCAAATTCCAGTCTGAAATGTTATACAACCTCAAGCATCAATAAAATGCATGTCCTTTATCTATCAAATGTGGATATTGAAGATTTCTTGAAAGATTAAATAAGATTACAAATACGAAGTGTACTAAACATTCATTACTCCTGTCAACTTTAAATACTTGTGAGTTTTCCATTTATATATCTTCTTTTCTTAAAGAGAGAGAGAGAGAGAGATAGAGAGAGAGAGGGAGAGAGAGAGAGAGAGAGAGAGAGAGAGAGCGAGAGAGAGAGAGAGAGAGAGAATTCGGTAGACACAACATCTTTGTTTGTATGTGGTGCGGAGGATGGAACCCGGGTCACATGCATGCCAGGCGAGTGCGCTACTGCTTGAGCCACATCCCCAGCCCTATATATCTTTTTGATTGTGGTATTTCTGCATAAATATTTTACAAAATTGTGGTATTTACTTGATTATGGTATTTCCAGTTTAGATTCATATGTATTTCTACTAAAGATTAAAATGTTGCCATATGTTCCAAAAATATCTTTTTATTCTCGCATATAAATTATATAGAATGGCTGGTTTATTTGTGGCATAGTTGTGCGTATATAAAGACATACCTTGAATAATTTCACCCCCAATACATTCCAAAAACTCCCCTCCTCTAATCTCCTGGTATCCCTTCTGATTTCATGAAGTCCATTTTTTTCTTGTTTTCTTTTTTTCCTTTTTTTGGGGGGGTGGGGTGGGGGTACCATAGATTAAACTCAGGGGCACTAGACCACTATGCCACATCCCCATCCCTATTTTGTATTTCATTTAGAGACAGGGTCTCACTGAGTTGCTTAGCGCCTCTCTTTTTGCTGAGGCTGGCTTTGAACTCATGGTCCTCTTGCCTCAGCCTCTCGAGCCACTGGAATTACAGGTGTGCACCACCATGCCCAGCTTCTTTTTTCTTTTCACTTCGACATATGAGAAAAAATGATGCTTTCTCTATGAATCTAATTTATTTTACTCAAAATTATGGTCTAGAGTATCATTTGTTTTCCTGTAAAAGATCTACCAATTTCATCATGATTGAATGAAACTTTTTTCTTTATATATATCATATTTAGTATAACTCATATAGCATAAAATATGCTACTTTTATTCTTTTCAATAAATACCAGGAAGTGGCATAGCTGGGTTTCATTGAAAATCTATTTTTTGTTTTTGAAACTGAATACTCATATCCACTGTGATTACACTAATTGCACTAATTTACATTCCCACCAAAAATATATAAGAGTTCTTTCCCTACATCCTCACCAGCTTCTATTGTCATTTGCATTCATTTTAAAAAATCTTTTAATTTGTTCTTTTTAGATATACATGACAGTAGAGTGTATTTGACATATTATATATACATGGAGTATAACTTACTCTATTAGAATTCCATTCTTGTGATTGTACAAGATGTGGAGTTACACTGATTGTGTGCTAATATATGAACATAGGAAAGTTATGCCCAACTCATTTTACTGTCTTTCCTATTTCCATTCCCTTACCCTTCCCTTCATTTCCCTTTGTCTAATATGCTGAACTTCTATTTTCTCCCTTCCTCCCCCCAATGGTGTCAGAGAGAAGACTGGACATTTATTTATTTGTTTAATTTCAATTTTTTAATTTTTTAATTTAAATTTTTTTTAATTTCATTTAGCATGATTGTCTCTAGATCCACCCATTTATCAGCAAAAGTCATAAATCATTAGCATTCTTGATGCTTGCCATTCTAAATGGTATAAATTGAAATCTTAGTGTAGCTTTGATTTGCTTTTCCCTGATGTCCAAAACTGTGAAACATTTTTTTTTTCATATAATGATTGACCATTTGTACTGTTAGGCAATAGCTAGCAATGAGCAGTGAAATGCAGGCAAGGTCACAAATGTTCCTTAAGTTACTTTAGGGTCTTCTTTAAACTTCTTCCAGAGTACACAAGAAAGCAAAAGATGGTGGTTAATTTGTAGAAAATGAACAGAAGTAAGGGAGCTAGTTGGAAATCACATCAAAAGAAAAGGATTAATGAGACTAATTCTTGACAGGGTCCATTAATATTGATGTAAAGCTATGGCTATAAGTGTCTCATATAGTCTGGAAAGGAAGATTCCTTTAATAGTTCAGGAGCACTAAGGTAATTTCTGACCAGCTATTGACCCCAGTGCCCACATTAACATGGGATTGACTTGTAATTGAATTCTCCTCCCCCCAAATCAAATGGCTACCATGACAGTTCCAAAGAGGACAAACTAAAATCAAAATCTCCACTGCCCGACTTACAGGAGAAGTTAAACAACTGATTGGCAAAGGGTACAGAAAGTGGTTCCCTGTTCTCTTGGTAAACATCAAACAGCAATAAAATCTGATGACAGCATTGTCTTCTTTGTCATTGTCTGCACAGAGGCAGCTCACTCTCTCTCTTGAGAGTGCTCTCTTCATAAGCCTCACTTTGTTTTTACTTACTTTAACCTATAATAAAGTTCTTTTGCATAACATTTGGTGTTTGACTTTAAATTTTCTTTTGATGGAACACAAGAACTGAGGTTTAAAGTTTTAGCTCCCTGCTTTCCTGTGACAGTACTTCTTTTGAAATTTCTGTGTTTAATTCATTTGCCCAATGATTGTTTGGGTTATTTATTTAGTTTTAATGTTGAGTTGTTAATTTTTATATATTCTGAACATTATTCCGGTGTTGGAGGAATAGTTGAAAAGATCTTTTCCAATTCTTCACACTGTTTCCTTTGCTATGCAGAAGTGTTGTAATATGATGCCACCCCATGAATTGATTTCTTTTTCTCTTACTTCTTGGGACATAGGGGTCTTACAGAAGGAACTCTTTGCCATTGCCTATAACTTGAAATGTTTCTCCTAAATATTATAGTTAGGTCTTTGATACATTTTGAGTTTACTTTTATTAGGGTAAGAGATGGGAATCTAGCCTCATTGATTTACATATGGATATCCAATTTTCCCAGCACCATTTCTAAAATGTTTTCAAGGGAGAAATATTTATTTATGTTTCTCCAATATATATTTTGGTTTCTTTCTCAATAATCAGAAGAATGTATATGTTTCTATAATAATTTTGTCACTTGTTTCTTTCTCTCTCTGATTTTCTGTAACCCAATCCCACCACCAAATCTGCTCTGGCATTAGCATTAGATATAAATTCAGTAACAAGAGTTTGTGACTATGCAATATTGAACCTCAGTAATATCCTCAATCACTCACTTCACTGAGTAACTGTTCTCCAGTGCTGTGGATTTTGAATTGCAGAAGAGCTGGGACATGAAGACTGTTTTTTGACATTTTACAAGATCCAAATATCTTTAATTCCTCTCCTTCTCCATCTGCATCTTCTTTTTTGTTTTTCTTTCTTTCTTTCTTTCTTTCTCTTCTTTTTTCTTTTTCTTTTTTTAGAGTATTCAGTTAGTTTTTCCCATTCTGTTCAAGAAGCATATTTTGGAATATTGTTTAATATTCTTTTTACAGCATTTGTTTCCCATGTTTCTATCTAGTGTCCTCTCTTTCAACACAGTTGAGCATAGGTCTTTTCACTCCCAAATATATAACTCATGTTGACCCTAATTTGTGCTCCACTGGCTTATAGTCCTCTCCAAAGTATTGTTTTTCTGAGTTTCACATGGACTTATATTAGCTACAAATTTTTTGTTGTTGTTGTTTTTTAATCTGAATTTATTAAAGCTTTTGAACCTAACAATTGATTGTTCTAGGTAGGGACTGGTTGAAACAATGTCATAAAAATGATTATGTAGGTTTTAAGTATACTTGAAATAATGAGGCCAGGCATGGTGGCACCCACCTGTAATCACAGTGGCTCCAGAGACTAAGGCAGGAGGATCAATAGTTCAAAGCCAGCTTCAGCAATTTAGTAAGTCCCCAAGCAACTTAGCAAGACCCTGTCTCAAAAATTTCTAAAAAGGGTGGTGGCCTAGGGATGTGGATCAATGTTTAAATGTCGCTGGGTTAAATCCCTAGTACCCACCCCTAAAAAAATAAAGAAAGAGAAGAAAGAATGATTATTCTTCCAGTGATAGGTGGGATATTTGTTTTCACAGCCAACCTGGGGATTAATTGAGAATGTGTCCCTACAAGGATGGTGAAATACATGTGAGAGGTTAACTTCCAAATTCAAATCCTGCAAAGCTGGGTGACTTTGGCCACCACAGCTCTTTCTCAGGGACACAGTCTCTCTGTGGGTAAAGAACTTTAGAGCAACATCTCTCCCACCTTGAACACGACATTTCCATGGATTTTTAAGACACTGGATACAGTTTTGTACACATAGTTGAGTGGAGTGGTGAGGAGCAGGAATTCAGACTCCATACCTGCATGCAAATCCTCCAGCTCAGTCACTGTCATAGCTTCTCTCAATCCACTCACTCATGAAATGAGGGTATTGCAATTATGAGACCTCTACAGCATCAGGGGTGTTGATATTTATTCTGTTAGTATATAAAATGAACAGAAAATTGACTATGACAAAACAAGCTTTTTTAAAAAAATTATTAATTAATTTTTTGATTGTTGATAGACCTTTATTTTATTTATTTACATGCAGTGCTGAGAATGAAACTCAGTGCCTCACACATGCCCAGGCAAGTGCACTACTGTTGAGCCTTAGCCCCAACCCCACAAAATAAGCTTTTGATTATGCATTATATATTGTTAGTATTTAACCAAAAGTATTTATTGAATTAGAACCTGGACCTTTATTTTAATCACCCCCTTAGAGCAGCATGCATTCTTTGTCTTGTTTATTTTGCTATGCAGATCTGAGAACATCTCTGGTGTGCAACAAATCGTTACTAAATTATTTTGAATTGTCTCTTAAGAATTTCACCATATGCATATTTTCTATCTTTACAACCAGGTTTTAAATGCATGGGTCTCCTCTGTTCATTCTTCAGGAAAGGATTTTTTTTTTTTTTGCATGGGAAAATGCAAGTTTAAATCACTTTCTCTGAAAAGGTAATTTCAGGATTTCTCATGGTTTACATTGAAGATAAAACACATCTTTAACTTCAAATTTAATACATGCATTCCCTCAATGGAGATTTAAAACAAATTAACTAAACTAACCTCCCTGTGAGAATATACTGAACATACATACTATGGAAATATCAAGAATTCTATTACAAATAAACATTGCTATGGAGTTCAAAAAACTGGACCCAGTTTCTATCATATTGCTTTTGAAACAAATATTTCTAGCTAGTTTTTTCCCTTTTAAAATTAAAAAAAAAATTCTACATTTCTTTGCATTATCAAAGATATTACTTAATATCAGGAATTTTTGTGTTTGAGTATGTGTGCTTGATCACATATGGCATTCAATCATAAATTTGAGAATTTTTAATATTTTTACAAATTAAATGTACAAAATATTTGTGATAGAATCAAATACTGTGCTATTTTTCAGAATGAACTGGGTTGCAGTCGATGTTTAGGCATGGGGAGAACAAGAGATTTTCCTTGCAATTATTTGTTTAAGATCTTGACCCTTAAATAAAATATCAGAAAAGACTAAATGACCACTTGTTTGTTTTAAAAGTTTCTTTTTTTTATTTTTTTTAAGGTTCTGGCAACAGAATATATTTTTTCTCATAATAGAAAAAAATTTTAATTGATTTTTAAAAAATAAATTACAGTGTAATGCATTATAATTATTAGTGCACATATAGAGCACAATTCTTCATATCTCTGGTTGTATATAAAGTATGTTCACACACATTCATGTCTTCATACATGTACTTTGGATAATAATGTCTATCACATTGTACTATCCTTTCTAACCCCCTGCCTCATCCCTTCCCCTCCCATCCCCCTTCCCTATCTAGAGTTCCTTTATTCCTCCTGCCGCAGTCCGGCTGGCTGCAGCAAAATATCCGGGGGTGACGAATAACTTGTGTATATTGATGCAGCAGGAATAGGAGCCGTTTATTGTAGGATCTGACCTATATTTATACATTTTACACAGCTTATCTAATTAGCATAAAATAGATACAGCAGTCAACCAATAAGGAATCTCCACACTTAATAGCTTGCTTTTGTTACTTCACAAACCACTCCCTCTGGCATTTTGCCAGGCGGCATCCAGACTTGTTTACAGACCTTAACATTTCCCTGGCAAAATAACAGGTGCCAATCTGACTTGTTTACATACCTTAATACCTCCCATGCTCCTCATCCCCACTCCACTATGAGTCAGTCACCTTATATCAGAGAAAACATTCGCCATTTGTTTTTTGGGGGGATTGGCTAACTTCATTTAGGATTATCTTCTCCAACTGTATTGATTTACCTGCAAATGCCATGTTTTTATTCTCTTTTATTGCTGAGTAATATTCCATTGGGTATATATGCCACATTTTTTATCCATTCATGCATTAGAGAAAAGATAGTCTCTTCAACAAATGGTGCTAGGAAAACTGGAAATCCATATGCAACCAAATAAAATTAAACCCCTGTCTTTCTCCATGCACAAAATTCAACTCAAAGTGGTTCAAAGACCTAGGAATTAAACAAGAGACTGTATCTAACAGAGAAAAATTAGGCCCTAATCTTCAACATGTGGGATTAAGCCCCAACTTCATTAGTAAGACTTCTATAGCGCAAGAATTGAAACCAAGAATCAATAAATGGGTTTGGATTCAAACTAAAAACTTTTTTCTCAGCAAAAAAAAAAATCTGTGAGATGAATAGAGAACCTACATCTTGGAAGCAAATTTTAACCCCTCACACATCAGATAGGGCATGAATCTCTAGGGTATACAAAGAACTCAAAAGCTAAGCACCAAAAAAAAAAAAAACCAACAACAACAACAAACAAACAAAAAAAAACACAAATAACCCAATCAATAAATGGGTCAAGGACCTGAACAGACACTTCTCAGAAGAGGATATACAATCAATCAACAAATATATAAAAATTATTCATCATCTCTAGCAGTTAGAGAAATGCAAATCAAAACTACTCTAAGATATCATCTCATTTCAGTCAGAATGGCAGCTATTATGAAGACAAACAACAATAAGTGTGGGCAAGTATGTGGGGAAAAAGATACACTCATACATTGATGGTGGGACTCCAAATTGGTGTAGCCAATATGGAAAGCAGTATGGAGATTTCATGGGAAACTGGGAATGGAACCACCATTTGACCCAGCTATCCCTCTCTTTGGTCTATACCCAAAGGACTTTAAAACAGCATACTACAGGGACACAGCCACATTAATGTTTATAGAAGCACAATTCATAATAGGTAAACTATGGGACTAACTTAGAAGTTTATTTTTACCACTTATCACCTTGAACTCAAAATATTTATTCAACAAGTAGCTATAAAAATCAACAAATTTCCTCTCATAAATTTTGATTAATTTTATAATAAAAGTTTTATGTTTTAGAGTGTGGTTATACAACTAAGTTTTAGTACAGTCATCTTTTAATGATACATAATTTGAATACCACTTGGATCTATCCACAAAAGAACTTATGTTACTATTCCTCAAATGTATCCCTTAGCCTGATGAGGAAGCGGGAAATAAATTTCAATTAATTCAGGGCAATGCATTCACTTTCTGAAAAACACATTAAATTATCATTCTGACTAATGTTTGGACTGGTGATAATGACTATACCCTGGTGGGTATGAAATTGCAATATTTCACTGAAAGCTTTTCTGAGAAATGGGCCTAGCAAGTGCAATTCCTTGAATGGCATTAATTGACACTTTGGGACTTACAATCCCAATGGCTTCAATTGAGGAGAACATCACAATCCTCATTTGTTTGTAAGGTCCCTATTGCTCTAAGGTAAGGTTCCATCCCCTGATACACTGATAGCTCTAATGAGTTTCTCCTTCTGGATACAAATATGTTTAGTACACTTAGGTCTGTCTTCTGTTTTAATGGTAATCCCAGTTGCCTTAATATTCAGTTTTACTAAGTTGGTATAGTGGATGAGAACTTAAGTTGTAGACAGACATTTAAGCTGGTGATTTCAAGGAGACCAACACCAGTGACCAGGTCATCCATACATGGTGAGCGATAAGTAGAGAAGATGACATGCAAGGAATATGAACAGATGCAGGAAGGATGGAATTAAAAGGAATTTCTTAGGTATCACTTAAGCACTAGGTAAGAGTATAAAAGAATAATATGATTAGAATCAACAAATGTTAGCCAGTGGCAAAAAGGATGGGGAAAAGCAACCACTTTTCCTTCTATAATGCTGATGCCCATACATTGAATATATTCTCAGATCACAAAATTAATTTTGATAAGGTCTTTATTCCCCACTTTTTACTAAGAAGAAAAAGGAATCATGAAATCTGTGCCTTTTCACTACTTGAAGCTGTTATTTTATGTCCCTCCAGTTGTACCCCTTTTATCTATCTTTATTTTTGAATCACCTTTAGCATGCTATAAAGTCATCTCAGAGCTCCCACTTAGTTCTGGTTAATCCATTAAGTCATGGGGACAACTACAGAAGACAGATAATTACACCTACATCAGAGAAAGCATAACACTTGGGACACTACTTCTCATTCTAAGGAAAAATAAAATTTTAAACCTCTTGAAAATTTTTATCACCCCTCAACTGGCAGTGACCTCTAAGTGAAGGAATCTTCATGATTTACTACTGGAGCATTATTGGTTTTGATTCAGTTATAGATTTTTTTTAACGTTCTTTTAAAAATGTCATGACTGGATATCCTGGATGGTTATAGACTTTTTAGTAAGAATGAGGGTAACAAGTTCTTAACTCTTTTCATTACCAATGTTAAAAATTTATTAGGGTCTTGTAGTTTGAGGAACAAACTAATTTTTCCACATTTTCTTGTTTCCATCAATCCATTATCTCTTCTTGACATCTTTTACAGGAGTTGCATTTACAAAATATGAGAAAATAAGAGACCCTCCAAACCAAAAAATCACAAGTGGCTCTAACGTGATTTTTTTCCCTGCCATAGCAAACTGGTAAGTATGAGAGAAAAAAAAATTGTCCATTGGAGGACAACTGAATTGTGTGATAAGTTGGAAAGAGAGGAGGTTTCAGAGAGAAAAAGAGATATTTAATGCTGGGCTACTGTGTATTATTACAGCAACTATATAACAAAAACCACTACCTATCGTTCTGAAAAACTGAAGACTAACAGATGAAAAAGATTCACCTAAGATTCATGAATACTTATGAAATATAGACTATTTTAAAGGAACATAAGATTCACTATGTACAGTAAATTAAATGAAAAAATATATTTTTTAGTTTCATTAAATATTAATAATTCTTCTCTAAACTGAGGAATTAAAAGTATGTAGGAGATAAAGCTTATGTTGGCAATTTAAATACTACGTAGATCATTGTCCTAGAGAAAAAAGTCTTCAGATTCAGTGGTTCATATCATTCTGACTAGAATGCAATGAAATCTAAGTATAGTTTTAATTTGCATTTATCTAATTTCTAGAGATATTAAACATATTTTCATATATTTATTGAACATTCACATGTCCTTTGAAAAGGGATATGGGAAAATGATACTAGTAGTAAACAGTGGTTGGACATTCAAAATACTTTTGTTACTTCTTCATGTATCCTTACAGTTTGTGAATCAAGTTTTATGATGTGTGTGTGTATGTGTGTGTGTGTGTGTGTGTGTGTGTGTGTGTGTGTGTTTATGAAATTATTTTCCTCAGGTAACAGAAAACAAATGATGATGGAAAAACTCAGTGGTACCTCTGAAGACTACTTCATTCTATTGGGATTTTCTAATTGGCCTCACCTGGAAGTAGTTTTCTTTGTGCTGATCTTGATATTCTACCTGATGAAATTGACAGGCAACATGTTCATTATCATCTTGTCTTAACTGGATTCCCATCTCCATACTCCTATGTATTTCTTTCTCTCAAATCTCTCTTTTCTGGATCTCTGCTACACTACCAGCTCTATCCCACAACTGCTGGTGAACCTCTGGGGCCCAGAGAAGACCATTTCTTATGCTGGTTGCATGGTTCAACTTTACTTTGTCCTTGCATTGGGAACAACAGAGTGTATCTTGTAGGTGGTGATGTCCTATGACCATTATGTGGCTGTGTGTAAACCCTTGCATTACACTGTCCTCATGCACCCTGGATTCTGCCACTTGCTTGCAGTGGCTTCTTGGGTATGTGGTTTTACCAACTCAGCAGTTCATTCTCTCTTTATCCTCTGGGTACCTCTATGTGGACGTCTACAAGTTGATCACTTCTTCTCTGAAGTACCAGCACTTCTGCAATTATCCTGTTTTGATACTCATGCTAATGAGATGACCATCATGGTCACAACCTCTATTGTTGTTATCAGACCTCTCGCCCTCATTCTGACATCCTATGGTGTCATTGCTCGGGCAGTACTGAGGATGCAGTCAAATACTGTACTTCAGAAAGTCTTCAGGACATGTGGAGTCCATCTTATGGTGGTTTCCCTCTTTTTCATTCCAGTCATGTGCATGTATTTCCAGCCACCAACAGAAAATTCTCAAGACCGAGGCAAGTTCATTGCTCTCTTTTTATACTGTTGTCACACCTAGCATGAATCCACTGATCTATACCCTCCGAAACAAAGATGTAAGAGGGTAGTTAAGAGACTAATGGGGCGAGAATAACTTGTATGACTCTGACATTCATAGTGTAATGGTGAATCACTTCATCAATGGTTCATCCATCCATTCATCCACCTTAGTCACTCAACACTTACTCTTACCAGGTCACAGAGTTATTCTAAATGTACGTGAATAAAACATAATCTACCTAAACAGCATTCAATTCTGAAGAACCCAGCCATGTAAAATCAAGATCAAATATCAATAGTGATTTTTTTCCATATTGCAATCCAAATGAATTCAAGGTCTTTTTAAATAGAAAATGATTCAGAAATTTCTTGGAACTATTGATGTAATAGCAGTTCATAATTTTAATGCAACGTCAATGTGCTCAATTGAAATCATCTTTACAATATATCTTTTAATTTCTTGCTTTTTAGGGAGAATACTTTGTCTTTTGTATTTAGTTTAGGTATACACATAGCAAAATACCTTAACTATTTCTCTCCATTAATGTTCTTTGTTGCATATAGCTATGATTTGAATATGATTTCAGTGTGTCACTATAGATTCATGGCTGGATATGTGGTTTTCTTAGCATAGCAGTGTTGACCGGTGATGGTACTTGTAAGGAGTGGCAACTACAGGAGGGTTATGAGATTATCATGTTTTCTGCCTTTGGAAGGGATTACCATACTTCTTAACAGAACTCTGATTACCCACTCCCATGAAAATTGTTAGAAAAAATGAAACCTGCCCCCAAATTTCTATGCCTTTCTCTCTTGTCATGTAATATTTACCCATCTCATGTGCTGGGTTATTACAAAACCACCTATCAATGAGGTCTCATATAAACTGATCTATGCATTGTGAGCCTCCAAAACTTTAAAATAAGTTTCTTTTTGTTTATAAGTCACCAACCTCAGACATTTTGTTAGAGCAATAAGACATTAAATCATAAAAAATGTAACTATTATGATGATATTTGGTCCAGATTCTTTCATATATTTTATGAATAATAAGATAATGAACCTCGTGAATTGTAACAATATGAATCTAAGGTAATATAGCCAAAGGAATTATCCAGTATTCTTTTTTTTTTTTGCAAGAAGTTGGACTTGAGTGATAGTTGGATACAATTTAGGTACTCTGATATATAACTGGTCAAGTAATGGTCACTACAGACTAGGTTGAGGTAGGCAAAGGAATTTCTCGGAGCACCTGCCTATCCTAAGGTGTTATACATAATATGTGGGACAGTTGGAGAACTGGACTCAGGGATTTACTTGAAGCCAATGGATATTTCAAAGAATTGCATGAAAATTTGAAGATAAAGCCATTGAATAGAAAGTTTATTTTTTTAAGCTTGATCTAATTTGAATATTTGTGTCTAAGAAGCACAATATGAAAGTTACCTTTGTATTTTCCAAATAAAGAAATGTATTTTAATAAAAGAAATGCTTGAAATATATATTATTATCAACCATGTCTAACTTAAAATATAGTGTATCTAACTTAAAATAAATGTCACCTTTTCAGATGCCATATTACCTGGAGTAGAAAAAATAAGTAAGTGACAATTTGATATAAAGTAACATCTTGACGATGATTGGATTCTATCTGAAATCAATGTCAGCTTTAGTTTTAGGGGCTGTTAAGGTTTAACTATTATTGATTTAGGGGTTGTCTCCTAAATAACAAAGTGAAAACACATCTTAAACTGTCCCCTCAATTTCCTGTGTGTGGTTGTACTACATTCTGCTTCATCTTCTTCTGAATCTGTGACACTTTAACCCCAGATATAAATGAATGGTATTATACCCATGTTCCTCTGTGTGAAAATAGTTACCCAAGAAATACACAACCAATTATTGCATATATAAAGTCCAAAATAATTTAATCAATAATTGAGACCCCAAGGAGAGAAACATCATATAACAAAAAAAAAACTCTTAAAAATTTAAATACATCATTTTTTTTACCATTTTGCTCTGTTTAAATCTTATGGTTTGTAATATCTCATGTATCCTCCTGATTGCTCACCATCTAAATTCTCCCCTTTAATGAAAATTAAAGTATAATAGCCAAATATTGTTTTATTTCTAGTGTAAAATGTGGTGTTTTGATATGTGCATATATAATAAAAATATGTATTCAGGCCAATTAATATTTCATATTGAATTTAAGAAAAATTCTTAAGTATTCTTATTTTATATAAAAGTATGAAATAAAAAGAAGTGACAGGAAGCCAAACAATAAAACATAGGAAACAATACAACATAGGAAACAATACAAAACACATAAGAAAAAGGCTAAAAGTTCTCTATATTGAGGTCTTTAACATGTAGATAAGATTTTCAGGTACTTTTAGTCTTTTTCTGGCCTGGAGGTAGTGTACTCAGTATTTTGTACTGCTTTGGGAGGAGGGATGTATGCATGTGTGTGTATATATGTTTGTATACTCTCTCTGTCTCTCTGTCTCTCTCTGTCTCTCTCTCTCTCTGTCTCTCTCTCTCTCTCTCTCTCTCTCTCTCTCTCTATATATATATATATATATATATATATATATATATACACACACATACATATATATATTCTTTAAGGTTATGTGGAGCTCTATTATTGTAGTCTATACAACCAGTCCCCACACCATCCTCCTCTTTATTCCAAGCACAAACCTGGACTGATTTGGGTAGTTGGCTCTTTGCCTTTAAGCCAGCAGGGCACCTGGATAATTTGTGCTATTCCCATCTTTGTAGCCGGATCCTTACATGACATCAGTCAGTTTTTTGTTTGTTTGTTTGTTTTCTTGGTTCATGGGGAGAAGCACCATGGATTGCCTTTTCCTGTGTAGAATTAGGTGGCTCCAAAGATTCCATGACTCACCAGAAAACCTGTAGGTCTTGTCATATTGCAGAGGGCCTGGCATCTGTGCATCCCTGTCCAGCAAACTTAACCCTCCTCAGATATGAACAGGATACTTTGTGTATACCTTGGAATCTTCAGTGTGCGGGGTGGGGTGGGGGGAGAAACACTGTACATTTGAGCAGTGCAGGGGAACATGCTCTTTTCCTTCTGTTAGACAGTGAGTTTCACTGGCTTTAGGAGCATAGCACTCTAACTATATAAATCATTCAGTCAGCTTGAAACCAGGTCATTTCTCCATGATACTATTTATTGTCATATATCAGGGAGATTAAGAGGTATGGGATTATGTTTCCCTAAAATGCAGGCTTAGAGGCCAAGATTAGGGGGCCTCAACATGGTGCTGTCTGCCACAGTTTCTGCTTATAAATTGAGAAATACAGAAAACATCTAAATGCAGCTGCCCACTGTGCATGTCCTGGTTCAGCTAACTTCAGATTGATTTTTCTCTCTGACACTGTTTCTATAATAATTTTGTCAGGTATGTTTTTCTTTCTCCCACTTTGTGTAACCCCATCTCACCACCAACCTGCACTGGTATTGGCATTAGATGTAAATTCAGAATTGATTAAATCCCTTCACTCATCCAAGTAACCAGAGTTTCTGACTATTCAATATTGAATGTCAATAATACCCTCAGTCACCCACTTCACTGAGTAAGTGTTCTCTAATTCTTTTGATTCTGAACTGCAAAGGAGCTGGGACATGAAGCCTGATTCTCTATTTACATTTTTCCAGACACAAATATCTTTAATTCTTATCATTCTTTGTGTTCTGAATAAGTATTTAGGCAACCCATTTTTTTTTGTCCCAGAATAATATTCTTGAATATTGGTTGGTATTCTTTTTACAGCATTGTTTTTTCAAGTTTTTAACTTATGTCCTCTCTTCCAACACAGTCGTGCATAGGTCTCCTCACTCCCAAATATATAACTCTTTTCCATCCTAACTTGTTCCCCACTGGCTTATGGTACTCTCCAAATTATTGTAATTCTGAATTTCTCAGTTTGAAATGACAATGGACTTATATTAGTTACAAAAGTACTTGTTGAACTGGAACCCTGACACACATTTATTTTAATCATCCTCCTAAGAGCAGCATGCATTCCTTACTTTATTTATTATGCTGTGCAGATCTGAGGATATCTTCAGTGTGCAACAAAATCATTACTAAATTATCTTGAATTGCTTCTTAAAGATTTAATCATAGACATCTTTATTTTCTTTACAGCCAGGGTTTTAAAATACATGGCTTTCCCTAGTTTGTTCTTCAGGAAAGAATTTCTTGCATGGGAAAATAAAATTTAGATCAATCTCTTTAAAAGGGTAATTTCAGGATGCTCACTCTTTACATGTAAGTTAGAGCACATCTTTACCTTCAAATTTAATACATGCATTCCCTTAAATGGAGATTTAAAAAAAATAACTGAACTAACCTCCCTATGAGAATATATTGAGCATATACACTCAGGGAATATCAAGAATTCTAGCAGAAATAAACATTGTTATGGCTTTTATACTTCACTACTTTCAGCATTGTTTTGTCCTTGGATTTTTATATAAAAATTTAAGAAATCCCAATTTTTCATAGAATCTGGATGTTACATACACTTTTGAAAATAATTTGTCTTTCCAGGGCTAAAAAATTGTGTAAGTGTGCCTTGATATCCACTAGGGATTGGGTCTAGGACCACCACAGATGTTACACTCCTGGGTGCCACTGTCCCCTATATGAAGTGATATAATATTTGTAGAGAAACTATGTACATTCTCCTGGGTTTTAAAAACCATCTGTTTAGTATCTATTGCAGTGTAAGTACTTCTTAGACTGTATTGTATGGGAAAGATGACAAGAACAAAATGTCTGTATGTGCTCAGTAAAGACAATTTTTTCCCAAATTTTGACTCTGGTTGGTTGAATCCATAGATAAGAAAACCACTGATATAGTGCGTAGACTGGACAATCATTACCAACCCAGAATAGAGGATAATTTTAGAAAGGACTTAGAAAACTGAAATCAATTTCTATCCCAGTGCTTTTGACACAAATCTTTCTGGTTTCTTCTCCCAAAAGTAAAAATTTCTATATTACTCTGTATGTAAGACTAAGTTACATAATGAATGTCTTAATTGATAAAAATGATCAAAGATATTATTTAATATCAGGGAATGTATAGGTGTGTGTGTGTGCATGTGTGTGTGTCTCTGTGTGTGTGTGTGTGTTTCTACAAAAATAAGATTACATCTGGTGATCAGTTTGAAATTTGCCAATTCTTAAAGTTATTTATATTTTTACAAAATAAATGTACAAAATATCCAGTGATTTTAAGAACCACAACAGATTCCAATGATATGTTGTTTTTAAAATAAAAATGGGTTGCTGTTTATTTACTTATCTTTTTTTTGTAATAGATTGAAATTTTTCCTTTCAAATATTTTTTAAGATTTAGACTATTCAATAAATTATGCCAGAAAAGTCTCAAAGACCTTTCCTTTGTCTAGAAAGGGCTTTTTTAGTGATTATCACCTTAGATTCTCAAAATATTTATTCAACAAATACCCGTGAAGTTCACTAATTTATTTTCATAAATTGTAATTAATTTTATGTTTTTAAAATTTTAAGTGTGATTATCACAAGTAAATTTTAGAAGATTCAATTTTTTTTTTCATTTAGCTATAAACCACACCATGATCCATCCAGATATATTCACAAAAGCATGAAACAAAACCCATTTCAATTTAGTCTCCACCATTACCACCCTTTATCCCCCAACCTCTCTTCACTCCACTAATCCCTATTCAATCCATTGATAATTTATTTATTCATTTAATGAATGGGGGAGTTTTGGAGTTTTAACCCAGAGGTTCTGTACCACTGAGCTACATCCACAGCCCCTTTTACTTTATTTTGTTTTATTTTATTTTATTTTATTATGGGGAGGCTAGCAGTGCCTTGCCAGGGTGTCCTTCTTCCTGCCCAGGAGGCTGTAAGCCACCAGAGAAAATAAGTCAGAAATAGTTAGTAAAGAACAAAAGACACAGTCAGAAAAATAGTTTTAAAAGTAGAGCACCTAATAGGTCTAGTTTATTTAAGGGAATACATCAAAAGTAGAGATAAGATTTCAGGGGTGGAGTCTTACTTCATGTTTTCTTGCAGTCAGCATTGATTGGCATCTTGGCAGGTCACACCTGTCTCTGGGAGGCTGTGTGGCTACAGTAGGTCACCCAATCTCCAGTGCTGTATGGGACCAGGCAGAGCTGAATAGGGCTCACAATGTGTTTGGATGGTCTTGGCCAGAGGAAATTCCACGGGAAGTTCCCAGACTATAGATTCTTTTCTTCACTGGTTGTGATGCTAGTGCAGTCAACAAACAGCCCACAATGGCTATGGACATTTTATTATTTTTAATTTAAAATTTGAGACAGTTTCTCACTAAATTGCTTAGGGCTTTGCTAAGTTGCTGAGGTTGGCTTTGAACTTATCATCCTCCTGTCTTAACTTCCCAAGTGGCTATGATTACAGGTATGTACCACCAGGCCATGCAGTTTCTTTTTTAATTGGTATCCTATGGGTACACACAATGCCCCATCCACTGTGCTACATCCATGTATGCATATACAAAAGTTTAATCTGATCCATTCCACTGTTTTTTTTTTCCTTTTCCATTTCTTTTTCCTTCTCCTCAGCTTCTATTGTACTCATCTTTTCTCTATTTTGATGAAATTCCTTTTTTCCTTCTTCCTCTTTCTTTTCTTCTTCCTTTTTTTAACCACTCCCCTTTCACTCCTTATTTTTATTAGCTTCCACATATAAAAAAGAACATTCAGCCTTTGACTTATGGGGACTGAATTATTTAATTTAGCATGACAGTGTCCACTTCCATCCATTTACTGTCAAATATTATCATTTTATTTTTCTTTATGGCTGAATGATAGTGTGTGTGTGTATATATATATATATATATATATATATATATATATATATATATATATATATCTCACATTTTCATTATCCACTCATGTGTGGACACACTAAGACTGGTTCCATAGATTGGTTATTATGAATTGTGCTGCTATACACATTGATGTGGCTGCATCCTGATAGTGCACTGATTTGGAGTCTTTTGGATGTACCGAGTTTTTTTGAGGAATCTCCATACTGCTTTCAGAGAAATTGCACTAATTTGCATTCTCCCCAACAATGTATAAGTGTATCTTTTTCTACATTCCTCCCAAGATTTATTGTTACTTGTGTTCCTGATCATTGCCAACCTGGCTGGAGTGAAATAAAATCTCAGAGTTGTTTTAATTTGATTTTTAAAAATTCTTTGTGTGTCCTGGAAATTAATTCTCCCTTCAAGGTTGACATGGCAAAGATTTTCTCCCATTCTGTAGGCTCTCTCTTCATACTCTTGATTGTTTTCTTTGCATTGAAGAAGTTGGTTAGTTTGATGCCATCCCATTTGATGCTTTTTTATCTTACTTCTTTTACTTTAGGAGTCTTGTTAAGCAAGTCAGTTCCTGAAACAAAATGTTAGTGTAGGGCCTACATTTTCTTCTAAGAAAGCTATTTGTTAAAAAAGGGTCTTTACTCCAATGTATGTTTTTGGCACCTTTGTCTATTATCAGAAAACTGAATTTATGTGATTTATGTCTGTGTGTCTTCTTTTCTGATGCGTTGGTCTTCATGCCTATTTTGGTGTCAGTACCATGTTGGTTTTGTTACTCTAGCTCTGTAGTATAATTTGATGTCTTCTGCTTTCCTTTTATCACTAAGGATTAGTTTGAGTATCATGGGTCTCTTACTTTTCCAAATAAACTTCATAACTGCTTTTCCTAATCCTGTGAATAATGTTATTGGAATTGGCGATTGTGTTGGATCTATATTATGCTTTTGATACTATGGCCATTTTGACAACATTAATTCTGCCTATCTAAGAACATGGGAGGTCTTTCCATCTTGTAAGTTCTTCCCAAATTTCTTTCTTTAGTTTTTTATAGTTTTCATTGTAAACATCTCTTATCTCTTTTGTTCATTGATTCCCATATATTATTTTGAGGCTATCGTGAATGGCCTTCTTTTTTTTTTTGCCAGATTTGTTATTGGACTTTAGGTAAGTGATTGATTTATTGCTGTTTATCTTGTATCATGCTACTTTGCACAACTCATTTATGAGCTCTAGAAGTCTTCTGGTGTATTTTTGGATCTTCCAATTACCTGACCATGTCATCAACAAACAGATAGCTCAATCTCATTCCTATTTGTATCATTTTATGTTTTTCCCTTGCCTGATTATTCTGGCTAGAGTTTCAAGAACTATGTTGAAAGAAGTGGTGAAAATTGGCATCCTTATCTTGTTCCTGTATTTAGAGGAAATGCTTTTAGTTTTTTTCTTCATTCAGTAAAAATGTTGGCCTTGGGTTTGTCATATATAGCCTTCACAATGTTAAGTTCCTTTTACCTCAAGTTTTTCTAGTGTTTTAAACATAAATGTGTCCATATTTGTCAAGTGCTTCCTCTGCATCTATTGAGATAATTATGTGATTGTTGATCTTGACTATATTTATGTGGTGAATTACATTTATTGATTTCTGTATGTTGAACCTACCTTCATTAAGTGGATGAAACTCATTTGATCATGGTATACTGTCTTTTTAATGTGTTTTATATGTAGTTTGTCAATATTTTATTTTAAAAAATTATGCAAGACTTTGGTTGTAGCTTAGTGGTAGAGTGCATGCCTAGCATGTTTGAGACACTGGGTTTGATTCTCACCACTACACATAAATAAATAAAATAAAGGTCCATTAACCATATATAATTTATGTATATGTTTATCAAGAATGTTGCTCTGAAGTTTTCTTTGTTTATGAGTCTTTGTTTTCACTATCAAGGTGCTACCAGCATTATATAATGAACTTCACAGAGGTCCCTCCTTTTCTATTTCATGGAATAATTTGAATTGTTTCTTCTTTAAGGTCTGGTAGAATTCAGCTAATAATCCATCCAGTTCTATGCTTGTCTTTGTTGGAAAGCTTTTGCTAACTGTTTCAATTTTATTACTTGATATTCATCTGTTTAAGTTTTCTATATCCTGTGTTTCTATTTAAGAAGAACATAAGTCTCCAGGAATTTGTCAATATTTTCAAGCTTTTCTAGCTTATTAGAATATAAATTTTCAAAATAGTTTCAGATGATCCACTGGATTATAGTAATGAGTATGGTGATATTTTTCCTTTTCATTTTGGATTTTATTAATTTGAGGGTTTTTTCCTCTTTATTTTGTGATTTTAGCCAACAGTTTATTAATTTTTTTATCCTCTCAAAAAACCAACTCTTCATTTTGTTGATATTTTATAGTTTTTTTTACATTTCAATTTCATTGATATTTGTCTCTGATTTATACTATTTTCTGTGTTCCACTGATTTTGGTGTGGGTTTTTTTTCAGCTTTTTTTAGAGCCTTGAGATGTAATATGAAATTATTTTTTGGTAGCTTTCTATTCTTTTGGTATATAAATTCAATAGTATAAGCTTTCCTCTTGGAACTACATTCATATTGTCCCAAAGATTTTCATATTTTGAATCACTATTCCTATATACTTCTAAGATTATTTCTCCCCTGATTTCTTCTACTATCCATTTGTTATGGTTTGCATGTGAAGTATCCTCCATGTGAAGTGTTTTAGGTGAATATTATTGATTGTATTTTTTTGTTTTGTGGAATCTTTAGTTAGTTTGTATCTCAGTGATCTATCCACTGGTAAGAGAGATGTGTTAAAGCCATCCAGTATTATTTTTTGTGATCTATTGGATTCTTAATATTCAGAAGGATTCGATTGATATGCATAGGTGCTCTTTTATTTGGGGCATAAATATTTAAGGTTATTATATCTTGTTGAGTTATGATTCCCTTAAGTAGTATGAATTGACATTCTTTGTCTCTTCTGATTATTTTTGGCTCAAGGTCAAATTCATCTGAAATAAGAATAGCTATCTCTGCTTGGTTATGAGTACCACTTGCATGCTTTGTTTTTTCCCATTTGTTCACTTTCAGTTTGCCTATGAGGTAAGTCTCTTGCAGACAACATATAGCTGGGTCTTGTTTTTTAATCCAATCTGCCAACTATGTCTTTTGATTGAAGAGCTTAGGCCCTTTATATTCAATGTTATTATTGAGAGATGATTTTATTTCCTGCCATTTGATTTATTTTTAATGTTTAAATTGGACTTGATTCTGTATTAATTATCTATTCTTTTAGTGTATTTTCTCTCTTTCTGTTTTTCATTTTTATTTCTTATTTTTTCTTCATAAAACATTTTATTGGGTATGACTTGTAGTACAGGTTTCTGGTTATGCATTATTTTATCTTATGGTCATTATGGAAGGTTTTAATTTCATATAAAATTCTGCAGCTTAATGTTGCTGACTATAGTATTCTTTGTTGGCATTCATTTTCTTTCAAAGCTTGGTGTATACCAAGCCCTTTGGGCTTTTAGGGTCTATGGAGAAATCAGTTGAGATCTGGAATGGTTTACCTTTAAATGTGACCAGACATTTTTTTTCATTGCAGCTTTTAAGATTTTATCAAAACTATCCTTATCCTGTATGTTAAACATTTTCATTATAATGTGTCCCAGAGTGAATATATTATGATTATTTGGAGGCCCATATATTTCTAGTATTTAGATTTTCATCTCATTCTTAAGGTTTGGTAACTTTGCTGATATTTCATTGAAAAAATTGTGCATCCCCTTATCTTTTACTTCAGAGCCTTCATCTAGACCAGTGATTCTTAAATTTGGCTTCTTGATATATTCTCAGAATTTTTGAAGTTTCTGGTATTTTTCTTTATGGTCAACTTTATTTTCTAGAGCCTTGAAATATAATATGAGATTATTTGTTTGGTATCTTTCTATTATTTTGGTATATGAATTCAATGATATACACTTTTATTTTAGAACTACATTCATATTGTCCCAAAAATTTTCATATTTTGTGTCACTATTCCCATATACTTCTAAGATTATTATGATGATGATGATCTCTTAGTATATTTTCTTTATGGCCAACTTTATTTTCAGGATATGTACTTTGTCTTTGAGGCCTTGAAAAATCTATGTTTAAAGTAATCTAAAATATTGGAGATGATTTCCACTGGATTTTTTTTAGTAATTAGGATTTGAACTCAGCAGTGTTTAACCACTGAGCAATATCCTCAGGCCTTTTTAACTTTTTATTTTAAAAGAGGGACTTGCTAGTTACCTAGGGCCTCACTATGTTGTACAGGGTGGCTTTGAACTTGCAATACTCCTGCCTCAGACTTCTAAGCCACTGGGATTTGAGGCATGATCCACTGGGTCCAGCTGGATTTTTAGTTTGGTTTATTCAGTTTTTAATTTCCAGGATTTCTGTTTGGATCTTTAACATAATTTCTCGCCCTTTTTGATTGTGAATATTTTTACTTCCTGTATTTTCTTTCTAATTGTACTCCTTGCATTTTCTTTTAGCTCATAGTACATTTTAAATATGCACTTTCTTAATTCTTTCTCCAGTGTTCTTTCCACTTTGATGTTAATGTAGTTGACTATGGAAGCATTTTGGGGGATGGCTTTTTTTCCCTCTCTTTTTCATACTGTTTGTATGTCTACTGATAAAATGGGATAGTTATCACATTTTATTTTAAGCAAGGTCTACTTTGTGATCTTCTTTCTCTTAAGATCCCTGGGTTGGGTGAATATCCAGATATCAATACTTTAACTCAGTGTTTGACCTCTGCTGATTCCAATATCAGTATCCCTTTAAGAGATGCCACTGAACCCTATTTGCTATAATCATTTCAGAGCCAAACCTCATACTATTCAACCCTATGAGTATCAAAAAGCTTGGTAATGTTCTCCACAATTTCTCAAACACAAGTATAAGCTTGTAGTAAAGGTCTGGAATACATCAAAATTTAGTTATTAAATTCAGTAAACCTGCTAGAACATTAAATGAGGGCTAAAGTGTGGGGGGAGAAGAAGGATTGTGCAAAAAGGAGTGAGAGAGAGAAAGAAAAAGAATAAAAAATAATTCACAATAAGATAGGAGACATGGATGGTGGCTATTTGAGGCAATAGCAGATAGTGCTAGAGGATGAATAGTGGCAAGAGGAGTTAGTATAAACTAGTTCTAGGAAAGTAAACATAGAAAGATTTATTCCATTAATGTTATAAACTATTAGATGGAATACATGTACATTGGTTGAAAATACAATGTTGACTACTGAGGTAAGAGCTATCATTTATATTAAAACAGAGTTACTTTTATAATCAAAGTTGACATTAGAGTTATTTATAGTAAACCATGCCAACTTTAAAAGAATTCTTGTTGAATCTTGGTTTGTATTTCATTAGGGTCTGGACATTTAGCAGATGCCCATCATTCTTTGGCTATTGCTCTCTCCAGAGTTTCTGGGACACATGAGCCAATTCTCTAGTTGTTATGAATGATTGTTACAAACAGATTCAGGCCAGATTCTTAAGCAGTCCCAATGTAAGGGATTTCTGTTACTGACACTGTTGTGTCGCGACCCCTTGCCCGCAAGGAAGACGCAACTCAGGAATCTTCTTTCAGTAGTTTATTCAGGCCCTTGATATTTCTTCTAATTCCTGGTCGGATGCCCCTCCCAGCCTTAATAAAGCATCCCAAGCCCCAATGCGAAGCTGCCACGTGGAACTTTCTCATAGGGTGCTGAAAAACCATGCACCAACTCTCCCAAACAAGGAGTTGTTTGTCAGAGACCCCAGTGGAGCCAGCACCATCCTGCAATGGCGACCATAATCTGCAGAAGCGGCTCACCACACTGTTGTTCTTGCCACACTTTAAATTTTTGTCTGCCTTTTTCAAATGTTTTTAAGTAGCTGAACTTAGGAGATTTTCCCTGCCTTTTTGTTCCTCTGTTGTCACTTCCTTCATCCTCCATTCTGTTTCAAATTTGGGGTAAGGAACCTTGCTGCTCCCCTACCCTGACTCAGGCAATGGCAAGGCCCTACTGAGGTGGATGGTGCAAGGTGTCCATCCTCTGGAGGAGCACAGTATGTTTCTGGAAAGGCCTGGTTTGTTTTTGTATTCCTTTAATAAGTATTGTTGTGACTTCTCATATGACCATTAAATATGAAGGAAAAAAACATGACTTTCCCAATTAATGCAACTACTTCTAAAGAATAAATTTATTTGCTCTAAATGCAATGATTCAGCTGTGGAACATAAATTGTTAATGTTTAATGAAAAGTCTCTTGTAGGAAAAACAGTCAAGGAAGTTTTTTGAGAAATTAAATTAAAATCTAGAGAAGAAGAATTAATGTTAAGAAGACAGATTAGCGCTTAGTACTGGGCAACTTGTTCTTGTTCCTGTGCACAATGTTTTGTGCTCTTGCTCTTGTTTGATTAAAATTAGTAGCCTCTATTTTCAAGTTAGCCACTTGCCATAAGTGGTGCCGATTCTAGTCAGTAAGTCAAGAAAGGATAGTCAAGGTACAGGCCAATAGTCTGGGACATTTCTAACTATTATTAAAAGCTAACTAAGAAGAAACAGGTCAAAGCAAAACAAGAACTGAAAGTCAAAATGCTTGCTTATGCATAAGCCAAGATACATTCTTCTTATCTAATTGTAGCTAGTAATATTTTGTTTATTTGAATAATGATTCCTGTTTTGTAACCACAAAATACTGTGAGTCTGCCAAAATGAAAAGTATATATGATTAACTTCACAAGTAAAGATTGGGATTCAGCACCTTCACTTTGGTGTCTGTGTTGTTTCTCCACCCCCTTTGGCCGACTCTTCACCATCCATCTCCTGAGACCCCCTGTTGGAGCTGGACTCCAACAGAACCTCTGTGCTTATTTTCTACTCTAATAACTGAACTTCAAGTCTCTCCAGATCTCAGACTTTTTCAGATCAAGACTTGGAGCATTTATTTTGTCACCTACTTCTCAATTCCACTTTTCCTTCACTGCCTCCTTTCTCTGTTCTGGGGAGTTTCTGTAATCACTGCCTAGCTCATTTCCTCCATCTTCATTCTGCAAGATTTTTAATGATAAATAATTAGAATACCATTTGGATCTAGAGTTATATCAACAAAAAATACTTATATTTCTGTCCTTCAAATGTAGCACTTAGTCTGATAAGGAAGTGGGAAAGAAATTTCTTCATCATGTATTTCATCCATATGTATGATTACCTGAATAGGAATTCAGTGATATAACCAGATAAGTGGCAGTAAACTAAAAATGCTGAAAACTAAAGTCACTTATTAATAAAAATGATGTTCCATAAAAATTGTCTCACCTCAGTAGATCAGGCATTCTAATATTCAATTACCATTACTCAGATATTTCTCTAAAATAAATGAAAAATAAATAGTTTAAAAGTTATGACGTATAAAATTTAAAAACTGTTATTTCTTTATATAACTCTTTATTCAGTAATATTTCAAGCTGACATAAATAGAACAAAGCACTACATTTTTCTTTTAACCAGACTACATTTTCATATGACCATTTTGTTTTATCTTTAGCTTTCTATCTTATTTTCTGTTATCTACTGATCATCTGTATATCCATTTATCTGCCTATCAGTCTATGATATATAATCTCCATTGGAGTACTTGGAAGATGTGGTATTTACTGCTAAATAATTCACAGGTTATTATCTAAGAAAAAGGGCAGTATTTTACATAATTTCAGTATGGATATCAAATTCGGTAAATTAATTAAGGGGATAATATTATCTAATTGCTAGTGCATATTCAGATTTCCCCAGTTGTGTTAATAATGTTAGTAGTTATTTTTTCAAGTATAGGGCCACCTATTGAGATATCCTGCCTTGTTTGTCTTTTTCAATTTGGACCACTTCCTCATTCTCATTGCCATCATTGACCTTGAAAATTTAAAGGTTACAGACTATATGTTTAGTTTCAGTTTGTGTTTGAGTTATGTGTCTTCATTATTAGAAATAAGCTCTGTATTTTGGGGTAGTAAGATCTCTGAAATTACACTGCATCCTGTTCAGAGAATCACATAAGAAGCCACATACTGTTAGCTTTTCTTAAAACTGGTGACGTTGACAAGTGTCATGTTATTATAAGAGTGTCCTCCAAGTCCTTCCACTTTTTACTTTGTAATTAGCAAGTTTTGTGTGTGTGTGTGTGTGAGGAAATAATTTAGACCTTCTAAATACCTTTTTCATGTATCCTTCTGGTTCTTGAACAATGTCTTTATGGGGTGTGTGTGTGTGTGTGTGTGTGTGTGTGTGTGTGTGTGTTTATGTGACTGTTTTTTGCAGGTAACAGAAAACAAATGATGATGGAAAAATTTAATGGTACTTCTGAAGACTACTTCATTCTATTGGGTTTTTCTAATTGGCCTCACCTGGAAGTAGTTCTTTTTGTGTTGATCTTGATATTCTACCTGATGACACTGATAGGCAACATGTTCATCATCATCTTGTCTTACCTGGATTCCCATCTTCATACTCCATTGTACTTCTTCCTCTCAAATCTGTCTTTTCTGGATCTCTGCTACACTACCAGCTCTCTCCCACAACTGCTGGTGAACCTGTGGGGCCCAGAGAAAACCATTTCTTATGCTGGTTGCATGGTTCAACTTTACTTTGTCCTTGCCTTAGGAGCCACAGAGTGTATTCTGTTGATGGTGATGTCCTATGACCATTATGCATCCATGTGTAGACCCTTGCATTACACTGTCCTCATGCACCCTGGATTCTGCCACTTGCTTGCAGTGGCTTCTTGGGTATGTGGTTTTACCAACTCAGCAGTTTATTCTCTCTTTATCCTCTGGGTATCCCTCTGTGGAAATCGACAAGTGGATCACTTCTTCTGTGAAGTACCAGCACTCCTGCAATTATCCTGTTTTGACACTCATGCTAATGAGTTGACTCTCATAGTCACCAGCTCTATTTTTATTCTTGTACCTCTTATCCTCATTTTCACCTCCTATGGTGCCATTGCTCGGGCAGTACTGAGGATGCAGTCAACTACTGGACTTCAGAAAGTCTTCAGGACATGTGGAGCCCATCTTATGGTGATCTCTGTCTTTTTCATTCCAGTGATATGCATATATCTTCAACCATCAACTGAAAATTCTCAAGACCGAAGCAAGTTCATTGCTCTGTTTTATACTGTTGTCACACCTAGCCTGAATCCACTGATCTATACCCTCTTAAACAAAGATGTAAGAGGGGCAATTAAGAGACTAATGGGGTGAGAATAACCTGTATGACTCTGACATTCATAGTGTAATGGTGCATCTCTTCACCAATGGTTCATCCACCCATCCATTCAGCCACTTTACTCACTCAACACTTATTGAACAACTACTCTTACAGAGTTCTTCCTAACATACATTAATAAAACATAATCTACCTAAATAGCATTCAATTGTGGAGAACAAAGCCATGTAAATCAAGACCAAATATCAACAGTGATTTTTCCATATTGCAATCCAAATAAATTCAAAGTCTTTTTAAATTAAAAATGTTTCAGATATTTCTTGTAACTATTGATGTAATAGCAGTTTATTATTTTAACGCAAAGTCAATGTGCTCAATTGAAATCATCTTTACAATATTTCTTTTAATTTCTTACCTTTTAGGCAGAATACTTTGTCTTGTGTATTTAGTTTAGGTATACATATATCAAAATACATTAACTGTTTCTCTCCATTACTATTCTTTGTTGTATATAGCTATGATTTGAATATGATTTCAGTGTGTCACTGTAAGATTTCTGAAGTTGGAAGAGATTACTATACTTCTTATTGAACTCTACTTGCCCATTCCTGTGAAAGTTGTCAGACAAAAGGAAGCCTGTGCCCAAATTTCTATGCTTGTCATATCACATTATCTTTCCCATTATCATGTAATGGACTATCACAATGGCCCCTATCATTAAGCCCTCACCAAAACTGATCTCTGACATTTCAATGCTCTTGAGCCTTCAAAAGTTTAAAATAAATCAACCTCTTTTTGTTTATAAGCCCCTAACTTCAGGAATATTTTTATAGAAACAGAACATGGACTAATACACATGGTGAATATAAGGAGAAAATAACATCCAAATTCTTTCATATCTTTTTATTAATAATAAGAAAATAAATTTTACAAGTTGTAACAAGATGAATCTGAAGTAATATAGCCAAATGGATCATTTAACATTCTTTTTTTTTTCAAGAAGTAAGACTTGAGTTGGAGGTGGATACATTTGGAAACTGTGACATATAGCTGGTCAAGTAATAGTCATCACAGGCTAGGAAGAGCTAGGTAGAGGAAATTCTTGGAACACCTGCATATCCTGTTGTAGAGAATATGTGAGACAATTCAGAACTGGACTCTGAAATTTAATTGACACCAATGGATATTTCAAATAATTGTTGGAAAACACTGGAACATTTTTAAGATTAAAAGCCATTGCATGGAAAGTTATTTTTTAAATCTTGGTCTAATTTGAGTATTAATGTCTAAGAAGAACATTATAAAAGTTACCTTCATATTTTCCAAATGAAGAAATGTATTTTAATAACAGAAAATTTTGCGAACTTTATTATTATTAACAAAATCCATTTAAGACTATTTCCTAAATGTCACTCTTTCAGTTTAAGTTATATTAACTGGAGTAGAATAATGAGTAAATAAAAATTTGATATAAATAACAGCTTGTCAATGCTTGGACCTTATCTGAGAGTCAAATGTGAGCTGTAATTTTGAGAGGCTTTTAAAATTCTTCTAATATTGATAAAGTTCTTCATAATTATCATTCTAATTTACATTCCCAACAGCACTTACACTATTTCCATTTGTTCCCATGCTCATTGATACTTTCTTTTGCCTTTTTCATGATAAACATAATAACAGAGTGAATTGTGAGATGTGAATTGACACCTACCATGATGGCCTGGTTTTTGGCCCACTGGAAATAGGAGCCACAGGCACAATCCTGCTTGTGCTGGTTTGAAGGTGAAGTCCTAAGCAAGAGGCTTGACTATGGTGCCACAGAGGATGACTGGTGCTGGGTTTCACTGGGGAGGACACTAGTGCTGAGGTCTGCAGCAAAGTCAGGTGCTGACTTCACTCTCTATTTTCTGTATCAGGGAATCTTTCTGTGATAAGAGGCAAAGGTGTAGAGGAAAGGTGATGCAGATGCTGAAAATCTACACATCCTACTATTTTCTAAAGTGTCCTTTCTTCTTTATGTGCTTTATGTGCTCACTTGTCTTCTTTAGCTTTGTTCAAATTGTTCCACATTGCACTGGGGTTGGGGCAGGAACAGTTATAGAAAAACCTCTTTTCCCAAGTTTCATACATCATTTCATCTATATTTTCAACTTTTTAATATAATGTCCTTCTTTCTCCCTTTTCTGATTAAAAAATGCATTTTATTTTCAATACTTTTTTTAAAACTTTTGAATGCTTTAATTATAGCACATATGAAACTAAGTCCTGATCACTGACAATGTAGATCATATGCCAAAAATTTCCTTAAAGAATAAGAACAATATTATTGTTTCTGTTGTTTTGTTTATTTCAAACCAGCTGTAAGAGTCTTACAAAAATTAAACATAGGTGAGAGTAATAGCTATCCATTTTCTTACTTAGAAAATGAGAAAATTCAAGGAAATTGGATAGTTGGCATGATTGAGCTTAAATCACTTTTCACTGATGCAATCAGGGTGTGATAATGGATTTTTAGTTTTCTTGGTGATCCTTTCTTATGATCAATAACACCTCAACAAATTAGAAGCTATGAAACCCCCACCACCACTGCCACCCATTGCCAACATTAAATGTTAAGCCAGAGTTAATCAGTTGCTACTGGGACAGTACATGAGAATCTGTGCCACAAAGAACTTTACTTATGAAGCAAAATTAAAGTCATTGTTGTCCTAGATTGTTAGAGTCTGTAAACAAGTCAGGATGGCGCCTGGTATGTTGCCAGGGGGAGTGGTTTGTGAGGTGGCTCCAGCGAGCCATTAAGCATGGAGATTTCAGGAGATCTAACATGGCAGCGGGCAGAGAGGTAGCGCTTTCAATACACCCCCAGTGATGGGGTCATAAAGTCGCATGGATAACGCTTGGATTCTACCAACGGAGAATCTCCTAGCAAAATTCCACTGAAGAGAGACCGGCTGGGAGCTACTAGGATTTTTTGAAGTGTCAGTGTGACCCAGACGAGCAAAACCCTGCCACGAGACTCGGAGGTCCAGATCCACCAGCCGAAGTCCACACGCCGGGGGTGCGGCTGCCGATCCGTCCGCCCGCCCCCAGCCAAAGTGACTGGGTCCCACTAGCCTCCAAGATGCAGCTTGGCAGGAAGAAGTCTTTAGCCAAGCCTTCATGAAGTAGCGAGCCAGGAGCTGAGGCCAACCGGGACAGACCAGTCCCACCCCTCCCTTCGGACACTCCTGCAAGGAGCCTGGGGCCCGCCATAGCAGAGAGGTGACATCATCAGAGTTCGGCCGGTGGAATTCCTTCCCAGCAGAATCCACTTTAGCAGGTGTGTGACTCCCTCCCCATTCTGATACAAGCAGCCAGGAAACTTCATTGACCTCTCAGGGGTCCTGTCCGTAGGGAAGCAGAGGGGATCCCCGACCCCCAGCCCCACATATCACCAGCGGTGACTCCCAAAGTCTTAGCCGCCAGTTTACCACAGCATTGGGGCTTAAAAGGGACACGCGGTGGGGCTGCAAGTGTAACTATATCTCTGGGAAATCACTTCTGGGGAACAGGACCTGGCTGGCTGGCTGACAGGAGGAAGGGGGGTAAGGGCTGGAGAAGTGAAACAGCTCTGGACTGACAAGTCTCCCAGGAGATGCCTTACAGGGATTGCTATCAGCAGGTAGAGAGCAGAAGCTCTGCTCGGAGGGCACAGCTCTGCCTACTGGAAGAGAAGAAAGTGGATCTCTAAGACTTTAATTTTTGTTGTTGTTGTTGTTGTTGTTGTTGCTGTTGTTGTTATTTTTTTCTCTTCTTCTTCTCTCTCTGTTCCTTTATCCCCCTTTCCTTCTCTCTTTCTTTCCCATTTCAAGTTTTATTGTTCTTTTCATTCTCCTCTAATTTATCTATCTCTCTATCCTTCTTTCTTTTTAAGAGCACCTCATTCCCCTACCCCCCAACTTTCATCCCAAGTGTTACATCTTCCATTTAGTGTAATTGTCTAAATGCAAATAGGTGAATGTCTCGAGGCTGTCTATAAGACTCCTAAATACATAGCTACTACCAACACCCTGATCCAATTGCCAGATAGTATCCAACTTCAGTGGACCAATCTTCTAAAGTAGCCAAGACATGCTAACCATCGTACTACCATAGCACCTAACCTAAACATATAGTCCTAAGAACAAACAACAAATCATTATATGCATACAGAACCTAGAAGCCTTATATGAATTGAATGAATCAGCTTTAAAGTACAACAAAGCCCAACATTTCTAGGCATAATCTCCTACCACAAAGGAAAGACAACAGAGATATACAAAGCCAAAACAAACGTATAGAAGAAAGCAGTTACAAAGCAGTCAAACAGAGCTGGAAAGCAACGTGAACAACATGAAAAAACAAGGGAAAAAAGGATTACAAACAATGCAGAACAACTTAAATATATAGGAGGACCTAGAAGAATCAGAAACATGGACAGGGAAAGAAATCAAGGCATACCTAACTCAGATGGAACGGAATATTAGAGAAGACATGAGACAGCAAGTTCAAGCATTGAAAGTATATTTTGAAAAGGAACTAAACACACAAATTCAATCTGTAAAGAATGAGCTTTACGAGGAGATAGAGATTTAAAAAAAAAAATCAAACAGTAATCCTAGAAATGCAAGAAACCATAAATCAGATTAAAAGCGCTAACAAGAATATTACAAATCGACTAGATCAAGTAGAAGTCAGAACATCAGATAATGAAGACAAAGTTTATCAACTTGAAAAAAATATAGTCAACACAGAAAAGATGCTTAAATCTCACGAGCAATCTATCCAAGAGATATGGGATCTCATCAAAAAAACAAATTTGAGAGTCATTGGGATAGAAGAAGGCACAGAGGTTCAGTCCAAAGGAATGGATAACTTATTAAATGAAATAATCCTAGAAAACTTCCCAGAGATAAAAGATGGAATGGATTGCCAAATCCTGGAAGCCTACAGGACCCCAAACATCCAAAACCATAATAGATCAACTCCAACATAATTATGAAGATAGCTAAAATACAGGACAAGGAGAGAATATTAAAAGCTATGAGAGAAAGGAGGCAGATTACATTCAGGGGTAAACCAATTAGGTTAACGACTGATTTTTCATCACAGACTTTGAAAGCGAGAAGATCCTGGAACAACGTATTTCAAACTCTGAAAAATAATGGATTCCAACCAAGAATACTGTATCCAGCAAAACTAAGCTTCAGATTTGACAATGAAAATAAATATTTCACGATAAACAAAAGCTAAAAGAATTCGCAGCCAGAAAACCAGCACTGCAAAGCATTTTGAGCAAAATACTAAAAGAAGAGGAATTGAAAAATAGCGCCCAAAACTAACAGTGGGAGGTATCTCAGTAAAGGGGGAGAAAAATAATCAAAGAGGGAAAACTAGCCAAACTAAAATAAATAAATAAATAAATATGACTGGAAGTACAAACCATATTTCAATTGTAACCTTAAATGTTAATGGCTTAAATTCACCAATCAAGAGACATAGGCTAGTAACCTGGATTGAAAAAAAAAAAACAAATCCAACAATATGCTGCCTTCAGGAGACTCATATGATAGGAAAAGACATACACAGGCTGAAGGTGAAAGGTTGGGAAAAATCATACCACTCACGTGGCCCTAGGAAGCAAGCAGGAGTGGCCATACTCATATTGAATAAAATCAACTTCAAACCTAAGGTAATCAAAAGGGATAAAGAAGGACACTATATACTGTTAAAAGGAACCATCCACCAACAAGACATAACAATTATCAATTTGTATGCACCAAACAATGGTGCTGCAACATTCATAAAACAAACTCTCCTCAAGTTCAAGAGTCAAATAGACTACAACACAATAATTATGGGGGACTTCCACACACCACTCTCGCCATTGGACAGATTCTCTAGACAAAAGCTGAACAAAGAAACTATAAAACTCAATAACGCAATCAATAACCTAGACTTAACTGACGTATATAGAATATATCAACCATCATCAAGAGGATACACATTCTTCTCAGCAGCACATGGATCCTACTCAAAGATAGACCATATATTATGCCATAGGGCGACTCTCAGTAAATATAAAGGTGTGGAGATAATACCATGCACCATATCTGACCATAATGCAATGAAACTGGAAATCAATGATAAAAGAAGGAAGGAAAAATCCTGCATCACCTGGAAAATGAACAATATATTACTGAATGATCAATTGGTTACAGAAGATATAAAGGAGGAAATCAAAAAATTCCTAGAGATAAACGACAATACAGACACACATATCGGAATCTATGGGACAAAATGAAAGCAGTTTTAAGAGGAAAATTCATTTCCTGGAGTTCATTCCTCAAAAAAAGAAAAAACAAACAAATAAATGAACTCACACTACATCTTAAAACCCTAGAAAAGGAAGAGCAAAACAACAGCAAATGTAGTAGAAGGCAAGAAATAATTAAAATCAGAGCAGAAATCAATGAAATTGAAACAAAAAAAAAACATTGAAAAAATTGATAAAACTAAAAGTTGGTTCTTCAAAAAAATTAATAAGATCGACAGACCCTTAGCCATGCTAACGAAGAGCAGAACATACGGGATGAAAAAGGCAATATCACAACAGACACTACAGAAATACAGAAGATAATTAGAAAGTATTTTGAAACCCTATATTCCAATAAAATAGAAGATAGTGAAGATATCGATAAATTTCTTAAGTCATATGATCTGCCCAGATTGAGTCAGGAAGACACACAATTTAAACAGACCAATAACAAAGGAAGAAATAGAAGAGGCCATCAAAAGACTACCAACCAAGAAAAGCCCTGGACCAGATGGGTATACAGCAGAGTTTTACAAAACCTTAAAGAAAATTAATACCAATACTTCTCAAGCTATTTCAAGAAATAGAAAAAGAAGGAGCTCTTCCAAATTCATTCTGTGAGGCCAACATCACCCTGTTTCCGAAACCAGACAAAGACACCTCAAAGAGAGAAAACTACAGACCAATATCTCTAATGAACTTAGATGCAAAAATTCTCAATAAAATCCTGGCGAATCGAATACAAAACCATATCAAAAAAATTGTGCACCATGATCAAGTAGGATTCATCCCTGGGATGCAAGGCTGGTTCAATATACGGAAATCAATAAATGTTATTCACCACATCAATAGACTTAAAGATAAGAACCATATGATCATCTCGATAGATGCAGAAAAAGCATTTAACAAAGTACAGCATCCCCTTATATTCAAAACACTAGAAAAAAGAGGGATAACAGGAACTTACCTCAACATTGTAAAAGCTATATATGCTAAGCCTCAGGCTAGCATCATTCTAAATGGAGAAAACCTGAAGGCATTCCCTCTAAAATCTGGAACTAGACAGGGATGCCCTCTCTCACCACTTCTATTCAATTTAGTTCTTGAAATACTAGCCAGAGCAATTAGACAGACAAAAGAAATTAAAGGCATACAAATAGGAAAAGAAGAACTTAAATTATCGCTATTTGCGGATGACATGATAATATATTTAACAGACCCAAAAGGGTCTACAAAGAAACTGCTAGAGTTAATAAATGAATTCAGCAAAGTGGCAGGATATAAAATCAACACACATAAATCAAAGGCATTCCTGTATATCAGCAACAAAACTTCTGAAATGGAAATGAGGAAAACCAGTCCATTTACAATATCCTCAAAAAAAATAAAATACTTGGGAATCAACCTTACAAAAGAGGTGAAAGATTAATACAATAAAAACTACAGAACCCTAAAGAGAGAGATAGAAGAAGATCTTAGAAGATGGAAAAATGTACCCTGTTCATGGATAGGCAGAACTAACATCATCAAAATGGTGATATTACCCAAAGTTCTCTACAGGTTTAATGCGATGCCAATCAAAATCCCAATGGCATTTCTTGTAGAAATAGATAAAGCAATCATGAAATTGATATGGAATACCAAAAGACCCAGAGTAGGAAAAGCAATTCTAAGCAGGAAGTGTGAATCTGGAGGTATAGTGATACCAGAGTTCAAACTGTACTACAAAGCAATAGTAACAAAAACAGCGTGGTACTGGTACCAAAACAGGCAGGTGGATCAATGGTACAGAACAGAGGACACAGAAACCAATCCACAAAATTACAACTTTCTTATATTTGATAAAGGGGCTAAAAGCATGCAATGGAGGAAGGATAGCATCTTCAACAAATGGTGCTGGGAAAATTTGAAATCCATATGCAACAAAATGAAAGTGAATCCCTTTCTCTAGCCATGCACAAAAGTTAACTCAAAATGGATCAAAGAGCTTGATATCAAATCAGAGACTCTGCGTCTGATAGAAGAAAAAGTCGGCTACGATCTACATATTGTGGGGTCGGGCTCCAAATTCCTTAATAGGACGCCCATAGCCCAAGAGTTGATAACAAGAATAAACAAATGGGACTTACTTAAACTAAGAAGTTTTTTTCTTAGCAAGAGAAACAATAAAAGAAGTAAATAGGGAGCCTACATTCTGGGAACAAATCTTTACTGCTCACACTTCAGATAGAGCCCTAATTTCCAGAATATATAAAGAACTCAAAAAATTAAACAATAAGATAACAAATAACCCAATAAACAAATGGGCCAAGGACCTGAACAGACACTTCTCAGAAGAGGACACACAATCAATCAATAAGTACATGAAAAAATGCTCACCATCTCTAGAAGTCAGAGAAATGCAAATCAAAACCACCCTAAGATATCATCTCACTCCAGTAAGATTGGCAGCCATTATGAAGTCAAACAACAAGTACTGGCTAGGATGTGGGGAAAAGGGTACATTTGTACATTGCTGGTGGGACTGCAAATTGGTGTGGCCAATATGGAAAGCAGTATGGAGATTCCTGGGAAAGCTGGGAATGGAACCACCATTTGACCCAGCTATCACCCTCCTCGGACTATTCCCTGAGGACCTTAAAAGAGCATACTATAGGGATACTGCCACATCAATGATCATAGCAGCACAATTCACAATAGCTAGACTGTGGAACCAACCTAGATGCCCTTCAATAGATGAATGGATAAAAAAAATGTGGCATCTATACAAAATGGAGTGTTATGCAGCACTAAAAATGACAAAATCATAGAATTTGCAGGGAAATGGATGGCATTAGAGCAGATTATGCAAAGTGAAGCTAGCCAATCCTTAAAAAACAAATTCCAAATATCTTCTTTGATTTAAGGAGAGCAATTAAGAACTGAGCAGGGGGGAAGAGCATGAGGAAAAGATTATCATTAAACTGAGATTAGTGGTGGGAGGGAAAGGGAGAGAGAAGGGAAATTGCATGGAAATGGAAGAAAACCCTCATCGTTATAAGAAATCACATATATGAGATTGTGAGGGGAAAGGGGGGGGAAGGGAGAGAACTAAACAACAACAGATGAGGTAGACAGGGAAGATGGGAGGGGAGGGGAGGGGGGATAGTAGGGGATAGGTAAGGCAGCAGAATACAACAGTCACTGATATGGCATTATGTAAACATTGTGAATGTGTAACTGATGTGATTCTGCAATTAGTATTTGGGGTAAAAATGGAAGTTCATAACTCACTTGAATCAAATGTATGAAAGATGAAAAAAATAAAATAAAAAAGTGTGAAGATTTCTTATTTTTTGACTGCTGTATCTAGTTTATGCTAATTAAGATAAGCTGTGTGGAGTGTATAAATACCTTTGTTGTCCTACAATAAAGGACACCCACTCCTGCTGTATCAATCTACACAAGTTGTTCGTCACCCCCTGGGGTTATTTTACTGCAGCTGGGCTGTGGCACTAGATAAGAATAGAGTCTCACAATGCCTTTACTCTATAAATTCCTTCTCTCGTCTACACAGATTTCTTCAAATATTTTTCCACTTTACCTAATGCATAGTCCTGTGCAATATATTTCTTATGCTCAATTATGTCTTTTTGTTACTCTGCAGGACAGGATTATTGGCACAAATGTGTCACCACTTAATTATAGATAATATCTGTTTTTTTCCTCTTACATGACCTTATATTCATGATTTCTAACTGTGTTTTATAACATAGAGCTGAAAAAGTAACTGGTCATTATATCATTGTATCATCTAGAACCCAACTGTGTGAGGGCAATGAGGTAGGTTGCAGGCAGGCCACAGCAAATGGCCAGAGACAGCTTGGGTGATATGATTGTTAGGGAAAGCTTGGAAGACATGAGTTAATGTTCCAGTCAATGGTTACATACTAACAGATAGCACCTCCATTCCCTGTGATGCTTGCCAAGTAATGCCTCTTCTCCTTCACAGTATTTTGTTCCTTGATGGCCATATTCTTTTCACAGTACCCTCAGTTCCAGGCCTGTTCCTGTTGAGAAAGAGTTTTTTAATGTTAGACCACAGAAGCAATGACCTCATCAGCATTAGCTTGCTTGTATGACCAGCATCCCAGGGAGAAAATGACCTGGGGTACCTGCAAGAAAGTAGCTTTTTTACAGATAACAATAACTTGACCTAATTCTCCATACGCAAAAGAGAAACCCATTGTTCTTTAAGATAATATACATCTGAACTTTGTGGTCAAGCTTGCTCTTATTTTCCCCTTATCTTGGCTAAGTTTTGGAGAAGTGAAAGGGAACATTCAGAGACATGAAATTTTACTGTCCCATTTTGCTTTAGGGATGATACAGTCATCATGTATTATGACAACATCAAGTAATTTGAAAGATAATACACTGACCATTACAAATCACCATGGACAAATTGTAAATTCCATACCTACAAACAGCTTATAGAAAAGTTGTAAAAATTGCACAAAATTTTACCATAGACCTTAACCAGATTTCATCAATGTAAATATTTTAGACAGTATTTTTTCATGCTATCTGTATAATAATATACCATTAACATACACTTAAATTATTCTCTATGTCTATTATTATTATGTCTATTTTATATGACAATAAAATGTTAACATACATTTAAGAATGTTTTCTATATTATAGTACATTTTCTTCAGATGATCACAAGAGTATTTTGCTACAGAAAATACCTGAGCCAGTATCAGAAATGAGAGATTTGTCTCAGTCTCTAATTTGGAACATTCCTCGCTATTTCTCTGTTTATTATGATCTTAAAGGTTCTGAACATCACAGGCCAATTATTTCACATAATATCCTTCTATATAAATTTCTTTGCTATTCATGCATGATAAGATTGAAGTTATTCATTTTGGGTGGGAATACACAGAGATGCTATTGTGTCCATCTCTGCCTTCTATTAGATGTATATGGTATTCATTTATTCCACTAGTGATACTAACTCCAATTTCTTTAAAATGTGTCTACATTTTTACTATAAAGTTAACTTGTTTACCTTGGTATTTCATGAGTATCATGTGGCAAAATATGTTGATATGAGGTGGAGCTTTTTTTTTTTTTTTGGAGTAACCTCCAGCCACAAGTCTATTAACAAACATTCTTTATAATCATTCCCGGAAACAATGATTTCTGTGGTGGTTGCCAGATGGGAATTTATAAAATTATATCCATATTTATTTCTTGATGTGGTCAGATGAAAAATGTCTTCTGCTTTCTCAAAATATTCACATTCTGATCACTGAAACATTTAATTACATATAGACTTACATTACAAAGGGGTTACATAAAGGATCTTGAAATGGAAATACTGCCCTAGATTCTTATGAGGGGAAGATGGAGAATGTATAAAGAACAGGAGATACTATGTTGCTGACACATAGAGGCAGAGGCCAGGAGGCAGGAACAAAGTGTCTTCTGGGAGCAGAAAAGTGAGAAAATAGATTCTGTCCTGAAGGTGGCAGAAAGAATTCAGTGCTGCAGTCTTAATTTAGTCTCTTCTAGAAATACAACATGATAAACTTTTATGTTTTATATAATAAAGTTTTGGCAATTTGGGAAAGCAGCAATAGAATACTAATATACTTTTCATTATTTTCCTTTTTAAAATTTTCCCCCTTTTCCTGTGTGTATATGTGTGTGTAGGTTTATTTGTGTTCATGTGTGCATAGGTTTATGTGTATGTGTATTGTATTATCTATTATCTAGCTATCTATGTTACATCATATTTTAATATAAACTTTGGGTTTGTATTGTATCCTAAATTTGATGCTGGAATAATCACTGATTAGTCAATGAGAAAAATTTCTGTCTGGCTCATATATTTTTTGTTATGTCCCTGGGTTTCTTAGAACATTTCCTTATCTTATGGTAAAGTCAAATGATCTTGACCACGTTGACTATGCTTTGTGAGAGAGAATTGCTTTCTGTCTTAGGTAACTTTTCCTCTGAGCTGAGAAGTGGGTCTTCTCTAATGAACAATGTACCAGAAATACCTAGTTAGACAAAACCAAAAGATGGTAATATTGTTGATAAATATTTAATAGTTATAATATTACACTCCTTTGTCTGGTCCAGGAAATATAATTTTTTTTGTATTGTGCTTGAAAACGATACAAAATTGAAGAACAACTACTGGCTGTTGGTTTGGGAGCTACCAATTGAGCCACATCCCTAGCCCAGAAAGTGTTGTTTTAATAGGAAAATTTAAGACTACAGAAAAAAAGTAATTATGAATAAACACTGTACTCTAGCAAACTGTCTTTTCTTTTCTCATGATAAAACATGAGACATATGAAAACATATGAAATTATTTCCCCCAAGTACTATAACCAAACAAAAAAAAGTTGAGGATCATGGATAGTAAGATACAGGTTTCTCACTGTTGATAAGGAAAAGTACAGATAAGCAAGAAAGGACAGCTGAAGTGATCTGTGACTTACAGAGTTAGAGTCAGAGATAATAGTGTGACCTCAGGTTTACACACACACACACACACACACACACACACACACACACACAGAAATAGAAATAATCACATACATATGTGTATACATGAGTTGGTGCATATAAATAGATTATATAGCTCTCTCTGCTGAAATAGCATGGAATAAATGTCACTCCATACAATATGCATATAAAAATTAACCATCAATTTCTTTATTTCTTTTTTATTTTTTTGGCCTGGGCACAGTTTTTATTGGTTCTTTTTAGTTGTAAATAACAATAGATTATAGTATTGGCATAATATAGGAACATGACATAGGATTTATTCTAATTTTATATTTATCACAAATTTAAAGTGTGACATACTAAACTGAAAGGAATGGAATATAAATAATACTGATTTAAATAATTTTAAAAAGTGTTGTTTTGATCAGAAAATTTAAGACTACAGACAAAAATAATTCTGTGCATAGTATTTCTCTTTCCTGTCCCCACATTCTACCCCCTCTTACTTTCACCTTATTTTATTAATCTTTCTGCTATTTACTTACACTTCTTAAAAAGTAGTGTTTTGTGAATGCCCATCATGGTGAGATTCACTGTGGTACATTTATATATGTATATAGGAAAGAGAGGTTTGATTCATTTCACTGACTTCCCCTATCCCATTCTTTTTTCTTCCTTTCATTTCTCTTTGTTTAATCCTCCAGTCATACATCTATTCATTTTTAAAAAATCCCTTGCTGTTTATTTGGCATTAGTTATGCATACTGAAGAAAACATTCAACCTTAGATTTTAGGGGACTGGCTTATTCATCCAGCATTATTTACCAGCAAATACCACAAAGTCATAGTTATTTATAGCTATAGTCATAGTTATTTATTACTAATAAACCACATTTTCTATATCCATTCATCTGTTGAGGGACACCTGGTTTATCTCCTTAGTTTAGACTTTGTGAATTGAGCTGTTATAAACATTGATATGACTGTGTCAATGTAATATGCTTATTTTAGATCTTTTGGATATATACCAAGGACTGGGCTGCTGGGTCAAATGGTGGCTCCATTCCTAGTTTTTTGAGGAATCTCCATACTTCTTTCCAGAGTGGTTGCACTAATTTGCAGTCCTACCAGCAATGTATGAGTGTACCCTTTCCACTACATTCTCACTAACATTTATTGTTATTTGTATTCTTTATAATTGCCATTCTGAATAGAGTGAGATGGAATATCAATGTAGTTTTAATTTGCATTTCTTTAATTGCAATGGTGTTGAACATTTTTCATATATTTGTTGACCATTTGTATTTCTTCTTCTGTGAATTGCCTGTTCAGTTCCTTTGCCCATTTATAGATTGTACTACTGGGTTTATTTATTTATTTTTAATTTTACTTTTTACATGTTAAGAATCTTATTGAGGAAGACAATTCCTGAGCTCATAGTTTGATACCATCCCATTCATTTGTTCTTGATTTTTGTTTTTGTGCTTTAAGAGTCTTGTTGAGGAAGTTGGTTCCTAAGCTGACATAATGGAGAGTTAAGCCTACATTTTCTTGTAGTAGGCACACACAGAGTTTTTGGTCCAATGTCTTGGTCCTTTATTGACTTCTAGTGTGAGTTTTGTGCAGGATGAGATAAGGGTCCAATTTCATTCTCCTACATATGGACTTCCAGTTTTCCTAGAACCATTTGTTGAAGAGGCTCTTTTCTCCACTTTATGGTGACTTTAGTATGTGATACCTGTATTTATGTGGGTTTGTCCTGTGTCTTTTATTCTTTTCCATTGATCTTCATATCTGTTTTTAGGCCAGTACCATGCCATTTTCATGGATATCTAGATGATGATATTTTAATTCAACATGTGACTTCTGCTGATTCCAATATCACCTCCACTTTAAGAGATACAGCTGAGCCCTATTTACTATAATCACTTCTTGTCAGAACCACCCTCCGACAGAGGTGGTGAAGCACACTAGACCACCTCTTGTCTCCAGGGCTGAGTGAGATGATGCATGTCACGACCCGGCCTGCCACCCAGCCTGGCCAAGAATCACACCAAATGGGGAGTTGAGTCAACCACAGAGGTGCAGCAATCTCAACTTTATTGTGTCAGGGACAAAGTTATATAAGAGGGGGTAAGAAGAGACAGTAGCAAGAACCAATAAGGGGCAGCTACATCACTATCTCTAAGGGGCCTAGGCAGATTTCAGATTAAACCATTAGCCTGGGCTAAGGTCAAAAAGGTCTGCACATGCCAGTCCAGCCAGTTCACATATATGTTCTCTGGAAGAACCCATGAGGCCACTTCAGCCAACACCCAATAATGGCCTCGGTCCCAAAGGAGGTAAAAGGTTCCAACAACTTCTGTGCCAAGTCTCATGCTATTCAACCTTGTAAGGATAAAAATTCATTGCAATTGTTTTTTTTTTTTTTCAGTTCCTCAAATTCAGGCATAAACATTATAAAGTTCTGAACTACTTCAAAAATTAGTGGTTAAATTTAGTAAACTTATTATAATCTTAAGGAGTGCTAAAAGAAGGGAGGAAGAAAGTTTGTGCAAATTGGGGAGAGGAACAAGGGAAAGAAAGAAAGCTATAAACAGATAAAGTACACCAAGGTGGAAAGGCAGAAAAGATGAGTTGGTGTTGTTTGAGATAATAGAAGGCAGTGCAAAAGAATGAGTTGGGTTTAAGAGAAGCTGGTATATACTAGAGCCAGGAAAATAAAGATAGGAAGATAGATTTCAATTAATGCTGTTATTGGATTAACAATTATTAGTCAAACTTAGAAGTTATTTATATTTTTAAAATTTACATCAGAGTTGTTTATAGTCTTGGAGGGTACTGTGTTGTGAGCTGGCTGATTATAATGTGGCAGAAGTTCAGGATACAGGCTCTGATATGCCCCTGTGTTTGCTGTGGGTCACTGGTGTACCTCTTCCCCTGTGCTAAGATTCCTTTTGTGGTAGTGAAGTTTCTGTTAGCTGTCTGTGTGAGCCAGCACACTGGTTGTGGGTTTTCTGAAGTTGTTCTGTGATGCAGTAGTTTTCCTCTTGGTGTCTGCACTCTCTGAAGTGTTGTACTGAAGGATTTCTGGCAATTCACCTGGACTTTAGTTTCCACTGCTCCAGGTTATGAATAATGAGCATTGATTCTGCCTGCTTAAAAAGTCTGGCACAAGTTTCTGCAAGTATGGAAACATGCCCTGTCACTTATAGGTTGCTATTGTAGTTCAGGCTGTGGTTCTCCTAGGCTGGTATCCAGTCCTTTTTGCTTCTTAGCATCTGGCAATTTCCTGCTAGGTCTACTTGTCACTGGATTCAGGCAGCTTCCCTCTCATATGGTGCTGCCACCCTAGGCTTCCTATGATGCATTCCACAGTGTGAGAGGTCAGAGTCTGGTAAATCGAATTTCCTTTGGAACTAAAGCTGTTTCATTGTAGCCTCTGCGTCAAGTAAGCCTGCACAGAGGTTTTCACCCTTGCCTGGGTTGTAGAGGCTGTACAGGGTTAGACCTATACCTCGCTTGGCCCTCCGGCCTGCTATGTTCTCCATGTTAGCAGTGAGGGTAGAGGTTTTCCAAGAAGTGTGTTAGTAATGGTCCTTTTAGAATTTCTTTCTTGGCAGATTCTTAAAAGGGGCCATGGAAAGGGGCTTACCTCTGGTTTAATTTGTAGCTGTCCTGCATGGGAAGTCACTGTGCTGATTTAAGAGGGTGACTGATGGGCTGCAGACGCCACAAAATGGTTGCAGGGACCTCTCTACTCAGCTTCCTTTTCATGATTTGGGTTTCAGCAGTCTGTGCTATTGTAAGAAACATTGTGGTTTATATTTTTTCTGTTTTTTTTTTTAACAGTTTTCAATTTGATGAGCTGAAAAAATGTTCACAACCACGCTCACTTTCTTTCTCTGATGCCCCTTCCACCTCATCCATGGGTTTTCCCTTAAGGCACTGAGTTTTGTTTTTTACTCTGGTAACCTATCTTCCAGTTTTCTGTGTCTCAGACTACGTAATGTGAAGTCATAAAGCATATATTTTGTCACCTGCTTCTCAATTCTGCTTTTGTTTGCTGCTTCCTTACTGTGGTTTAAGGAGATAGGGACCCCTTGCTTCTGCCAACTTACCCTTCTGCCTCAACAGCTATCAGTTTATAAAATCATTATACAGTTTAAAAAACAAAGGATCCTTGGAGAAATGCCTGATGCTGAGCCTGGGAAAAGAATATATAAAATAAGCCTAGAGAAGCAGTACCAGAAATTAAGAAGATACCGAAAATTAACAAAGAATAACAACAACAACAACAACAAAATGAAGATATGTCCTAGGGACATAGCAGCCAACCCGAAATAGCTCCAGAGGACAAAGCTGGGACAATTTGAGCAACAAAATCAGTAGCACACATTTAATTATAACTCAAATTATAACACAAATCTCCCTAAGTACATTCTTATATAAATAAATGATTGGATCAATAAATAAATGAAGTGAAGACCTTACATACAGATAAAGTCTCCCAATCTGAGAATTAGAAGTTAATATCTCTTATTCTGTCTTAAGTGGAGCCCAGGGTCAAAAATCTTTATTTCAAGTGAGATATATGTGAAAGTACAAAGGTATACACTACACAAAAATGTAGTGTCTATTTAAAACTTTAATTATTCTTTTTTGATACTTCTATCAAATAAATATATTACCAAATTACTGCAAATGTTGAATTTTAAAATATAAATCTTTTAATAGTAAATGTTCATTTCAAAAATTATCCTTATGCAAATGAAATGTAATATATGATCCAGAAAATAATTAACATCTTCATATTTATTAATTTACAAACAAAATATACAAAAGGTACATATTAACAAAACTAATTATGCGTACAGACCCGAGGTCAAAATTATTTATTGGTACCTTATTAAAGTAATCTTTCAGATGTGGCTTTTTACCTAAGAATCATTTAGCATACTAAGATTCAGTCATTAATTGGTAATGTCTCCTCCAAAACATGTATCTTCAGTGCAGTACAAGCACTGTCACCATAAGATGTCAGAATGAGGATAAGAAGTATAAGAACAAAAATAGATGTTGTGACTATGAGGGTCAGCTCATTGGCATGAGTATCAACACACGATAATTTCAGGAGTGCTGGAATTTCACAGAAGAAGTGATCCACTTGATGATTTCCACACAATGGTAACTACAAGGCAAAGAGGGAATTGAATGCTGAGTTTACAAAACCACTTACCCAGCAAGCCACGGCTAACAATTGGCAAAATTGAGGGTGCATGAGGACAATGTAATGCAAGCACACAGCTACATTACAGTCATATGACATCACCACCAACAAGACACACTCAGTGCTTGCTACTGCTAAGTAAAAGTAGAATTGAATCATGAAATTGGCATAAGAAATGGTCTTCTGTGGGCCCCAGATATTGACCAGCAATTGGGATATGGAGCTGGTAGTGCAGCAGAGATCCAGAAAGGAGAATTTTGAGAGGAAGAAGTACACAGGAGTGTGAAGATGGGGTCCAGGTATGATATGATGATTACAAGAGGTTGCCTATCAGTGTTATCAACTAGAATAACCAGATAACCACAAAGAGAGTTGCTTCCAGGTGAGGAGGCCATTTAGAAAACCCCAGTAGAATGAAGTTAGTTTTGTGAAGTACCATTGAATTTTCCCACCATTTTTGGTTATCTTAGGAACAAAAATCATATAAACTCAAAAAGATAAGAAAATGCCCCCAAAATCATAGCAATATGAGAAAAATAATCAGAAGTCAATTATAAGGTCCTGACACATCTTAAGACAATTTGAGCTTAAGTAAATTTATTGCAGTAAATGACTGAACAACAAAAGAAATATTGAACACACATGATGTTGTTTCAATGATATCCATGCCCAAAAGGCTCATTGAAAAAATGACATAAAGTAAATTGAGAAATAAAGGTGCTTATACTCTTTAATGATGTCAACAAGGACTAGGAAACTTGTCAAGGTGAAAAGAGGTCAATGAGGCATGATATCTAAATGTGTGATTCAATGTGTGCTTGGAAAAAAATGGTTGTTAACAAAATTTAATTTCTCCAAGGCAATTGGAGAAATCCGTATATACAATATCGATTAGATTATCATATCCCATCCTTACTGTGTTTGCTGATTGCTTTTTGTAATTGTATAGGGATTATACAAAATACTGTCATTTTTTTTTCTTAGAAAATAAAGAGCCAGTGGGAAAGAAACACAACATCTGCAACCTATACTCAAATCCACCTTAAAAGGGATGGACAGCAGAAAGATATTGATAGGGAAGGAGGGAAGGAAGGAGAGAGGGAGAGAGGAAGAAAGAAAGAAAACATAGGAGGTAGATACATACCTTTCAGAGCAAAGCTCTTCAGGGAAAAATATCACTAATACTCAACCTGGATAAAGGAAAAAAAGGTGTTTTTTTTGTTGTTGTTGTTGTTTGTTTTTTGTTTTTTGGTTTTTTTTTTTTTTTTTTTTTGATTTGTTTTGTTTTGTTTCAGTTTTTTGACCAGGGATTGAAATCAGGGACACTAACCACTGAACCACATCCCCACCCTTTTTTTTTTTTGTACTATATTTACAGAAAGGGTTGCATTGACTTCCTTAGGGCCTTACTAAATAGTTGAAGCTATTGAATTCATGATCCTCTTGCATCAGACTCCTGAGTCACTGAGATTATAGTGGGGATTACATGTGTGCACCACTATGCCTGGCTAAATGTCAAATTTTTATTAATCCAAGGGTGAGTAGTACTTGGTAAAAAAAAAATGGTAATTGAAGGAATGCTTAACATATCTAAGGTACACAATTTCAACAAAGATCCATTTTTGTTATCATATGAGTAACTTTTTTTTTCCTGAACTTTTGGGTTATTTCCATTAATGTGATGACAGAAACCTTAATAATTGCAATCCCAATAATCATTCATATAGATGAAAATACAGGAGGAAGAATATCAAATTTATCAGTGATTTCAAGTTGTTTGTGCAGGGTGAAAGATATTTGTATTCAATTAGATGTGCTTATTAACTGATTTATTAGAACTGAATGTTTTTTCTACTGTAAAATAAAATAGTGACAGTAACAAAAAGACATGCAAAAACATTCCCATAACTTCATGGATATTAATGATATAAAAAGCTACAAAATACAAGAAAAGAGCACTACAATAATTCCTTAATGATGTATACATTTAAATTTGGAAAGAAAGGGAAATGAGGGAAAGGGAGGAAGGATGAGATAAGGAAACAATGATGGAATGAGAAGGGAAATTTTTAAAGCAAGAAAATCAAACTTCAGTGACTCTGCAAAGAAAAAGGAAGACTTTGCAGAGGAGGACAGGGAGAGGAACATGTTGAGAGCAGTTAGAGCACTTGAAGTTTCAGGTGTGACCATTGCAGGGCTGAGAAATTGGACTCATGGAGCCTGAGGAAGCTACATGATGTCTTTTTCTTATTATCTTTATCAGGATGATAACTGATACAGTATTTAAATTCTAAGCATAAGTTCTGATTTCTGCATATTTTTATTTCTAAGTTTCTAGTCTAGATAAGATCTATGAATTCTTAATGAAACCATTTGAAGAATTTGGTCATTTTATAGTTACACTTAGTCAAAATTATTTTTTCTTCAATGAATAACTATACAGTTATGATTCTTGGATGATACTTTTTCAACCCTTTATCAAAAAGTTTACCACTTTCTTTGTATTTATTGTGGCAATACCTAGCCCACAATTTACATACCCTCTTCTAAATTTTCGTGTCCTCCAACATTTTTATATCCTTTTCCTTTCCTCCTTTTGTGACCAATGCAATTCTTTCACATGCTACATACTAACTTATATGAGGAAAAGAAAGATGTCGCAGTAGATCCACCTAGGGTTTTCTCTCTTGGGGATCTCTCTGCTGCTTGTGTTCTATAAATGAAACCCTTGTGAAAGATTTCAGGAGTAGCAGTTTGGTTATATTTCAGTAGGAAAATTAAGATCATTTTGTCTGATTCCACACTTTGAGACTAAGTCTAACCTTGTAACTCTTAATGGTACTGGTAATATAAATGATCATTAACCAGGTTTTACAATGGTTAACTATCTCCAACTCAGAAGTCATTTAGGATGATCAGTGAGCACATTTTAAAACAGCTTTCTTAAAAACCATAGCTAAATAGAAAAATAGCAATAATCAAATAGTAAATAATGAAGATTCCTTTTCAATAAGTCACTGCCACGTGAGACATAATGATAATCTTCCAAGAGCTTTTTTGAATCTTATTTATACTAGTAAACACTACATCATGAGAAGTATGAACCACAAATTACTATTACTTTGTCTTGTAAAGATTCAGTTTTCTTATTCATTATACAGTTGCTTCTATGACTTAGTAGATTTAATAAAAACAAAGTGGCAGTTGTGAGATATCTTTATCTGTTGTGTGTACTATATATAATATTTTTACAAAAATGGGGGAAAAGATACAAGAAAATTAAAAGGGTAACTTTATGGTTTAATTTTCTTATTGAAGGAGAAAGAAATAAAGACTTTCTCCAAGGTTGCTTTTATATGCTGGGGATAAGTTCTCTATTTTAGGATTGGAAGTTAGCATTGCCAGCATTGCAGAGGAAAACAGGTCACTTTTTTCATACCTTTAACACTGCCAACATCTATTGATTCTGATCATATTACTCCCTTCATTCTCTTCCCTAGTACTTAAGAAGTATTCAAACAACTCCTTTTACTTCTGTCCTTCTGGTGTCTGTCCACATTCCCTGTATGCCACCTTCCCTATTTCTCTCTCTTTATGTGAAGATGACCTGATCCTTGGTGTTGGTCTCCCTAAAATCACTAGCATAAATGCCTGATTTCAATTATAATCTAGTATATCATGTTTGTGAAGCAAAATCTTAAAGCAACTGTGGTTATCATTGCTCCAAAAGAGAGAGACCTGATTCAACTAAGATTATTTGTAGCCACAAAGAGAAAATCATTAGAGCAACCAATATATCAGGGGATTGACCCTTATCTCAGAGTCTTCTGGGCCTTGTTAAAAACAAAAGAGTTACTTGATTTCCTTGATTGGGCCATTGAGAGGGTAAATCCCAATATGTCAATTAATGCCTTTAAGGACTTTATCCTGGTTAGAAAACTTTTACAGGAATGCCATCATCATGATATCAGTCTATTATATTAAAATGTTAATGAATCTATAGTCTTACCATCACTGAGAAAATATGCTTCAAGCTGTGATAACTGAAAGGATAGGTAGTATTGAGTTACCTGACTTTTTTTACCCAACTCTTCATCCTGCTTAGTAGAAAAATTTGAGGAATAATTTGTCAAATAAACTAATTTGTGAATAGGAAAAAGCATGAAATAGTGAAAATTTATAATACAAACTGTATATCTTTGCCTTAATAACTGCAGTTTTTTACTCTCTATGTCTAAAATCCAAGGTTTGGCTAGTTTCAAACATGTTGAAAATATTCTTTTAAGACCATTAATAATATTACAAGTTTACTACCAAAACTCAGAAAACATTTTTTTTAAAAACAAAACTAATACTTAAGATATATTATTCATTAAATTTCTGAATGTCTTGTCAAAATATAAAAAAGCTGCATGGCTCAATAATCAATAGACTACATCCTATAATTGTTTTGTTTTCATAAGAAAGGATTTCATAAATGTATACATTAATGAACATTTAAAAATCGTTACATTGTCAGCTAACATATTGAATTTGTACCAAAGAAAATCTTGGTAAAGAAGTCATGTCACATTACAATAGATAACATTTATAAATAAGTAATTTTAAGATGCTCAATGCTCTGTTATCCTCTTTCCTATTGAGTAGAAGTAATAGATAAAATGGTCTTTGAGCACAATTATCTGGGTTGTTGTGAAAACAAAACACATCAACATTTTTGAATTTCCACATATAATAAGAAGATGTGGTCCTTTCCAAAATATAGAATAGTAATTAGAAGAGGTTGAGAAGGGGGAGCAGCACAGGTAAATGGAAGATACATTTGATCAATGTACACTGAATGTATATATACATATGTGTAAATATCATACTGAACACCATTAATATGTACAGTTAATATATACCAATCAAAATGAAATAAAATAAAATATTTTCAAACACGGTATGGAAATATGTAAACATTCTTCATAGTAACTAAGGTAAAATCACTCAATGTATATAAGTTATCATTACCATGATAGTGATATTAGAAACTGCCAGTGCTAGTAAAATTCACTCAGTTACTAAAAACTAAATGAAATATAACCACTTGAGCCATAGCAGATTGCACCAAGTTCTAGAATACTTCATACTGTGCTCATTAGACTTGAGAAACAATTTTTAACCTTTGTAAATCTATTGGAGGACAGAAAGGTTAAAATTTTATGTGCAATATTGTGATTTAGTGTTGAAAAAACATCTGTATATAACATGCTTTAATTATTGCTGCAGTTTGCATTTTTCTTGCCAATACACTTGAGATATAAAATAGAATGAAAGTATGTTCAAAATACAGAAATCAATGAATATGATTCATCACATCAGTAGACTTAAAGACAAGAATTACATGATTGTCTTAATAGATGCAGAAAAAGCATTTGAAAAAATTCAGCATACATTCATATTCAAAACACTAGAAAAACTAGGGATAGTAGAAATATACCTCAACGTTATAAAACCCCAAGGCCAACACCATCCTAAATGGAGAAAAATTGAAGCATTCTCCACTTTTATTCAACCTAATTCTAAAAACTAGCCAGAGAAATTACACAAAGGAAAGAAATTAAAAGGATATGAATAGGTAAAGAATGAACAGTGAAACTCCACATCATGTATAACCAAAAGAATGGGATTTTAATTAGAATAAGTTATACTTCATGTACATGTAACATATCAAAATACACTCTACTGTTCTGTATATATAAAATGAACTGTGATACTCAAGCCAAAGTGAATCCATTTTATTTAATAACTCAACTTTGCAAAATAGCCACGCCAAATCTAAAGATCATGACTGGGGCAAGTTGTTTCTTTCCTTTTGCCATAGAAACCCTTAAGAACATGGAACTACCTAATGGGGCATTGTTTCTGTAACTAGGGTAATGGGGTTCTGTTTCTGTAATTGGGGTGACTGGTCTAATTGTGATTGGCAAACTTCTGGTCACCTGACTGCACTCCCCTGCTTCTGTAACTTGGCTTGCTTGCATTGGCTAATCCCTTTGTGGTTTTCAGGCTTAAAAGGGGAACCCTTACAATTGTTTGGGGCTGATCAGGGAAACAGCTTTATGTTCTTGTCAGTCACTGCCAATGTGCTTCCATAAAGGCTTGATTTGATTATACATGAGTGGATTGGAAGAAAATTTATGAAACCCCAGGACGTTGCTTTAACTATAACAGAACAAATAAAAAATGCAAAAACAAAGAAACAACAACAACAAAACAAAAAATAGAAAGAAAAGCAAATATGTGTGTGGGAGACCAACCTTGCACATGACTGAGTCAGTCCCAGGCTGGGTGATTGAGGCATGTGGCATCAGCCATGCCAGACTGCCCCAACCTTCTTGGGTTCCAGGGATGGTGCTTTTCTGCTTGGGCATGTGCTTTCCTACATCCCCGTGGGTGGAGCTATGCTCAATTGTTCCTTTGAAATATTACCCTTTGCCCTGTTTTGGATAGAATGTTTCGTGGAAACACCTTTTGTGTGTCCCCTTCTCTTACTGCACCCTTGGACATGGACTACCTAGATGTCAGTCAACCTGCTGACAGCAGACCTCATGAAGCTAGACTCTACCCCCAGAAACCTGACTCCTTGCCTCATTTGAATAGATTCTCCTCAATAAAAGGTGTCAGCATTCAGCAATTGTGGTCTCTCTCTCTCTCTCCCTCTCTCTCTCTCTCTCTCTCTCTCTCACACACACACACACACACACACACACACACACACACTTAAGGTCAGAGAAGCTGTCACAGCACCACCAAAGAAAAAGGTATTTCTGACTCTTGTGTGGTTATTTCATATGGCCCAGTCAGACCAGCTCCCCTGGAGTGACCCCTAAGTGTTTTAGTGGAGAGCAAAACCTGGCAATTGGCGTCCCTGGGTTTGCAAAAAGGTCTAAGTGCTTAAGCCCCTGGGACAAGAGACGCATATGTTACTTGGAGCAAATATGACTTTTGGCAATTGTCCCAGTCCATAGCCTCAAAGATTGAAGCCAATACAAACTATTTAAATTTAAGGTCACAAAATGTAAGAAACTAGGCACATCTGAAAAATACAATTTGAATAAATGACATCAATTGATTCCTTCAGACTTCTAGTAAAATGAGTGCTTAAGATGAATGAGAATTAGAGTAGAGAATATACATATTCAAAGTATACTGATGGAGGCTCAATTGGTGTTCATCAGAGCAGTGATTTGAATTATGGTCCTTGAAATGTCCAGTGATAGAAGTGATGCCTCTTCTGGGAACTCTTGGGGCAAAGGCACCAGTTGAGATTGACCAGTTGTTCTGGTAATGCCCTGTTCAAAAGGAGGTTCCCTTCCAGCCATGGAACTATCAGTTCTTGACCTGAAGTTCAGATGCCAGCTGCCCAGGGTTATAGAATTATAAGTGCAAGCTGATAATTATAATTAGGCCATTAGGCTCCAACCTTGGTTCTATGTGCTTTGAAGAAATTTTCTCACACAAAATCTGTTTGATGTTAAAACCTATATAATAAACATGCTGTGCTGGCTGTTGGTCATTATACCTCCACCAGAGTGAAATGCTCACCAGGGATGAGCTACCCACTTGGCATCAGTTACCCAGTTTTGTGAGTCTGCTTGTCTTTTATAATCCCCCATCACCCCTTCTGAATTAACCACTGTGCAGGTCATGGCAGGTGTTGACTTCTAGAAATTGTTGTCCAGTTTTGCTTGATATGATTTCATTTCCCATTATTTTTATTCTCATAAGCTTTCAGAAAAACTTTACATTCTAAGGGTAAAAACACAACCTAATGATGCCAACTACAATGTTACTACTGAGGTTTTGATAGGACAGGGTACATGAGTAAAATGCTACAAGCTGTTCATTCTCATCTTGTAAATATAAATGTCAGATATAATGCTAAAGATAGCAGAGTGAACTGAAAGGTTATATCAAAAATTTCCATCTTATGCCTAGGTATTGCCTATTGGTTCACATCGGGACTAGTTCCAGTAGATCAGGGTATCAAATTATTTATGTAAAATGAACATTAACATGATCTTGGTTCTTTTCTCTACATATAAAATACAGAATGTTAATGACCCATAAGGAGGTATCATTTGGGTTTCATATTTATGAAAAAATAAAAATTTCAATTTTCCAATTATAAAAAGAAAATATATAAAATATTGATTTTTATTTTCCTAGAAGATATTCAGGTTTTGAAAGCATATTTTATATTACTGACAAAATGAAAGGAAGGCAAGTCCAATTTCTCATATGTCACAATCATTTAATATTATATGATGAAACTCCAAGTTGAAGTTTTGCTATCCTCATCATTATCCCAATTTGGAGTTTTTAGTTTTGTCCTCTTCACAGACACATCTTCTTTCCAAAGTTAAAGAAAGATTATAGGGAATGTAAAAGAACAGGAAAATAGCTTTAAAAAGCTTCATTCTAGCAAATTATATGAATATCCCTTGCTAAAAATGATTATTTTTGTGATTTTACTCACATTTTACTTGTTCTCTCTCCTCAGAAACATGAATGTTTTCTTGCTTCCAGCTTCGATTTCAGGTTTCTTTTTCATAGGCAGTGATTGATTTTATTATTAGATTTATGATTCACCACAGGCTCCCTCTTTTAAGTATTGTATGATTTTATCTGGTACCCAGCTATGTTTGCCATCAGCACTAACCTGGCATGGGAAAGGATAATGTGTATCATCCTAGATGTCAAGATATATTGTGTGGGCTCTCTCTCCTCCAGCGAGGAGGTCCACAGAACAGGGTAGAGAAGAGTGTGGCTGCAGAGTTGCTAATCAAAACCTCTGGAAACCAACCAGGAAGCAGGTCTGATTTTATTGTGCAGTTACCATGTATATATACTCAGGCAGTACCTAAGCAGATTACAGGCAGCCACCAAATACAATTTCTGACCAACTGTTCTTGCAGTGACCAATCAAGGAGTGGGCCACGGAGCAAGTACAGGTGTTAAGGTCTGTAAACAAGTCAGATTGGCACCTGTTATTTTGCCAGAGAAATGTTAAAGTCTGTAAACAAGTCTGCATGGCGCCTGGCAAAATGCCAGAGGGAATGGTTTGTAAAGTAACAAAAGTGAGCCATTAAGTGTGGAGATTCCTTATTGGTTGACTGCTGTATCTATTTAAGCTAATTAGATAAGCTATGTAAAATGTATAAATACCTCTGTTGTCCTACAATAAAGGCCTTCCACTCCTGCTGCATCAACATACACAAGTTATTCGTCACCCCCCGGTTATTTTGCCCAGCCAGCAGGGCTGCGGCAGATGGTGGCCCATACAGGGAGCCCCAGGACACTTGGGGGTAAGTGACGAAAAAAGCTGCCCGTCCATAGATAGGACGGGAGCAATCTGCTCGTCCCTAGGCAGATAGGGCAAGAGGAAAAATGGCCATTTCGAGAAAATGGAGAAGATTGATGCAGTATGTTTGTGTCTTGTTTTGTCTTGAAATGTTGTATTGTCTTTGTGACGAAAATATGGAAGGGGTGAGAAGTAAATTGATAAGGGAAAAAGGCACCCCAGTGGAACCAAGAATAGTTAGGGCATGTGTTGATAAAAGCCCAGAAACTCTAGTCAGAAAGAAAAAGAAAGTTCAGAAGAAGAAAGATTATCAAGAAAAAAGTTGCAGCAAAAGGCTATTACTAAATACTTTTCGTTACCGGAGGGTGCGTGAATCAACACCTGCCCAAACCGATCATGGCGCAACAAGAATTTTCCAAGCGGCAGTTGCGGGCTCTTCCCGCCCCCCTGCCCGGGGGAGCAGATGCCACTGTGAGCCCAAATCTAGACCTGACCTGGAGGCACAGTCTCGCAGGCTTTTGCTCCCTGTGCCCGGAAGCAGTTTGAGTCTGGGACTCTCCCCAGGGCCATCTGGGGCTGCCCAGGATGTTACAGCTGGCAGAAGACGCTACTGGCATCCCTGAAGTTTGATCATTTCCAAGGGCAGTAACTACAATGGGTCTCCCACACCTGGAGGCTGATGAGTAATGAGTACTATTAAGGCTTATTTCAAATGTAAAAAACCTTGAGATAATGTACTAAATTGTTCAGAAGGTTGTTTTCTTAGTGAAATGCTACAGGATTTTCTTTAGCCATCTGGAGTTCCTGCCTTGTCGGAGTGCTGGTGAAAACAAAGGTGAAAGAATTTACAATGTTGCTGAGAACCTGAGGAAACTTCAGCTGAGAACCCAATGAGACTTCAGAGCTGTTGCTGTTTCTGCTGCTACAACTTAAGCTAGCTGCCTGCAGAACTTACCTGGACTGTGATTTACCTGGACTGTGAGTTAATCTATTGAGACACTGCTTTACCTGGACTGAGATAACAAACTGTAATCTACAACAAATTGTAACTCAATATCTTTGCTAATGGTGTCATTGCTGGTATAATTTTTCCAAGGGCTTCTTGCATGGAGCCATCAATTAGCTTGGTATTGTAACATTTTGTATCCTCCCTTTCTGTTTCTAGCAGGTTATTTATGGTGTTTCTGTAAAAAACACTATGGTCGTTATTTAAATTAAACAAAAGGGGGAAATGTTAAGGTCTGTAAACAAGTCAGATTGGCACCTGTTATTTTGCCAGAGAAATGTTAGAGTCTGTAAATAAGTCTGCATGGCGCCTGGCAAAATGCCAGAGGGAATGGTTTGTAAAGTAACAAAAGTGAGCCATTAAGTGTGGAGATTCCTTATTGGTTGACTGCTGTATCTATTTTATGCTAATTAGATAAGCTGTGTAAAATGTATAAATACCTCTGTTGTCCTACAATAAAGGGCTTCCACTCCTGCTGCATCAACATACACAAGTTATTCGTCACCCCCCCGGTTATTTTGCCCAGCCAGCCGGGCTGCGGCATACAGGGACTACAGCATGTGGCCTCAAGCCCAGGGCTGTGCCTACAAGATAAGTGGTTTGCTGCTCACATGCCTAGCATGGGGGAGTGGTTTGCCCTTAATGTATGATATGTATGCAGTACTTCATGCACTTGTCCCCACAATATATGACAAATATGTTGTACTCTGTAAAAGCTGCCCTATTGCTGGCATCAGTTACCCATATATTTAGCAATGCTCCAATTTTAGTACTATAGATATAAATGCTGCTGAACTATGTGGGTACTAAGCCCAGTAAGGCCTTTGTCTTCATCACCCTTATTATTCCTGTAACCTTTAGTCTCATCCTATCTCTTACACATTCATTGGAAGTAGTGACTTGATCTTCTTCTACATAATCACCTGCTGGAGGAAAAAATGTTCAATATTTGTATTTCTCTGCCATGAGTTTCTACTATGCTATCACAAGATTTATGATGGATAGCTAATGGAGATAGATAGAAAGAAAAATTAAACAGAAATAGAAAGTAAAAGAAATAAATGTAAATGTTTAAAGATACAGATATCAATTAGAGATACAATTAAGGAAACATATATCTATCTAAAAGCAAAACATTTTGCCCTAATCAAGGTAAATTGCTTACTCTCTTCATTATAAGTTACCAGACTTAGTATGCTAAAGACATGTTTAGGATGTGACAGATAAAAGATGCCCTTAATGGGACAGTTAATAAGGTGCTTTTCCATTACAAGAAAGTGAAGTTTTACTAAGTTGATTTCCCACATACCCATCTCCACTGATTCTATATCACTCATTGAACCAAGGGGACTCCAATTGAGGAGACTAGAATGACCTATATTAGTGAAACACTTGCCTTTTTTGTAGACCTAGATTTAGGCATCATCTCTGGTCTGAAACCACATTTTTAAAACTAGTGTGAGTTATATAGAGGAGATAGAAGTGATCTGATTATAACAATCAAATATTTTTAGATCTACATGATGATATCAGCTCCACTGGAACCCTATACTTTCCACGATTTTTTTTTTAGCCTCTCTTATGCCTACTGTTCTCTTTCATCAATGAGGATATCACAAAGCAAATTGTAAAACATTGATTATTAGTAATGAAAATTAGAAAAGTCAAAATGTGTGAGATGAAGCTGAATTTGTACTTAGTGAGAAATATAAACATTTTAATATTTGTGATAAAATGAAGAACTGATTTAAGTTTTCACCATATAAGTCTACTAATAAAGATCAAATTGAACTCAAAGTTAGGAGAAAAATAGACAAAAAACACAAGAACAAAAATCTGTGAAACACAAAATAAAATAATTAAAAAATAATATATGAAAAAGTAACTTCATTCCTTGGAAATATCTTAAAACAGATAAACATCTCCCTGGTTCGATAAATAAAGTGGAGATAAATACAAACTAAAGTAGGGATTAGGTTGTAATTATAGCAGTATTGTTAATGATAATAGTATATTATGGATGTTATGAACAAATTGGAAAACAGGCGAAAATGATGAGTTCCTTGGAAAATATCAATACCTAAAATAGACTTAAAAAGAAATAGAAAATCCAAATGCCTCTATGCCAATGAAAATAATTAAACCTTTATTTTAAAATTTCCCTTAAAGAGAACTACATATACATATGTCAATGTTGGTAAATTATTTTGTGCATTTAAGAAGAAATGGTACCACACCTAAACAGACTATCTGAAAATAGGGGAGGGGAGCACTTCCTAAATCATTTAGTAAAACTAGCATCATATAGGCACACAAAGTATTTAGAGACATCACACAAAAAAATACTTCTTACAAGCACCTATAATTTAAGACTCAACCATTCTTAACAAAACATTAACAAATCACATTGAGCAATAAAATATTCTAAAACAAGATCAAGTTGAGTACATTTCTATATGAGGAAGTACAGTTTAATATCTAAAATTCAGTCACTGCAACTCATTATGTTAACAGAATAAAGGAAAAAAGTCATAAGATCCTCCCCAAAGAGGCATTAAAAGCTTTGGACAAAATTGCAAAACTTTTTTTTTTTTATTAACACTCAGCAAATCAAGAACAGAAAGGATCTTTCAAAACCAGGAGAAGCTGCAGTGCTATAGACACCCTGAGATCTGCAGAGCATAATACCAGCAAGCAAGAAATGAACAGTACTCTAATAGGGATGGTGGAAACAAATATATGTCTGCCTGCCTCTCTCTCTTTCCCTTTCTCTCTCCTCTCTCTCTCCCTCTCTCCCCCCCCCTCTCTCTCTCTCTCTCTCTCTCTCTCTCTCTCTCTCTTTCCCTCCCTCCCTCCTGTCCTTGTTTTGGATTAGCTTCTTCATATCAGAGAAAACATTAGAACTTTGCATCTGAGTCTAACTTATTTCACTTAGCACGATAGCTTCCAGCACCATATATTTACCAGCCAAATGCCATCTTCATTCTTCTTTATTATTGAGTAATATTCCATATACATATATATATAGATATATATGTGTGTGTGTGTGTGTGTGTGTGTGTATATATATATATATATATATATATATATATATATATATAGAGAGAGAGAGAGAGAGAGAGAGAGAGACAACATTTCTTTAACCCATTCCTCTGTTGAAGGGTACTTAAGTTGGTTCCATAGCTTGGCTATTGGCTATTGCAAATTATGCTGCTGAAAATATTGATGTGGCTGTACTCCTATAAAATGTTGATTTTAGATCTATTAAATATACACCAAAGAGTGGAACATGTATTGATTCCATTCCTAGTTCTTAGCAGAGTCTCCATACTGTTTTCCAGAACAGTTCCATGAATTTGCAGTCTAACCAACAATGCATAAGTGAATATTTTCCTCCACATCCTTGCCAGTACTTACTATTTGTATTCTTGATAATTGCCATTTCTACTGAAGTGAGATGAAATCTCAATGTAGTTTTAATTTACATTTCCCTGAATCCTAGAAATGTTGAACACTTTTCCACATATTAGTGGCCATTTGTATTCTTTTGAGAAGTGTCTATTTAGTTATTTTGCCCATTTATTAATTGGGTTACTTGTGTTATTTGGTGTTATTTTTTTAAGTTCTTTATATACTTGGAATATTAATGCCCTGAATCTCACCATCATGTATATTCACAAGACACTAAAACAAACAAACAAGATAACATACCAAACAAACAAAAAACACCTCTCAGTAAATAGAATAAAGGGAAGGGAATAGTGTAGGGGGAAGGAGAAACAGAGTGAAAGGGAAGTACTTGGGATTGAATTAGAGCAAATTATATTCCATGTTTTAATAATTATTTTAGAATAAGTTCTAATGCTATGCAGAACTAAAATGAACCAATTCAAAATTTTGAAATGTAAGAGGCAATGATAAATAAGAACGTATATTTCCTTTGATGAAGAGAATGTAAAGGATTTTAATTTCTGAAATTATATGAGACCCTTAATTTATGATTATATTTGAAATAATAAAAAGTAGTTTAGTGTATGAAACACTGGAAATTAAATGAGGCCCTTGTCTAAGATAAGAGTGCTAAAAATGTAAAAGATAGAAAAAGTATGAAAAACTCATCAGGAGGTCAAAGAAATTGTATTAAATTTGGTCCTCTGTGAATGCGATGAGTCAAAGACAATGATGGTGTCTTAATTAAAGAGAAATGAAGAAAAGGTAGGAGTTTTGTTAGGGAGTTTGTTATGATGAGAATCAGTTTTAGAAGAAGAAATTGAAAAAGATTCTAATATGAATAGGGGATCTTATTTTAGGTATTATTTCCAATATATTTCTTTTAACTCCTAGAAATACCCTTCTTTGATTAACAAATAACATGGTAATGTGCCTTAAAAGATCCAAGGCACATGAAGTATTTGTGAAAAAGAATAATTTTATCCATTAAAAAAAATGGATTAAAAAAATGTGGCATTTATACACCATGGAGTATTACGCAGCACTAAAAAATGACAAAATCATGGAATTTGCAGGGAAATGGATGGCACCAGAGCCGATTATGCTTAGTGAAGCTAGCCAATCCCTAAAAAACAAATACCAAATGTCTTCTTTGATATAATGAGTGCAACTAAGAACAGAGCAGGGAGGAAGAGCAGGAAGAAAAGATTAACATTAAACAGAGACATGAGGTGAGAAGGAAAGGGAGAGAAAATGGAAATTGCATGGAAATGGAGGGAGACCCTCAATGTTATACAAAATTACATATAAGAGGTTGTGAGGGGAAGGGGAAAATAAACAAAGAGGGAAATGAATTACAGTAGATGGGGTAGAGAGAGAAGATGGGAGGGGAGGGGAGGGGAGGGAGGATAGTAGAGGATAGGAAAGGTAGCAGAATACAACAGTTACTAATAGGGCATTATGTAAAAATGTGGATGTGTAACCGATGTGATTCTGCAATCTGCATTTGGGGTAAAAATGGGAGTTCATAATCCACTTGAATCTAATACATGAAATATGATATGTCAAGAGCTTTGTAATGTTTTGAACAACCAATAAAAAAAGAAAAGAAAATAGAATGTTAATGGAAAAAAAAAGAAAAAGAATAATTTCATTTAAAGCCTGTGGCAATCCCTAATGGCAGAATTACAGCTCACACTGACAGTAATTCACTACTTAAAAGACACTTCTAGGTTGTTATTGGCCAGTAGTCAGACTGGAAGGTTGACCATGGGACATTAAGTAAAAATCTGAGCTGCCTACAGTGAAAAGAGTTATCGGTTCCACCAAAACTAGAAAGCTAAGCATGTAACACAGCATTCTATTGCTAAATATAAATGTCATACCTAAGGCCAGGCCTGAACAGGAAATGAGAAACCATGTAAATCATTGGGGTATGATGTTTCAACCAATTAATAGACACAGGTAAATCAATGTACCACAAATTCAGGTTCCTATGGTATCTACTTTTAAGATTAATCACCTCTCACTAAAGTCAAACATAGAGCATATGGAGAGTTCTCTATGAAAAATTAACCCAAGAGGAAAAAGTTCAAATTTTGCTTAAGTTATTCTGCTCAGAAGTGGACAGTTACTGAATCTGTGGTTTGGTTTTGCCATCATTTTAAAAACTATCATGAAATACTTAATATTAACATTTATTATTAATTAATAATATTAATAATGTTATTGTTAAATAATTAACATATTAACTAATATAAAACCCACTCACAGCTTAGGAAATAAATTGAAATATTGTCATGCAACAAAACTCATGTTTACTTCTTCCCAATAACATTCCCTTTTCACCAAGGTAATTATTATAGTGAATTTTGTTTTCTCTTTAATATCTTTACATTGTATTTAATACTAATATATATCTATATAACATAAAATAACAGTTTGAAGGTATTTAATCTTGAAGAAAATGGCATTATATGTATTCTTCTGTAGCTTGTCTTTTCAAACCCCTGTAAAGCAGAATGATTATACATAAAGATCACTGTGTTTATTAATAATTTCTCAAATATATGAAAACAAAATGTCTCTTTTACCTCCCATATCTTTTAGAAGCTCCTACCAATTCTACTGTTTATCATCTTGAAGGGGTTGAATGATAATACTGGTGCTACTGGAACAATTTGAGGATTGGAGGTGATATCAACATTGGGATGCTGACCCAATGCTGCATTGTAACTGTAAGTGGTATCCACAAGGAAAGAGTTCATGGAGTAAGATATCTGCTCGTTTTAGCCTTTGATCATAAATAGTTACTAGTTGTTTTTTTTCTCTTCACAAAGAGATAACCTAGAGATTAATTTGCTCTGTGAACTAAGAGGAAACATCAGGCATTTTTAAATAGCTTTAATTAAATATCCCCACCAGAGCAGGATGCACCTCTTGCTTGCTGGTGTTATACTACGCAGACCTGAAGACCACTGTAGTGTGGAGCAAACCACCTTGAATTCTCCCATAAAAATTTTCAAAAATGAATCGTAGTGTATTTACAACAAAGGTTAAAATGTTTGGCTGTTTTCCATTTGTTCTGCAGGAAATTCTTGCTTGAGAAAATGAGAAAAATTTTAGGTGATCTTTATTAAAAAGGCAATATCAGGATTGTACATGTTCTATAAAGGCTAGGGCACATTTTCAGTTTCAAATATAGCATGTGTCTTTCCTTCAACTGATTTCTCAAAAGTTAGCTACCATGATTGTTATGCTAGAATGTGCAGAACATATGAACCCTAGAAATGTGAAACCATTTAATACAAATAAATGTCTGCATGTTTTCCCATCACTTTCTCAATATATTTTATCCTGAGATTTTGTATACAGTTTTTACTAGTCGTCATTTATCACAGAGTCTGAATACAACACATGCTTCTGAAATGAATAGTCTCTATAGGCCTAAAAGTTAATATAATACATTAACTATCCCAGGAAGGAAGACAAATGAAGAAATCACTCAGAAAAACTGTAACTAGTCTCTGTGGCTGTGACTGAGGCACAGATATACAGGGTTTTGCTCCAGACCAAAAATTCACTGAATTCCTCAATACATAATAAGTTAGACAAAGAATACTTTACCTAATAAATGTTGTAAAAGCTATCATATAACATTGTTAAATTGTGTGTGTGTGTGTGTGTGTGTGTGTGTGTGTGTGTGTAAAATAATATTTTCTGGCAATTAGTCAGAAACCTATGAGTTTTTAAAGTTCCTTAGAATTTTTAAAAAAATATATGTCAAAGACATATTAATTAGTTTTAAGAACTGCATAAAAACTATATGCTGCTATTTTTCAGAGTGTATTTGGGATGCGATCTATTCCTGTATGGAATAATATGAGATTTCCTTTCCAATTTTTTTTTGCTGTGATCTTACTCATATTGAAACACATAAAAGAAAGGACCCAAAAAATCTCTTAATTTTCTCATGAGGGTCTCGTTCTTCACTAAAGATCTTGTGAAATTCTTAATATTTGAATTCAGTACCTCCTAATTGTACAAGTCATTGATTATTCTCATAATTTTTTACTGGTTTTATGATAAAATTTTAAATTTCTGGTGTGAGCCTACTGTTTTAATACTTTCAACTTTTAGTTACATAGGCTTTGAACATCCTTATGCCCCAAAATGTACATTAGACAGTCATTGTTTTTTGAAGTAACAAACTTGATTTTCAATGCAGAATACACTTTATTACTTTCTCATAGTGACTCTTTCACACCATTAGAATACAGTTCTTGCTCTTCCAACTTATGCATAGACATATTTGCAGGTTAAACTTTATTACGTATATCACTTTCTTTGTTCTTTTTCTGATTCAAAAGACTCTAACTTATGATATTTCTGAAGAATGGTGAGAGATTTATCCACATTTTTTCTTCCTTTATTTTACTCATAATGTAATGATACATTATTTAACCATACAAAATCATGAAAACATACTTCCTAAACAAAAGGAAAACAATGAATTTTTTAAGAAACAAAAGCATCTACATAAATGGAAGTTGATATAATTTTTTAAATAATGAATCTTTGACAGTTTAGAGTGCTTTACACCAAATGCAGTTCAGCCAGGCTGCACACACAGACCTGGGGCAACTTTCAGCGATGACATAATATTTCTCAAGTGAAACTGATAGGAAGCCCATTGATGAATGATTGCCAAGATTTTCATGGTAATTTGCTTGAACTAATGTAATTATAATTTCTATTATTAATATTTTTACTCCTTAACAAAGTTACTATCTCAGTATATACCAACCCAAACAAAATTGTTTTCAGAAAGAGTTCCCATACTGATCAGCCAAATGTAATCCTTGTCTATTTTATTACACAGAACATAAGAAATAAGATGGGTTATAAGAATATGTCATAAGATTTCATGACATGAATGAATGAATTATAAGAGAAAACTTTATAATCCTAGATCTAATTGATAATAATTTCAAATTTTTATTTGAAACTCAAAATACTCCTCACCAAGTTGCCTAATGCCCCCTTTACATCCTTATTTCTCAGGGTATAGATGAAGGGGTTGGCTGTAGGAGTCACCACTCCATAGAAGAGGGCCATGAACTTGGGCTGGTCCCTTGTGATGGAAGAAGGGGGCTGGAGGTACATACTAATGCCTGGGCCGTAAAATAAGAAAACTACAATGAGATGAGAAGAACATGTCCCAAAGGCTTTTTTCTTTCCTTCAGAAGACTTCATCTTCAGTACAGCACGTCCAATACTAGCATATGAGGCAAGAATTAGACACAGAGGAATAGATAATAAAAAAATGCATACTACAGAAAGTGTGAGCTCATTAACTTCCTTTTCACCACAAGCAGTCTTTATCAGAACTGGAATCTCACATATCAAGTGATCCATTTATTGACACCACACAGTGGCAATTGTAGTGTTACAGTGGCCTCTGAGACAGCATAAGTGATTCCACCCAGCCATACAATGGACACTAACAAGATACAGATGCACTGATTCATGACAAGTATGTAGTGCAGAGGTCTGCAAATGGGCACATAGTGATCAAAAGACATGATAGATAAGAGAAGACATTCTGTGCCCCCCATTATGTGGAAGAAATAGAGCTGAACTGCATATAGCTAATGGTCTTCTTAGGGCTTCCCAGGTTAAACAGCATCTGAGGCACAATGCTTGTGGTGTAACACATGTCCAAAAAGGAGAGGTTGGTGAGGAAGAAATACACGGGTCTGTGAAGATGGGGGTCTAACTTGGATACTAGAATGATGGCAATGTTTCCCATCATGTCCGTGGGGTATGTTATCAGAAGAACAATGAATATAGGAAGCTCTAGCCAAGGATGGTCAGGAAAGCCTAGTAGAATGAACTCTTCAGGGTGGCTTTGATTAATTAGTGTCATTGTCTTCAGTGTGTTTCACCTAGAGTGGGGAAGGTGCCAAGGAAGTTAGAATGATGAGGAATGACCAGACATGATGATCAATTGGTTGTGTACTCATAAAAGACAGAATGCAGTAACTTAAAATAAAGAACTTGACACCAGGTTATCTAATTTCCATTTATGACATCAAAAATTATTGGCAGTTATTGTTGAACAATTTCTTCTCCTGTATAATAAAACAGACAATAGTTATCTCCTTGTTTTCTGGTGAGCTACTCTGTTTTGGAAAATATGAAATAATGGTTTTCAAACTTATACTGCCTTAAAAATCAGCTAAATAAATTCTTAACAAAAAGTTCATTACTTCCTATCTTCAGGTATTTGACAAAGTAAATGATTCTGGGGCTGGGGTTGTGGCTTAGTGGTAGGGTGCTTGCCTAGCATGTGAGAGGCACAAGGTTCAATTCTCAGCACCACATATAAATAAGAAAGATCCATTGACAAGTAATATATATATATATATATATATATATATATATATATATATATATATATATTTTTTTGTAAAGCAAATGATGTTTGATACTAAGTGATTGGACTGTTAATCTTAAGGATCACTGCTGCAAGGCATTACAGAAGTGAAAAGAATCATAAGTATTCAGTAGCAATAGTAGAAAAATGAGGAAGAGAATCTTGGAGGTACAATTATCATCAAGATGCAATAGTACAACCAGGCATGGTGACATACTCCTGTAATCTCAACAGCTCAGATGCTGAGGCAGGAGGATTACAAGTTCAAAGCCAGCCTCAGCAAAAGCAGAGGCACTATCTCTAAATAAAATACAAAGTAGGGCTGGGGATGTGATTCAGTGGTTGAGTGCCCCTAAGTTCAATCCCTGGTACTTCCCTATTACCCATCCCCCCCAAAAAATAATACCATAGTCCAGGGCTAGGGATGTAGCTAAGTGGTAGAGACCTTGAGTAGCATGTGATTGGCCCTGGGTATGATCCACAGCAACAAGAACAGAACGTATGGTCTTACCCCCAGTTCCATCTAGTTAGTTGATTAATCATGTCTTCTCTGTGAGGTGTGTGAAGATTTTGGATTTAAACAAATCTATCTTAGGTATTTGAATTGAGGCAAAACTATAAACACTTTTACCTTCAATGTTCTCTTTTTAGTATAGTTAACAGTGATCCACTTACTTCATAAATTTGAAAACTATGACGACAGAGGTTTCTTTATGCTTTGGAATTTGTTTTCACATTTATGTGTTTTTTGCATAGCTATTTAGTTCAGGATTTAGCCATTTAATATTTCATGCTAAATTTTACTTAATTTATGTTTTGTAGGAATTTTTCTTTATCAAGTAAGCCTGTTTTTCTTTTTTAACATAAGAATTTGAACAGTGTTCAGTGACCCATTTGCCATATATAACTACATTTTACATATATAAACAGTTTTCAACTCTGGGTAACTTCTGTCAGGAGACTTTTCAACTTAGGCCCAGAAACATTCAAATTTTCATGAAGTATTTCATTATTTTTCAGCTAAAAGGCACATTTAAAGAACAAAATATGTAACTTGAATGAAATACTATTTTGAGAAAGAAATATTAATCATTTTTTTAAGTGATGAAGGATTTATATTTATGAAAACTATAATATTTTGTATGATAAGGAATATCCAGATGTGAGATTAAGACAACATCTCATTGACAAACTTCTGAGTTACTATTCTAGCCAATTAATAGTTTCATGGTACCTGATTATATTCTTAGAATTACAGTTTTTACATTTTCCATTTCATTGAGTATCAAGGCCACCTGTAGGGGTGCCTCACAAAGTCACTCAAAGCTAAGATATTAACATTGCTCTTTGACTATATGTGATCTATATGTATGTAATAACAATAACAATAATAATTTTAAATGTTATGTAATAATTAAAATTTCAACAAATTTTTAATGAGCCCTGTGTGCCAAACACAACAATAAGCTTTTTCCATGCATTAAATCATTTAATAACTCCCCAAACACTATTGACCTAGGGCATTTTATATCCATATTCTGTGATATTTTTAATTATTTATTTTCATAGTCTACTTATAACTAGAGATAATCTAAAGATCAAAAAGTTATCAATGTCTAAATGAGGTAGTGAAATATTGGACCAAAATTCCAAAGAAAACATCCTTACTAAGGATGTCATCTGAATGAGTGACCCCATACATGCTTTGACCTGGAATTTATTCAAGATTTAAATGAGCACAGCAAATTTAGGACCATATCTTGCTCTAAATTCTTTTTCAAGAGAAATTCTGTGTGGTAGATGATATATAAAGTAAAATCATGGTATTAATTGATTCTATTGCAAAATAAATATTCTAAAAATTCTACTCTACCCACAATGAATAATTGCACAAGACCCCTACTACCTATTTATTTAAAACTATTATACTCACATTTTATAATTTTCTACCATGAATCACACCATCAATTTTTTCAAGAGTAATTTTAGATTTGATCCTCTGTGACTTACTTCACAATTAATTTTATCAAATTCAAATAACAATATTTACTCTAGTATCATTTTGGCAACTTTGTTAAATTTGTATTATAGGACATTTTTAAAAAAATATTCACTTTATTAAGTATGATTTTCTTTGTAAGCAGTTATTTCCCAAGAGCCCTTTTATTTCTCTGGGCATTTCCCTAAAGATCATTGTGATTGACTCTTACAGTATATTAAAGCTTTATAACTCTATGTGTACATTTCTCTTGTTTTTCATGTTATTCTCATGATATTTCATTACTTTTACCTATTAGATGCCTTGACTCTTGGATCTTCTACTTCCAGTGATTTTTCTATCCTTATTTCACTAACCAGGTTCTGTATCTCCATGAACATTTAAAATCACATTAATAAGTTGCCAGGCTGTGTTTGTGTCTTTGTATCTCTGCTCACATTTTCATTCTAGCATACCTTTTTTTTCTATTTTTCATTAATTTTCTAGCATATCTTATTCACACTTTATCTTCATCTATCACACAGCATTGTATTTGTAATTATAATACTTTAGCTCTATAGAGAGTAAAAGATCATTTGAAAAAATTAAACCATATTATCTGAGACAAGGGCATTTGGATGAAATGTACAGGCAGTCTATCAAATTCTGACCATATATGTAGAAATTTCACAGAACTATTAAAGACTTCATACTTCATTCATTTAATATCTGTTTATTGAGGTTTATATGCCTTTAAGTTAGATCTAAGAGAGAGACTAAGGCAGAGATTATTTACAAAGAAAATGTTAATTGTTCCTAGAGCCACTGAAGTAGGTGTTTCCAAACTTTAAAAAGGCTCTCTGAAATAAAATTCACTCTGCCTCTCATGTGTGTACTAGGCACTATGGCCTATCTAAACACAGTCAAAACTTCCCTAAAATGCATGGCCTTTAAAAAATAAATATCTTTTTACTCACCTTATTTTGATAACTATCCTTCTCAAAATAAAAAAGAATCTTCAAGGAGTGCACTTGAACGTTTTTCAAGCTTTCAGGAAAAGATGGAGAAACTGTAGTACACAGATATATGACAAATTAGGCTCAGAACATATATTTTCACCTAAGATACTATATCAAAGAAAAAATAACCTAGGTTAAGAAGGCATCAGTAAAAAATAATCAACCATGCATTATGGGAGGGTATTTATATGCTATTCCTGGGACCTCCTGGGCATTGATAGTCACAGGCTAGCCATGTATCCTCCTCTCACGTGAATTAGGGGAGAAAGTGCCTTGAGACAGAACTCTTTATGGAAATGCTTCTCAGGAACAATTAATTTCTTACTCAACTGAGTTTGATAGCAACTTTCTTCTCTTGCTATATAGTTTGAAATAAACTAATTCAGTTTTCAACATACACCAGTTTAAGATAGCATACAACTGGAAATGAGCTTGTTTGAATAAATAATCCAGAGGAATTTAAATTATAATTTCTTGAATATGTCACTAAGGATAACTCATAAGATTCAATTTTTTAGTCACAACAATGAAGGAACATAGAAATAAGTTGGATAGAGAAGAAATAAAATATATTTTCTTTAAAAAGGAATAGAGTAATAATAAAATAATTTCATGTATTTAATATTTTATAAGAAAAATGAAATTATATTCTCTCTCTACACATACCCATGATCACAAATGCACATACACACTACATAATATTAGATATGTAGATAGTAAGATTTTAAATACCATACTTTATCATAAGTGCAATATTCCCAAAATAAATTCAAATACATTGAATAACAATTATGAATGAAAAGGTTTCCAATTTGACAAGTTTTTCCTATGATCCATAATCTTTTTCCTTTCTCTAAAGATAACTAGTATCATGAATATATATCTTTCCTCTTTACACAGGCACAAATTGTAATCTACTCCCCTTCTCTGCCCCCAGATCTACTCCCTATCCCACAATACATATTTCTACTATGTGCTGTGCTTCTAGAAGCTGAATAAACAGAAATACTCTTCTGGGTTCTGGTTCATCTTGTTGATGAGAATAGTCAACTGAGGATTGCACTGACAGCACAGCTAATTTGGGACATGTTCCCCCAAGTTAGAACACAGGTGGCTGCTGGCAATGTTCACAACATTCGGAAGTGACCATGAAAATAAAAGATTCTCTCTATTTGATCTCCTATACAACTTCCTTTTGCTATTTCATGCCTTGGGTTGGTAACAGGATTTTCAATACTGCTAACTTCTGGTGTTTCACATAGAATAACTCACAGAAATCCCTTGTTAGCATTTTTTAAATCCTTTCCCTCTGTGTTCCAAATGAAGTGTGCCATGTATTTTTCTCTACAAACATTGCCAACATAACTCTCCATTACAAACAGACCAAAGTCATTTCCCATTTCAAGACTTTGGAATTCGCTTCTCTGTTCCCTAAAATGCTCTTCTGATTTTATCATAGCTGGTTCCTGGTTGCCTTTCAGGTTTGAGCTTAATTGTCACCTGAGAAGGATATATAGAAATATACACTATCCAGTTTCTCATCACATTTTCACCAAAAGAATTACATTTTTTGTCTATTGATTTTGCTTTCCTACACTTCTGCTCTAAAATCCAAATTTCATGAGTAGAAACTTTAAAAAAATGGAACCATCTTGAATATATTATTATAATTCCATTTACACACATTTTTCATTTCAGAGTTACTGTTATATGGACAGGTTCAGGTACAATGGAGCTTGGTGAAACATTGTGGTTGTCTAATGAAAGTGTTTCTTTATTCCCAGGAGCTATGTGAGTGAGATCAATGTCAAGACTGATAAGACTCTAGCACAGAGCCTCCTCATGCAGGGCATTTGCTGCAGCAGCTAGGCAGCCCATGTCTTGGCACAGAAGTTTTCCTAGCACCAGGCATTTTATGTGTTTGTACAGAAAATTCCTAGCAGCCAGTGCCTTTGCACAGAAACTTCCTAGTCACCAAGCAGACCACAGACATGAAGCCTTCAGAGATGCTAATCCCAAACACTGAACCCTTACAACTTAGGAGGCCCAGTTTTCTGTGCTTCACTTTTGTCTGAAATTTTAATTCCTTGACCCTGGATTCCTTGGCAGTCTTGGATTTTAGCTTTTGTCTCTTGGACTGTTTGTAGTTGCCCAGATTTCTGTTTTAAGAGACATATACAATTCTTCATATCTTTGGCAAGAGTTACCTCCTATTACTTATTAGGATCATACTTTTTTTCTCATTAGTCAGATCCTATCTTACTTCTGTGTCTTATGATTATATCAAAAAGTTTTCTATCTGTTGGCCTTTACTAACTGCAGAAGCACATCAAAATTAACAGAGAACAACTTTTTCAACCTTATTTTGGACATGATTTCTCAAAATTCTAATTCAGGAACTCTGAAGTGGGTTCAAATTTGTGATTTTTAAAAAGCTCTGTTAGATTGTCAGATTTGCCTATCCCTGGGAAACATTTTAATATTCATTTCAGCCATGTCTTTCATTAGGTGTATGAAGAAGCATCTTACTCAAAATTGAATGTTAATATATTTATAAATCTCATCTAAAAGTATACACAGTCTATATTATTAATTATAACATGCATCAAATAATTTTACTTTAGAAGAAATTATATTCAGTAATAAAGGCAAAATATTCTCTTTATTTTAATGTTTAAAGTACAATAACTAAGTTGTCACATAACTGCTATAGTATTTATAATGTTAAAATGAAATAATTAGTCTAATGAATACTGATTTTGAAATTGCAACTGTAACATTTGACTACAAAAATTATATCTTAATGTAATAAATGCTATTGATATTTCAGATAGCTGGAAAGGTATACTGACACTACTATAGACAGCTTTCTCTCAATATACTATGATATTTTCATAGTAGTCTGTTCATACTTACAACACAAAAGTGAGATTTTTTTTCCCACTTCCTTCAGTTCATCCATTTTCTCTCTTCAAATTTCGGGACTCAGTCTCCCCTAGTAAACTATTTTCCAAACTGTGCTGTTATTTCCTGTGATAAAGAAGCAATAAAATCAGGGGAAAAGTGTTTGGTATGTGTTGTATTAAACATATTTTAATAGTTTACTCCAAAATTCTAAAACCAACATTATATTAACTATTCTTTTACAATTCCAAGAGTAATATATGGATTTCCCCAAAATTTACTTAAATATGCTTTACTTTTTATTTAGATAGCACTCATAATATAGACCAGATCATTATCTGAAGATAGTGTGTGTGGTGAGCCGTTTCTGCAGATTATGGTCGCCATTGCAAGAGGGCGCTGACTCCACTGTGGTCTGTAACAAACAACTCCTTGTTTGGGAGAGTTGGTGCATGGTTTCTCAGCACCCTGTGAGAAAGTTCCACGTGGCAGCTTCGCATTGGGGCTTGGGATGCTTTATTAAGGCTGGGAGGGGCATCCGACGAGGATTTAGAAGAAATATCAAGGGCCTGAATAAACTGCTGAAAGAAGATTCCTGAGTTGTGTCTTCCTTGCGGGCAAGGGGTCGCGACAAGTGTGAAAACACTTCCTTAAAGATATCACTTCTTTTGGGGCTGGGGTTGTGGCTCAGTGGTAGAGCATTTGCCTAGCATATGTGAGGCACTGGGTTTCATTCTCAGCAACAAATGAATAAAATAAAGTCCATCAACATCTAAAAAATATTTTAAAAAAGATTTCCCTTCTTTTGTTAAACTCATTATTAGGTACATAACAAAATTTTGCACGAGTCTATGATACAGTTTTGACAGTAGGTAATGAGGACAGTAGGAAATACTTGTCATTCAACCATTTATTTTTTAAAAAAATATTAAAAGTGTAGTTCAAATCACACAGGCTATCAAATGACAAAAAAAGAACTCCTGTTTATTTTTGGAGAGAGAAGTCATCATCTATAGCAATGTGCAGTTTTAAGCATCATTCGTACTAAAAAGTAGGAGTACTTGGTAAAACCAGAAGACCGAGTTGACATCAGAAGTGGCTGTACCAGGGATAAAATTGCCTCCAAAGGAGCAATGTTTCTTTGTCTCTAAGAGGAGCAAAAGTGTAATATCCCTTCTTTTAAGGCTACAAAAGGAATCTTATTATACTATATATAGCAGAAATTGAAGACTGAAAATATTATAATTAATTATTGATTGAAACCAATATATCTCTGTCAAAGTATTGTATGCTGTAAATCAATATATTTTGCTATTGCCATTTGGAAGTTGATGCTGAAGACAAACCAAGGATATGAAGACTTCACACAAATGTACTTAGTTTTAAGAAAACGAATTAAATGTATGCATTAAATTCAAGTAAAAAAAACTGAGGGTATTATAAACTTGGAGAGTATAAAAGTGTGAGATAAATATTTATAATGATAAAAATTGATATTACTGATAAAATGAAGGGGTTACCCCCTTGCATATCATCAATAACCTTTCTGCTTCACATTTATGTCATATTTGATGGTCTGATATCCAATTTTTTGCAGTTTCTTTATTTTTTCTTGGCTAACCATGTAATATTCTGATACTTAAATGACTGAACTATTTAAACCTTTTGTTTATGTATTAAATACACCTAATATTCTTGTCATTCTGGATACATTTAGCTCCCCCAAAGAAATATAAGTAATTATCAATACTATGGAAATATTACACAGAAGTTTCCCGGGGATTTTATTCATCAAATTTTCCCTCTGGAAACATAAAAATAGCTATTTCAGTCAAATACCTCAGAAGAAGAAATTTCATTGAGAGGAAAGAGGCATATACAATTTTTTCAATCCTTTTTTTCTTAAAAGATTAGCAGATGCATGGTCATGAGTTTGAATTACAAAAAAATGAGATATTAACCCATTTGATCTTGTTGTTATTTCATAGAGTTGATTTTCATTTGCAACATTGATCCTCAAATATTACCTACAATAGCAAGGAGGTAAAATGCAGTATAAATTACTTATTTTTTTCCAAAATAGCACAAAAAAGATAAGATTTTTCTTTTCATTTTGGTCTAAAAGAATGAGTCCTTCAATAAGCTTTTATTTATTGCCTACTTCTTAGGTTCTACAATAGAATCTTTAGAAGGTTAGAAAACAACTTCGTGAGAGTCTTCACTCCCATTCAAATTGTAGACAAACTAAGGATTAGAACTCACATTTCAAATGATAGCCAACCGACTATAGCAATATGGTACAAAGACACATGGAGATAAGACAGGTACTAAAGGATGCTGACAATTTTTGAGAATGTTAAATCAAGAGGTAGTTTAAAAGTGGAGATATTCTGAGCCAAGTGTGGAGAGTGTGGATTATAAAAATTGTTATGTTTGTTCTGTTCTTTGATGAAAGGAGCCAGGAAGCCTCCTCATTGCTCCTTTCATGTCCTTGTTCCTCAAAGTATAGATAAAAGTGTTAAGCATAGGAGTCACTAAACTGTAGAACAAGGACATAAGTTTGTTCTTGTTCTGCGAGTTAGCAGCAGAGGGTTGTACATACATGATAATTACTGGCCCATAGAAAAGAGATACAACAATAACATGAGAACCACATGTATTAAAAGCTTTCTTCTTTCCCTCCAAAGATCGAATCCTAAGCACAGTAGCTACAATAAACCCATAGGAGATAAGGATAAGTGACAAAGGAACCAGGGAATAGAAAGTCCCCACAATGGAGAGCATAGCTATATTGAATGTAGTGTCAGCACAAGACACCTTGATCATCACTGGAGCCTCACAGAGAAAATTATCTACCTTGTTGTTACCACAAAGTGGGAGCTGGACAGTGAGAGATGACTGAAACAAGGAGTTAGCCAATCCACTTATCCAGGCCACGGCCACTAGGAGGATGCAGAGTCGCTGATGCATGATAGCTGGGTACCTCAAAGGCTTGCAGATGGCAATATAGTGATCCAAGGACATCACAGCTAACAGGATGCACTCAGTGGCTCCCAGGAAGTGAAATATATAAAACAGTGTCACACATCCCCCATAGCTTATAGATTTATCTGGGCCCCAAAGGTTAAGCAGCAGCTGAGGAACAGTAGTTGTGGTAAAGCACAGGTCCAAGAAGGAGAGATTGGAAAGGAAGAAGTACATAGGGCTGTCAAGATGAGGATCTACTTTGGATACCACAATAATTGAAATGTTGCCCACCAGTGTGCAGATATAAGCAACAAGCACCATAACGAACAGGGGCATTTCCAACCATGGGTGGTTGGAGAAACCCAAGAGAATAAGGACCTCTGGAGCACTTGCATTGTCCAGATTCATGTTTGCTATTGCTTTTTTTGGTAGATTAAAGTTAAAGCAAATACTCCACTGAAGTGAGTTGATGTTTGCAAGCATAAAAATTAATAAAAAATATTACTTTTGTGGTACTTCTAAAAGAAAAACAAACAAATATCTTTATTTAAACCAAGAAATGCAGAATAGCAAATTTTTTATAAAATAATGAGATAAAGGAAAACTTACAATTCACCTTATGTTGAGAGAGAGAGAGAGAGAGAGAGAGAGAGAGAGAGAGAGAGAGAGAATGGATGAATGAATGAAACTAATCTACCCAAGAACCAGTCATGATAACTTACCACTTGTGTTCATTTCTTTCATCCATGATCTTCTGGCCCTTGCCATGTTCTGGTTAGATTTATGAGTTGATTTAGGAGTTTCAGATGTCTGGTTTGCATAGAAACAGCACATATTGTTTTTCATAAGTCTATTCTCCAAACTCTGGACTGACTTTTTTATAAAAGCAACCATGTAATTAAAAAGAAATGAACCCTTGAATCATACTCAGAACTTGCAAAGCAAGACAAACAATAATTGATTGCAAAGATAAATGATTACAGACACCAAGCACTTATCAACATAGTCTGATTATACAAATGATTTTCACAATGTGAGTTGTAATCTATCCCACATATGTTATTCTATCAAGTTATTTTTTTTCCATTACAAGTGGGAATATCTAAGTTTGTGTAATATGAGTTATAATGAAAAATGTAGTTCTTACTATAGGTAATGGCAAAAGGTTTGAAAAACATTGATTTAGTAGAAAAGAAAAAAACATATGAAATTTTAAAACCTGAGTCTAATCCACTGCTAATAGTTAACACACATATCTTTTAGGTATTGTTTCTCAGAACCTCCCTTACTGTGAGGTCCAACATGTCTGATCACACTTTCTTAAGTGCAATATTTCATTTTGAGCTGGATATTTTCATGAAATACAGTGTTTTGTTTGGAGTCTGCTAAATAATTTTTCTTCAGGTTTTACCTAAATATTAACAATGTACAATTTTCTTCCCTTCCATGTCCTTTATTACTCAGATCTCCTAACTTGAATCTCATGTTAATGCTTTCAAGATTTTTAAACCAACCCACACTTATTTTAATTAGTATAAATGCCCACTAATGCAAATAGTATTACTATGCTATTTTTAAAAACATGCCTCAGTGTTTCAAATTATAATATTGGTTATTAGTATTAAAATTTGTCAGTTTATTTCCATGCTTTCTCACATGCAACTTTGCATTAAAAAGGTCAAAATATGCATAGAGTTGTGCAAGAGTAAATCAAAACTGCTGAATAGATTATTCCCACTCACATAAAACATTTACCTTTAATCAAATGATCTTCCCTCCTGGTGTCTTTCTTCTAAGAAAAAAAAATTCTATTTTCCTCAGAATTTAATATTAATTGGGGATAGGATTAAATATCTTCTCTATAGTCAGTTGCTTTATTTCATATCATAAGTCAATACTTATTTGAAGGATCCCAAATCTTTTTTACATGCAGAAACCTATTTTACCCTAAAATAATTGTTTCAGGGCTTGGGGATATAGCTCAGCTATTGAGTGCCTAGCATGTATGGGCTCCGGATTCAATCTCCAGTACTTCCTAAAATATAACAAAAATAAATTAAAACATAAAATAATAGTTAAGGAGGAGTTTCAATCTCCTTATAAAGCTATGAGACTTTGTTCTCCAAACATATAATAAACCTCAGTGGAAATTTCTTGCCAAGAGACACTATAGTAATTCCCTTGTGGGTATTCTTCCCTCTCACATTCTTATCCCAATAAAATGAAATCATAAAAGTGATACCTGTTGTAGAAAATGGACTTGAGACTGAAAGACACCTAGAAAACTCAATTTATCTTCAAAATTTTATAGGAAATTTCCTAGATTACCAGGAGAAATTCAAGAAAATTATTTTTGATGTCAAGATTTGATTTGTTATTTACATTTATCTCAAAATGCTATTTTGAGATACTGCTATGCTAAGATATAGGAATCTTAGTTCTACATAGAGATGGAAGAGACAGTTACCTCCTAATAAGTTTAAGATAACAAAAGGCTCTTGTCTTTGGTTTTATTTTTCCCACAGTAGCCTCACTCAGTATTGACTATTTACCTAACCTAATATTGATGATATTAAAGTTCCTCATTGACTTGAACAATAAACACCTTGTGTCATTCATATACATTAATATTTCTTTTACTCATGTTTCATTTAGTAATGTTTCATTGATTCATCAGTAAATATTATAGAATCCCTACTATCTGTCAATCACTCATCTAGATGCTTCAAATAAACATGAGAATCAACATCCAAAAACTTGCTGTAAGGAAATTATACTCTAATACGGGAAGAATAGATTTGTGTTTATTATTGGTGTCTTGATGAATTTAGCTCCAAAATAGATTCAATTACTAAACAAATCACAATGACACAAGCTGATAATAATGGCACAAATAAGTTTTGCACCAATAGATTTTTGACAAAAAGACTAAAAATTAAAAATATGAATCTAAAGGATTTTTAAACCTGAATTTCTTATTTAAGCAAAATTTTTTCTTTCACTCAGGCCTCACCAGTAGTTAACAGTTTGGAATCCTTCTATAAAGTTTACATCAGTCTTCTGAGGTTGTTCTTTGTTCATATTTATGCTCTTGTCATTCTCTGCATTCTAGAATTTTATCACCTTCTAATTCTTTTTAAAAATTATTTAATAGAGCTCTCTTTACTTCCTTGTTGCTATATCTTGATCTTCTTTCCTCCTCTACACACTTGCACCATGATATTCTGCCTCACCCCAGATCCAGAACAATGGAGTCAACCATTTATGGACAAAGACCTCTGAAGCTGGAAAGTAAAGTAATACTTTATATCTTGTCTTTAGAACAGAAGGTGTGAGCGATAATCACTAAGCTGATGCAACTGCCACTATTCTATTGATAAAGAAAACATTTTATGACAAACTGAAGAGACAATAAAACACTCTTCTATGGCTGTGAGTTTTACTGAAGCCCTTTGGTGACATATAAATGTAGTGAAATAATAGACCAGCAAATACAGGTCACTAGCAGTTGGGTAAGAGGCAAAGGTTTTCAAAGTTGAATATTCACAAAATGTTGCCAAATAACAGACAACTCAGCTGGAAACACAACAGCACCTACTAGAACTGGGTTATAAAAGAAGTGACATAAACCAATCCCCAAAACCTGAAGGGTGAATGTTTTCACTTAAATGTGGATGCTAACACACAACAAGGAGGGAGAGGAAGAATAGAAGTTCAGTAGATTAGACAAAGGAGAATAAAGGGAAAGGAGAAAGGGCAGGAATAAAAAAGACAGTGGAATGAATCTGACTTAGCTTTCCTATGTACACATATGAATTCACCACTGTGAATTACCACTTCATGTACAACAACAAGACTGGGGTCCTAATTAGAATAAGATGTAAACCATGTTTGTACTAATATGTCAAAATACACTCTAGTGCTCTAGTGTCTTGTATAACTAAAAAGGAAAAATGGACAAAAAATAAAATTAAAAGTCTTAGGGAAAGAAAGCTGTCTTTATCAATTTCATAAATGGGAAATTGAATCTTCAGGCTTAACTGGCTCACATTTTCCTGTTTTTGTTGTTGTTGTTGTTGTTGCTTTTGAACAATGCCTCCAGTTCAAGCTCAACATCATTTGAGAATCATTAGTAAATACTGGAATAAATTCTCCAGTCCACACAGTTAGGTGTACTTCAGGTGGGTCTGGAAAATAAGTCTAATGAGTTTCCCCATGAAATTAAGCCAGCATAGCCACAAATATGATGGCTGGAGACAGTTGCTTCTGACTCTTTGACTATCTGCTCAGCCTGATGTGTCAAGTTCTTCAGTTGTCCCCACATTGGCATTTTTGCATTCTGGGTCTACAGAGTCTTCTTCACCTTCCACTTCATCCTTCTCAGCTTCTTGTTCCTAGTGGAGATCAGGATCAATGCCTCCACTTCAAGCTTCAGATCCTCCTTGATGGTGATGAACGGCACGCTCAGATACCCAGATAGGATAAACTGCACCTTTGAGTGACACAGACATGGCTTCTATGCCACATTATCCTGAATCTTGTCCATTCCATGGTCCTGTTTGTAAGTCTCTCCACCAAACTGGGCCTGACAGGCCCATTGCAGGGGTAGTCGGCTCAATAGCAGTGTGAAATTCAACATCACAATTTAAGAAATCTAAAACAAAGAGAGCATGATTCAAACAAATTTTGGGGGTTCTATCTCCCCCTTTGATTTTTGTAATGGTAATTCAAGGGACAAGTGCGATTGTTCTACAGTAACATGGCCTTGGGGATTATAATGAATACCTGTTCAGTGATCAATAAAACTGTCAAAAAGAAATAGATAAGTAAGACAACTAGCAGTGTTAATTTATAGAGGATGGCCCAGCACTCCAAAAGCAGCTAAATGGTAAAAAATGATTGATGAGTAGTTTTCTTCTGTATGAGAAGTGGTCAAAATGAAATGAGAAAAAATGTCAATAATAACATGAACATAACACTGACTGCCAAATTGAGAGAGGTGGTTTGGCTGAAAACCACGGAAATTAACCCTAATAGGTAAGACTAGAGTATGTATTACATTGATGAACAGTTGATGAAAATTTTTTTGTGTAAGCCAGAAGCATTCTGATAATGAAAAGTTTGAAAAGCTTGAGCACAATCATTAGGAGACAACTGCTGACAAGCGGCAAGGAGACAATCATCTATAGCATTACCTGTTGGTAAAGGAATTTCAGAGAAAGCCCTGATGTTTCCAATAAAACAAGGATACTTATGCACTCAAATTGTGTTTTGTAAAGTATGAAATAACTCTTCTGAATGTTTATGTCCAATGGTAGCTCTTTCAATGTGCATAGCAGCTCCAACTGTGTAGGCAATGTCACCAGAGATATTAACTGGCTTATTAGCAAAATGAATCAAGGCACAAATGAGAGCTTGATGATCTGCTCATTGTTCAGAGATGTACGAGTCTGCACCACCATAGTGTGAGCAAGGCTATGGTAACCAGCCTCGCCTGGACTGGAGCCATCTGTATACACTGTGACTGCCTCAGCTTTCTGCTAAGTGTGTACAATTTGGGGGAAAATAAATGAGATTAAAGTAGCAAATTGTATACGCTTATCATGGAGATAATGATTTTCTACTTGACCAGGAAAATTAGCAAAAGCTACTTGCCAAGCACTTGAAGATTGACATAGCCAATTTTGTTTTTGAACTGAAAAAGGCACCACAATAAAATAAGGCTTGGCTCCCACCAATTCTATGACTCGACTTCTGCCTTTAATAACAATCTGAGCAACAAAATCATAAAAATTGAGTAAAAGATTTTGAAGGAGACTGAGCAAAAGGAAGTCATTTGATAACTCCTGAAGACTGCTATACATCCTCTATGGGAGTATGAGAAGTAGAAAATATCAACACATGTGTAGGCTTCTGTAAATTAATTCTAGTAAGCTGTGCAGTCTTGAGAGCAGCTTCCAGTTTTACTAATGCAGCCTTTGCTTCTGCTGTGAGTTGTCAAGGAGAGGCTGGAGAGGGATCTCCACATAAATATCAAATAAAGGACTTAAATCTGCACTGGTGATTGTAAACCATATCACAACCAATTAATATCTCCCAACAATATTTGAAAAATGATTAAGAGTATGCAAAACATCATTTCTCATTTGTAAGTTCTGTGGATGAATCATGCAGCCATCAGTTATGCTTCATGGATACTGAAAGGGGAGAGCAGATGCTATGCACAAACCCACTGAGGTTAGTGAGGTTTACAAGTGAGCAAAAATTTTAAAAACATATCTGAATTAAAATGTGCCATAAGTATGTCATTCATGTAATGAATAATATATGCATCAGGATTGTTCTTACATGGGAGCAATTGCTTGAACTAGAAAAGTCTGACATAGGCAGGACTATTAGCCATTATCTATGTCAAAACCTTCCAACAATATCTCTCAACTGGCTTCTTAAATTTAATAGCTGGAACACTGAATGCAAAATGCTTACAATCAGTTGGATAAAAAGGTACAGTGAAAAAAATCTTTTAAGTCTATTATTTTTAAATGATAATCAATAGAAATAGCTATAGGAGAATGAAGTCCATTAACTCCCTTCCAAAGGATCCATTAACTCCATAGCCCAATTAATTGCTCAGAGATCTTGTAATAATCTCCAATTACCAGATTTTTCTTTATTACAAAAATAGGAGCATTCCATGAGCTAAAGGTAGGTTCAATGTGATCAGCTTATACCTGTTCTTAGACAAACATATGAGCCACCTGAAGTTTCTCTCTTGTTAGGGGTCATTGATCAACCCAGACAGGATTATCTGACAGCCAATTCATTTTTTTCTGCTCTTCTCTGGGCTGGAGAAGAGATCAAGACCCCTACTGAAAAGCTGATTAGGTAAATATCCCAATCCATGCCATCCTTGTTGAGAAGATTATGCTACAAATGAACACTTCCTTGTTGTTTTTTCCCCAACTCCCTACTGGGGATAAATTCTTGTTTGAAAATTTGGGATGTAGCCACCAAGCTAGGACTCATCATTAAAACTCCTATGCTACTTAGAATATCAGGGCCCCACAAATTTACTGAAAATCTCTCAAGGACATAAAGATTCTTCAGAATCTTTCCATCAAAGATATGGAGCACTCTTCACAGGCTGAGAACTGTGACCTATATCTTCCACATTAGCAGAGGCCCTGTGTAAGGACCATCCTTTAGGCCAATGAATTGTAGACATAACAGACATATCTGTCCCAGTGCCTATGACACCTTTAAAAATCTTTCCATTTATATTATGATCCAGATGGGGTCACTCTTGTTTGACTATCTGAGCCAAGTATGCCCTAAGAGACCCTAAGATCACCTCTGGGTTCTTTGACAAAATATTTTCCTCTTGAATGGTAAGGTAAAAGAAGAATTTGAGCTATGATATTTTCTTTAACAATGGAAGTACCTTAACAATGGAAATATTGGCAAGCTATAACTTTTATTTCCCCAGTAAAAATCTGAATCTATCTGCCCTGGTAAAACTTTAAACCCTTTCATAGCTAAAATACTTCATCCTAATGTAAGTCCCACTATGCCAGAGGGTAAACAGCCATAAATACCAGTAAGTATGGCCTGGGATCACATCTCCGGAGTTGATACACTTTTGGCAGTGAGAGGGAGGTCCAATGCTTCACTTCCTTCCCTGGCCCTGTAAAGGTCCCATTGGAGGATTATAAGGTTTGTCTGGATTGTATGGCTGTTCTGGAATGAACTACAGTGTCCTCACTGTTTGGCAGTGTAGGAGCAGACCCTTCCTCCTGTTTTCCAACTGTGGGGTTAATTGCCTGTCTGCATCTGTTCATGATTTACACTCATTAACCCAATATTTACTGTGAGTACAATGTGGACATAGCCCTGTTTTATTTTTTTAGGCAAACAGCTGCCAACAGTCTCTGGACAAATGTGTAGGCTTACCACAGTTAAAACACCCCTTTATGATTTTTTTCAAGAGTCTGTAAATCTTCTTTTAAATCTGTGGAGTTACTCTATGAACATATGCAATACCAACATTGGCATAGAGGCACATAAAATCCAAAATCATTCCTTTCTTTTTATGAATACAGATCACCTCCTGGCGGGCTTTATTAGCATTGTACAAAGCCAGCTATTTTGTACATTTGTACAATTTTGTGCATTGTACAATTCACCAGCATCTGGGTCCCCTTCACTCAATTAACTGCTTGATACAAGCATGCTATAAAGTCTGTGAAGAGCATGTGGAGACCTTTTCTAACCTGCATGATATCCATAGTTTTTTCTCCTTCAGTAGGCAACATTCTCCATGCCCATTTAGCACAAACATTTATTTGCAGATAGGTTTGAAAATCAAAATTCACCTGATAACTTAAGTCAGCGTATTGTCCAGTTTCAGTCAGCATTCCCAGAGTAACATTAACTCTTTGAGCTCAATTTGTCTCCACCTGGTTTGCACTAAACTCTATCCAGTTATATTTCCACATTAAATAGTGGTGCCCTGACAAGAAAGCTTTAGCTAGCCTAATCCAATCATTAAGTGGCATGTCTTCATTAGCAAGCATTTGTAACAAACTCTGAACAAAAGGAGCTGTGGGGCCATATATAAAGCAAACAGACTTAAAAGTCTTTGAATTTTTTTTTTTTTTTTTTTTTTAAGAAATAGGCTCAAGTGATTGAAATGGCTGACCAGAATTATTTGGATCAGTTCTTTCAAAGATTGGATATGCTCAAAACCCTTCCATGTTTTCTCCTGACACTCTCATTGCTCAGACTTTGTTGTAATAGCAATAACATTTTTGATCCAGGCACCCTTAATTTTAATTTAGTCCCAGTCAAGGGCTGAGGTGCATGAGCCAAAATAACCGTAATCAAATTAGAAAAATTGTGAACTAACTCCCTTTCTTCCTCAAATTCCTCCTCAGAGTCTTGTCTGAAATCTTGTTCCCTTTCATCCTGAATGCTTCTGTCCAGATCAAATGCCTCCTCCCCACCCCTCCTGCCTCCTCTCAGGAGACAAAGTCCCCTACAATGGAGGGGGAGGTGCCACAGGCTGAAAACTCTTGGGAAAGTCTCTACAGCCTTTAATGTCATTTTTAAAGCCAGAAATCAAGTCAGAAGCAGACCATTTCACACTCCCATGAGATGGATCAAGCCAATCTCATATCTAGGTCCATAGAGTAAAATTTTCTATGGGGATCTTGTCCGGTTCCTAGGCTGAATGTCTAAAACACTGCTATTTACCAAGTTTCTGCCTAGTCTATATGTTTTAGTCAGCTTTTTCACTGCTGTGACTGAAAGACCCAACCAGAACAACTGTAGAGGAGGAAAAGTTTATTTAGGGGCTCACAGTTTCAGAGATCTCAGTCCATAGAGGCTGCATGCTTTCCTTGGGGCTCTAGGTGAGGGAGGATATTATGTCTACAGAGTGTGGCAGAGAGAAGCAGCTCACATGATGATTAGGTAGTAGAGACAGAGATTTCACTCTCCAGATACAAAATATATACTGCAAAGTCATCCCCCCAATGCTCACTTCTACCAGCCACATTGTGCCCACTTTCAGTTACCATTCATTTAATCCTTATCAGAGTATTAATTCACTCATTATGTTAAGGCTTTCATAATCCAATGATTTCCTCCTCTGACCTTCCCACATTGTCTCACATGTGAACACACACCTCACATTCAAACCATAAAACTCTACATCTATCTTTCCCTCCTCAGGGAACCAAGGACAAGTGTCAATAGCAAACTCTCAAAACTACACCTGCTGTGCCTTTGTTACAGTGCTGCTCTGTGATTTAAGTATAGTCTTAAGCATTGCAAAATAAAGATCTCTTTCTTTAGATCCAGTTTACCCCATATTTTTAAGCTAGCTATATAAACTCTTGCTCTCCTTTATCTGACATGTGTCTTCTTTTAGGAATGTCCCCAAAATGAGAACTTTTGAGTCTTTGGGGCCCTGTTCTTGGAGCCAACTTCCATGTCCTACATGATGATTTACTTAGATTCCAAAACTGGGTGGCAAAAGGATTGAAAAAAGACAAACCAACACAAAAGTAGAGAAAAAGCTGGGACCCAGTGGATTAGCCAAACTCTAAGGGAAGAAGACTGAAAAAGAGCAAAATCAGCACATTTATTATATAGGTTTAAATATTACAAGGATTTATTGTGAGAAAGTTTCTTCAAGATAAACAGAACCAAAGTTAGTAGTAAAAGCAGTCCAATTAGTACTATCAATTCTCTACCTCTGTGCAGCCAGCATTTGAACTCAAAGTTATGAACTTTTTGCTAAGAAATTTCCAAAAGAGGCATTGCCTCTGTCTCTGGGCAGTTCAAAGACCAAAATTCATTTTCCCAACACAAATCAGATACTCTGATTATTTAATGTGTTGCAATATATAAATGATGGAGCTGGGGATGTGGCTCAAGCGGTAATGCGCTCACCTGGTGTTCATGTGGCCCGGGGTCGATCCTCAGCACCACATACAAACAAAGATGTTGTGTCCGCCAAAAAAGAAAACCAAAAAACTAAAAAATAAATATTAAAGTTCTCTCTCTCTCTCTCTCTCTCTCTCTCTCTCTCTCTCTCTCATCTCTCTCTCTCTCTCATCTCTCTCTCTCTCTCTTAAAAAAGATATAAATGAGATGATCTTGAAAGGCATTATTCATTCATGGTAATGTAATTTTCTGTAGTGGATTCCACTCAGCATTTTTCCTAGAACAGAGAGATGTCTACATCTTTCTTTGTTCCATTTCTGGAAGGAGGTTGTTCCCAACCATGGGTTGATAAACTCAATGAATTCTTTAAGCTTCTTCAGCCATGTGACCTTTCACTGAACAGTCAATAAAAAAGTAGGGTGTAACCTGGGCTGCATCAAAACATTTAAAAGGTCCTCGTGATAAACTGAAAGTTCATTATAAACATTGTCTTCAATCACTGAGGCATTTTTAACTGACATAGTATTTCCTCATCAGGATCCCAATAGATTTCCACAATGAAAACCTTTTACACATATCACATATCAGCAACATTCATGAGAAATGTTTGTACCTTTAAATAAAACCAACCAATATTTCCTAAGAACCCGAGTTTCATACAGTGCTGTCCTCTAAACCCTAGGGATTCCAGATTTCCTCAGATTCAATGGGTCATTGTGTCCAGAAAAACTAGACGTGAACTCCATTGCCAACTGTAATCATAGTACAATACTAACACAAAAATGCTTCATAATATCTATGGCTAGATTGAAGGTTAGAACCACACAACATAAACCATGAAAATGAGCTTGAAGTTTTTGGATTAGGAAGGCACAAAAGTCAATGAACTTACAGCCCTAACATTCCTTTATATAGCCTCAGGACAAAAGAGTGATGGTGTATATGAGAAAAATTTTTCTATTCGTCTGTAATTTATTTTAATGAGTAATTCTGAAGTAAACCTGTAACAGATCTGCAGTTTAAGAAAATATTTCATACATCATTCAAAGTAAAAATTAGCATACTGAACATACAGGATTAGTTTTTGAAAATGAGTTGACATGTACAACATATAATGTGAGGTGTGCTTATCTAAGGTTTTAATAAAACAAAGAAAGTTGTAATTAGTCTAAGTATTAGTCTAGATAAAATCTCAAAGAAAATATTGAGTTGTCATCTTAATGTATCTATTTTCCCTTTTGCTTCTGTAATCCTGTATTGCTATAAAGTATAAAATCATATTTGTAGAATATATACATTGTCTAAATTATATCATTTCTAATACACAGTTTTGAAGCTTTTATAAACTAGTAATTTATTCATAAATTATACTAGTTTTATATACTTTTTCAATAATTCTTGTACAATTAAATATTTTTATTTTCTTAATCCCCTCACTTTATACTGTAGGACATTCAAAATAAAATATTTTCATATCCAAATTTCTTCACTATTTGTTTCAGGAAGACTTCATGAGCCATTTGTTGACTGAGTGATGTTTAAGCCATTAGGCAGGGGATCCTCATATCAGGAACTCCCAGTAGGAATCCACTTGTTCAAGAATGTCTGATTCATGTGGTGCCCAGTCCTAGCACACAGATCAAGTTCTAGCACAGCACCTGAAATGTGAGTGACCTGCTAAGAGCTAAACAGTCTGCTTATCCCCACCAATATTCTGTTTTTAGTGAAGAAGCAAGCACAATAGACAAGATTCCTCCCACACTTAAATCTTATCCTTACCAATCCCCTTTGATCCCTACTGCTGTAATTAAAGCAAGCCAGGCTCCATCTTTGTTAACACTCTACCCCTCTGGTGGCTTCACCTGTCACTGTCCCCTGCTCTGTAAAATATATTTCTGGTCTTTCCTATTTGTTTCATGGTACTATTTTCATAGCTTTTATTTTGCAGCCAGCCCATCTGTCTAAAAGAAACCTTTTCCTCACCTATATGGGATGTGAGCAAGAATTTGTTTCTTTTCAAATTTGCTGATTTTTAAAATTGACAGAAAAAATTACATTTATTTTGTACAACATGATTTTTATATAAATATATACATTGTGGAATAGTTAAATCCAGCTAATTATATACATTAACTCATGTATATCATTTTGTTAGTTAGAATATTTAACATCTGCGCAGTCTGGCTGGGCACAAATCACAAGCCACTTGAAGATTCAAGCAGGAATGAACTTTATTTTTAGAACCCACACGGCCCGCTGACCAGGCAAAGTCTCTAGGAACTCCCCCAGAGCTCCATGGAAACTTCGGAACTTTGCCAGCACTCAACCTGAACTCAACCCTGGAACTCCACCCATGTGAACGCTCTAGGAACTCCAGGAGAGCCCAACCAGAGCTCAGCCAACCCATGTGAACTCTCTAGGAACTCCACAAGAGTTCAAAAATAGCGGGCACCCTAGGCAGCAGGAACTGCTCCTTCTGGCAAAATGCCAGGCACCATCTTGTCCTGGCCCTGGCTCTCAACATCCACTCAGCATTTTTCAAGCATATAGTATGTTGTCACTAATTATTGTCACTGTGTTGTACAATTTATTTTTTGAACTGTTTCCACGGATCTAATTGTAATTTTGTATCCTTCAACCAACATATCTCCATTTCCTATTAACCCATACTCCCAATGACCTCACCTTTTGGTAACCAGCATACAGGGGTGATATCATGCACTATTTCTTTCTGCACCTGGCTAATTTCATTTAATATAATGTTTTATGGGTTCATTCCCATTGTAAATGACAGATGTTCCTTCTTTTTAATAGCTGAATAATATTTCACTGTTTTTTGAAGAACTCCCATACTGGTTTCCATAGTAATTGTACTGACTTGCTGCCACAAACATTGTGCAAGTGTTCATTTTTCTCCACATTCTTGTAGACACTTGATGTCTTTCTTCCTTTTGATAATTATGTTCTACCAGGGGTGAACTGTTAGCTTACTGTAGTTTAAATTTTTATTTTTCTGATAATTCACAATATTGAGGAATTTTTGTGATCTTTTCAGTAAAGTGTATTCATGTCTTTTGCTTATTTTTTAAGTGGAGTCATTTATCTTCTTACAATTGAGTTCCTTGTTTACTTTGGTTATTAGCGTCTTATCAGATGAATGGTTTGCAAATATTTTCTCTAATTCCATATATTGATTCTTTGTGTTTATCATTTCCTTGGTTGTGCAAAAGCTTTTTAGTTTTCACTAATTTGTCTTTTTCCATTTTGTTGCTTATGCTTTTTAGATCACATCTTGAAAAAAAAAAATGCCCAGACCAATGTTGTGTAGATTTCTCCTACTTTTCCTAGTAGTTTTATAGTTTCTGGTGTTGCATTAAGTATTTAACCAATTTTGAATTTGTTATATGAGATATGATCCCAGTTTCATTCTTCTGTATGTGGATATCCAGTTTTCCCCATACTATTTATTAAAGAGATTATACCTTCCTTTTATTATTCCTGGAATTTTTGCTGTAAGTCAATTCAATGTATACCTATATTTGGACTCTCTATGCTGTCCCATATGCTAATGTGTCTATTTTTTTTAGCAGCACCATGTTTTCATTACTATAGCTTCAAAGTATATTTTTTAATCAGGCAGAGCAATGTTTCCAGTTTCTTTTTGGTAATTACAACTTTGGTAATATTGGAATTTTTAAAATAATTCTATGGGGATTTCAGGATTGTTTATTAGATTTCCATGGAAAATAACATTAGAAATTTGATAAGGAATTGCAGTGACTCTGTAGCTCTCTTTGGACCTTTTAACAACATTAATTTTTCCAACCCATAAGCATCTATATTTCCACTTATTTGTCTTTCTCAGTTACTTTCATCAGTGTTTTGCAATTTTCAATGGCAGGACTTTTACTTCATTGGCTGAAAGTATTTATAGTTATTTAAAATTTTCTAGTTTTTTATAAGACATTGTGTTCTTGACTTCTTTATCATATAATTCATTATTAGTACATAGAAACATTGATTTTTTGTGTTGATTTTACATCCTATAACCTTATAAAATTTGCTAATTAGATTCAGTATTTTTTAATGGAACAAATAGTGCCAATTTTCCTTCTTTCTTTCTTATTTGAATACTTTTTATTCATTCTCCCACATAGTTATTATGACTAAGAATGCAGTACTGTGTTGAAAAAATGTGGTGAAAGTGAACCCCCCCCCTCTTGTTCTAGTACTTAAAGGCTTTCAACTTTTCATCATTGGGTATGAGGTTTATTGAAGTTTTTTCATATAAGGCTTTTTTTTAAGAGAGAGAGAGAGAGAGAGAGAGAGAGAGAGAGAGAGAGAGAGAAAATTTAATATTTATTTTTCAGTTTTCGGTGGACACAACATCTTTATTTTTATGTGGTGCTGTGGATCGAACACAGCGCCCTGCATATGCCAGGGGAGTGTGTTACCACTTGAGCCACATCCCCAGGGCAAGACCTTTTTAAAATTTTTTTTAAGATCTACATGACAGTAGAGTGTGTTTTTATATATTAGACATACATGGAGTGCAAGACATTACAATTTTTATCCCATTCTTGTTGTTGAACATGATGTGGAGTTATACTGGTCATGTATTCATATGTGAACATAGGAAAGTTATGTACGATTCATTCTACTGTCTTTCTTATTTCAATTTCCCTCCCTTCCCTTATTCCCTTTTGTCTAATCTAATAAAATTTAATACTTCCCCTCCCTACTGTTTCTTGTTATGAGTTGGTGTACATATATCAAAGAGAATATTTGACCTTTAGTTTTCTGGGACTGGCTTATTTTGCTTGGCATGATACTGGCAAATGTCATAGTTTTATTCTTCTTTACAGTTGATAAATATTACATTGTGTATATATACCACATTTTCTTTATACATTCATATGTTAAAGGGCACCTAGGTTGGTTCCATACCTTGGCTATTGTGAATTGAGCTCCTATATACAATGATGTGGCTGTGTCACTGTAGTATGCTGATTTTAAGTCCTTTCGGTATAAATCAAGGAGTGGAATAACTGGGTAAAATAGTGGATCCATTCCAAGTTTTCTAAGGAATCTTCTTACCACTTTGCAGAGTGGTTGCACCAGTTTGCAGTACTACCAGCAATGTATGAATGAAAATTTTCCCCACATCCTCACCTACATTTATTGTTAATTATTTTGAGGTACCTTCCTACTATGCTTGAATTGTCAACATTTTTATCATAAAAATTATGTTTTATTTTGTCAGTTAATTTTTCCACATCTGTTGAAATTACCATATGATTTTATCATTCTTTTGTTAAAATGATGTGCTACATTTACTGATTTGTATATGTTCAATCACCTTTGTGTTCCAGTGTTAAATCCAACTTAATCAAGTTGAATGATATTCTTTTTTAAAAAATATATATTTTTTAGTTGTAGTTGGACACAATACCTTTATTTATTTTTATGTGGTGCTGAGGATTGAACCCATGGCCCTGCATGTGCTAGGTGAGCGCTCTACCACTGAGCCACAACCCAGCCCTGAATGATTCTCTTAACATGTTGTAGAATTCAATTTTCTAGCATTTTCTTGATGGTTTTTGCAACTCAGATCTTCAGGGATATTGACCTAAAGTTTTCATTTTTTGTAATATCCTTGTCTGTTTTTAAAAATTTTGGAACTAGTATCTTTTCTTTGATTTTTTTTTAATAGTTTGGGGATTACTATTTGAATATTTGATAGAACTTATCAGCAAAGCCATCAGTTCCTGATATCTTTTTTGATTGAAGACTTCTTGCTATTGATCTTACCTCCTTACTTTTTTTTTTTTTTTGAAGATATTTTATTTATTTATTTATTTTAAATATGTATATAGTTTTTTTTTCCGTATTTTTTTTTATTGGTTGTTCAAACCCCTACAAAGCTCTTGACATATCATATTTCATACATTAGCATACATTAGCTTCAAGTGAGTTATGAACTCCCTTTTTTACCCCAAGTACAGATTGCAGAATCACATGGGTTACACATCCACATTTTTACATAATACCATAATAGTAACTGTTGTATTCTGCTACCTTTCCTATCCTCTACTATCCCCCCTCCCCTCCCCTCCCATCTTCTCTCTCTACCCCTCTACTGTAATTCATTTCTCACCTTGTTTATTTTCCCATTCCACTTACAACCTCTTATATGTAATTTAGTATAACAATGAGGGTCTCCCTCCGTTTCCATGCAATTCCCCTTTTCTCTCCCTTTCCCTCCCACCTCATGTCTCTGTTTAAAGTTAATCTTTTCTTCCTGCTCTTCCTCCCTGCTTTATTCTTAGTTGCTCTCATTATATCAAAGATGACATTTGGTATTTGTTTTTTAGAGATTGGCTAGCTTCACTAAGCATAATCTGCTCTAGTGCCATCCATTTCCCTGCAAATTCCAAGATTTTGTCATTTTTTAGTGCTGCGTAATACTCCATGGTGTATAGATGCCACATTTTTTTAATCCATTCATCCATTGAAGGGCATCTGGGTTGGTTCCACAATCCAGCTATTGTAAATTGTGCTGCTATGAACATCGATGTGGCAGTATCCCTGTAATACGCTCTTTTAAGGTCTTCAGGGAATAGTCCGAGAAGGGCAATAGCTGGGTCAAATGGTGGTTCCATTCCCAGCTTTCCCAGGAATCTCCATACTGCTTTCCAAATTGGCCGCACCAATTTGCAGCCCCACCAGCAATGTACAAGAGAACCCTTTTCCCCACATCCTCGCCAGCACTTGTTGTTGTTTGATTTCATAATGGCTGCCAATCTTACTGGAGTGAGATGGTATCTTAGGGTGGTTTTGATTTGCATTTCTCTGACTGCTAGAGATGGTGAGCATTTTTTCATATACTTGTTGATTGATTGTATGTCCTCCTCTGAGAAATTTCTGTTCAGGTCCTTGGCCCATTTGTTGACTGGGTTATTTGTTATCTTATTGTCTAATTTTTTGAGTTCTTTGTATATTCTGGATATTAGGGCTCTATCTGATGTGTGAGGAGTAAATATTTGTTCCCATGATGTAGGCTCCCTATTTACTTCTCTTATTGTTTCTCTTGCTGTGAAAAAACTTTTTAGTTTAAGTAAGTCCCATTTGTTGATTCTTGCTATTAACTCTTGTGCTATGGGTGTCCTATTAAGGCATTGCTTGTAGAAATAGATAAAGCAATCATGAAATTCATATGGAAAAATAAAAGACCAAGAATAGCAAAAGCAATTCTAAGCAGGAAGTGCAAATCAGGCGGTATAGCGATACCAGATTTCAAACTATATTACAGAGCAATAGTAACAAAGACAGCATGGTACTGGTACCAAAACAGGCGGGTGGACCAATGGTACAGAATAGAGGACACAGAGACCAATCCACAAAGTTACAACTATCTTATATTTGATAAAGGGGCTAAAAACATGCAATGGAGGAAGGATAGCATCTTCAACAAATGGTGTTGGGAAAACTGGAAATCCATATGCAACAAAATGAAACTGAACCCCCTCCTCTCACCATGCACAAAAGTTAACTCAAAATGGATCAAAGACCTTGATATCAAATCAGAGACTCTGCGTCTGATAGAAGAAAGAGTTGGCTACGATTTACCTCCTTACTTTTTATCAGTGTATTTAGACTTTCTGTTTCTTCATGATCAGTCTTGATAGGTTGTAGGAATTTATATATTTTTTTTCTAGGCTATTCAACTATTAGCATGAATTATCCATAGTAACTTTATCGTCCTTTGTATTTCTGTGGTATCTCCTCTTTCATATATTATTATGCTTCTTTGAATTTTTACTTTTTTCTTAATATATCTAATGGATTATTGATTTTTTACTATCTTTTCAAAAGAAATAAAATGTTAGTTTTGTTATCTTTTTTTCTATTGCATTTCTAGTCTCAGCTTCATTTGCTTCTGCACAAAGTTTGGAATGTTGCATGTTCATTTTTATGTCTCGATATATTTTTATAATTTTTTGTTATTTTTAATTTGATTTATTGATTGTTTAAACAGTAGCATGTTACTTAATTTACATATATTTCAAACTTTGTAAATTTCTCTTGTCATTATTGATTTTATATCACTTTATTCAGAGAAGTTTACATGTTATGACTTTGAACTCCTTAAATTAGTCAGAAATGAGTTTTATGGGCTAACACATGATATTTCCTGGAGAATGTTCTCGGTGTGCTTGAGAAGAATGTATACCATAATGCTTTAAGATAGAATGTTTTATAACCATCTCTTAGGTCCACTTGATCTCAAGTGGAGTTTAAAAACAATGTTTTCTTATTAATATTCTGTTTGAATAATCAATTTATTAGTGAAAATGGAATATATAAGTCCCCTGCTTTTATCGTATTCCTGCTTATTTTTAAGAGCTTTAATATTTGTTTTATATAATTTACAGTTATTATATCCTTGGTGAAATTGGCTTCATTATTATATAATGAATTGGTGAAATTGGCTTCATTATTATATAATGAATTTTTTATTCAACTTCATAGTTTTTGACTGAAAGTCTATTGTAACTGTTGTTAGTCTTGGTAATCCTGTTCTCACTTGGTTTCCATTTTTTTGAACAGTCATTTTCCATTCTTTATTTTCAGTTTGTTTGTCTTTAAAGAGAAAATGAATCTTTTTAGTCACACAGTTGAAACTTGTTTTATTATCTGTCAGTCATCTGTCTTTCAATTGCATATTTTAGTCCATTTACATTAGAAGTAATTACTGATTGGTAAGTAAAGACTTACATTTTGTTTCTGTTAGTTTGTTATTTGTTTTTCTTCTTTTTTTCCTGTTTGCTTGGATTTTTGTTTTGTTTTGTTGTTTGTTTGATTTTTGCTTTTGGTACTCGATATTGAACTCAAGAGCACTTATCACTGAGCTTCATCCCCAGTCTTTCCTATTTTTTTTTTTAAATTTTGAGAAAGCATCTCATTAAAGTTGCAGAGGGTTTCACTACTTTTCTGGTTGTTTCAAAGATCCTTTTTGATTTTATCTCTTTCATGATGTTTCTTTTGGTTGTAGGCATTTTTCTTGAGCAAAAGACAGAACCATATTTTAGCAAATGTATTTTCCCACTTATTATATTAGATCATTTTAAGGAAAGCTTTAAGATTTAGAAAATTGAAAGAGGCATTTTTAAATGCAAAAGTAAATAAATGCACAAAGGTGAAAATGCAGGAAAGTATAAGAAATGAAGTTATCATAACATTATAGTTGGTTTGGAAAGAAATGGTGGTTTGGGGTTATATATACAATACAATGTACTGGTTAAAAGGAAGTAATGAGAAGTATAATTAGAAACCTCTTAGTGTGTTGGACTTTGTTTCTGCCTATATAAGTAACAGAAAGCATCAGTGGCTATTTATTTATTTATTTATTTATTTATTTATTTATATTTCTTTTTTATTGGTTGTTCAAAACATTACAAAGCTCTTGAAATATCATATTTCATACATTTGATTCAAGTGGGTTATGAACTCCCATTTTTACCCCATATACAGATTGCAGAATCACATCAGTTACACATCCACGTTTTTACATAATGCCATACTAGTGACTGTTGTATTCTGCTACCTTTCCCATCCTCTACTATCCCCCCTCCCCTCCCCTCCCATCTTCTCTCTCTACTGCATCTGCTGTAATTCAATTCTCTCCTTTGTTTTTTTTTTTCCCCTTTCCCCTCACATCTTCTTATAAGTAATTTTGTATAACAATGAGTGTCTCCTTCCATTTCCATGCAATTTCCCTTCTCTCTCCCTTTCCCTCCCATCAGTGGCTATTTAGGTCAACCTCCTAACTCTCTCTTCATATGATAATAACCAAAGTTTGATATATAAGATCTTGAGATAAGTAGTTAAAATGTGTATATCCAGAAATCATTTGAAACAATTTGCATGATGTCAATGTTAATAAAAATAAAAACACTCAGAAGTTATTTTTCTGTGTAACAACTTCTTAAATGATTTTTTGAATACTCACTACACATTGAAGGTTATTTTACATTTATTGTATTATATACATACTTTTTGGCTCAAGTAAAAATTTAAGCATTTATTCAAAATACACTTATTTTAATCACAATGCTAAAGTGTTTACTTCTCATATTAGACTAGGACATTAGTTATCTATGTTTAAATCTACTGTCCTTTCTTCAAACAAATCGGACATATTTTCTTTTTTTTTTTTTAAAGAAAGAGTGAGAGAGAGGGAGAGAGAGAGAGAGAGAGAATTTTAATATTTATTTTTTAGTATTCGGCGGACACAACATCTTTGTCTGTATGTGGTGCTGAGGATCGAACCCGGGCCGCACGCATGCCAGGCAAGCGCGCTACCGCTTGAGCCACATCCCCAGCCCATATTTTCTAATTCCACTGTATATACTGCTTCTTTAGTCTGCCCTTTTCATCAGTGGCCTCTGTGACTCCTCTAAGGCTTGGAAATTCTAAAGATGTCAGTTTGAAAAGATATTAGCTCTTAAAGGCATTTGTTCAACCAGAATTGTAATTTAAGTCTAGTTTATTTATCCCTCGTAGAAAAGGATGCACTTCTTGCCTAGAAGTTATTATGCTATTAATAAAGAAGGATATCTCTAATTTGGAGAAAACAATGTTTAAACCATCTTGATTTCTTAAAGACTTTTCCAAGTCTTTCATCATGACAAAGATAAAATGCCTTAATATTTCCTATTTGTTCTTGCTTTGGGAAAGGACAAAGGTTTCTAATTAACTTTCTTGAAAAAGGCATTCTCCAGATTACTTATGCTTTGCATCAAAAGTAGAGTACAATTTCACATTGATATAGTAATATGCCTTTCTCTCATTAGGGCTTCTTAAATGTTAACTAAATTATAAAATGTACTGAACATACATACCTTAAAAATGTGAAGTTCTCTTCTAAAAATGTTTCTGTGTTTTTTTCCTACCACTGGTTTAAGTATTCTTTATCCTGAGACTTCTACATTAATACTTCATAAAGTTCTGATATTTCACCAAGTCTGGATTACATTTACATTTCCAAAATAAATAATCTTTACCGACAAAGAAAGTAGCATACACATCAAATGAGTCAGAACTCAGGGTAATATAAGCACTATGACATCTGTTGTTAGCCTTAGTAGCTATGCTTTCAACACCAAATTAAAGTCTTTCCCCCCAAAGCTCAAGATATCTGTACAGGTTGAGCATCCTTAATCCATAAAGCTCTGAAACCTGAAAATTTTAAATACCCTTGTGATAATACAAATGAAAAATTCTACATTCATCTGCTGCGATGGATTATAGTCAAAATGTGCAATAATATTTGTTAAAATTACCTTCAGCTATTTACATAGGTTACATATAAATACAAACAAATTCTGCCATATTTAGAAATGGGTCTCATCTTCAACACGTCATAAATATAAAAATATTTCAAAAACACAAAGAAAATTTCAAGTATAAAACTCTTGAAATTTAAAAAGTTTTGGTGACAATCCCCTAACAATTACCCACAAATTAATTTTTTAATTACTAAAATTATTTACAAAACTCCAAAGTTCTCAAGACCTAGTGTAGCACCAGATGTTCTGTTATTTTCAAAGAATATATCTGGTTGCAGTTAATTTTGGTAGTGTGGTTCAGTGTACTATGAGTCTTTCCTTTAAGTGATTTTTCTCAGATCTCGTTCATACCAAAAGACACAATAGAAAAGTCCAAATAAGGGATTTTTTTGAACAAGTCTACATGTCTTCACTATGCAACATCATATTGAATTCTATGAATTCCACACTAAATAAAAACAAAAATCATGAATCTACTTAAACTAATCTACTTAAACTAATAAATTTATATTATAAATACAGTTGCTAGTTAAGTATTCAAATAGAAAATACTATTTTTCTGTATTTTCACAAATAAAATTTCCATACTAGTGCACACAATCTAATATCATTCATGCCCGATGTGACTGTAAAATGTCAGAAACAAAATCTTTTTATCAAGAAGAACACATAGCATGAGACTGGATTATTAGTCTAAATGAATTGTTACAAAATCAATACAAACCTTTTAAATAAGTAATTTGATTTTGTTGACAACCTTTCACTTTGAAATGAAAATGTTTCTCACTAGCTTGCCTAATGCCCCTTTTACATCTTTATTCCTCAGGGTATAGATGAAGGGGTTGACTGTAGAAGTCACCACTCCATAGAAGAGAGCCATGAACTTGGGCTGGTCCCTTGTGATGGAGGAGGAAGGCTGAAGATACATGCTAATAGCTGGACCATAAAATAAGGAAACTACAATAAGATGAGAAGAACATGTTCCAAAGGCCTTTTTCCTTCCCTCAGAAGATTTAATCTTAAGTACAGCATGTCCAATACTAGCATAAGAAGTAAGAATTAAACAAAGGAATAACTAAAATAAAAATACACACCACAGACAGTGAAAGTTCATTAGCTTCCTTTTCACCACAGGCAGTCTTTATCAGAACTGGAATCTCACACAACAAGTGATCCAGTTTATTGACTCCACACAATGGCAATTGTAAGGTAAGTGTGGCCTCCGATAAAGCAAAGAGCACTCCAGTCAGCCACATAACACATGCTAGTAAGATGCAGATGTGTTGATTCATGATGAGAGTGTAGTGCAGAGGTCTGCAGATGGCCATGTAGCGGTCAAAGGACAGGATAGCCAAGAGAATACATTCTGTGGCCCCCATAAAGTGGAAGACATAAAGCTGCACTACACATCCTACATAGCTGATGGTCTTCTTAGAGCTTCCCAGGTTTAACAGCATCTGAGGCACAATGCTGTGGTTAAACACATGTCTAAAAAGGAGAGGTTGGTGAGGAAGAAATACATGGGACTATTGAGATGGGGGTCTAATACATGGGACTATTGAGATGGGGGTCTAACTTGGACACCAGAATGATGGCAATGTTTCCCATCATGTTCATGGGATATGTAATAAGAAGAACAATGAATAGAGGAAGCTCTAGCCAAGGCAGATCATCTAAGCCTGGTAGGATAAACTCTTCAGGGTTTCTTTCATTAATGAGTGTCATTCTCTTCAAGTTGTGTCACCTGTAATAAGGAAGTGGCAAAACTTTAGAAAGTGTTATAAGTAATTAAAAAGCATAGCCATACATTGGCCATATGATTACAGAGGATATTGTGCAATAACTCTTGGATGGAAGAAGGCAAAATCTGTCACTAGGTGACCAGATTTCTATTTATGACACTCAAGAAATGGCAGTTACATTAAAAAATAGCTAAACATTCTGAAACCGAATTTTCTCTTTGTATAATAAAGGCAGACAATAATGTTCTCCTTATGGTAAAAATTTAATAAGTAGTGGTAACTCTGCTGGAAAACACCCAGACAGTGGTTTTCAAACTTTACCTGCCATAAAAATCAGCTGGGGGGATGCTGTTTAAATTAAGTTTACTGATTTTTATCTTCAATTTTCTGGTAGAGCAGCTATTGCATGGAGTCCTGGAATCATATGAGTCACTTCGCACAAGCAGTGCTGCAGCATTTCAGAAATGATAGGAAGAGTACAATATCAAGGTAGTGATAGTAGAAGAAAGATCAGAAAATGTAAAGCTCTGAGAATCATTATGATAGGCCTGTCCAGCCTTAACAAGTTGGTTGAATAGTTTTACCATCTCCATAGGGAGTGAGAAGCCTGGATTTAATCCAATTTCTACTAGCTACTTGGAATTTAGCAAGAAATCAAACACTTTCAACATCAGTTTCTTCAGGTATAAATAGTGTGTGCGTGTGAAGGTACAATGACATAAGTTTCACCATGCTTAAGAATTTGTCTAAAAAAATTGTATAGTAACAAAAGTGTTGGTGAAGATGTGAGGGGAAATGTATACTCATATATTGCTGGTGGGACTGCAAATTGGTGCAACCATTAGCAGTATGGAGATTTCTCAGAAAACTTGGAATAGAACCACCATATGATCCAATTTTTAAATTGGACTTCAAATAAGCATTCTATAGTGATGCAATTACATCAATGTTTATAGTAGCTCAAACCACAATAACTGGAACCAAACTTGGTTCCCTTCAATAGAATAATGGATAAAAAAAATATGGTATATAAACACCATAGAATATTACTTTACCCTAAAAATGAATGACTTTATGAAGTTTGCCAGTAAATGGATGGATCTGAATACTATCATGCTAAGTGAAAAAAGCCAATCCCCAAAAAGCAAAGGTCTAATTTTCTCATTGATATATGAATACTAACACACGATGGTAGCAGGGAGGCAAATTATACAAAGGGGAATGAAGGAAATAGAGAGGGTTTGGGAATAGGAAAGACAGTAGAATGGATCAGACAAAACTTTAGTATGATCATATGTGAATACACCACCAGTGAAACTCCACATCATGTACAACCACAAGTATTGGATCCTACTTAGAATAAGTTATACTCTATGTATGTAAAACATTTGAACATATACTCTACTGTTATGTATCCTTGAAAAGAATAAATAAGAAAATAAAACTACACAAAAATAAAAGAATTTGTTTGTGCATACTTTATTACATGCATAAATATTACTTCCAACCTCAATATGTGTTCTTTTATATTGTATTTTAGATAACTTGTCCTTCTTGTAGGGATTATTCATTATTTTGTCTTAATAAAAGAGTTGGGACAGGTTCCATAGACCCACTAATCATAGATAACTACAAATACAGTTTCAAATTCCACATCAACTGGTATCAGGAGAAAATTCAATATCCTAATTCTGGCTCAGAGACTTTTTAAAACATACAAGTTATTTTATATTTCCAGGATGTATGTATGTATGTATGTATGTATGTATTTATTTATTTATTTACTAAAAGGAGTATTGAAAATAAAAAAATCAATAAGCTGAGTAAAACACTATGTTGAGAGAGATGAATTATGTAATGAAGGTTTTGGTTTATGTTGCAGATTTCATAAAGCACACTCCACCACAGTCTTCTGTAAGAAGAGGAATATTCAGAGGGGAAGTTGGGACAGCATCCCAGCAACAAAATTCAGAATCACTCTGTTAGTCAATTAGCAATTTCAAGGGACTCTTCTCAGGGCTACAAAGCACAGTTTTCAAATTCTCTATTTCATTAAATCTGCAGTGTCATCTTGTAAGAATTACAGAAAGTTACTCAGAATTAATATGTGAATGTTGCCTTTTGATTATACATATTGTAGTTTGGAAGAAATAACAATGATAAAACAATAGTAATTCCAAGCAATACTCACTGAGCCATATTTGACAAAACTCCAATAATGTTTTACGTCTACTAAATCAGTAGTACCCACCCACCCTATGACAAAGGAAATTTTAGTATTCATATTTTAGGATATTGTTAATCATTAATTCTTAGAGTCTCCTAGTAATTGGAAAGGTAAAGGTAAAGATCAAAATATAATCAATGCCTTAAATGAGGTAGTGAGACATCAAGATAACAAATTTGGAATTTAAAAAATTTAAAGATTAAAAAAAAATATGTACTGCAAATTTGTTCTGAATTAGTGTGGCTCCTTTACTTTAGCCATATGACTCAATATGTTAATAGGAGCACAGAGAATTTAGAAACATCTCTGGGCCCAAGTTTTCTTTCACATAAAAATTCCATGATGTGGAAGAGATATGAAATAAGCAGAATCAGAATTATCCTATTGAAAAACAAATTTTTTAAAAGTTACAGTTCACCCACATTTTTAAATAACTACGATAAAAGGTACATGATTTTTATTTTTTTAAAACATTGTTATGTTCACATCATATTTTTTTTTACCATAGGCCATTCCTTAATTGTTTCTTTTTCTAACTTTTTTTAATGTCAATAATGCTTTATTGAAATATTCTCCATTCTACAATTTTTTAAAGAGGAATTTTCAATTTGGTCCTCCAGAAGTATTTCCATAACTTATTATATCTAACACTGATGTCAATCATCCCTTCAGTATGCTCTCTGTGATTTTATTTAATTTGTATTATTTTGGACTTTGTTCATATTTTCTCTTTATTAAGTATGGTTTTGACTGTGAATGGTGTTCACCCTGTTACTTTTTCCTCTATATTTGCCTAGAGACAAAACAGCAGGTATGCCTAATCCATGCAAGTCACTCTAAAGTATATTTAAGGTCATTAATTCTTCTTATCTTTTCTGTATCATTCTCATATTTCATTATTTTAACTCTTGGATTCTATGACTTTTTGATCTCCTACTTCCAGTGATTTCCCATCCCTATTTCACTACATGGAAATCTATACACAAGCATTTAAAGTCACTTTAGTAAGTTGGTAGACTGTATTCTTTTTGCCATTATCTTTGTATCCACCCTCATATTTTCATTCCAGTATATCTTGTTTCTACTTTATATTCATACTATACAATATTTAATTTATACTTGCAATTAGTATTTAGCTTTATATAGAAGATCACAAGAAGAAAAACACAGGTTATTTTCATCTGACCCTGAACTCTGATTGAAACATATGGGGAAATCAATCCATAAAATTTTGAACTTATGTTAAAATTGATTGATATGAGATAGTCATATAATTGATTGAAAGCTTCATATCTCATTCAAATAGTTAATATTTGTCAGAACTACATTTTTATGATTTTACCATCAATTTCAGTGAGAAACTAAGAGAGACATTAATTGCAAGTGAAGTCTAGTTGTTCACAAAGGCACCAAGCTAGTTATTTCCAAACATTATAAAAGGTTTCCTGAAATGAAATATACTCTGCCTTTCATATGTGTATTACGTAGTATGATGTACACATTCCAATCTCCTCTGAGAATACATTCCCCATAAAAACAAGTATCTTTTACTTAATTTTGATAGACTTCAATATAAAGAAAATGTGAGAAAGTATATTTAAATTTTTAAATTTTCAGAGGACAAAGAAACTTTAGTTTACAGTTGTATATTTAACTATTAGCTTCAGAGCAGTTAGTTTTTCTGTTGATACAGATGACAAAGAAAGAACGCCTAGGTTAGGAAGGCAAAGTAGAAAATATTCAGAGTGCTCTCTGAGCATGCTATTTACTTGATATTAATAAAAACTCCTGGGCATTCTTTTCATATAGACCATTCTTTTGTCCTTTTCCCTGGTGAGTTATCAGAAAAAAATTGGGGGACAGAGTTCTCTATGGAAATGCTTCTTTTGTACAATTAGTTACCTACTGATCTGAGCTCATTCAGTTACCCCAAAAAGTGAACACTAATTTCAAATGGAAAACAATTAAAGATGAATAAATTAGAAGAAAAAATATACAATTAGAATAGAGAAAGTTTGAATAAATGTTTCAGGGGAATTTTTATGAGAATTCATTGAATACCTTGCACCACTAATTCTTAGAATAGCTCACCTAGATTTAATTATTTCTAATAGTAATTGTAAATGAACACAAAATAAGTTTAAAACAAAACAAAAAAGGGATCTTTCCAATGAGAAGTATTAAATTTTAAATAAAAACTTCACAATATTTGTTTTTTTATAAAAAAGATGTAATTATGATTTTCTCTCTAAATCTGTATTGTCTTCCTCTCTACACATATTAGTGACATATGTAGATATAATTAATATTCTTTTCAAATTACATGTATTATATTAAACTACATTATTTAGAAACACAAAATCAATGACATTGAATAAAACAGAAAGCGATAAGCTTTTCCTTTGACTACTGTCCCCAATGGTGTATAATTCACCTTCTTTCTCTAAAGGTAACTATATCATGTGAGTGTATTTTTATGCATTATACATGTGATGATTATTTTTCAGTCTGCTTTCCCTTTCCTAGACCCACCCTCTATTCAAAAAAAAAAAAAAAAAAAATATATATATATATATATATATATATATATATATATATATATATATTTTTTTTTTTCCAGAAGACAAAATTACAGCAAACTTTATCATATATCTAATTAACTTTTATTCAGGATTCATGAATATGGGCAGCTTCCTTTCTCCTAAATAGAGTGAGCTCCCACTGTTTAATGGCAGAACAGAAATTATCAAGGTGGATACCAAAGAATTAACACTAGAATAAGTTCATTGGTAGATGTCAGTTCACTTCTTCAGGTTTCTTTTTCTCTTTTCTTTTTCTCCCCCTCATCCTCCTCCTTCTCCTTTTCTTATTCTCCCCCTCCTCCTCCTCCTCCTCCTCCTCCTCCTCCTCCTCCTCCTCCTCCTCCTCCTTCTTCTTCTTCTTCTTTCTCCTTTTACTTCTGCTTCTTCTTTCTTCTTGTAAAAATGGAACTTCCTTATTATACTAACTTGAGTAGGCCATAATTTCCTATTTTTAGCAAGAACATTTCTTTCTTTTTTTGGGCAAGGGATTTATCTGCTTTCCTAGAGGTTCTGTTTGACAATGTTGTATTCAACATAACTGGCTTTATTTTGGTTTGGCTTGGTCTTCTGGGGCCACATGCAGGAACTCAGTCCTAAATAATGGCCTCTTAAATATTTTGTTTAATACTTTCTACTGTGTTGTTCCACTAGAGGTTGAATCAAAAAGATTCTTTCATGTCTGTCTTCTGGTCAGGTTTAACTGATGGCAGTCATCATGTGAACATTTAAGAGAGAAGGAATAGCTGGTTGGAGGTATACTCTCTTAGTTCTTTCTCACCTGAACCTGTGAGACAGGCTTTGTTGCTCAACCAAAGGACACAGATGCTGGGGGTGGCCATGCGTGTTCAGACTTCTCTCTTCTTGTTTCCAATACTATTTCTTCTTTTTGCTACCTTAGATTTTGGTTTTCAACCAGACTCCCCACTCTTGCAATTATCAGGGTAGTGCTTATATAATACACACTTGGGATACCCTTGTAGGATTTCTCAGTCTTTCCCATACTTTTGTAAACACTTCCTTTCTGAAACATTCCTCAATGTCCTAGTTGGAGTGTGCCATCTCTTCTGTTGTGAACAATGGTGACATTAACTCTCTATTATAAGCAGATTGCGATAGCTTCCTGATTCAGGATGTTTTCTCCTTTTGTTTATTTTTTTTTCCATTTTATTTTCTTTTTTAAATTGACAGAGTAGAATGTCTGTATTTAACTTTTACAATATGATGGTTTGCAGAATATGCACATTGTGCTATGACAAAGTGTAACTAATATATGGCTATTTAACATAGTTGTGATTTTGTGGTGAAAATAGACTACATACACTGTTTTATCATTTTACAAGACTACAATATATTTTTTAACAAAGTCACCAAGTTGTACCATAGATCATTTGGATTATTATTTCAAAAATTAAGATTTACTATCCTTTTTCCAACAGCTCATGGTCCACAAACACCCAGCCTCTGGTAACCAACACTTTGCTCTCTATTTTTATAAAATCAAAATTTTTTTTATTCCACCTATAAGTTATATTATGCACTATTTATCTTTCTGTGCCTAGCTTAATAAATTTAATATCATAACTCTGCTTTCATTAATGTTCATAAATGACAGGATTTGTTTCTTTTTTATAACTAAATAGGAGTCCCTTGTATATATGCACAACATTTTAAAAATCCATTTATCCAGAAGCAGAACCTTAAATTGATTTGATATTTTGCCTAATGAACATCATTATGTTGATTTAAATTCCATTGGCTATAAACCCAGTGGCAGGATTGCTGAGTTATTTTCCTTGCATATGCAATTTCTTTCTTTAAAAGAGTTTATCAAAAAAAATCAACATGGGATTAAAAAAGCAAAAAAATAGTGAATTTTATAAATATTGGTTCCCAATATGAACCATTTCTATCATTATGCTCTGTGCTCTATGATCAAGATCTATCAGGTAACAAGTGTTGGGATATGTTCCCAATAATGTTTTTTCATTTAATATCATTTTTAAAACTAATCCATAAAAATTGTACACAATTATGTGGTATAATGTGATATTTAGATACTTTTGTATATTCAAATAAGAGTAAACCTATCAGTCTTCTTAAACTTTTATCATTTCCTGTGGTAAAGGCTTATTTTTATTAAATATACAGTATATTATCTGTAGTCACCCCTGTGCAAAAGAACATGAAAACTTATTACATCTATGTAACTGCTACCTAGCACTTGTTGACAAACTTCTTGTTTCTCCCTCCCCCTTACTTTCTATAATTCTGGTAATAGGTATTCTACTTTGAATTCATCTGGGAAACTACATGTGAGTGAGATTATGAATTACTAATTGTTCTGTGCCTTGCTTACTTCATTTAATGTAATGACCTCTAGTTCACTCCATCTTGTTGAAAATGACAAAGTTTGATCTATTTCTTGTGGCTGAATAATATTTTATTGTGTATATGTATGTTTCTTTATTGACCCATCAGTGGATGACACTTAGACTGATTCTATTTCTAGGCTATTATGAATAGCACAGCATTAGTCATATAAGTGTAGATGTCTTTTGGGCATACTGAATTCATTTCCTTTGGATGTAAACCCAGTGGTTTGATTGCTGGATCATATGGTGATTCTGTTTTTATTTTTTTGAGAAACTTTCATAATCCATAAGAGCTGTAATAATTTACATTCCCACCAAAGAGCGGGAGGGTTCCCTTTCTCCAACATCCTCTCAGGTACTTGTCGCCATTTCAGTAATAACCATTCTAACTACAGTGAAGTAAATATCTCATCTCTATTCTTGATCATTAGTGGTATGTGTGTTTTTCATATGCCTGTTGGTCATTTATGTTTTCTTTAGAAAAATATCTATTTAGATATATTGATATATTGATCATTTTTAAATTGGATTATTTTGGTTTTTGCCACTTAGTTGTTTGAGTTTCTCATATATCTATATCTATATCTATATCTATATCTATATCTATATCTATATATATATATATATATATATATAGAGAGAGAGAGAGAGAGAGAGAGAGAAGAGGGGAGAATATATAAGTATACTTATAAAGCTAAAGGGGTAAATTGTAGATGAGACTGTTAGATGTCTCAAACTAACCATCCTCCCTTCTACATATTAGCAGAAATTTTAGCTAGATCTATGACTATTCATAATAAAAAATATCACATTTCTCATTCTTCCATAAATCCAAGTTTTACCATGAGCCTGAATTTTAATCAACAAAACATATTTGAAATTATAATTGACAGAATTCTGAAATCCTTTGAATAAAATTTCTTCTTCTATCCAGTTAATTAGAGAATAGCTGATGGCTTGGAAAATACAATGGGAACTATCATCTCATGACCTATTAAATCCTGATTTCTAGAGGATCATATGCACCAGATACAATCCAGTAACCTTGGATATTTGTGTCTGTGTTGACTTTTAAGTGAGAATGGAAAATAATTTTGTTTACTCTGTTAAATGTGCAATTGCTTTAAACACTATGGCCATACGTAATTCTGCTTAATATATTACCTCTATAACACACAAAGATGTGGTTTTGATTTAAGTTATTAATAGAAAACTCTAGAGATAAAAAATAATATTGATTCAGAGACTAATGAATAACAATGGTACAGGGAGGTAGAAAATGAAAATTCCCTATTGAATCAGTAACTCTTAAATATAATAAAAATATTGTATAAGTACTAAAAAAAACCATGATTTAGAAATTAATTGTTTTAGGAATACAACTTAATAATCTTTGAATTAAAAGCACAACTAGAGCTCAAAGGGCTTAATTGACCATATTGGGACAATATAGACAACCAAATAAAGTAAAACAGTAATATAAAATGGGAATTTATGAGTAATTATGTTATAAATAAAAATATAAGTTAAAAAGAAAAAATAAATAAATGGAGGAAAGAATACTTACTTATAGAATGTCAACCAATAAATATAGAAGGTACACTTAAGTAAGAGATTCATTAGTGGTTACTAAATTAATGAGTGAAAGCTTAATCACAATCAACATATTTACATAATTTCAGACTATCTCCCTACAGATTACTAATTAATTTTTTAAATTAATTTATTTTTTTGGTACCAGGGATTGAACTCAGGGACCACTGAGCCACATCCCCAGTTAGCCCTATTTTGTATTTTATTTAGAGACAGGGTCTCATTGAGTTGCTTAGCACCTCTCTTTTTGCTGAGACTGGCTCTGAACTTGTGATTTTCCTACTTCAGCTTCCTGAGCCGCTGGGATTACAAGCATGCACCACCACGCCTGGAACTAATTAATTTTTAAGAAAAAAAATATAACTTCACACCAGAGACACCTTGAGAATACCACCTTATAGTTAAGCAATTAAAATTAATCTTATTGAGTTTTAAGACCAATAAACCTCATGTGCATTTCTGAAATGATTTATCAAGATTATTATCCACAAATCATGTACCTATGTACCAATGATGTGTCAGCAGAAAGAGAAATAAGAAAAACTACCCCATTCAAAATAGCATCAAAAACCATAAAATACTTGGGAATCAATTTAATAAATGATGTGAAAGAACTCTACAATAAAAATGACAGAACACTAAAAAATAAAATTGAAGAAGACCTTAGAAGATGAAAAGATCTCCTATGTTCTTGGATAGGCAGAATTAATATTATCAAACTGATTATACTACCAAAAGTGCTATACAGGTTTAATGCAATTCCTATTAAAATTTCCATGAAATTATTCATACAATGAGAAAAAGCAGTCATTTGAAAAAATAAAAGGACCAGAATAGCCAAAGTAATCATCAGTAAGAAAAGTGAAAAAGGAAGCATCACAATACCAGAACATAAATTATACTATAAAGCTACAGTAACAAAAAAGATAGTATTTGCACCAAAACAGGAAGGAAAACAAATGAAACAGAATAGAAGACACAGAGTCAATTGAAAATATATATTTTATCACATACAAGACCATACATTGGAGAAAAGATAGCCTCTTCAGCAAATGGCGCTGGGAAAACTGGAAATCCATATACAGCAGCATGAAATTTAAGCCCTATTGCTCACCCTGCACAAAAATCCACTCATAATGGATCATGAACCTAAGCATTACACCAGAGACCCTGTGCCTAACCAGAAGGAAAATAAGCCCAAATTTCCATCTTGTTGGCTTAGGAACTGAATTCCTCAACAGGATTCCTAAAGCAAAAGAAAAAAAATTAAGAATAAATGAGTGAATGGCATCAAACTTAAATGCTTTTTCACAGCAAAGGAAACAATCAAGAATATGAAGAGAAAGCTTATAAAATGGGAAAAAACATTTGCCTTCTGCACCTGAGATAAAGCGTTAATCTCGAGGATATAAGAACTCATAAAACTTAACACCAGAACTATAAATAACCAAATCAGTAAGTGGACAAAGGAGCTAAAGAGGCACTTCACAGAAGAAAAAAATATATAATGGTCAACATATGCATGAAAAATGTTCAGCATCTAGCAATTAGAGAAATGCAAATTAAAACTACACTGAGATTCCATCTCACTCCATTCAGAATGACAATTATCGGGAATACAAGTAACAATAAATGTTGACGAGTATGTGGGGAAAAAGTTACACTTATAAAGTTACACTGGTGGGACTGCAATTTGGTGTGCAACAACTCTGTAAAGCAATATGAAGATTCCTTAGAAAACTTAGAATGCAACCAAAATTTGACCCAGTTATCCCTCTCCTCCACATATACCCAAAGGTCTTAAAATTAGCATACAACAGCTGTGCAGCCACATCAATGTTTATAGAAACTCAATTTACAATAGCTAAGTTATGGAACCAACCAAGTCTCCCTTCAACAGATGAATGGATATAGAAAATGTGGTACATATACACAATTGAATATTATTCAACCATCAAAAATTAAATAGTGATATTTGCCAGTAAATGGATGGAACTGAAGACTCATATTCAGTGAAATAAGCCAAACCCCACCAAACACAGGGAGAATGTTCTCTCTGATATGTGGATGCTGACACACAATGGTGGGGCACAAATGATTAGAAAAAGGGGAGTGAAGGGAAGGGAGAGAGGATGGGAATAGAAACAATAGTAGAATTAATTGGACATGAATTTCCTATATATGAATACATGACCAATGAAAATCCACATCATGTACAACAGCAAAAATGGGCTTCTAGTTAGAATGTTATAATTCACATATGCATAATTTGTCAAAATACACTCTACTGTAATGTATATCTAAAAAGGAGAGCAAAAGAAAAAATTCACTCCTGTATGGTGGATATATAAAGTGAACTTTGGAGACAATTGATAAGGTCAAGTCAATCTCAGAGAATGTCCTGTTGAAGTGTTTAGCAAAAAATAATTTGGGAAAAATTCATGTATATGTATATCTATACTTAAATTATATTTACATATTATATATTTTAAATGGCACCAAATGTAAATGAAGAAGGACTCTCCATAAAGGGCAAATACAGTATTTAGATTATTAAAGCAATTTTTATAATTATATTCAAATATATTATAACCATAATTGAATAATATGAAAAGGTAAAACTAAAAAGAAACACTGAGTCAAGATTTTGTCTTCCAGATTAAGGTTTCAGCACATGTAGTTTCTTCTGCTTTGAATGCTCTTCCCCTCTGACACTACATCTAATTTATTTCTACTTTACTTACAGATCTGAGGCTAAATGACACCTCCTGAGAAGAGCTTTCCTTAAATGAATTAATTACCTTCTATTTCACTTGTGAAGCCTTGTCATTGGTACAGCATAACCTTTATTACAACATATAATTAGATGTTTATCATTATGATTTGGTATTCTGTGAGGGGGAACTTTGCATATTTTATCCACAATGAACCTCACAATTATCAATATCTATGTATGTAGGCATTAAGAAATTGTCAGCAAATAAATAACCAAAATAGCCCTGGTTTGGAGTATGTACTAAGTTTAAGAATACAGACAAACTTTAAGTGTCTTAGATTAAGGTTTATATGACAATAATGTATATATAGGCAATATAAAAATATTTTAGATGTTGATGGTGATTTAAATGTTAGGGCCCAAATCACCTTGTATTTAAGTTATTAATGTCTCATAATTGATAAGTATTTACAAAATTATTTGTAAGCAGATTTTGAAAATTAAAATTTGTTGCAAATTTATAATTATGATATTCTAATAGTAATTTCACTATCAATCAGTTTTTTTATTTTGGACTGGGGTTGTGGTTCAAAGGTATAGTGCTCACTTAGCATGCATGAGGCACTAGGTTTGATCCTCAGTACTTCATAAAAATAAAGGTATTGTATCCACCTATTACTAAAAATAAATAAATATTTTTTTAAAAAAGTTTTCATTTCAAGTGTATGGTATCATAATTCTAAGATAGTGTCCAATATTAACCAAATATCACATTGGAAAACTCTTCAGGACAAAATACATTGAGAGCATCAGGTTTTTGATGTTTAGTATCATTACACATCATTAAGTACCACTTTCTTGATATTTAAGAAAATGTATGATGTAACTTTAAAATGCAGAAAATTATGAAGGCTATAGTAAAAATGTTCTGGTATCCTGCCATTTACCCCACCACAATTAACTTGTTGGAGAGTTTGTTTACAGTTCTTTCTTACAAGCATAGGTGTATTCAAAATTAGGGACATATTCTAGTATAGATTTATTTTCTGACTTCTCTCCCACTTATCAATGAGTACTTCTCCATATTACATTTAGAAAGAAATGGCCTATGAACATATATTAGTGAACAAGTCAAAATCATACTGGATTAATCGAAAAAAGATTTAATTTTTGCTCACATTTCACATCCACGAAGTCCCCGAGCCCTCTTCCATGTCATTCTCCATTAAAGATTGAAGAAAATAAATTGTCTAAAATTTTCTGTATTTCTTACCAGAGGTTTATAATCAGTGTAACTCACATTTATTGACTAAAGCTAATTTCAATGTCATTGTTCCACAGGGAAGAAAATGGTAATGCATACTCAAAAGGAAAGATTTCTATAGTTTTATTCTTTTTCCTATGCACCCCCTTTTGGAAAAAAAAAGTTTAAACTTCCAACCAATAAAAACAAAACTCAAAGTTCAGGATCTATAATTAGTGCTCCTGATCTCTTCATCAGAAGTACTTAATTCTCTTGATTTAGAGATCTAAGACCAAAACAACACATTGTATGTCCTTCACAAACTCAAATTTTAATATGGAAATCTGGAAGAAAATGACCAGTGTGAAAATTTCATTCATGACATGAAATTTTGGAAATAAATATAAGTCACAGGTTCCTAGAAATTCTGAAAATTACTAGGCAGTTACTGTGAATTAAGAAAAGTTACTATATTTTACTCATTGAAATAACACCTCTGTCTATTGTTCTTCATAATCTCTGAGTTCCACCCTTTTGGAGGTGCATCTGTTTCTTTGTCCTTCTATGAACTATATGCACCTGAAGAGGGCAAGAGAAAATAAATAAACCTTTTCAGCTTTTTCTGCTTAAAAGAGGTTGGAGTTCCAAAAGGTATTTTATATCTCAAAGAGACAGAAGCTTCTTTAGTCCAGAGTCCTGCTTTATTTGACAGTATAACTTCCTTTAAAACTTAGCTTCTAATCTCCTTGATCCTCTTCTGTTGCATGTACAATACCACTTCCACAATTTTCATTAAGACATTTTGTTCTCTACAAATTTATTTGTAGGTTTATTGGTACTACCAATCATCAGTAGAATTGTTTTCCTTGAACCATTTATTTTAACTATGAAGGGGTATATTAGGTGTTATTTTAATCCACTCAAAGTTTAGTAGGAAGTAAATTGTTTACATTCTTGTACTCATTCTTATTACTACAAATTTCATTTTAATTATTTTTTGTTGCTCAAAAAACTTCCTCATGTTTTTTTTATATATTTTTAAATTCTACTGGAAAACAAGGAATTTTTCTGAGATTTTTGTTATACTTTGTCAACTATATACCATAATAATAAATGCATACAGTTTTTCCAACCTCTTCATCTAGAATCACAATCATTGTGTTCATTCTGCCTTTCAAATTATTGAAAGTGATTCTCTTCTCAAAATTTTCTTATTGTATAGCATAGCAAGGATCTCTATGGCTCCAATCTTTAAAACTGATTTCCTTATACGCTGATATCTGACCCTATGCCAGTACCTCCTTTTTCGGTTATTTTCTTAACATCAGAATTCTTCTATTGTTTTCTGATTTCAGTAATCAAGACAAACTATATTATAATTTAGTAGTAAAAATCTCAAAAATATCAGTAACTTTAACTAAGAAAATTGTTTTAGTCAGCTGTTTTGCTTCTGTGACACAGAGACCTGAGAAAAATTTTAGTGGAGGAAAAGTTTATTTTAGCTCATGGTTTCAGAAGACTCAGTCCATAGATGTCCAACTCATTTGTCTGGAACTGAGGTGAGGCAGAGGTGAGGTAGAACATCATGTGGGAAATGTGGATGAGGAAAGCAGTTCAGGATGTTGCAGTCAGAGAGCAGAGAGAGCTCCACTACCAGGTACAAAATGTATACCATCAAAGCCTGCCCCAGTAATCTATTTACTCCAGCTTCACCCTACCCTACAGTTACCACCCAGTTAATCCACATCAATGGCTTAATTCATGGATTAAGTTACAATTTTCAGAATCTAATCATTTTACCTCTGAAATTTCTTAGATTGTATCACACTTGAGCTTTGGGTAATATTTCATATCTAAACAATAGCAAGATGTTTATTTCTTTTATGCTATTTTTCTAACAAGGGTGTGTGTTCTACTTCACATTTTACTAAATCTAACTTTATGCTGATTTAGAACTTTACCTGGGACATTGTTTAATGGACAGAGAAAAAGACAACAAGGCAGAGTGTGCACTAGATCTTAAAGTCATCATCCAAAGTGAACCATATATTTTCATATTTTATTGGAAAAGCAAATTTTAAAAGCCAGACTCATAATATGCAGAGTGGTGGGTAGTGAGGCTCACTGGGATTGGACAGGGTAAGGTGGTGGGAAGGGAGGAGGGCTAGCAACAGGAAAGAAAGTAGAATGAATTAGAAATAACTTTCCTGTGTTCAAATATGAATACACTACCAAGGTAACTCCACATCATGTACAGCCACAGAAATGGGAAGTTATATTCCATGTATGTATGATATGTCAAAATAAATGAAAAGAACAAATAAAAAATAAATAAAAGCCAGGTCTGCATTTAGGAGGGCAGGGAGAACTATTTCTACAGTCTCCCTAAAAGAAGAAATCAAATATGGGAAATCAAATATTTATGAACATCCCTAATTTTTTCCATGAGTTACTTTTGTTCAACCCAGGGTACTGTTATCTCATTCCTAAGAAAGAACTTGGAGGATTTAACAGAGAGGTTTTGAACAATTTATTATGCAGGAACTCTTTGGTGGCAGCAGGCCAAGATACAATGGAGGGCTGCACAACACCCACAACTGGGGCAGATATCTAGGATAGGTTGCATGTGCATAGATGAGTTTTCTTAGATTTTTTATTAGTAAATTCTTTTACTTTACAACCAAGTTGCTCTGCTTTGATTTGTATCTAAAATTTAGAGAAAAATGAAGTGGACAGTTTCCCTTCCCCATTTCCTTCCACTCTTTAGAGTCCTTATTTCACTGCTGGGAACAACAAGCTTTCCAACAAATGTTTTTCCCCAACAACTACCAAAATGATAAAGGAAATTTTTTAAAAATTGAAACAAGACCAATATTTCCACTCCTAAAATTGGCAAATGTCTCAAAAGATGAAAAATCTTAGAATTGGTAAAAGCTCATGAAACAAATATTCACATTTGCCATGTACAATGTTAATTGGAAGGTGAAATGAAGAAATTTATGTAGGAAAGTTTAGCCATATTTATTGATTCTTAAGTCTGCTAAGAAATTTCTTTTCCAGACCTAAAAATACCATTGTCAAAACTATAAGTTGACATTTGGATACATGTTCATATGTGGAAAAGTCTTTGCAAAATCATTTATAATAATCAAAAGATGAAAGGCAAATATTCAGCAATAGAAAAATATTTAAATGCATTTTAATATTCTTCCATAGTGCAATTTGATTGCATCTATTTAAACTATATTTTCAAATATTATAGAATATTTTCAGGATATAATAATACACATAAAAGAATTGTGAACTCTATGAACAGAAAATAATGAAAAATAATATTCTAGTAATGGTGAACTCTAAATATAATTTTTTAAGGATGAGTTTTCCCATAAAACTGTTTACTTTCACTAACATATAAGGAATGAATCTATATTATTTATTAAAAGAGAAATTATTATAAATAACCATATGTGACCATGATTAGATTTTTCTTTTTCCATAGAAAAATAATTTCTTTAGCCTTTGAGAATTCAAGTTTATATCCTACCATGGAATTTTCTGTGACCACTGTCCCCAGAACCAGAGCATAATCTCTGAATTTTCTTTTCACAGAAGTGAAAATTTGCATCTGAGTTAACTACCTATATTTCTAATAACTTAACATTTTAAAGATCTGTGAATGCTTTGGTCAGTAAAGGCAAACTTTGTTTCAGTGCTCCTAGAGCTCACAGTCTAATGATAAGGAAAGACATTTATCAAATGATGATTTAAATGTTAAAATGCTACAAATTAGAGGTACTTGGTAAATAAGTAAAATTGTGGACATTTGACTAAATCAGGGAGATAAAAAAATGTCCTAAATAAACAATTAGATGTTTATACTCAGTATCAGGTAAAGATGGGTGTAAGGAGTATTCTATGCAGAAGATCAGTGTGCTCAAATGTTCCAGGTTGGAAGGGAACACAGCCAGTATAAGACAACAAGGACTGAATACCTGGGAAGTGAATATGTCTTTATTTGTTAAGTAAGGAAAGGTTCCTTATGATCTAGTGTGAGAGAGTAAAATTCTGAACAGGATGGTATAAAATATGGCTCATGTTTTCTGATTTGCATATATGAAAAAAAAGGCAAATTCTTTCATTAAACTAGTTTTAGAACAGAGCTTTGCACGGGGAGTAAATGTTCAGCTTTTGAATGTGTTGAGTCTGAAATGTCTTTCAGACATTCAGTAAGACATTGCAATTCACTGCTGTAACTAAAAGGACCCAACCAGAACAACTGTAAAGGAGTAAAAGTTTATTTAAGGGCTCATGGTTTCAGAAGTCTTAGTCAATAAAAGGTCACCTCCATTTCTTCGGGTTCAAGGTGAGGCAGAACATCATGGCAGAAGAGTGCGTAATAGGAAAGCAGCTTACATGGCGATCAGAAAGCAGAGAGATCAGTCTCCACTTGCCAGACATAAATATGTATCCCAGAGCCATACCCCCAATTCCCATCTCCTCCAGCCATTCCATACCAATTCAGTCACCACTCAGTTAATTCCATCAGGGATTAATTTGATGATTGGGTTAAGGCTATAACTCAATCATATCTTCTCTAAAATGAGATTCACACACTTAGCTAGTTTAAGCTAGACTGAAGTCACACTACTTGTTCAGAATATTTTGGAAGAGTATGTACAATGATTTTTTAGGAAGGGATGAGGGAGTAAAGGGATTGAGGATTTGCGTTATGATGAAAGAACTTTGGGGTTGAGATCATTGGTTATTTAATCATGAAGATGTGAAAATCCTTATCTAAGAAATAGACTAGATGACTGTGAAAGAAATAGTTTACATGTGGGAAGGTTAAAAAAAATCAAGCCTTCCTAACTTATCTGACATGGTTAAGAAGAAATTAGAATGACTTGGACTCAAGGAACACAATGCATTCGGGGATTTCTGGAAAACCAAGGATTTTTTAACTTAGTAAGCATATGTTGTGTTTCTTCAGCATTATTTTCTGGACAGAGAAAAAATTTTCATATGTTGGTATAATTCAATGAAATCATGAGAGCCTGGAAAATTGGAAAATCACTTCAAATGTTTTAATCATATTCAAGAATACGGGAAGACTCAGAGTATGCTCAATGAGGTACTTATTTCTTATAGAGAAAGATTCTTGACATCACCCTCTTGAAGGCCTCCTTCATATATTTATTTCTAAGGCTGTGGATGAGTGGGTTCAACATGGGGGTGATGATCCCATAGAAGAGAGAAACCATCTTTCCCCAGTCCTTAGAGGTCGATGAAGGTGGTTGTAGGTACATAAAAATGCCTGTTCCAAAAAAGAGTGACAACACAACTATGTGGGACCCACATGGCCCCAAAGCTTTCTGCTTGCCTTCTGCAGACTTTATTTTCAACACTGCTTGAGCTATGAAGCCATAGGAGATGAGGATCAATGTCACTGGAATTCGCAGAATTAATACACTGAAGAAAAAGAGCTCTGCCTCTATAGGCTTTGTGTCAGCACATGACAACTTGAGAAGGGCAGGAACTTCATGGAAGAAGTGGTCCACTTCCGGATGACCACAGTGTGGCATGTTCAGTGTCAGGGAAGACTGCAACACTGAGTTGCTGAATCCAGTGAGCCACGAGAAGTCAGCCATCCTTAAGCAGAACCAACGGTTCATGATGACTATGTAGTGGAGTGGTCTGCAGATTGCCACAAATCTGTCAAAGGACATAACAGCCAGGAGGAGACATTCTGTGGCTCCCAGGGCCAGGAAGATGATGAGCTGGGCCACGCAGCCACCATAGCTAATGGTCTTTTTATTTCAACAAATATTTGCTAACATATGAGGGACTGTGCTTGTGGTATACCAGAGATCTAAGATAGATTAGTGAGAAAGAAATACATGGGTGTGTTAAGTTTGGGATCCAGAATGCACACAATCATGATGGACATATTACCAAAGATAGTGAATGTGTATGATATTAACAAAACCACCAAGAGGGGCATTTGCAGCCAGGGTTTGTCTGAGAAACCAAGTAGGATAAATCCTTTTGGGGAACTGTCATTTGCCCAGCTCATGATAATCCTTACTTTTTATTCCTAAAAAAAATAGAGAATAAGAAAAGAGTCAATAAGTCAATAGATATTTGGAAGTGAATTGAATTTAGATTAATTATGATGATTAGCTCTGCACCAAATATAATTCACAGTCAAAAAATTTGGAACCCTTCTGAAGTACTTATCATTTGGTTAAAACATAGATCCTTTGTTTCCAGAAGTCAAATGTATTGATAAAGGACATTGTTATTAAATGACATAAAGTATATAAAATTACATGCAAAACTCATGGAAAATTATAAGTGCTCAATACATTTCAAGTCTTCTCTCATCACTTCTTACTCCTACCTCAATAAACATCTTCAATAATAAATACCACTGTAAATTAAATTATTTTAAAACCAGACTTAAAATGCTGAGGATATAAACCTATAATTGACCTAAAGCAATTCATCTAAATTTGGTAACATCTTTGCATAATATTTTGAGTTATGTTATGCAACTTTATTTCCACCAAATACAATCCTAAGTATTAGATGCTTTGATTCCAGATAATAAAATTAAGGCTTATTTGTGAGGCAGTAATGATCAAAGTTGACATCTCCCCACTTAAAAACGTATAACCTAATCCTTGCTTGAGTCAACATGACAGACACTGCTCACTGCTTGAAATTTTATTCTCACTAAAATGCCGATAGATATGAATTACATTTTACCTTTTTTGTGACTTATGAAAATGAAAAATTTGCACACTTACTAATAATGAGACCAAGATTCAAACCCAGGATTAAAGACCATGCTTTCTTTTATACCATATTTCCTTCTAATTTTACATATAGCAAGTCAAATTTGGCTACATATAATGTAACATTGAGATAACTTATACCATTTGAATTTACAAGCATAAAAACAGAGAATACTGCTATGTGCTATGACACACACCTGTAATCCCAGAGGCTCAGGGAGGAGAAGGGAGGTAAAGTGTCAAAGCATATCCATACCTTTGTGCCATGTGCAGAAGGAAATCTGGTCCAAACACAAGTTGATAAATGCAATAATTTTTGTTTGTGCTTTCAGCCTCTGTGATATTCTTTTTTTTTTTAAAGAGAGAGTGAGAGAGGAGAGAGAGAGAGAGAGAAAGAGAGAGAGAGAGAGAGAGAGAGAGAGAGAATTTTTTTAATATTTATTTTTTAGTTATCAGCGGACACAACATCTTTGTTTGTACGTGGTGCTGAGAATAGAACCCGGGCCGCACGCATGCCAGGCGAGCGCACCACCACTTGAGCCATATTCCCAGCCCCCTCTGTGATATTCTTATTCAACTATTTTTTTCCCACAAATTGAGAATGAAACTAACACAAAACCTGGACTGCATCAAGAACATATGAGAAAAGTCCTTACAATGAAGTGAAAGTGTATTATTATAGTTACTGTCTTCAATCACTAGGCCATTTTTGACTAGCATGGGCTCTGATCATCATGTTTCTAGTGGATTTCTATGAGAAGTTGATTTTATAGACATGAGCAATATCATTGTTTGTACCTTTGAAAAGGATGTGCCTTTAAACAAAACCAACTAGTATTTCCTAAGGGCCAACTATTCACACAGTATTATGTCCTCTATTTTAACCCAAGGGATATTGAGTTCCAGAAGTTTAATTGGTCACTGTGTCCAAAGAGGAACTCAGTGAACTCTAGTCCCAACTGTCCTAGAAGCATGGTACTGGCACAAATGTGGTTCAAAAGTCCTAAAATATAGGTGAAAACTACAGTCATAAAGAATAAAACATTAAAAAAATAACTTCAGAGTTGTTTAATTAGGGCAGCACAAAGTTAAATGGATTATATCCCCATATTCTTTTTAAATGGTCTCAGGGTCAAATAGGGAGTCTTATGTCAGTATATATGGAAAAAAATTATATACTTCATTGATTTTTGTAATGCATAAGTTTGAAGTAAACATTCCTGAGATATTCAGGTTTAGAATATGCACTAATAAAAGATGAAATTATATCATACAAAGTCACATGTAAATTAATCCACATAGATATTTAAAGTTAACAGTAATTTACTAGGGTAGAAAAAGTAGAAATAATATGAGATTGGAGCAAGAATATTTTTAATAAGGTTATATATAACTCAATATTTTCCCACTTAAGATTTTCAATAAAATAAAAAAATTATAATTGCATTTAGCAATTATAATTTTCCTATATACATATATGAAAATACCTAAGTGAATCACACCATTGTGCCCATCTGCAAGAATGGGACCAAATTAGGATAAAATGTATACCATGCTTGTATAATTTTATCAAAATATATTCTACTGTCATGTATAACTAAGAAGAATCAGTAAAAATAGGAAAAAAAAAATAAACTCTGATCTCTAAAACAAAACCCAAATAGCCCAATCAATTAACAGGCAAAAGAACTAAATAGACATCTCTCAAAAGAGAATATAAATATGACCAACAAATGTGAAAAATGTTCAATTTCCCTAGCAATCAAAAAGTGCAAATGAAAACTACATTGAGATTTCATCTTAGTCCAGTGAGAATGGCAATTTTCAAGAATATATGTAATAATAAATGCTAACAAGAATGTGGGGGGAAAAGTACACTTATGCATTGTTGGTGGGACTGCAAATTATGCAACTACTTTGGAAAGTCATGTGGATATTTCTCCATAAACTAGAATGGATCCATCATATGACCCAGGCATCCCATTCCTTGGTATTTATCCAAAAGAAGTTAAGTCAGCTTATTGCACTCATACAGTCACATCAGTGTTTATAGAAGCACAATTCAAAATAGTCAAGTTATAGAACCTCCTTAGATGTACATAAACAGATGAGTGAATAAATAAAATGTGGAATAGAAAATGGAGTTCATTACTTTGTCTCCTACTAGACCATCATGAAGTGACCACTTGAAGATATACTTAGAATGCCAGTTGGATGCAATCCCATCCTCCAAGACCCAGGATATGCTGGAAGCCATTAGCCAAGTAGGTATGACAATTCCTTGCCAGCGTACCCCCATGTTGCTTAGTGGAAGGTGACCTTGCTCAAGGACCAGGGCGGATCCGTGTTTAGGGTGTTCCCGGTTTAGGATAATCTGAGTTTAGGGTGTTCCCGGTTTAAGGTTATTCCTGCTGGGAATAGGGCGTATCCTGCTGCCTGAGTTCCCCTTGAGTTCTCACGGGATTCAGAATATATTTGGGAGACAGAAGCCCAGTGGAGTGTGGATTTGGGCAGAGAACGTGGATTTTTCCAGAACGTGTTTGTAGAAGGCCGGTATGAGATCAGGAATAAAGAATTGCTGTTTGAAACTTCAAAGATGTGAGTGGCTCGTGATTTGTGCCCAGCCAGACTGCGGCAAGGATATACTTTTTTTTTAAGTTTTGTTTGTACTTTATAGTTATACATAACAGATAAATTCATTTTGGCATGATTCTGTGTCTATTAACATTCAAATTAATTTGCCCTATATTCGTCTCCAGTGTCTCCTTTCTCCATTCTTTCCTTCTTTTCCCTATTCCATTTTATGTACTTTACTGTTCTTTCTTTTATTCAGTTACTTATATCTATCTATCTATCTATTTATATATGTATGTATATATACCATATATATATACACTAGGTATATAGACATATATAAAAATACATATATATACATATATGTGCATATATATACTTCATATGTGTACATATACATATATATAGATAGATAACTGAGAGTAAAATTGTATTTCAGTAGTCTGTTTCATACTATATCACTATAGTATGCTAGTATGCTGACTTTAGTTCATACATGTACATGATCTATATCTATAGGATATTTACAATATATATATATATATATATATATATATATATATATATATAATATGTATTATATAAGTATAAATAGATAATGAATAGTGAAATTGTGTTTCAGTACGTCTGTTTCATACTATATATGACTGACTTTAGTTCAATGAATTGCATTTATCAATTTGCACATGTTGAATCAAGCTTGCATTCCTGGGATAAAAACCATTTGATCATGATCTATTCCCTCCTTATGTGTTTTTAAATGTGGATTGCTAATATTTTCTTAAAAATTTGTGCATGTTTGTTCATCAGGGATGTTGGTCTGAAGTTTTCTTTTCCTGATGTGTCTTTATCTGGTTTTATGGTGTCAGGGTTATGCTGTATTCATAGAATGTATTTGGAAGTGTTCCCTCCATTTCAATTTCATGAACTAATTTGATAATGACTAGTGTTAGTTCTTTAAAGGTCTAGTAGAACTAGAGAATCTATCTGGTCCTGGACTTTTTGTTTTTGGAATGCTTTCAATTGCTATTTCAATTTCATTGCTTGATATGACTCTGTTTAGGTTTTCTGTCTTCCTCATTCAATTTGTGTAGGTCTTATGTGTCTAGAAATTTGTCAATGTTTTCTAGATTTTCCAGTTTGTTAATGTATACATTTTCAAAATAGCTTATAATAATCCTCCAAATTTCAGAAGTATTTGTGGTGATATTTCTTTTTTCATCTCTAATTTTATAAATTTGGGTCATCTCTTTATTTTGGTTAGTTAGGCTAAGAGTTAATCAATCTTAGTTTTTCAAAGAACCAACTCTTTGTTGCCATTTATCTCTGTATTATTTTTTCATTCTCAATTTAATGAATTTTTGACTCTGATCTTAGTTATTTTCTGTCTTCTGCTGATTTGATGGAATGCATGTAATCATATCAATTTTTGTGTCTTCTAATATTTATATTGTTACCTACCATATGGTTATTTTGGAAAAAAATTTCATGAGCTGCTTAGAAGTAAATAAATTCAGCTGATTTGGGATGAAATATTCTATAAAGTCTGTTTGTCCATTTGATTTACAATATTATTTAGGTTGGAAATACCTTTATTAATTTTATGTTTGGATGGCCTATATACTGGTGATAGGGATGTGGTGAAGTCATTGTATTGGGGTCTATCTGGGATTTAACATCAAGAAGTCTCTTTATTTGTTTTTATGTAATTAGGTTCATTGACATTTGGGGCATAAATATTTACTATTGTTATATCTTGTTGTTGGATTGTTCCGCTTACCATTTACCAATATGTTGTTTCTTCTGGTTAGTTTTTACTAGACAGCTGCCTTTTCAGATATGAGAATACCTCTTCCTGCTTCTTTTTGGACTCCACTTGCATAGAATTGTTTTTTATCTTTTTACTTTCAGCTTATGTGTATCTTTGCCTATGAGATGAATCTCCTACAAACACCATATAGTTGGATGTTGTTTATTAATTAATCCTACCAACCCATCTCTTCTAATTCAGGAGGTGACATCATTCCATAATACTATAGATAGATGTTTATGTGTCTTAGAGAGTTTCTTTTTTATCTTGTCTATTTGGGATTTTAAATGACATATATATATATATATATATATATATATATATATATATATATATAATCAACCTCATTTCTAAGGGGAGGAAATTTTTCTGCTATTATCTCTCTGAAGAAACCCTTGATGATTTTAGCCTGTATCTCCATAGTTGATTCAGGTGACTCCAGAGTTGATCTCTTGATTTTGTCCAAGAATTCTTGCATATTTTTGTCATGGTCTTTATTTTTTTCCTTCCTTACATACTGAGTATTCAAGTTCATATACTTTGTCTTAAAGTCCCAAAATTCTATCTTCAAGGTCTGAAATTATATTCTCTATGAACTCTATTCTGTTGGTGATACTTTCAAGTGAATTTTTAACTAAATTCATTGTATGTTTCATTTTCTGAATTTTTGGTTAGTTTCTTATCAATATACCTATTTCTTTATTCACATGGTCTTTCACCACCTGTATTTGCTCTCTTAATTTGTTCCTTGAACTTCTTTTTGTTCATGAAACATTGTAATAATGAGTTTTTATAGTCTTTTCTGGAATTTCATACACTTACATATCATGAGTTTCTTTATTGAGGAATTGTGGATTTGGGGAGAGATTTGTTTGCCTATTTCCTCATGTTTTCAAAGGTCTTGGACTTATGCATCTTTCTAAAGATGAATTCCTTTTTATACACATATTTTGGTGTATGGTTATCTTTTGTTAAATTTCTCTGTTTTTGTTGTATGAGTAACTGGCCAAAAATGAGACCCCTTTCTTGTTGTTCCTATTTGAGACCTGATTATTGGTTTGGTGGTTTTTGTATCGTCTATTCTATGTTTTGAAGTATTGTTGAGGCTCATGTTTATTTATGGAGTAAGCTTTGCTGTTACTTGTCTTAGTTATGGTGTTACTTAGCAGCAGATCTTCTACTCTGTGAATTCCAAATGTCCCAATCACTTCCCAGCCCCTCTTAGAGAAAGGGAGAACAAAGAATAGCAATAGTGTTAGCAAACAATGTACAGTTTTAAAATAAATGTCCAGTGTCTAATTTGACATTTGTAACACTAATTAAAGATGAATGATGAGGGCAGCATTTAGCATCAATACTAACAATAAATAACCATGAACTACAACAGACATAGACAGCAGGTGTCTACTATGTCATCCACTCTATTGATAATCACACCATGAATGTGGTAGAAGTTACTTAAAATATATATTTATATAAGATAATAAAATTACAGTTCCTTAAATGAGGAGAAAACATGGTAGAAAAGCAAGAAAAAGTTTGAAATATTTTTAAAGTGAATAAAGGAGAAGCAGGGGATGAAAGCTTACAGATGAAAGCTGTAAAAATGGAGAGATAAAAATAACTAAAAGTAATAAAGGAAAGAAATAGAGGAGGACAGAACAGGAAAATTTGGCTATTAGTAGAGTGAAGAAGAGATAATAAGAGGAACAAAAACCAAAGCAAAAACAAAGAAACAAATATAAGACCAAAACAAACAAAATTCATATAAAATTTTACCCCAGTAAAGTCAAATCAAGGCTAAATAATAAATGGGTGAAGTAAAGATGGATTTCTCTTTCTTTTTTATACACATATTTTGTGTATATTAAAAAGAGATAAATTTAACCAATTAAATTTAAGCAATTAAAAAGAGCAAAATTATATGAATAAGTATATATGTATATACATATTCATATAATTTTATTCATATACATATATACATATATATACATATTCATATAATTTTACTCATATAATATATATATATATTACATATATACACACACAGCATCACATGGATTGAAAAAAATTTTAAAATTTAATAATAAGATAAAATAAAACTTAAAAAGGAATAGGAGAAGGAATAAGAAAAAATCTTCTCAATGAGAAACTAAGCACTTGCTTCCATTGAGATAGTCAAAACTGTTGACAAGGAGGATGTTCATTGCTTATGTTGTTGAATCTTTCTGTTTGTTCATCTATTTATTCATTTATTAATGGATTCTGTGACCATTGGGTCAAGGGCTGGGGATTGTAAGTTCCACTTCTATGTATCTCATCAAGCTGCCAGCCACTGTGGCCAGGATCCAAAGCTACCGAAATATGTCTGTCTCATCTGACCATATAGACTGAAAAAAACTGGGGAATGCTGATATATGATGCACTTCCATAGTGGAGCTGGTGCAGAGTTCTAAATTGAAAGTTCCAGAAGGTGAGGTTTAACCTTGGCTGACCTTTGAAATTCTGTCAGTGTGTATTTGAGACCTGATCCACACCCCCTATTACTGGGATAATCTCAATTTCTGCTAGATATCTGGGTCTCAGGGATTTCCCCAAAATTCCATCTTTAGGATAAGGAACCTAAACCTCCACCAACCTCATTTATTCACTGGAAATGAGTAATAATTGCTCAGTATCAGACCTGGAATCCTGGAGTGTAGACATGCATGTCTACCTGGTTACTGGCATTGTTTGAGTTGTTTATATGGGATGCCAGCAACAAAGGGAGACCTCTCTCCTCAGTATTCTGAAACTGGATTGCTCTGATCATAATTCTCTATGCACATATTTTAATCACGTTGGTCCAGGCACAATCTGGACCCCATGATAGGCAACTGCGGGGTCAGGAAAGTGACTGTCTTTACGAGTTTCCAGTCTGCTATTGCTGATAGCTGCCTCTAGACAACTTAAAATAGGTCTCTGCTGCACTGAACACAGGTTGAATGGTTTGGTTATGTTTCACTCAACACTTTCTCCCATTGTCCCTGGGCCACATAAGATCCGATTTTCCACTGGTTGGCTGTGAAAAAGTTGGTGCATCTCTAATGTATTCTTTCTTATTTTATGTTTAAAATCTCCAGCTTTCTGTTTCTCTATGATGATTTTACTGTCTAATGTTGAATTTTAGTGAATTCCTTTAGTGGGTACCTTCTGAAGTGCAGTCTTTCAACTGATTAAATCTTCTGTTGAGTAACTGCTGGGAAGTGCACTTTTTCTGTATTCTTCCATCTTCTGACTCACAGAGTATACTTGAAATAATTTATCTTAAAGTCATAATGACCGGGGCCTCAGTTACCTCTGTATCATTCCTCAGGTAAACTACTGTGATCAACAGAAGTACTAGCTAAGATAGAGAGGAATACAAAATGATAAGAATAAGAAGACAGTGGATATAATTAGTGGACCTGAGGTCAGTTGCAGTGGTAGTCATCTCATAAGTTCCACCTAGACCACTATAAACCTGTAAGAACTCTGCCAAATTCATGCAAAGGAGTGAATCTGAACATTTAAAGACATGTACAGTATTGGAAATTAAAATGTCCTGCTCAGAGCCCACTTGCAAAATAAAGGCATAATCTCAGGGGCTAGATATGATATTGACAGACAGAGGTCATCTAGAATTCCCCCTTTGCTTCATTTAAATGCATGGTCCCTTTCCAGTGACCTTACATTCATCACTGATTAACTGAGAGATTTAGTTTGGCCTCTTTCCTTAACTCAGAATGTCTCAATTATCATCTCATATTGAATAGTCCTTGTAGGGTACAATGATACTTAGGAAGAGTTAAAATTGAAACTTGACATTTCATTCTCATCAATCATGATTCCTCCCCTTTCCATTCAAAGATATTGACACAAAAATTCTTTCCTAATAAACCTCCTCTGAATAATAATCTCCATTTCTGAGTCTGCTTCCTGGGCAAGTCCGTCTTCAAAATGTATTTTAGAATTGGTAGTCACATGCATGTACACACACACATAGTCATACTTCACCAATATTACACATATCCCTACTATGAGGCAATTATATAAGCATGATTAAATGTCAATAAATCAAGAATATTTTTCTAAGCAGAACACTGCAGGCAACCAAAGCAAATACAAATTTTTAGAAAGTGTCAACGCTTTAAAGACAAATGACTCCATGCTCTGAGATTAAAGGTCAAATTGCCAATAGCCTGGCTGGTCTCTTTCATGCCTGATACCAAAGTATCATGTGCAAAGCATTGAATTCTGCCTTTCTAATCATCAAAAAGTTCACACAGTCAGCAATGGCAGTTCCTGCAACAGTGTTTGTCCAAGATCATCCATGCTGTTAGGCATGTACTTAGCCTTCATATGTTCCACCATATCTACTCTATTGAGGACCCATTACATAAAAAATGAATTGAGTACCATCCACATGTTTGGATCAAGGCCCTTATTTCCATAAAATTCATATACATTCATATCTTAACCCATTCCTCTTTCTAAACAAAGGAGAATATCAAATGTGCTGTGCACAATTATGCCCACTGAAAGAGTTTTCCCTCACTAGTGTCTTTAGGGCAACACTAAATTGGACTATACTGCAGAATTTGTTCACTGACAAATTGAAGACTGACTAATGGGTGTGATGGCCAGTGTCTCATTAGGGGGTTCTTCCTGCCTAGGAGGATTTAAGCCACCCTAAAACTTAAATCTCAAATAATTAGTGAATAGCAAAACACAAATAGTCAGATATATATGTTTAAAAGTGAACCCCCCCTTATAGATCTAGTCCACATGTATACTCGAATTAGATAAAGAAAAGATGGCTCTGGTGGTTTATTTAAGGGGTCACATCAAAGGCAGGGATGAGGTTTCAAGAGCAGAGTCTTGCTTCATGATGTCTTGCAGTCAGCAGATTGATAGACATCTTGACAGGTCACACCCATATCAGGTGCTGTGTGGGCCACTGCAGAGCAGGATAGAAATTCACATGGCCCTAGGCAATTGACCAGAGAAAATGTGCACTGGTTATTTCAGATACCAAATGTTTCTCTCCAATAGGCTTCCATGTGTGATGACCCACATGCAACCCATGGATGGCTCATGACAGCTGACCATTTTAAAAGTCCTAAGTGAGGTTCTTATTCTTCCAGGATTTGGTCAATTGGGAATCCAGTGAGACTACAGATGTGAATTGAGAGTATAGCACTGATGGAACAGCAGTAGGTGATAGATGGCAGGGCCACTAGTTGAGATAACTTAATCAAAATAAGCTCTATTTGCTATAAATTCATTCCTTGCTCTCCACTTAAAGTTAATAACCTTTTCAATCACCTATCAAATAGTCCATAGTAGGATACTTTGGTGTGGTATATGCTACCTTCAACTCTATTTAATTCCATCAAGAATCATGCCTCTTTTCTTGCAATAAGGCATAAAAATATTTTTTCTTTAATAAAAATATTTTAATTAAATAAAATATTAATATTAAAGAAATAGTAAAACAGGTTATTTAACCTCTAAAATTCCACTAATGTAGTGGTCCTAAATCTGTGTAGGTTTTATGTCTCACTCTGGCACTCAAACTTCTTGGCATTTCCTACTCATTTGGTTTAATTAGGATACTGCCATCAATATAGGGTAACGTGTATTTTCTGTAAAAGATGAGGACATTCAAAAACCTTGCAGAGTATACTTTGTCTGAAAAGAAAGTTAACATGGCTCCAAGGTGAGACAATAAATATCAACTATAGTACTTCCCACAGAAATGTAAATTGCTTTTGATTCTTTTTACTGATTGGTATTGAAAATGATCTCTTCAACATATCAACAAATCACCAAAGACTGTATTAATTTTTTTTTCTGGTAAAGGTTCTACAACTGATACAGCAGCTACAATTGGGGAAATCTTTTGTTAAGTGTTCAATGCACTTTTATCTACTATAATTCCTCTAAATTTTCAACCTTTGTATTTTAAAGACTGAAATAAAAACTATGCCTTTTCTTGAGGATTTGTTATTGCTTCTGATCTTGGAAGAGAAGTGCAATTTATGGATATTCTCTTGGGTCTTAGTGCATTATGGCATCAATGAGAGAGTTTTTTCATCTGTTAAGTATATTCTGTTTCCATAATACATTCATGGATCCAGGAAATAACCATTGGTAGGTCTAGAAACCCACTGGACTAGTTACTCATTGGACTTAAACCAGGGTCTTATATGTCTCCTATGTTCTGTAACCCTCTATCTAGCAGTCATGATGATATTTTTTGTTCCCTAATATTAGTAACACTTAGCCCCTATGTTAATCAGTCCTCAAGATTTTTATCTCAGTATCTGTCTTTCCTCTTGGATAATTACTCTGGTAAATGACTCTAGATCCCTACAAGAAAATATTTATTGGAATATTTATCTTATAGTTTTGAAGTGGCATTCTAAAATTCTTTAAAAGACTTTCCCTCCTTTTTAATTGATAGAATGTAAGTCTGGGAACTGGTCTAGATAAGAAAACTGGGTGAAAGATCGTTTTGTTTGTTTGTTCCTTTTTATTGCAGTTTCCATTTCTTTTTTACAAAGTTGCAAGATACATAACTCAAGCAGCTCTAAATCTACTGAAGTGCTAAAAAGATTATAGGCTATTAGCCATCACCACAGATCTTTGTGGGTCAAAGCATTCTGGCTCTGATCACACCCTGCTCTTCCTTATATTTAGATAGCTCCTGATAGTTAAAAGCTGTCATCTAGTTTCTATATATTTGAAATCATCCTGAAATTAGAGAGACTAATTCCATGAAAACATTTTCTATTGTCAATCTATTGACATCACACTTCTCAAAGTTACCTTGTCTCTTTAACTATTACATCCCCTCTTCTTCTAATAAAAGGAGTTGTCTCTGGGACAAACAAGGAGTACATATCTCATTATCCTCTTAAGGCAACTTCATTTCATTCTTCATAGATACCATTATATCAAAATTTTAATAAGCTACTTCTGAAGTAGATTAAAACTGGATTCAGTATTCTTTTCCAGGAATGTCATTGGGAAGTCAGGGAAGAGTATTTGTATGTCTATAAATTTTCTTCTATCCAGTTTTAAAAACTATTTTCCCCCTAAAAATAGTCCTGGTGGTTTTTGTTAAATCCTGCAATTTTTAGAATGAGGTATTTCTTTCTTGTTGCAGGAAACATTAGCATTGCTTTGGGGTGTTAAATGAAGGCAGTGAGATTTTGAAGACTGTACTACCTTATGAGGAATCTGTCTCAGGTAAAGCTTTGCATTTTTTCCAGGCCAGTGGAGGATTCTCTCTACCAGTCTGGAGGAGACAGCTTTAGTCAGTTTGGAAGGGTCAAAGCAATATGGAAATACTTTTTTTTGAGATGCAACTATACATATATCCACCATCCTAAGTCCCAAAGTATGGCCTCTTCCCTTTTAGGGCCCTCAATGTAGCACAAAAGCCCAGTTGAGCATATGCATTTTGTCTCTTGTTTGTTTGTCTTTTTTTTTTCTTTACCTTTGTGACCCTCATAGTTAAATCCTAGGTCTTATTGCCAATAGTCTCCCTTAGGATGGAGAATTAGGTGCAAATAACTGACTCAGAAGGAGATTTTAGGAACAAGAATGAGGGAAATGGAGAGTGAAACAGGTAAAATATACAAGAAACACAGGGATATAATAGGTTGGTTGTGTGCAATGGGAACTCAGTTCTCTTAGGATCATCCTAGAAAAGAATCTTTTTACCTGAAGTAAGAATGGTCAAAGGACTTACCCACTCACTACCATCCTCAATGGTTGAGGGTTTCCCCAGGGTCATTAAATCTCTGCACTTCTGGGCATCACTTGATATTGTACCAAAAGTTTTCCCACAGTATCAGACAAGGCCATCGGGCAGAGAGGGAAGATATATACAATTTGATGTGTTACATCACTGACAGTAGGTGTGAGACTAATCTGAGTTCACACAGAGCTCTTCACTGCTGCTCTGCTGGAATTAACTGGGCTAAGGAGATGAGCTACACTGGCACCAGAGTCACCTACATTAGGAGGTGAAATGCAGATGCTGTACTCTACATTTGTAGCTGCAGGAATCAGAATGAACTGGCTTTCTGTATAAACTCTGTTTATACAGAAAAGCAGAGGAGGTGAGCTGAAAAAAAAAATCACAGGGACAATAGGCATTTGCAGGAAGTAGACAATCTCAACAGAAAAGAAGATGAAGAAAATTCTTGCATCTTGCATAGTGAAAACCAGCTAAGACTGTCAATTAATCAAAAATTAAAAAAAAAAATAGTTGATGTGAGGAAAAATACATTTCCACAAATGATTAGAAATTAATGGGGAACTGGAAGAAATAAAATAGAGGGATAGACATATAGATATATAGAATTAGATGCAGATATATAGACACCAGTATTAGAAAACAAACTACCAAGGAGGAATAATCTGAACAAATAAAAACCATACACCAGAAGTTGTTTGCTGTGAAGTGTATTTTAAAAATTAAAAGATGGAATAAGAAGCTGTTAACTTTGAACATGGGGAAAAAATAGATGAGATTCTTTAAAACATCAAACTACTCTTTTCCAAATAGTATCAAACTCAAATTTAAAACAAAAGTGCCAACTAATTTTTTTAAAAATTCTACAGAAACAATAGCACAGAAAAGAGAAAAAAGTCAGAGAGAATGTATAGATTTTTTGGAATGCATGGACTAGCAAAGAAAATTTGAGTAACATAAAAAATATGACAAAATTCAAACTGTAAAAGATCAATGCATCTAAATGCCATGAAAAGAAAAATACTTGTATTGAGTGTAATGTGTTTATTAATATTCTTTAATGATGAGAATTACTAGTTGTGAAAATTTTAACTTAATCTGCTTCTAGTACATGGATCAAGGTAAGAGTATAACTGTGGAATGTGTTGTAAATATTACTTTATGTCAGCTTTTCTTAGGCATAATATATTATTTTAATGATTTTAATGTCTTCCTTGTAAGTTTTTTGTTTTCTATAGAACACTTTTTCTATTATTTTCATCATCACCTATTTTGAATAATTTAAAAAATACAAGTATATTAGAATATAAATTTAGGTTATTAAACAGGAAAAAATTCTCTAATAATAGAGAACGTGAAATAGTGCAATAAATGATCAAGTCGTATTCTTCATTGAATTAAGAGGATATTAAATACAGATATGTCTGCTTTGAAGAAGAAATATGCCTAACTTATAAAGAAAGGGAAGCGGGTCTGGGATTATATCTCAGTGGTAGAGTACCTTGTCTAGCATGTGAGGCCCTGGGTTTAATCCTCAGCACTGCAAAAAAAATGATAGATGGATAGATAGATAGATAGATAGATAGATAGACAGATAGATAGATAGATGATAGATACATAGAGGTATTGTGTTTATCTACAACTAAGAAAACTTTTTTAAATGTTACATTTATTTTTGAAGCTTTTTTGCAAAGAAGGTAACTTAGAAATACAATACTCTATTTCTCTAAATGTTATTTTTACTCACACTCTGCAAAACATTGGTTATATATTTTGGTGATCTGCCCTGGAAAAAAATTCTTTGAATACCATCATCATCATTATCACCATCGCTAACAGAGAGGTTGCAAGGCTACAATGTGTCAGGGGTTCATTTTAGTATTTTCTATGTGGCTTCACATTTAGATCTTCAAACAATTGTACGTGGGTTCTATGATTTCTCAATTTTCAGATAGAAAATTTAAGGAGAGAACCACGTAAGAATGAAATAGTTAAATATGTTTCCTAAGATCACACAGCATAAAGGTGGCTGAAAAACTAAAAGAGAAATTGAAAAGGAGAAACAGAAAAGGGGGAAAAAAAGAAGGAGTAAAGAACAGAAAGTGGAGAAGGCAGAAGGGTAAGAGAAATAAAGAAGAGAAGGAGAAACATGAGAGAAAGATTAATTGAGATTCAAAGACAGAAATAAAAGAAACAGAGAGATATGGAAAGGTAATATGCTGTGAACAGTACAGTATATATGTACAAAATTATGAAATAAAGTGATAAATGTGTACTCTTTATGAGCAAAGATGCAGAACATCTAATGTTTAGCAAAGTGATTTTCAATAGCAAGTGCTTAGATACTTTTGCATAATATTTATAGTGAAGTTATCAAAATTGAAGAAAATGTCAAAGAAGGAAAGAGAGAGAGAATGAATGATTGATAAAAAAAATACTAAAGCACTTCACTAAATTTTGTAATTTTTTCCCAAAATATATAAGGTAAAAATATCATCTTTGATCAGAAAGGAATCAAACAAGCCATACTGCCCTTTTTCCTGTCCCTGAACTGGACTCATCTCAGGCTTTTGAACAAGTACTTTTGATCCATCTCCCAAGGAGGCAATTGCCGCAGAAGCTATGATCACAAGTTGCAATGAGAGCCACAGTGACTTCATCCTCCGGGGCTTCTCTGACAAACCTTATTTGGAGAAGGTACTTTTTTGGATCATTTTGTTTTTTTATTGCTTGACACTTGCAGGAAATATGGTCATAGTTCTTGTCTCCATGAAGGATCCAAAGCTCCACAGTCCCATGTATTTCTTTCTTTCCAACCTTTCCTTGCTAGATCTCTGTTTTACCAGCAGCTGTGTGCCACAGATGTTGGTTAATTCATGGGGTCCAGAGAAGACTATCAGTTATATTGGCTGTGCTATTCAACTGTATGTCTTCCTGTGGCTTGGAGCCACTGAGTGTGTCCTTCTTGTTATCATGGCCATGGACCGCTATGTGGCAGTGTGTCATCCACTGCAATATACCACTACCATGCATCCCAGAGTTTGTCTGAAGCTGGCTACCCTTGCCTGGGGAACTGGTCTGGTGCAGTCTTTGGTCCAATCCCCTGCCACCCTCCAGTTACCCTTCTGCTCCAGGATAATAGATGACATCCTGTGCGAAGTCCCAGCTCTTATTCATCTCTCCAATACAGATACTACCTACAATGAAACCCAGATGTCCATTGCTAGCATTTTTATTCTGGTGGTGCCCTTGATCATTATCCTTTCCTCTTACTGTGCTATTGTTCATGCAGTACTGAGAATAAAGTCGAATGCAGGACAGAAGAAAGCATTTGGTACCTGTACTTCTCACCTTCTTGTGGTCTCCCTCTTCTATGGCACTGTCACAGGTGTCTACCTTCAACCCCAAAATCACTATGCTCATGAACAGGGCAAGTTTCTTACCCTTTTCTACACAGTAGTAACCCCAACTCTTAACCCCTTCATCTACACTCTGAGGAACAAGGAAGTAAAAGGAGCACTAAGAAGATTAAGGAGGAGGACTGGGTTTCCTAGAATAACTAAAAAGGTTGATATTTGTTTGCCTATTGCTTAAAAAAATGAATCAACCTCATCACAAAAGCTGCAGAACATAGGAAAGAACTATATTTTGTGATTTCAGTTTCAGCCAACAGGAGATACCGATTTTTATACAATATTTTATTATCCTTCAGTCATTTATTAGGCCCTTAATTTCTTCATGATGCTGATTTAGGCACAAGATGGTATAGAAATTAATATATTTAATAGTTATTTTCTTAAAAAGTATATAATACTGTTGAAATGTGGGGGGTACAAAAGAAACACAACACTTGCAAAATAAGATACCAAGTGATATAGTTCATGCTTTTACATTGATTTAAGTTTCATTCTATGTTTCTCCAAATTAAGCAAGTGGTTTCATCTAAATGTCTTGTCCCAAAAATATTTCTAAAGTTTTGAGACACAGACTTTAAGAAAAAAACAACTTATATTTACTTCTATAATTTAATCTAATGTATCTTTGTTCTGAATTATTTCTGTCTCTCTGCCTCAATATAACATCATTGCCATTTAATGCACTTAGCTCTACCCAATGAAAAAATGTAACTAATCACACTTACTGTTCCCTGATGTAATTACTCTAAGATTCTATGTCCACATTTCTAAATTTTTGGATTGATATTCTGAACCCTTGATTAAAGCACTTGTTTTTTGTTTGCTTTTTTCTTCATTCTGTGTCCTTATTTTAAGGAAACGTCTCATTTTATCAAATTCAATACTTATTCATTTTCCATGTAGATATTCATTGATTTCCTATTATGTACCTATTGTGCATCAGATACTAGATTATAGAATGGCAGATACAACATACAAAATCATCAACATTTTGGAGCTATGTTCAAATGGCGGACACAGATATTAACCAAAATAATTTTTATTTAGTAGAGAGAGGATCGCTTCTTACTGGCTGCCTGGGGCTCGTTACTATGCTACCTGATTTTTGGCTTTTAAATATTATCCAACAAAGAACTACTTATTGGGCTGGAATTGTAGTTCCTTGGAAAAATGCTTGCCTAGCATGTGTGAGACACTGGGTTCAATTCTCAGCAATCTCATAAATAAACAAAATAAAGGTCTATTGACAACAAAAAATATTTTTTTTAAAAAAAGATCTACTTATTGCTGCTTTAAAGTGTCTACTACTTTAGTTGGTCTAACTAAAATCATAACTCAGACTTGTTGACTATCCTGCATGGATTTTCTGATCTACTGAGTTCATTCTTCAGCTGACCCCTGTGCACTGTTGCCTACACTGTGTTCAGGCATTATTCCCACTCATGTTCAAAAAGAACTACTACATATTTCTGATTGGATAAGTCACATTAAATTTTTAAAGTTAAATTGTTATTTGCAAACCAAAACTGAACTGGTCAAAAAAATATAGTATAATCACTATGAGGATGCTTCATGATTTCTCACAGCCTAGGATACACCAATTTTTATACAATATTTTGTTATCCTTCTGTTCAGTTGCAAGAAATATAGGGAGTAGCTGAGAGGAAAATTAGAACAGAAAGTGAATTGGACAATTTTACTCCCAGATTGTGGAGCTGGAGTAATTCTGTGGGAAGACTAAGTTTATGAGCCAGCATTATAATGTGTACTGAGGGTAAAAGGTGGCAACTACCTTGGAAATGGAAGAAAAAGATGTTACATGTTCAAAATAATGAATTGTGGTACTTCAGAATAATAACTAGGTCTTTGGTATAGAAGGAAACTGGGTCATTTAATGGCAAAATTTAAATGCCTGTTGAAAGAAAGAGACTTGAATAAATGACAGCAACAAAAAGAAAAGGAACAAAGGTACTTGAACATGAGAATTCATAAGATTCACACAGTTTGTTAAAATTAAGATTTTTTTAGAATTTCTGATTTAGAGAATCAGAACAAGCTTGCCTTAAAATGGCATTTTAATTAATACACTAAGTGATTCTGATAAAGGCTGTCTCAGATCATAGTGTAGGAAATACTTAGAGGGTTGTTCAGCTAAGATGAAATGGGCTTCAATGAGTCAATGTAGTTTGAAAAGAAGACTGAAAGGAATAATGGTCTAAAAATGGAATGAAGACAGTAGCTCATTTATCATAATTTGAGATATTGAGGATAGAAATATCTTCTCATGAGGAAGTTCTGAATGAAATGGTTTCATTTGGGAAGAGTCTAATTTCACTGAATGCCAAGCAGTGTAGAAAATTTAAGGTAAGTAATTTGAGATTATGAGCTTATTAATTATGCGGATGGTGCCTTGGAAAGTTTGAGGAGAGAAAGAGGCAGGTGTGGAGATGAGGAGGAGATGCCATTGTAGGAATGGAATATAAATATAAATAACTCAAACCTGTTTATAATTTTGGAGGTGACTGTTTATAATTTTGGAATGATAGGAGGCACTATGGTCTTAGCTTATGTACATGTTTGTTAACATTCATTTCATTTGAATCATGAGTATTATGGAATATAAACCAACACACAAACACTTTTTTACATATTGATGAACAAATCAGAAAAGTTATCTTTCTTCATAGACATTTTAGATAATGACAAATATTTCCTGAGATGAGTGGCTAAATCAGAATCCCTTACAATGTAAATTAAAATACCATTCCAAAAATCAGATGCTCTAAATCAGAAATTTTAGAGAATCTTAACAAATACATTATTACCTCTTACAAATTCTCAACATATAACATAAGACCATAATGATTTCTTAGGTCCTTAGGGATGATTATTTTATGGCTTCAGATAGTTTCTTAGAAATTTCTAGAATGGGTAACAGAAAGCAAAGGAGTATAGCATCATTTTATAGCTCATGTGTTATATATGGTTAGTTCTAATTATTAATTGGCTTTAATCCACCTGAGGTGCTTAACACAGATGATATATTGCCATAGGGCAGAACATTTGTGCTTTCATGACATTTAATGAGAAAGACTGTGGTGAGCAGCAATTAAGTCTCAAATTCTGTCCTGGGCACCTAATCACCACTAGTCTCCAAATTCATCATGGATGTTATGTGCATGTGTGAGTGTGTGTGTTTGCATGTCTGATTTTCTTTTGTATGTAACCATATAAATGTCAATATATGTGAAAGAAGTATCATTTTAAAATGTGACTGTTATGAAAACTATAATACTGTTTTTCACATGGACAATAGGTAAATCAGTAAGAGCAGTATGTAAAACAAGCAAATGAGAGTAATAACAGGGGAAAATCACTATTTATGAGGGATACATTTAAAAGCATGTAATTCATAGACTTTCAATAATTGGGTTTAAATTTGCCTTTCAGATTTCTTTCTTCCTTACCAAGGTGCTGTACACCTCAGTAACCATATACTTATTCCACGTATATATTCAGTGCACAGATATATTTTCCATGGGCCTCAGTCCTGTATTTGTTATCTTATACTTCAAAGTGAAATTCAATTGTCAAAAACTATTAAAATCTCCCTTTTCTTTCTTATCTTTTTAAAATTAGCCATGCCTTCCTTAATGAATTTTATTATTTGATCAGTGTGTTACCTGGGTAATTTATCAGAATTACAGCATGTTTATAAATAGTCACTAGCATTTGAAGATAAGGACATCTTGTTCACCATTGTGCAGTTGGTGGTCAAATATCTTTACTTACTATAAGTAAACTATAAAATTCTTAAGGAATAGAAGGTGACATAATTGAAGAGAAATTATGAGTGAGGAATTTGCATTTCCCAGGGAAATGGGAAATTTGGATCAGGGAAGAAGATACAAATTTAAGCCTGTTTCCAAGTCCTAAAATAATTTTACCGTAATGGTTCTTTATGTCATGTTCAGTGTGTTTGAAATGCAGGCTTTTGGTAAATGATGGTGCCAAGTGAGTTAGAGCAGAAATAATTTGCCTGTCTTAAGCCTTATTCTGTGTTAAGATCAGAGGCTTAACTTTTAATATAATGACTAAGAGATATGATTGTCCTTGAGAACCCTTGGGGGTTTTTTGTTATTGTTGTTTTGTAATATTTATTTTTTAGTTTTTTTAGATGGACACAATGTCTTTATTTTATTTTTATATGGTGCCGAGAATCAAACCCAGTGCCTCACACATGGTAGGCGAGCACACTACCACTTGAGCCACATCCCCAGCCCTGAGAACCCTGTTTTTTCAATGTCGTATCTGATATATAAGTATGTGTAAATTCTTGGATATTAAGTGTAGCATGAATCGGTATGGATGAATGTATGTTACCATAGAACATTTCAAAATTTTTCATTATGCTTCGTCCCAGTCTCATAAAATACTTTGATATTTATATTATCATAAACTAGTGTTTTCTCCTATTCGAGAATAAAATCATACATTATGTTTATTTTCTGCTTGGTTTTACACTTATATTTTTGTGATTCATTCTTTTTGTAAGAAACTATATATATACTTTTTAAAAATTTATAATATATAAGGAGAGTATGTGTGAAAGAGTTCAGAGTCTTTATGCTCTTTCAGGACATACCACCTTCCAAGAACCTCTACATGTTCTGCTCTTTAAAAGCCCCTGAAATTTATCAAATAGATATGTATATCAAATTATTATTTGTATTGCCAAATACTATAGTAATATATAAATATGGCAAATATATTTATGTACTACTGAATATATTATTAACATATTATAAATATATTTAGGTACTACTGAAAATAGGCATAAGTTATTTTGCCTATTGATATACATCTATGTTTGTGTTAGCTATTACTGTGAAAAATACCTAACAAAATCAACTTAAAAGGAGAAATTTATTTTGGCTCATGGTTCATAGTCAGTTGATTCCATCATATAAGACTGAGTTTTGGACTGTGAAAGGCAAAATATCATGGTGGGAAGTACATGGTGAGCAAAGCTGCTCACTTCATGGTGGCCAGAAAACAAAAAGAGAGAGAAAGTGTTTAGAAACAAAATGTACCCTTCATGGAAATAGCCCCAATGACTGATTTCCTCTAACTAGGCCCTGCCTCCTAAAGTTTTCACCACCTCTCAGTAACCCGTTAAGCTATGAATCCATGCATGAGGTTAGAATCACCATGGTTCTATCATTTCCCAAAGGCCCCATTTGTGACCACTGCTGCACTGGAGACCAAGTCTTCAGCATAGGAGTATTGGGTTTGCTTAAGATCCAAACCATAGCAATGTTGTTTTGTGATTTCACTGTTGTTATGTTTTCTGAATGGGAGTGTTCTTTTATGCCTTCTCTTGATCCCACAAGTCAGGGGCTAACAGCCTCCTGTTTGCCTAAAACAATACCCTAAAATGTTCAAGTTTGTGTGCTTCTTCTAATGCCACAGAGTTGGGCCAGCTGCATGTAAGAGCATTTGCACTCACCTGCTATGGGGATGCACTCAGGGAGCTAGGCTGGGTTTGTGGAAGGGTAAGTATTATGTAGTTTTTGGTGTCATTAGGAGCCCATTGAGGAGGGATCATTCACAGGTAAGAAGTCGCAAGTACCTAATGGATGAAATTCCTGATGTAGTTCATGGAGTTGTAAGTAGCATGTAAGTAGCTACCTCCTTCCCTTTTCCATGACTCTTCTAACTACTTGGTTTTGCCTATCACCTCAGTATTCTTAGTGGTGCAAGAAAGATGTGACCCTCCAGAGTAGCATTCCACACTGCTGGGGTAGAATGTCCCCAATTTTCCTCATGAAAGAAATCACCTCTAATAGGATTATTGTTACCATGAGATTTGCCAATTTGGGAGTGGGTAAAGTGAAATAATTCTTCTAACTTTCTTAAGCTCCATTGGTATGTTAGAACTTTTTGCTGGGCTCTGAGATTCTTAAAAAGGTATTTTTGTCCATAGGTTGTTTTCAAAATTGATGCTTTTGTGTGTGTGTGTGTGTGTGTGTGTTTTGTTGACATTCTGGTGATGGCACTCCTTCAACATCTTTTTAAATGCTACCATTAAGGTTTTTTTTTTTTTTTTTCATTGTTAAGTGGGGAAATAATCTTTGAGAATATTCTCTTGAGGCAGCCCTTTTTGGTTCTATAAGACTTCCATAGCCCTTTAGGGGCCTGCATCCACATCCTCCCAGAGGTATTCAAGACAAACCCAAACCTCTCTCATGCTTGGTATTTGAATCTCTGATTACCACATAGTCAAGGAGCATTTTCCATTCTCAAAAGCCTCCTAAGATTCTCATCAGTTATTTCAAAGCTTAATTCTCCATGAAAAACTTCCATAACTGTTCAAACTCTTTATGAAATGACTTAGTCACAAAAACAGCAAGAAAAGCAACTTCCCTGCAGCATCCATGGGCAGAAAGAAGTAAGCTAACAAAGATATATAATATTGTTTTTTCTGGTTTAGATATTATAATATCTAAACTGCAGAACTGGGGTTGTAGCTCAGTAGTAGAGCACTTGCCACACAAATGTGATGCACTGGGTTTGATCCTCAGCACTACATAAAGATAAATAAATAAATAAAAATAAAGATATTGTGTCCATCTACAACTAAAAAATATAAAAAATAGAACTACAATGAATATTTTTGTAGGCAAATATTTTTATTTCTCTGGGTTAAATATCTTAGGAGTGGAATTATTGTATCATAAGCTATATCTATAATTTAACTGCTTTGGAAACTGCAAAAAATATATAGATATATTGGTTTTCCTGGGTGGCTGTGCATTTTTGTGTTTGTATCAGCAATATAAACAAGATTGGATCATGCCATATCCTCTCCAAAATTTTATATTGTCATTCTTCCTCATTTTAATCATTCTTTTTTTAAAGTATCCTTAGATTCATTTATTCTTGATTATATTTATAGTACATATTACGTAAAATATGCATAAATAGAAAGTAAAAACCACCTATAATACAAAAGTCCTTCACAGAATTTGCATTTGAGTCTTTATATGTCTTGATAATGAGACTAATGTTCCAATTATATTAAGAATAGGGTATTGCCTATTCTTAGTGACTCTGAGTGATTCTGCATTTAATCTAGTTCTTTGACTCCTAATTTCCTTAAAAATACTTCTCTGAAGTTGGCTTCCCATCTCTGGATACAAGCTGCTTTTAAGCTCTCAATTTTCACATTAAATTTATTATCTTTATTAATTATTACAACTCTGACATATTTCCATTCAAAATTTCCATAGCATCCTAATAATGTTATTTTTTTGATTGTTCAAAACATTACAGAGCTCATGATATAACATCTTTCATACATTTGACTCAATTGGGTTATGAACTCCCATTTTTACCCCAAATACAAATTGCAGAATCACATCGGTTACACACTCACATTTTTGCATAATGGCATATTAGTGACTGTTGTATTCTGCTACCATTCCTATCCCCTATAATCCCCCCTCCCCTACCCTCCCATCTCATCTTCCCTCTCTACCTCCTCTGCTGTTGTTCAATTCTCTCCCTTTTTTCCCTCCCCCTTGCCCCTCACAACCTCTTATAATTTTGTGTAACATTGAAGGTCTCCTACCTTTTCCATATGCTTTCCCTGCTCTCTCCCTTTCTCTCCCCCCACTCGTCTTTGTTTAATGTTAGTCTTTTCCTCATGCTCTTCCTACCTGTTCTGTTCTTAGTTGCTTTCTTTATATCAAAGAAGACATTTGGCATTTGTTTTTTAAGGATTGGCTAGCTTCGCTTAGCATAATCTGCTCTAATGCCATCTGCAAATTCTGATTTTGTCATTTTTTAGTGCTGCATAATAATCCATTGTGTATAGATGCCACATTTTTTTATCCATTCATCTATTGAAGGGCATCAAGGTTGGTTCCACAGTCTAGCTATTGTGAATTGTGCAGCTATAATCATTGATGTGGCAGTATCCGTATAGTACGCTCTTTTAAGATCCTCAGGGAATAGTCTGAGAAAGGCAATAGCTGGGTCAAATGGTGAATCCATTCCCAGCTTTCCCAGGAATCTCCATACAGCTTTTCAAATTGGCCTCACCAATTTGCAGTCCCACCAGCAGTGAACAAGTGTACCCTTTTCCCCACATCCTCGCCAACACTTATTGTTGTTTGACTTCATAATGGCTGCCAATCTTACTGGAGTGAGATGGTATCTTAGGGTGGTTTTGATTTGCATTCCTCTGATTGCTAGAGATGGTGAGCATTTTTTCATGTACTTGTTGATTGATTGTATGTCCTCCTCTGAGAAGTGTCTGTTCAGGTCCTTGGCCCATTTGTTGATTGGGTTATTTGTTATCTTATTGTTTAATTTTTTGAGTTCTTTGTATATTCTGGAAATTAGGGCTCTATCTGAAGTTTGAGGGGTAAAAATTTGTTCCCATGATGTAGGCTCTCTATTTACCTCTTTTATTGTTTCTCTTGCTGAGAAAAAACTTTTTAGTTTAAGTAAGTCCCATTTGTTTATTCTTGTTATTAACTCTTGGGCTATGGGCGTCCTATTAAGGAATTTGGAGCCCAACCCCACAGTATGTAGATCGTAGCTAACTTTTTCTTCTATCAGACGCAGTGTCTCTGATTTGATATCTAGTTCCTTGATCCATTTTTAGTTAACTTTTGTGCATGGCTAGAGAAAGGGATTCAGTTTCATTTTGTTGCATATGGATTTCCAATTTTCCCAGCACCATTTGTTGAAGATGCTATCCTTCCTCCATTGCATGTTTTTAGCCCCTTTATCAAATATAAGATAGTTGTAACTTTGTGGATTAGTCTTTGTGTCCTCTATTCTCTACCATTGGTCCACCTGCCTGTTTTGGTACCAGTACCAGGCTGTTTTTGTTACTATTGCTTTGTAGTACAGTTTGAACTCTGGTATCACTATACCTCCAGATTCACACTTCCTTCTTAGAATTGCTTTTGCTATTCTGGGTCTTTTGTTTTTCCATATGAATTTCATGATTGCTTTATCTATTTCTACAAGAAATACCATTGGGATTTTGATTGGCATCGCATTAAACCTGTAGAGAACTTTGGGTAATATCGCCATTTTGATGATGTTAGTTCTGCCTATCCATGAACAGGGTACATTTTTCCATCTTCTGAGATCTTCTTCTATTTCTCTCTTTAGGGTCCTGTAGTTTTCATTGTATAAATCTTTCACCTCTTTTGTTAGGTTGATTCCCAAGTATCTTATTTTCTTTGAGGATATTGTGAATGGAGTGGTTTTCCTCATTTCCATTTCAGAAGTTTTGTTGCTGATATAGAAAAAGAAGGAGCTCTTCAAAATTCATCATTTTAATCATTCTGATGTCTGTGTTGCCATCTCTTTGTGGTTTTACCATTGCATTTACCCAAGGACTAATTGTGTTGAGAACTGTTCAATGTCCTTATTGAAAATAAAGTGAAGAACCAGAAGACGGGCAATGGGGAAATGAAAGACAGAGACCAGGCAGAGATACCCACGAGAGTTTACTTGCCAGAGCTGACAAATAAAGATCATCTGTCCATAGACAGAGAGAGAGGTAAATTAGGATTCTTGTGGTTTGGGACTTTTATGGTGCAGGCTCAGGGATTAGAGACAGCAGGTCCTAATGTGGGTGATTAAGGGTTGGGCTGGTATGAAGGGATGGTGAGCTTTTCTCAGAAATGCCACTGGGTGGGAAAGCAAAATTTCTCTTATAATGGTGGCTGTCAGTTAAGATGGTCATCCAGATACTAAACAAGGACCTTACACTTATCTGTCATTTGCATATTTTCTTTTGTGAGGTAGCTGTTTGGTCTTTTTCTATTTTAAAAATTGGATTCTTTATGTATATATATATATATATATATATATATATATATATATATATATATATATATATTTTTGAGTTGAGGGAGTTCTTTTTATATTCTGAATGTAAACCTTTGGGCATATATAGGTACTATGAATATTTTCTCACATTCTGTAGCTTGCCTTTTTACTTTCTTGATGATATTTGATAAGAAGTTTTAAATTATGGCAAAATCCAATATTTTTTCAAAATTTTTCTTAAATTTTAATTTGTTATGTATGACAAAAGAATGCATTACAATTCATATTACAGATATACAGCACAATTTTTCATATCTCTGGTTGTACACAAATAGAGTCACATCCTTCGTGTCTTCATACATGTACTTAAGGTAATGATGACCATCACATTCCACCGTCTTTTTTTCCCCCATACCCTGGTTTTTCCCTTCCCTCCCCTTTTCCCCTTTGCCCTATCTAGAGTTCATTTAATCCTTCCATGCCACCCTGCCCCTGCAGCATATTATGAACCAGCATCTGGTTTGTTGGGATTGGCTAATTTCACTTAGCATTATATTCTCCAGCTCCATGCATTTACCTGCAAGTGTCATGATTTTATTCTCTTTGAATGCTGAATAATATTCCATTGTGTATATATATCTCATTTTTTTATCCATTCGTCTACTGAAGGGCATCTAGGTTGGTTTCAATTGTGAATTGTGCTGCTATAAACATTAATATTATTTTATATTTAAAATTTGTTATAAAGGACATGTCTTAGGAACATCCAGATAGAAGAGATGTATAGGGCCAGATATCTGAGGGGAGGTTGTCATGACCTTCCATTCCTTCTCTGAGTACTTCATCTTCTCAGCACAAAGTTGCATTCACCAACCAGGAAGTTCATTAAATTCCTTGTTCAATCATTATTTAGAGCCTTACCTTGAGCCCACATCCCTTTCCTGGAGGTCAATAGCTAGAATTAAAAATTCTAATCATTTGTATTTCTGGTTACCACACCCTTGCTTTAGCTACCTGGGAAGTCAACATTTCCATAAATTCAAGTGTGGTCAAAAGAGATTCCTTATGAATAACAAAAGACAGTCCTATCATTCAGCAAATTCCTAGAACTTTGTAAACTCTCTCCTAGGACCTGGGTATAAAGACCAGATATGTGCCTTTGTAGACCACAAAACATGCCCTTGTCTTTTATAATAAAAAGGTCAAAATGATTAAAACATACTGGTACATATGTTTTAATTGTTGTGGTTGCTTATAATTCTTGCTACTTAGGAGGCAAGTGTAGGGGGATTGCAATTTTGAGATCAGCCAGGGCAACTTAGTGAGACCCTATCTCAAAATATTTGTTTTAATGGGTCTGGGGTATAGTTTCAGGAAAAAGTACTTGCCTAACATACTCAAGGCCCAGGGTTCAAACCCACTGAAGCCAGATTTAAAGTTAGTTAGTCAGTGTAGTTAGGTAAATCGGGTCTAATATCCAGTGAAATCTAAAATGGAGGCCATGCTGGGAATGACTCAGGGAAAACACAGGACAACTCAAGGAATGTTAATGAAGTCTGGAAAAGGCCCTAGGCCAAAGTCCACCTCAAAGAAATGTTAATGGAGCCCAGGAAACAGCCCCAACAGATTTGGAGATAGCCCATCCCAGAGAAGTGATAATCCCATTCCAAAAGGTGATAATTAAGCCCACCTGTGTCCCACCCCTCAGGCCTCCAACCTACATTCCATCACCAAAACTATAAAAAGGGGAAACAACCGCACTTCCACGGATTCCACCTCTTGGGTCCCCTTCTTCCTCCGGGAGAAGTCTTTTCTGCTGTCCTTTAATAAACTTCTAATTTCTACTCTGACCATGCCTCGGTGTGCTTCTTTTGTGTTATTCTTCAACATTGGGGAAGCAAGAACTCGTCACTGGTCAACAGCGGTATCACCAGTACCTCAAAAAAAGAACAAAAAGAAGTTACTGGTGCTATACTAGAGTTCCCATTGAGTCATTAACAATCTGTTCATGTCCATCATCCTGTTGTATGAAAATATCTCCCAGATGAGACCACTCAAGGTTATGGGTATTCATTTGAAGAGGTTATCAATGCAGGAATGGTCTCAGCGACCTCTCGTTTGAGCATTTCAAGCATCTGATAAAATTGAGCTAGGAGACAATATCATCTCTTGCTTTGAGATTCCTTCTAAGCATTAAGATAATATTGTATTTCCCTCACCATGTAGCCCATTTGTTCATTGTTATACTCTCAACTACTGTCCCTCCTTTTCTTCCTTTATACCAAAGTTCTCCACTTTTGGAGGGAATATTCAGCCACTGTGCTGCTTCAGACTGTAGATAGTAACAATAGTCCACCAAGTGCTTCCCGCTCACATTTAGATAGGGTAAGGTTACAGAGGCACAGAGCTATTCTGTGACTACTAGCCCACATTTCCTCATAACCTCAATTGTGCCAGATAGGGTAAAAGCAAACTCTGCCCAATGAGATCAATCAGAATTAAAATACAAAAGTTTAAAAATATAGTTACAGGTTCTAGTTTGGGAAACATCCTCTTTCTGATACATATAATAACAGTCCTGCAAATACTCCATCCTTTAGAAAGAAGAAAAAGTGATCTAAGGAAGAAAAGAAAGGGACAAAAATATTACCACATACAATATCCCACTCCCTTGATAAGAATCATCATACTGTTATCACAGGAAAGCAGGGAGCTGAAACTCCAAATCTTAATTCTTATATTCCAACAAAATATAATTTAAAGTCAGACACCAAAATCATGCAAGAGAACTTTATTATAAGTAAAAGTAAAGTAAAAGCAAAGTGAAACTTAAGCAGAGAGCACTTTCACTGAAAAACCAGCCTCTACCTCAGAGAAAAACCTGTCCAAGGAAGGAGATGACCTTTATCCTTGGAAAGACCCAAAGAACACTCCTAGGAACGTACCTACCCTGCTGAGTTGTTTATCTACAAACAACAAAAGAGAACTTCTGTTCCAGGTGTCCCTGACTCAGTCAAGCTAGGTGGAGACCCATAGCAACCCCCTATAAGCCATCAATCAGCATGAGACAGAGAAATACCTGAGATGCCAGATGACACTCCCAGGAGTTTATGGTGTTTGATAACGTGTTGGGAAACCTTGTAGTTCAGCAAGAACACCCCTCTTGGCTTAAACCAATCAGTTCAAATGAATCCCCCTTTTTGTACTAACCAATCACCCCTACCCAACTTGTTCCTGCCAGTGAATGTGCTAGTCATGTTTTAGAGTTGTTTTATGATTTTCCTGCGGTGTGTGATGATTTGCTAAGAGATGCTATGATGTATGTGAAGTCCCTGCCTTTCCCCAAAGAGTGTATAAAACTGCTGCAAATCCTGGGCTCGGGGCCTCTCAGAGTCACCAGTCACTGTGTGCATGCTGAGGATGGAGCTAGCTAGCAATAAATATCTCTTTGCTACTTACATGGGTCTTGGTCTCTGGTGGTCTTTTTGGGGTCTCGAATTTGAGCATAACATCATGAGAGAAAGTGGGCTGTCTCAGAGCAGATGACAAAGGAAACAATGCTGTCTCCAAATTTATTACTGTTTGATGGAGAACTGGGGACCACCTTCTGTACTCCTTACCAATTAGGTGTTCAACTCCTCCTTCACATAGGGTGGTGGAGGTTTTGACCTTAATTGGTCCTCTTAAGAAGTATCATGGTGGCCATCCTATTTAGGGAGGCTTCATCTACAAGTCAATCCCATGTTCATGTGGGCGCTGGGATCTATGGCTGCTAGGAGTTACCTTAATATGCCTGCACTACTAAAGGAATTTTTTTCCCAAACAGCTGTAGATACTTATAGCCATAATTCCTAGCTGTATACCAACATCAATGGGGCTGTCAAGAATTAGGCCCATTAATGCTTTCCCCTTGATGTGATTTGCAACTAGCTCCCTTGCTTCTTCCTATTTTCTCACAAAATAATCACTATCCTTTGTTTTCTCATCTACTTTGGAAGTAGTTTAAAGAAGACTGTCAAGTAATTTAAAGAATACTTGGGACCCCTTGCCTGCATTTCAATCAATTGCTATCTACTATCTAATACCATTATCATTATTCTTCCCTCTTCCTCCAAATTTACAAAATAAAAAAAAAATTGAGTCAGCCTTTCATGCTTAGGAAACAAATGTTTCAAATTGTCCCTTTCCGTTTCCCTACCAAATTATTATTCGAAGTAAGTTAACTCTATGCCCACTGATGTATATTATGAGCTATCATGTTTCTTGGTCTGAAGAAATGACAGTTACAGTTATAGTCTGTTATAATTGGTATAATATTTTGTTGTTGTATTTCTGACCTTTCCTAGCATTCTAACTATTTACATCTACTATCAGGTATGCAAAGCTCAGTGTAGATTGTTTATTCCTCTCAAGATCCATTTGTAGCCCTCCAGAGATACCAGCATCAGTCTGATTCAGTATTCATATTTAGAGTCTTCCCCTTTGGAAATCTGCCAAATAATCATCTGTAGTCTCTTTTCTTGGCAATAGAGCAGCTTTTATCTGTCCTTTGTACTTTGCAGGGTGCCAGAGAAATCTGTCTTAATTCAGCCCATCTCTGCATTGTTGTAGTCCCTCAATGTGCATGCAATCCATGAACCCTGATGGCTACCTATAGGGAGTATACAGAGATAGCCACTCCTTGATTCCATTAACCTTCTGATTCTAGAAAAGTGATTCTTTCTGATGGGCATCAATATGTCTTACTTTATCCTCAAATTCTCATGGCTATTTCCAAAGAAACAGACCCCATATAGATATCTCTTTAAATGGCTGGCTTTCCATTGTCCTTTTGTCTAACCATATAGCCAAGCTTTGGACACTGTCTAAGAGTCAGGAAAAATCCAAATATAGGGGCATTTACCATTGTTCAATTCTTCTATCACTTTTAGAAAAATAGCATGCAATTCACCCCCATTGAGACAATTTATTCTTACTTTCTTTAGTGTCTTTCACTGATCTTAATGTTTTGTCTTGAAACTGCCATGCTAACTGCTTTGAATAACCAATCAGTAATTTGTCAATCATAAGCTGTTTTTAGGGTGCTGTACAAGTAGAAATAGGTACTGGTAACACCTCAGGTGGTTCTAAAATCAGTCATAGAGAAAAAGAAGTTCCCAGCCCACAGATATAGTATAAGCCTCCTTACAATCTCCTGATAGTGTGCTTCTATATGCATCATTCCAATGTTATTACAGAACTGTTCCAGACATTGTCTTTTCCACTAGGGAAACACATCATGAGTTCTTCAGGTTTTAAGATTGTCCTTCACTAGTAAGCATGGTTTAAATTAATGTCTAATAACAAGTTTGTAAATTCTCTCTCAGATGTAATTTCTCTTCGCCAATATTCCAATAGCTTGGTAATCAAGGATCCTAAAGGTACTACCTCTTGTGCCAGCATAATATCTCCTTTAGGGAATCTCTTTGAATTTAATTGTTGGAGTTCAAACTCAACAAAATCTGGGTACAGTGAAGCATTAAGTTCTGACCTAGCATTCCTTTGGAATTTCATTTTGCTGATCTATTCACAATAACTTAGGGATTACATATTTTGTTTTTTGTTCATTAGTTTGCATTTCCTTATGCATCTAGCCTACCTACTCCCTGGGTCCAACTCTAAATTCCATTGATAACTTTTATCTAGAGTAACAAATTACAGCCCAGCTGCTTTTCCATACCATGAATGTTCATGTGGCCACCCAGGAGTCAAGGGTAACTTTCTCCTTACCCTTTCCTTGCTTCCCTTCCCAAACCGTATGTTTTTGTGAGCCATGGATGCTCTAGCAAAATCTAAATTCTGATAAAACAAATTTTCTATCTCATGTTCTTTCAACACTAAGTATATAGGGTTTTCTCTGCATCAACAACAAATTCTCCAATTCTCCAGATACCAGCTGGGTATACTACATTTGAATTCATTTTTGACATTATCTATCTGGAGTTAGCATCACATACAACAAGACTCAGTTTCACAAGACTGACCTTGCTTTAGATGACAACTGAAAGTCTAGGCCTCTCATACTTCTGCTTGATGGGTTCTGTGTTGAGAAATGCTATGCCCTTCTCTTTTGGTTCAGTAATGAATACCCCATGTGATGTAAACTTGGCATTCCTAGAACTCTATTTTTTTTTTCACTTTAGAAAAAAGAAGACTTTAGACAGATACTGACTTCTCTGCCAGGTTATTCATCTTCATCCTTAACACACACAACTTAACTTACAATTTGGCAGGGACATGTCTGCAATGGGTAGGGCAAGGGAGAGGAAGCAGGCAGTTGAGTGATTGCATCCTTATGGAAAATGTTGGTGGATGTTGGTTTTCCAGTTAGTGTAGACAGAGCAGTAAACTTTCTGTGGATCCAGGATGCAAGTGTTAATTTAATAATTGTATTGTAGGAGTATGCATATTTCATATAGATTATGTTTTGTGACAAACAAGAAAATAATTATTTTTCAATGCTTTCTCATCAGCTTCAAGATAATATGTCATTCATTCAAAATATATTAATATATTCAAAACCTGTGGTTGGGAGTAATGACTTAGAGATGCTAAGGGGCTATTTTATCTAAAAGCTGGAAATTTGAAGAGACTATTATGAACTGAAGTTAGAGAGGTTGTTTTGTTTTTGTGGATTGAAGTGATGTATTTGCATTTCACTACAAGAGCAATGGGCAAACATCCTAGCAGTTTAAGCAAGAGAAACCATCTGCCTCTGCCCCTGGAATTCTCCTCTGTGTCTGAATCCCTCTTTTCCCACTTATCTCTATCTTTACCCATGTGCCCTTCATCTGTCTCTGTGTTTCTTCTCTGTCTCTTTATTCTATACCCCTCTGTTAGTTTTCATTGCTGTTATTGTGGCAGTATCTCTGTCTTCCTCTGATTTTAGCCTAATGCTGAACCTTCCTATCACTTTGAGGAAATAAAGAAAGATAGAAGCATAAATCTGAAGCATTATCTTTTGTCACTTTCTTTACATTGGGTCCTGCTTTCACCCTTCTGTCTCTGCATGTCAATGAGCATATATTCCAGTCTCAGAAAGTAAGAGAACAAAGTGGGCAGAATTGTGAGCCCCTTAACATACTCTCCTCAAACATACTCAGCCTTTCCAAAGAGATTGAGCATCAGAGTTCATATGATATCTCATCAAAATGAGCAAGTTTACAAAACAAGAAGTGTTTCTCATGATTTGGTATCCACATCTATATTGAGGAAGAGCTCAGCTAAACTGCAGTATTCCAATTCCTACCACTGTTAGAATAGTTCTACACAACATTCAGCACTATGGTTATCATTGTGAACATCAAAGTCCTAGAGTGACTATTACTATTTTAGGGAGGTTTCAATGTATTTATTGGTTTTTAATACTTTGAAACTGATACCATATGTTCAGTATATGTAGTATCACAGATTCCTTCAGTTGCACAAAACATAAATCACTTCTGGCCATTTTAAGAAAAATAAATTGGCAAACCTCACACAGTAGGACCTACACTGCAGTGAAAAGAATCAATGTAGGCCTGGCCATCTTAGTCTGGAAATAATGAAGAATCTTTCAGACATTCTTATCTGTTGAAGATTCAAAACTTTGTAAATACTGATGTGTCCAACTTGGATCACATGGTTGGCCCAACATCAATATCCTAATTGAGTGCTCACCAGAACTAATAAAATAATCTTAAGTAGAGGAAGACAAGATATGGCAACTCCTCCCATCCTAACTCATAGTCAACTGAGTATTTGATTTGTTATAGTCTTCTATGCCCTTACTCTGCCAGGAGATAGAAAGTTTTCATATGAGAAACATGAAGAACAAGGTTAGGACATTTATAGCATGACTATAAACCCTTGATATTTGAAGACTTTTCAAATTTCCCTAAATTCTTTAGGAGTTGTAGCATTTTGAAATTCAATATGTTAAGGATAATAAAAATTAAAGTCTTCACTCTGCTACCTGAGCTCTGACCAAACACAAGAAGGGATAGGTTGCTAAGGAAAGAACTTTATTAGACCTTTTGAAAATAGTATGTCCTCTGTGTTTAGAAGAAATGCTTACCTTAAGAGAATATTGACCATTAAGGAGGGTAGACATGTGAACTCTGTAAAATTACAAAAACAAATTAAATAGAAATTCCATTTCCCCCTTGCTTTTCCCTCCCTCCCTTCCTCCCTCCCTTCCTCCCTTTCTTTCTTCCTTCCTTCCTATCTTTTTTCCACCCATCTTTCTTTTCTAGCTTTTTCCTCCTCCATTCATTAACCTTGAACAGCTAACAAATTCAAGGCTTTGAAAATGATACTATTCCAATGGTTATTGGCATAAAAGAGCCATGGAAACTTGGAGCAAGCCCCAATTGCGATTGTAGGTTAAAGTAGAAAACTGTACCTTAGCCAAAACCACAAGGGTATGTACTCAACTTCCTCTTTACTATAAAATATATGATTCTGACTTTACCTCAGTAGTATAAATCCTGATGTTCATCAGCAGAATAAAACCTTTAACTTTTATTCATATGAGTTGTATCATTTTCTTTTGACCATCTTTAACTCTCAATGTTCCCCAAATAGCACAGGTATAAATACAACAATTTTCTCTGTCTTTGGGGTTGCTAGGATGGACAGAGTTCCTGATGTGACTGGGCAGATCAAATAGAAATAGGTAGAAAGGAGACCAACAGGGAAGGAGATGGGGACTCTAACTTTAAATCCCAAAACTCTATGAATGCCCTCACCTTCACACTCAGGCCTGAATTCTTAAAAAGTTCTGATAAATTCTAAGAATACTATAAATCTGGTTAATTAGTGCCTGTACTTAGTTTATAGAACATATGTTTAGATTGATTTTAAAAAAAACTTAGATAGAAATAGGGTTAGAGATTCATAATGTAGATACAGTTTAAATTCCATATATATGGCATTTAAACTGTATGCATGTATGATTATATATAATCAAGCTGAAGAGTCTGAGAATCAGATCAACATGGCCCACTCTGCTCAACAATTAATTAAAGGAATCAGACTCATTAGGCTGATGACACCTCTAATATTTCTCTTGTTCACATTTAAAGGTTTCCTTTAAAAGAAGCCCAAAACACATCTCATTATAAAGCTCCCAAACTCCTTCTTCTTTTGAATATATCTTGCTCTATTGTTTGCTGTCCTGGATAAATCTGCTTAGTCTCCTAAATAAGTTTATACTAGCCCCTCTCTTGATGCTCACTGAAATTTCTTTTTGTGGCATAATCAAAAACTTCTCAGAGGCCAGACACAGTGGATCACTTTTGTAATCCCAGCATCTTGGGAGGCTGAGGCAAATTTAAAACAAGCCTCAGCAACTTAAGACCCTAACCAATGTAGCAAGACCCTTTCTCTAAATAAAAGGGTTGGGATTGTGGCTCAGTGGTGGAGCATCCCTGAATTCAATTCCCAGTACAGAAAAAAAAAAAAAAAAAAAAGAACAATCCTATCCTATCAGGGCTGAGTTGAGACTCCCTTCTCTTTTCTAGGAACTTCAACTGTTATTTTTTTTGGTGTTGTTGTTTGTTTGCTTGTGCATTTGGGGGGAGTTTTATTTATATTTTGTTGTTTTGATTGTTTTTATCAAAAGCAGCTTTGTACATTTCTACCATACGTGTGCTATGACATGAAAATGCAGTTGATGGCTAATATAATTATAAGAATTCAATTACTAGAAGATAAATTCAAGTAATCCAATGTCAAATAGTTAAAGCCAAAAAAACTTTGAAACCATACCAAATGAATGAAAAGGAACTTTCCAGAGCAACAACATGCACTTCGGATGAAAATATCCATTGTTGGAAAACCCTAAAATTGCTTTCACATGAAGTTAAGGATTAAGCAAATTCAATAAATAGAAATAATATTTGAACATTTGAAATAACCTCTAAATGATGAGATAAACCAGAACAAATTTCACCAAGCAAATGTAATGATGAATTTTGTTGCTGTACTTGGAGAAGATAGAACAGGTGCAGATGCATTAGAGTAGGTATAATGAATAAATCAGAATATGAGGGCTCAGTTGTAGAGTCCTTTCCTTGAATGCATAGGCCATGGGTTCAATCCCTATCATCACAAAAAGAAGAAGAAGAAGAAGAAGGAGGAGGAGGAGGAGGAGGAGGAGGAGGAGGAGGAGGAGGAGGAGGAGGAGGAGGAGGAGAAAAACAGCATATGAATAAAGCTTTGAAAAAACTTCAGGAGAGAACATAAAATGGTCTAAATTATCTAAGGAAAATAAAACTTCTCTTATTTTCCTTAGATGATATGCTCAATCATTAAAATCTTTCAGAATAAATCAAGCATCTTTGCAATCAGCTAGTGCACAGAATGAAAGTTATTCTCAATGACTTCAGGACTAATGCATATCAAGAAAACAAAATAAAACCTCAAAAGATTCTTTGTATGTTTTCTGTCTTTACCTCTCCCAAGTATAATATCAATACTTTTTATCCTTGCTTAGGCTCTGCTTTTGAAAGAATATGAACTAAGAAACTCTCTCAGGTTTTATTTCAAAAAATGAGAAAGACATATTGTGTGTGTGTGTGTGTGTGTGTGTGTGTGTGTGTGTGTGTGTATTTTCCTCTATTACCACAAGGCTCTAATTATCCAAAAGCTTTTCTCTCTTTTTCCTTCTCCCTGAAGTGTATCCACCAACTTTTGACCTCCTAGTTAATAGACTGCTCCCAAAATAATAATTTGCATATGTAATAGCTCTGACTGATGACTTTAGTTTTGGATTCTGTGGTTCTATATTCTGAATCTCAGGAACCAAATTCTGTAAAATAGTAAACCCAGAATCAGTTGTTTATACATGGAATACAATTTTTAGTTTATAAAAAAATAATTTTATTATACTAAAGCATAAACAGAACAAATATTGTTATTTTATAAGTGGTCTATTGTGGATGGATCATATGGCACAAGGATTTTTATGATCGAGAAACCATCATTGTTTTCAATAGTAGGAGGATTTGCCAAAAGAAGGAAATTTGGAGAAATTTCACCAGTGAAGCCTAAGAAGTATGGAACTAGGCAGAGGAGGCTGAAGGTAATGGTGAAGAATTTACAAAGTGTATCCTGGTCTTTTGGCACCATCTACTGTTGATTCTAAGTAAAAACAGAGAATGAAGAAAAAACATTCAAAAAATAATGGAGTGTGAGTGTTTTCCTGGTTGCATCTTGGGATTTCACAACAGAACAAAATGGTCCGTGTAGTTAGGAAAACCCTAGCTCATATCACCTTAGAGCCAACTCTCTAAATGTCAAATCCTAACCTAACCTTAGAAATAGCCACTTTGCTTTTCATCTTGTCTCACTCAAGTTCTTCCAACTTGTATCATTCCTACCCTACTAGTCCCAGATACTGGATTACCAAGCATCTCCAAACATTCAACCCAGAAATAAACTCTGTGGCTACAGAGGCCCCCATATCCCTCAAACTCATTACGTCCATTTCATGTGTGGCATGTCTGTTCATCATGCCTGTCTCTTCATCATGCCTGTCTGTTCATTTTATTTAACTTTTTCCTGTTGCTAAGATTGCAGTGCAAATCTACTATTGAACTTTATGTCTCTGTGGATTTTCCTCTTCTAGACACTTTATATGAACTGAATAATTGTGTGGTGTGGTCTTCTATGCCTGGCTTTTTAAAAAAGTTTATTTTGTTGTTGTTCTAACTAGTTATACATGACAGTAGAATGCATTTTGAAATCATACACATGAAGTATAACTTCTTATATTCTGGTTATACATGATGTAGTGGTACAGCAGTCGTGTAGTCATATATGCACATAGGGTAATAATGTCTAGTTCATTCTATTATCATCCCTATCCCCATAACCCTTCCCCTCCCTTTACTCCCCTCTGTCTAATCCAAAGTACTTCTATTCTTCCCTAGAACTGCCCCCCACTACCATTGTGAATTAGCAATCAAATATCATGGAAAAACATTCAACCTTTGGGTCCTTGGGATGGGTTTATGTTGCTTAGCATGATATACCCCAGTTCCACCCATTTACCAGCAAATTTCATTCTTCTTTAAGACTAAGTAATATTTCATTTTGTATATATACCACAATTCTTTTATCCATTCATCTGTTGAAGGGCACCTAGGTTGATTCCATAGTTTAGCTATTGTGAATTGAGGTGTTTATAAACATCCATGTGGCTGTGTCACTGGAGGTATGCCGATTTTAAGTCCTTTAGGTATATACTGAGGAGTGGGATAGCTGGATCAAATGGTGGTTCCATTCCAAGTTTTCTGAGGAATATCCATATTGCTTTCATAGTGGTTGCACACCAATTTGCAGTCCCACAAGCAAAGTTTGAATAAAACTTTTTCCTACATTATCATCAACATTTATTGGTGTTTATATTCTTGATAGTTAGTTGCCATTCTGACTGGAGTGAGATGGAATCTCAGTGTAGTTTTGATTTGCATTTCCCTAATTCCTAGAAATGTTGAACATTTTTTACATACATGTTAATTGATTGTATTTCTTCTTCTTTGAAGTGTCTTTTTAGTTCCTAAACCCATTTATTGATTGGATATTTTTTTATGTTATGTTTTTTGAGTTCTTTATATATCCTGGAGACTAATGCTCTATCTGAGGTGCAGGTGGCAAATATTTTCTCCCATTCTGTCTTCTCTTTCTCTATTGGTTCCTTTGCTGAGAAGCATTTTAGTTTGATTCTATCTCATTTACTGATTCTTGATTTTACTTTTTCTGCTTTAGGAGTCTTGTTAAGAAAGTCAGTTCCTAAGCCAACATGGAAAAGACTTGGGCCTGCTGTTTCTTCTATTAGGTGCAGGGTTCCTATTCTAGTGCCCATATCTTTGATCCACTTTAAGTTGATTTTTGTGCAGGGTAAGAAATAGGGGTTTAATTTCATTTTGCTACATATGGATTTCCAGTTTCCCCAGCACCATTTGTTGAAGAGACCATCTTTTCTCCAATGCATGTTTTTGTCACATTTGTCTAGCATGAGATAACTATATTCATGTGAGTTTGTCTTCGTGTCTTCTATTCTGTACCATTGGTCTCTGTATTTGTTTGGTGCCAATACCATGCCATTTTTGCTACTATGTACGCCTGGGTTTTTGACATATAATAAAACTCCCAAGTTCATTCATGCTATAGCATGTATGAGTTTTTCATTCCTTTCCTTGCTGAATAATGTTTTTCAAAACAAAGAGAGTTTAATACCTGCCACTTAACAAACATCAATTTTTCTAATGCTGCTCATAAACTAAGATTCTTTGAACTGAAATCTGTCTATGGGTATCTTTTTCTTGGCCTGTTCATACTTTTTTTTTCAGCGTATCATGATACTTAAAGTCAGGGAAATTGGCAAAGATACAGATTTCTGTTTTTTTTTTTTTTCCTGGAAAGTCAGAAATTCATGTAATTCTAGTCTATTTAGCAGACTAGACTAGTCTAGATGCTCTATAAAAATTCTCTTTCTTTTCAAATTGGGAAACAGGATTTTCCAAGAAGGGGGTTTTATATTTGGGATCTCTTATTTAGAGACAAAAAGGAAACAGTAAAGGAAACAATTAAAAGTCTGAAGAGAAAACTTACAAAATGAGAGAAAATCTTTCCAGCTACTTTTATGACAGGGAATTAACATCCAAAGTACATAAAGAACTCAAAAAAACCCACCTAAATAAATAAATAAACTAATAAATAAATAATTCAGGCAATAATAAATGATCAAATAATCTAAACAAACTTTCTCAAAAGAAAAAAATAAAAATAAATGAAAAAATGTACAATATCCTTAGCAATCATGGAAAAACATATAGAAACTACACCAGGATTTTATTTGAGTCTCGTTAGAATGGCCATAACAAAGAATACAAGGAACAATTAATGATGGTGAGAATGTGGGAAAAAATGTATATTCATACATTGTTAGTGGTACAACCACTTTGTAAATAAATATGGAGATTCCTCTAAAGAATGAAACTGCCATATGTATTAGCTATCCCTCTTTTAGTACTTATCCAAAACATCTAAAATTGGTATAATGTAGTGGTACATACATACTAATGTTTACATCAGTTCAATTAACAATAGGCAAGTTATGGATCCAGCTCAGGTGCCCATCAACAGATGAGTAAATAAAGAAAATGTGGTACACATATACATATGAGTTTTATTCAGTTGTAAATAAGAATTAAATTATGTCATTTGTTGGTAAATGGATGAATTGGAGGACATCATGCTAAGTGACATAAATCAGGTTCTTAAATTGAAGGGTCAAATGTTTTCTCTCATACGTAGAAACTAGACCAAAAGAAGGGACAAAGTGGGGAACCCATGAAAATAAAAGGGACAGTGGAACAGAAAAAGGGATTGAGTGGGAGAGAGGAGTGATAGGCAAAAAGAGGAATGGTGAAATGAAATAGACAAAACTATGCTATGAAAATATATGAATTTTGAATATATGAATAGTTGATTTCAGTTAATATATGAACAGTTCATTTCACTTTTATGTATATCTATAAAGCACTAATTTAAAAAAATATATAAGTAAATAGAAGGAAGACCCACACAGTAGAAAAAGGGGAATGGAGGGCAGGGGTGAGAAAGTGAGGAAAAGGGAAGGTATTGGGAACTAAAATAGAGCAAATGATATTCCATGTTGTTTGTATGATTATGTCAAAATGAACCCAATATTATGTATAAACTACAACGGGCTAATACAGATTGTGTATGTATTACTGCAATGCACTAATAAAAATACAAAAAGAGAAAAGTGAACGTGATATATACACAGATATATTTATATGTAGGTAGATGTATCTGTGTGTGTATATATATAGATAAAACAATGAAGATTTACTCAACCACAATGAGGAACAAAATTGTCACTTTCTAGTAAATGTATTAATAATATAAAAAGAAAGGAAATGCAATATAAATATAGCATGTATCATATAAATATATCTATTAATATTTATGTGATATATATATGCTATGTATCTATATCAATACACACACACAATAAATTTTTACTCAGCCACCAAGAAGAAATAAATTCATTTCCTAGTAAATAAATGGAACTGGGGAACACCAGGCTAAGTGAAATAAGCCAGACTCAGAAAGTCAAGGATTAAATATTTTCTCTCACTAGAGAGAGAGAGAAAGAGCAAGAGAAATTTAAAAATGGGAAGAAATCTCAAAAAAAATAGAAAAGAGACTAATAGAGTGGAATCAAGAGAGAGGGAGGCTAGGAGGGGATAGAAAAGAAATACTGGGAAATTAAATTTATTACTATACTATGTCCATGTACAAATACACCACAGTAGATTATATATATATATATATATATATATATATATATATATATATATATATATATATGACAATGCATAGATTAAAGTAATAAAAATAGAAGGAGATCAGTAGAGTATGGTAAGTTGATCAGGGAGAGGGAGAAGAGGAGGAAAAGGGAAGGTACTGGGGAATGGTATTGATCAAATTATGTTGTATACATGTAAAAATATTGCATAATGAATACCAGTATCATTTATAATTATAGTGCACCAATAAAAAATTTTAAAATACACAGAAAATATAGATATGCTTTTGAAAAACTAGAAAATATAATTAATATGATTCTTGGAAATTACTCATTTTAGTTTCAAAACCTTGTCTTAAACAAATAAAAAAAGAGAGTAGAGTCTCTCCTAAATTAACAAACATTCTTTGTGTTTTAAATTTTAGTTGTGTAAACTTTAATAGTAGTTACATATTATTAAATTTACATTTCCCTTAATGTTTTTCTCATAAAAAATTCATTTTTCTTATTTCAAAAATAGGATCTTTAAGATAAAATATCAGCTTTCTTATCTCAAATGTTTTGTACTTTTTCATTAAAGCATAGCATTTTCCCCATAAATTGCTAAGAAAATTATTCAAAGGATCAAAATGTATTTTTATTACATTTCCCTCCACTTTCCAAGTGAAAGTTAGCACACAACTTATCCTTTATTTCATTGGATATTTGGCTTATTTGCCTGATAGGTTTTATATTATAACATTTTTTAAAAAGAAAAATGGAATTGTATGTTGAAAATGTTGAACAGATTATATTTCTGTCTATTGCTCTTCAGTTTTGGGGTAGTCTATCCCTACTTTCAAAGAAATAATGAACTCTTGTGTTTGCTCTTGCTCTCTCTCTCTATATATGACTAGGGAAAATTCTGAAGAATTCTGAATAAAAGACTCACATTTAAAGTTGAGAGAAAAAGCAAGAGAGCTTTTCATTTAAGCTGTTATATACAAGAGGGAAGGGTATGACCCAAGGGATCTCATTATAAAGTTGAATGAAACTACTGGTGTTTATGATCTTACCTTCTTCCTATACCAAGGGATTCTTTCACTTTGGATTTTAACTTCTCCCAATCCTATTTGAAGCTATTAAAAAGTTTCAAATGAATTTAATAGTAGCTCATAGAGCAACATTACCTTCAGAGATTTTTCTCCTTGGGGAGGAAGATAATTAAATAATTGTTCACAGTAAAGCAGTTAAAACTTATCTCTATGTCTTCCTTTTATTTGCAGGTACCAGGAAATCATCAATGTAGCATTGAAAGGACTGGAACCAGCACCTAATACCCCTTTCTCTGGCAGGTGGTCAACTATTTAAGTTGGTTAAACCATCCTCTGGAAAAGACTTGAGGGAAGAATACAGAATGTGATTTTGCTACATGTCATGGTCCTTTCTTGAAGGGATAACTCCCCTACCCCCCGCAACAGCCTTCAATCAAAGAATATGGTTCTGGGAGCTAGGTGAAGTCTGGAAAACAGTTTAGACAACCTTCATCCCTACTATGTTGATTCCCATTATGTTTCTGCCCCTAGACCTAGAGTTATTGTGTATGTTTCAACTAGCATCTTAGTCTTAATACATTGGGCTGCTATAAAAAAAAAATATGAGCTGGATAACTTATAAACAGCAGATATTTATTTCTCACAATTCTAGAGGCTAAGAAATTTAACATCCAGATACTGGCAGATTTGGTGTTTGATGGGGGGACCCCTTTCTGATTCATAGATGGTGTCTTATCACTATGTAGAAGGAACAAATTATCTCTCTGGGGGCTCTTTTAAAAAGTTGCTATCCAACAAATCAGGGTTCTTCCCTCATGATTTAATCACCTTCCAAAGATGATTAATAACATTACAATACTATCACCTCCTAATTTCATCACATTGGTGATTAGATTTCAGCATAGGAATTTGGAAAGTACACACACATTCACACTATAGCACTAGATTCCTCAAATGTTTTATTTTTAATTACCTTGTGATAAATTATAAATTATTACAGGTCCTTATAGGTCAAAGCACCATAGTCAAAATGAATAATTATAGTTTACACCCTCTCTATAATAGTAAATACTACTACTTGGAATCTACTTTTTTAGATATTCTTAAGGTCATACAATCTAATTCTATTGCTACATTTCCCACCATGATCCACAAAAGTCAGATACAATAGAGTATTTCAAAGATAATGTTGCCCTTCTTACCAACTCATTTTAATGCCTTAGTGAAGAAAATATCCCCAAGCTTACTAGAGGGTCAGCTTAGATAGTGGCTGAAGATAATGCATCAGATAAATTCCAATTTTCTATCTTCCTAGCCTACTGATTATTCTATACAGAGATAAGAAATTCCAGTTTTCCAAAGTCATTGACTACAGACCAAGAAGGAGTTCCAGCTTTAGTTAGCAAATGTAAAAGAATATTACTTTCAGGAACTTGAGCCAATTCATTGTATCCTGTGCTCTGGGTGATACCACCCATGTCATTAAACTCAGATCATTCACATTTTATATTTTGTATTCCCTAACAAACACTCCCATACATCCTCTTAAAGTCTTCATAAAAATTGTAAGAAACTGAACTCCCTTTGAAATAATAGATAATGTTCTCACAGAGGAGTATTTATTAGTGTGTGATGCTATCTCTTTGTAATTTTCTCTGATTATTAAAATTTAGCACATTTTAATGTATTGATAATTTGAATATAGTTATTTGTGAAGACATTATTCTATCATGTTGTTTATCTTTTGTCTTATCAAGGATTAGAAATTCTTTATATATTCTGAATAGGAGTCATTTCACACAGAGGCACATGTACACACACACACACATTGCCTCTTTTAATGAACCTTTTGGTATACAGACATTTTAAATTTTACTATGATTGATATAATCAACTTCTATTATGGTTAATATTTTTGTCTGATTTAAATAATCTTTTCCTATTCAAAATTCTTGAGGAAAACTATAAATGCCATATATATATATATATATATATATATATATATATATATATATATTTCAAATTTGTGTCTATAATCAATTTGAAATTATTGTATATGAGGTTTAAATATATTTTTTTTCCATATGGCTATCAATTTGATCTGGAACAATCCAAGGAAATACTAATCTTTCCCTATTGTACTGAAGTCTGTCCATTTGCCATAATTTGGTTGACTATATATGTTTGAGTCCATACACTGCATTCTTCCTTTGTTCAGTTTGTTATCCTTCCCATTAAATATAATGCTTTTTGAAATTAGTCATCATTACACTATGAAAATTTGTTTCTTTTTCACGTTTTCTAAGAATATTTGTTTTCTCATAATTGACTGTAGAAATCCATTCCTGAATCTGTTGAGATTATCTTATTTTTCAGTTTTATTCTGTCAATATTGGAGTACATTCCCTTGATAAAGATGTATTATCCTTTCTTTATTTATGGATTTGGTTTGTTAATATTTTATTAGAAATATTTAAATCTGCATTTACTAGAAATATAAGTAAGCATTTTTTTTATCCTGTTAATGTTGAAATTCTATTTAATGATGACCTCCTAAAAATAAGTACTATGAATGTAATGCTTACTTACCATCAAGTTATAAAAAAATAATGAAGTTTATGATTGAACATAAAATTTTTTCTCATTGTATTTTATTTTATCATTATTTTTTAATAGCTACACATGACATTACAATGATCTTAGAAATTCATACATTTGAATCATTGGGGTATAATTTCTCATTTTTCTGATTGTACAGATTGCAGAATCACACTGGTCATAGAGTCACCTATATACATACAGAAATCATAATGTCTATTCTCTTCTGCTGCACTTCCTATCCCCACCTACTCCTCCCCTCCCTCCCATCATTTCTCTCTATCCAATCTAATGTGACACACTTTTTTTTCTTTTTCTCATCACAACATCATACATGTATTCTGTATAATGATGAGGATCTCCTACCATCAAGTTATAAAAATATTAATGAAGTTTATGATTGAACATAAAATTTTGAAACTAAGGATGATTTGTTAGTATTGTAACATCAACTTCCAAATCTAATTTATTCCTATATTTTATTTTAGTAGCACAATTTTGAGAAAATTCCAATTCATACATGAAGTAGCTACAATTACAAATATATTTTAGTTAACTTATATATCAGAGTTATTAAAAGTCAGTAGAGAAAGAAGCAGTATTTGCTGACTTCACAAAATATTTTAAACTGAAACCGATTAGTGAGTCATAGTAAAAATTTACAGTGAGTACATAATTTTAGGCATTTTGTTACATTAACATAATAGTTTGAAGATATTTAATTAATCATAATTTGAATTCAACCTTTGTAGACTGTTTCTTAACCTTCCTACCCACTTAACCCTTAGACTTTATAAAAACTTTTTTTGTTATCACCATTGTACATTGTCAAAGACTTTGAAAATAATTCAGCAACTGTAACATTATTCAAGATTTGTAAGTGAAAGTTCTATTACTGACACTTCTTGTTTTGAAGTGAGATTTTTTTGTTTTCCCTTATTTTATAATAAGAAATATCAGTACTAGAACATAAATATTTAGGTATTATTTCTTTTTTGGATGATGAATACCACAAAAATAACTTGACTATGATTTAAAGTTAGATAGGGCCAACTTCTTTTTCTGGAATTTCCTGTAAAAATATTTAGTGCGTGATTTTGTGCTCCTAGAAACTTTCTTTTCCAATAGGCCTCTTCAATATCCTATTTAATTCCTCATTCCTTACTGTATATATCAATGGGTTCAAGCTGGGGGTAATTATGGAATACATAATCCTGAAAGTTTGCCCTCATCCAGATTGTTTTTTGCTTGTGTTTACATGCAGACAGAAGTCTTATAGCAGATAGACCCTACAATTAAATGGGAGATATAAGTCTCCCTATTGCAGACGTGATCTTCACTACAGTTATAACAAAATAAGAATGAGAGGAAATGGTTCAAGGAAAAGGAAAGGAATGCATCCCCAGTACTGGGGAATGAGAATGATCAAAAATTGTCATGGCATAACCAATACAATTTGGCATAACAAACCAATATTATGTATAATTATAATGCACCAATATAAAAGTAAAAATGATATAAATACATAAATCACACTCTTCATAAATGGTAAAAAAGTTTTTCTTCATAGAAATGGTATCAACACATGCAATCTCTCCTTTTTGTTGTTTTTTTTCAGACATATGTGATAGTAGAGTGTATTTTGACATATTATATATACATGGAGTATAACTATTTATAATTAGGATCCCATTTTTCCAATTGTACATAATGTGGAATTTTACTGGCTGTGTATTTATATATGAAAATAGAAAAGTTATGTCCAATTTATTCTACTGTCTTTCCTATTCTCATTTCCCTTCCTTCCTTTCATTCCACTTTGTCTAATCCAATGAGCTTCTATTCTTCTCACCCCTGTTACCATCCATATATCAGAAAGGACATTTGTCCTTTAGTTTTTTGGTACTGCCTTATTTCGCTTAGCATGATAGTCACCAGTTTCATTCATTCACTGTCAAATTCCATAATTTCACTGTTCTTTATGGCTGAGTAATATTCTATTGTGTATATATGCCACATTTTCTTTATCCATTCATCCTTTGAAGGGCACATATGTTGGTTCCATAGCTTAGCTATTCTGCTATAATCATTGATGTGAGTACCCCACTGTAGTATACTGATTTGGGGTCTTTTGGATATATAGTGAGGAGTGGGTTAACTAGGTCAATGATGGTACTATTCCAAGTTTTTTGAGGAATCTCCATACTGCTCTTCATAGCAGTTGCACCAATTTGCAGTCTCACCATCAATGTATAAATGAACCATTTCCCCACATCCTTACCAACATTTATCGTTACTTGTATTCTTGATAATTGAAATTCTGACTGCAGTGAAATGGAATTTTGGTGTAGTTTTAATTTGCATGTCTCTAATTGATAGAGATGTTGTACATTTTTTCATATTTTTTGACCATTTGTATTTCTACTTCTGTGAGGTCCCTGTTCAGTTCTTTTGCCCATTTATAGGTAGATCGGGTTATTTGTTTTCTGAGAGATTGATTGTTTTTTTTTTTAATTCTTTATATATCCTGATGATTAATGCCTTTTCTGAGGAATAAGTGGTAAAATTTTCCCCCATTTAATAGGCTCTCTCTTCAAATTCTTGATTGTTTCCTATGCTGTGAAAAAGCTTTTTAGTTTGAAAACTTCCCATTTATTAATTCTTGATTTTACTTCTCTTCTTTAGGAGTCATGTTAAGGAAGTCCATTCCTAAGATGACATGATGGAGATTTAGGCCTACATTTTCTTTTAGTAGGTGAAGGTTTTCTGGTCTAATAACTAGGTCTTTGATGACCTTGACTTGATTTTTGTGCAGGGTGAGAGACTGAGGTTAAATTTCATTCTACAACATATGATTTCCAGTTTTCCCAGGACCACCTGTTGAAAATGCTATTTTTTCTCCAGTGTATTTTATGTCCCCTTTTATACTAGATGCAATTTCTGTTTTTAATGTTTTTATTTCTATATTATAATTACAAAAAATAGTGGTTTTCATTTTGACACATTCATAAATGCATATAACATAAACTGTTCTATTTCAACCCCAAGTGCTTCTCCTTAACCACCCCTACTCCATCCCTCTGATCCTCTCCTGTACTCTATTGGTATCCTTTCTATTTTTTCTTTTTATTCATGCATTATAATTATACATAAAAGTGGAAATAATTGTAATATATTCATACATTCATACAGCATAATTTGGTCAATTTTATTCCATTGTTTCTCCCTTATCCTACCACTCTTCTTTCCCCTCATCACCTTCACATACTCAAACAGTTCTCCCTTTTACTCTCATGAGTTCTTCCCTGACTTTTGTTTTCATTTATTGTTTCTCTCTACTTTCTACATGAGAAAAGCATTCAGCACTTGACTTTCTGAGTCTATTACATATCTCTTAGAATGTTATTCTCCAGTTCCATATATTTGCCCTAAAACAACACAATTTATTTTTTGTGGCTGAGTAAAACTCCATTTGTGTATGAACCACATTCTTTTTATTATTTTGTTAATCGATATGTAGGCTGGGTCAATAACTTGGTTAATGTAAATTTTGCTTCTATGAACATTGATATGCATGAACTATACTATGTTTTAGATTTGGGGGGTAAATACTAAGAGATGAGATCATATGGTGGCTTCATTCCTAATCTTTTGAGGGATCTCTATATTGATTTCCAAAGTAGTTGCACTAATTTTCAGTCCCACCAACAATGTATAATGTATATTTCTCTCATCATTCTTTCCAACAATTTTTGTTATTGGTATTCTTGATTGCTATTCTGAATGGAGTGAGATGAAATCTCACTCTTTTTATTTTTGTTTTGTTTTTATTTTTGATTTCTGCATTTTTGATTTTTGTTTCCCTTATTGCTAAGGGTGTTGAACATTTTTTTTTAGTATATATGTTGTTCATTTCTATTTCTTCTTTTTAGAAATGCTTGCTTTGCTTGTTAGTCCAGTATTTTATTGAGGTATTGTTATTTTTAATTTTGGCATTAAGTGTTTCAAGGTCTTTATATAGTCTGGATATTAATTCACTATCTGAGAGTAACAAGCAAATATTTTCTATCGGCACTCTTCTTACATTCTTAGTTGTTTCCCCTGCTATGCAGAAATGTTTTTAATTAATTAATTTATTTTAATTAGGTATATATGACATCAGAATGCATTTTGATTTATTGTACACAATTGCAGCACATCTTTTCATTTCTATGGTTGTACATGATGTAGCATCACACTATATGCACATTCATACACATGGGGTAATGATGTTCCACCTTCATCCCCTCTCCCTGCCCCTCCCTCCTCTTTACCCAATCAAATTTGCTCCATTTTAACCTTGTCCCTGCCCCTGTTATGGATCAGCATCTACTTATCAGACAGAACATTCGACCTTTGTTTTTTTGAGGATTGGCTTACTTCACTTAGCATGATATTCTCCAACTCCATCTATTTACCTTCACATGCCATAATTTTACTCTCATTTAAGGGTGGGTAATATTACATTGTGTATATATACCACAATTTCTTTATCCATTTGTCTACTGAAGGGCATCTAGATTGCTTCCACAGTTTAGCTATTGTGAATTGAGCTGCTATAAACATTGATGTGGCTATGTTACTATAGTATACTGTTTTAAGTCCTTTGGGTATAGACCAAGGAGCAAGATAGCTAGGTCAAATGGTGGTTTACTTCTCAGTTTGCTAAGGAATCTCCATACAGCTTTCCAGATTGGTTGCACAAATTTTCAGTCATACCAACAATTTATGAGTGTGTCTTTTCACCCACACCCTCGACAACTTTTATTGTTGTTTTTGTTCTTGATAGTTGCTATTCTGACTAGTATGAGATGATATTGTAGAGAAGTTTTGATTTGCATTTCTTTAATTACTAGAAATGTTGAACATTTCTTTCATATATTTGTTGAAATTGAATGTATATCTTCTTCTGAGAAGTGTCTGTTCAGCTTCTTAGCCCATTAATTGATTGGGTGGGTTTTTTTTTTTGGTGTTGTTTTTAGAGTTCTTTATATATCCTGGAGATTAGTTTCTGATTTGGCTGTGAGAAAATTTGTTCCCAAAATGTAGTATCTCTCTTCACCTCATTGATTGTTTCTTTTACTGAGAAGAAGTTTTTAGTTTGAGTCCATCTCATTTATTAATGCTTGATTTTATTTCTTGCCCTTTAGGAGTCTTGTTAAGGAATTGGAGTGTAATCTGATGTGATGAAGATTTGGGGCTGCTTTTTCATCTCTAAGGGGCATAGTCTGTGGACTAATTCCTAAATCCTTTATCTACTTTGAGTTGAGTTGTGTGCACAGTAAGAGAGAGGGGTTTATTTTCATTTTGTTACACATGGATTTCCAGTTTTCCTAGCAGCATTTGTTGAAGAGGTTATTTTTTTTTTGCCAATGAATGTTTTTGGCAACTTTATCTTATGTATGAGATAACTGTATTTGTGTCAGTTTGTCTCTGTGTCTTCTATTCTGTACCAGTGGTCTACAAGTCTATTTTGGTGCCAATACTATACATTTCTGTTACTATAACTTTGTAGTATACTTTAAGGTCTGATATTGGGATGCCTCCTGCTTCACTCTTCTTGCTAAGGATTGCTTTGGCTATTCCAGGTCTCTTATTTTTCCAAATGAATTTCATGATTGCTTTTTCAATTTATATAAGGAATTACACTTGGATTTTAATTGGAAGTGAATTAAATATTTTACACTTTGGGTAGTATGGCCATTTTGACAATATTAGTCTTGCTTACCCAAGAGTATGGGAGAACTTTCTATCTTCATTTTTCTTTCTTTAGTGTTCTGTAGTTTTTACTGTAGAGGCCTTTCACCACTTTTGTTAAGTTGATTCCCAAATACTTTATTGTTTTTTTTTGAGGCAATTGTGAATGGGGTAGTTTTCCTAATTTCTTTTTCAGATAATTTATCACTGATGTATATAAATGCAACTGATTAATGGGTATTGATTTTATATCCTGCTTCTTTTCTGAATTTAGTAGTTTTCTGGTAGAGTTTTTTAGATCCTTTAAGTACAGAATCATGTCATCAGAAAATAATGACAATTTGAGTTCTTCTTTTCCTATTTGTATCCCTTTAATTTCTTTCATCTGTCTAATTGCTCTGTCTAGAGTTTCAAAAACTATGCTGAATAAAAGTGATGAAAGAGCGCATCTGTGTCTTGTTTCAGTTTTCAGAGGGGATGCTTCCAATTTTTCTCAATTTAGAATGATGTTGACCTTGGGCTTAGGATAGATAGCTTTTACAATGTTGAAGTATGTTCCTACTATTCCTAGTTTTTCTAGGGTTTTGAAATATAAAAAAGTTCCTATATTTTGTCAAATGCTTTCTCTGCATCAATTGATATAATCATGATTCTTATGTTTAAGTCTATTGATGTGATGGATTATATTTGTTGATTTCCATATGGTGAACCAAACTTGCATCACTGGAATGAACCCCACTTGATCATTGTGTACTGTTTTTTATCATGTTTTTGTACACAATTTGCCAGAATTTTACTGAGAATTTCTGTATTAATGTTCATCAGAGATATTGGTCTAAATTTTTTTCCTTGATGTGTCTCTGCCTGATTTTGGTATCAAGATGATACTAGCTTTGTAGAATAAGTTTGAAAAAGTTTCTTCCTTTTCTATTTCATGGAAGTACTGGTATTAATTCTTTTTTATAGATTTTGTAAAACTCAGATGTGAATCCATCTGGTCCCAGTCTTTTCTTGGTTGGTAGGCTTTTGATGGTGTCTTTTTTTTTTTTTACTTTGTTGAAATCGATCTGTTTAATCTGTTTAAATCCTCTTGACTCAGTTTGGGTTGATAATGTGCCTCTAGAAATTTGTCATTGTCTTCAAGGTTTTCTATTTTACTGGAGTATAAATGTTTAAAATAGTTTCTAATTGTCTTCTATATTTCAATAGTCTGTAATGATATTTCCTTTTTCACCACAATTTTAGTAATTTAAGTTTTTTCCCTCCTTCTTTTTATTAGGGTTGTTAAGGGTATGATTTCTTCCCTGATTTAATTCCTGTCTTCTACGACTTTTAGTGTTAGTTTGTTCTTCTTTTTCTAGGACTTTGAGATGTAATGTCAGGTCATTTATTTTTTGACTTTTTCTTATTTAATGAATGAGTTTAATGCAATGAACTTTCCTCTTAACACTGCCTTCATAGTATACCATAGATTTTGATAAGTTGTATCAGAGTTCTCATTTATCTCTAAGAATTCTTTTATCTCTTCCCTGATATCTTCTGTTATCCATGCATCATTCAATAGCATATTATTTAGTCTCCAGGTGTTGGAGTAACTTGACTTTTTAATTTTATCATTGATTTCTAATTTAATTACATTCTGGTCTGATAGAATGCAGGATAGTGTCTCTATTGTTTTTTTGTGTTTGTTAAGACTTGCTTTGTGGCATAACATATGGCCTATTTTGGAGAAGGATCTATGTTCTGCTGAGAAGAAAGGGCATTTTGTCATTGATGAATGGAATCTTCCAAATTTGTCTGTTAAGTACAAATTATTGATTGTATTATTGAGTTCTATAATTTCTTTGTTTAGTTTTTGTTTAGAAGATGTACCCAGTGATGAGAGAAGTGTATTAAAGTCACCCAGTATTATTGTGTTGTAGTCTATTTGGTTCTTGTATTTGAAAAAGCTTTATCCCATTTTATTTTTCACTAGCTTTGGTTTGAAATCCACTTTATCCAATATGAGGATTGTTTACGTGGCCCATGTGAGTGGTACATTTTTTTCTCACACTTTTACCTTCAGTCTATGGATGACCTTTCCTGTGAGATTAGTCACTTAAAGACAACTTATTGTTGGGTCTTCTTTTATAATAATCCAATCTGTCAGTCTATGTCTTTTAATTGATGAGTTTAGGCCATTCACATTTGGGGTTATTATTGAAATGTGATTTGTATTCCCAGATATCTTGGTTTATTTTTGGTTTTTAACTTGATTTGGTTTCTCCATTGATTTGCCTTTTCTTTAGTGTAATTCCTCTCTTTGCTGATTTTCATTGTTGTTTTTCATTTCCTCCTCCTGGAACATTTTACTGAGGTACACTGTAATGAAGGCTTTTTCACTGAAAATTATTTTAACTGTTTATTATGACATGTTTTTATTTAGTCATCAAATCTGAAGCTTAATTTTGCTGCATATAAGATTCTTTGTTGGCATCCATTTTTTTTCAGAGCTTGGTATATATTGTTCCAGGGTCTCCTGGCTTTGAGGGTCTGGGTTAAAAAATGTGCTGAGATACAAATTGGTATCCCACCATGTCATATGATTTCTCTCTCTTGCAGCCTTTAAGACTCTATCCTTCTTCTGTATGTCAGGCATTGTCATAATTTGCCTTGGTATGCATCTATTATAATTTTATACATTTGGTGTGCAGTAAGCCTCTTGTATTTGATTTTCCAATATATTCTTCATGTTTGGGAAATTTTCTGACATTATCTCATTGAAGAGATTGTGCATTCCTTTGGTTTGTATCTTTGTGCCTTCCTCTATCCCAATAAATCTTAGATTTGGTCTTTTGATGCTATATAATAATAATTCTTGGATGTTCTGTTTATGGTTTCTTACATGAACACATCTTTACTGTGTGGTCAACTTTATTTTCCATATTGTACACCTTGACTTTATTATCTGATTTTCATGGGGAAGATGGCCAGTGTCTCATTGGGGGGTTCTTCTGCCCAGAGGAATTCAAGCCACGCTAAGTACCCACACTATATATTAATATCTCAAATAATTAAGCCACCCTAAATCTTAATATCACAAATAATAAACAAATAATAAAACACAAACACTCAGAAATATATTTACAAAACAAAGCCCCTGATAGATCTAGTCCACAAGGGTTCTTGAAATAGACAAAGACATAATGGCTCCAGTGGTTTATTTAAGGAGGTATCTTAAAGGCAGGGGTATGGTTTCAAGGGCAGAGTCTTGCTTTGTGATGTCTTGCAATCAGCAACATGATTGACATCTTGGCAGGTCACAGTCATCTCGGGTCCTGTGTGGGATCTTAGGCAGAGTTTAAGGGGGACGTTCACCTGCATTGGGTGGTCAATCACTGTGGGGAGTGCCCCCAGGAAGTTCACAGTGCCAGACTTATCCCATCAGAATGGTACTATGTGCAACATAGTCCACACCCAGCCCACAGATGGCTCATGACATCTAATGTTCTGTCTTCCAAGTGATCCTGTGTGTTGGTGATTCTTTCTATTGAGGTTTTTTTTTTTTTTTTATTTGGTTTTTTGTTTCCTTCATTTCAAGGATTTCTGATTTTTTTCAGAATCTCTATCTCTTTCTTGAAGTAAACTTATATAAACTTACCAATATTTGTTCCCTTATCTCTTTATTGGTGAGATCAATGGTTGCCTGTGTTTGCTCTCTTATTTCTTTGTTGGAGTGATCAATTTTGACCTATAGGTGCTCATTTAAGTCATTCTATAATCCACAGATTATTTTAATTATGTATATTCTGAACTCTTTCTCTGACATTTCATCAACTGTTCTGTTCATGAGTTCTGTTATTGTAGTATCCTGGTTTGTTTGGGGTTCTTTAATCCTTTTTTTAAAATTTTTTTTTTTAAAAAAATTGTCTATGTGTCTCCTTTTCTTGCAGTGCTGATTTGAGGTATTACAGTTTCTTCCCTATAATCTTCTAGTATTCATTCAGATTATCTGTACCTCATCTTGGTGTTGGCCTTCCAGACCCTGCTGGTTTCCCAGGATGGATGTTACTGCAACTATAGGTGGTGGCAGAAATAGCAGAGGTAACTTGAGATAGCAGTGGGGGTGTCCCAAAATGGATGCAACTTCTTTCAGAGATGGGGCTGAAAGGGTGGGCCTTACACTGGCTTTGGGTGATCCTAGGCCTGGGCCTGGACTTCAGCATGGGTCTACTGGTTGACAGGGGTGGTCTTGGACCTAACCTGGGCTTGAGCTCCCACACTGGTGGTCGGGGAGATTCTAGGTCTGGTCCTGGATACTGCATAGAATGTCAGATCAGCAGGAGTGGTCATAGGCCTGGACTTAGATCCAGCATAGGTTGGTAGGTCAGCCAGAGGGGTCCTAGATCAAGGCCTGGGCTCCTACAGGGTTGGCATGGGTCTGCCAGTGGTGGGGTAGACCTGGATCTAACCTGGGCCTGGGCTTCTACAAGGTTGGCAGGGGCAGTCCTGGGTTGGGGCCTGGGTTCCAGCATTGTGCAGAAACTTTTTAATGTGATGATACCAATTTTCTGATTCTTGTTTAATTCTTGAGTTTTAGTAGTCTTATTAAGAAAGATGGTATTTGGGCAATTATGTTGGAGCATCCACCTTATGTTTTCCTATAACAATTTAACTGTTTCTGGTCAAATTCCTAATTCTTTAATCTACTTTGAGTTGCTTTTTGTACAGGGTGAGAAATAGGAATCTAGTTTCATTCTCCTACATATGACCATCCAGTTTACCTAGAACTATTTGTTAAAAAAAGTCTTTTCCCCAAAATATATTTTTGACAACTTTGTCAATAATAAGATGACTTTGCCAATGTGAATTTATGTCTGTGTCTTCTATTTTATTCTATTGGTCTTCCTGTCTATTTTCATACCAGTACTTTGCTTTCTTTTTGTTACTATAACTCTGTAGTATAATTTGAGATCAGGTATTTTGATGCCTCCAGTATCACGTTTATTACTGATTATTGCTTTGGCTACTCTGGTTTTGTATTTTTTCTTACAAATTTTAGGACTTTTTTCTAGTTTTATGAAAACATAATTGATATTTTGATGGGCATCACATTGATTCTTTAGATTACTTTTGGTAATATGGCTACATTAACAATATTAATTATGCTTATCCAAGAACATGGGGAAGGCTTACAATCTTCCAAGTTTTTTTTATTATTATTATTTTCTTCAGTGTTTCACAGTTTTCATTGTAATTACATAGATTTATTCCTGAGGATTTTAGGTTTTTGTTGTTGATGAATTTTTGTTTGTTTGTTTGTTTTGTTTTGTTTTGAGATTTGTGTCAACGGAATTGTTTCTGTGGTTTCTTTTTCAGCAGATTCAATTATACTCTAATATACTCTTATATTGGAATATAAGAAAGAATTTATTTTTGTGTGTTGATTTTACACCCTGCTACTTTGCTAAATTTATCAGATCTAGAATCCTCCTGGTGATATTTTTTTGGGGTGTCTTTTAAATATAGTATTATGTCATCACCAAACACAGATAGTTAGATTTCTTCCTCTTCTATTTGTATCCTTTAATTTCCTTATCTTGATGGATTGCTTTAGCTACAGTCTTAAGAATTGTATTGAATAGGATTGGTAAAACTGGACATCCTTGTCTTGTTCCTGATTTGAGAGAAAATGCTTTCATTTTTTCTCTGTTCATTATAATGTTGGCTTTTGGTGTCTTGTGTACAGACTTAATAATGTGGAGGCAAGTTCTTTCTACTTCAAGTTTCTTTAGAGTTTTTAACATTAACATGTGCTGAATTTGGCTGAAGGCCATTTTTTAACCTATTGAGATGATTATGTAATTTTTGTTCTAAATTCCACTTATGTGGTGAATTACATTTATTAATTTCTGCATGTTAAACTAATTCTGCATCTTTGGGATGGGTCCAACTTGATCATACTGAACAATCATCTTGATATGTTTTTAAATGTGGACTTATGTCTGTGAGTGGCAGCACAAATCTGTAATCCCAATAACGTGGAGGCTGAGGCAACAGGACCAAAAGGTCAAGAACAGCCTCAGAAATTAACCAAGATGGAGTTGGAAACATAGCTCATTGGCAAAGAACCCTTTGATTCAATCCCCAGTACCTCAAAATTTAAAAAATAAATAAATATTTATTAGCAACTTTTTTATTGGTTGTTCCAAATATTACAAAGTTCTTGACATATCATATTTCATATATTAGATTCAAGTGGATTATGAACTCCCATTTTTACCCCAAATACAGATTGCAGAATCACAATGGTTACACATCCACATTTTTACATAATGCCCTATTAGTAACTGTTGTATTCTGCTACCTTTCCTATCCTCTACTATACTGCCTCCCCTCTTCTCTCCTCCCCTCCCATCTTCTCTCTCTACCCCATCTACTGTAATTCATTTACCTCCTTGTTTATTTTCCCCTTCCCCTCACAACCTCTTGTATGTAATTTTGTATAACATTGAGGGTCTCCCTCCATTTCCATGCAATTTCCCTTTTCTCTCCCTTTCCCTCCCACCTCATGTCTCTGTTTAATGTTAATCTTTTTTTCCTGCTCTTCCTCCCTGATCTGTTCTTAGTTGCTCTCATTATATCAAAGAAGACATTTGGTATTTGTTTTTTAGGCATTGGCTAGCTTCACTAAGCATAATCTGCTCTAGTGCCATCCATTTCCCTGCAAATTCCATGATTTTGTCATTTTTTAGTGCTGCGTAATACTCCATGGTGAATAAATGCCACATTTTTTTTTCCATTCATCTAGTGAAGGGCATCTGGGTTGGTTCCACAGTCTAGCTATTGTGAATTGTGCTGCTATGAACATCGATGTGGCAGTATCTCTGTAGTATGCTCTTTTAAGGTCTTCAGGGAATAGTCCGAGAAGGGTAATGGCTGGGTCAAATGGTGGTTCCATTCCCAGCTTTCCCAGGAATCTCCATACTGCTTTCCAAATTGGCCGCACCAGTTTGCAGTCCCACAAGCAATGTACAAGAGTACCCTTTTCCCCACATCCTCACCAGCACTTGTTGTTGTTTGACTTCATAATGGCTGCCAATCTTACTGAAGTGAGATGGTATCTTAGGGTGGTTTTGATTTGCATTTCTCTGACTGCTAGAGATGGTGAGCATTTTTTCATGTACTTGTTGATTGATTGTATGTCCTCCTCTGAGAAGTGTCTGTTCAGGTCCTTAGCCCATTTGTTGATTGGGTTATTTGTTATCTTCTTGTCTAATTTTTTGAGTTCTTTGTATATTCTGGATATTAGGGCTCTATCTGAAGAGTGAGGAGTAAATATTTGTTCTCATGATGTAGGCTCCCTATTTACCTCTCTTATTGTTTCTCTTGCTGAGAAAAAACTTTTCAGTTTAAGTAAGTCCCATTTGTTTATTCTTGTTATTAACTCTTGTGCTGTGGGTGTCCTATTAAGGAATTTGGAGTCCGACCCCACAATATGTTGATCAGAGCCAACTTTTTCTTCTATCAGACACAGAGTCTCTGATTTGATATCAAGCTCCTTGATCCATTTTGAGTTAATTTTGTGCATGGCGAGAGGAGGGGATTCAGTTTCATTTTGTTGCATATGGATTTCCAGTTTTCCCAACACCATTTGTTGAAGATGCTATCCTTCCTCCATTGCATGCTTTTAGCTCCTTTATCAAATATAAGATAGTTGTAGCTTTGTGGATTAGTCTCTGTGTCCTCTATTCTGTACCATTGGTCCACCCGCCTGTTTTGGTATCAGTACCATGCTGTTTTTGTTACTATTGCTCTGTAATATAGTTTGAAATCTGGTATCACTATACCGCCTGATTCACACTTCCTGCTTAGAATTGCTTTTGCTATTCTGGGTCTTTTATTTTTCCATATGATTTTCATGATTGCTTTTTCTATTTCTACAAGAAATGCCGTTGGTATTTTGATTGGCATTGCATTAAATCTATAGAGAACTTTTGGTAATACCGCCATTTTGATGATGTTAGTTCTGCCTATCCATGAACATGGTATATTTTTCCATCTTCAAAGATCTTCTTCTACTTCTCTTTTTAGGGTTCTGAAGTTTTCTTTGTATAAATCTTTTGCCTATTTTGTTAGGTTGATTCCCAAGTATTTTATTTTTTTTGAGGATATTGTGAATGGAGTGTTTTTCCTCATTTCCATTTCAGAAGTTTTGTCGCTGATATACTGAAATGCCTTTGATTTATGCGTGTTGATTTTATATCCTGCCACTTTGCTGAATTCATTTATTAGTTCTAGTAGTTTTTTTGTAGACCCTTTTGGGTCTTCTAGGTATAGAATCATGTCATCTGCAAACAGTGATAATTTAAGTTCTTCTTTTCCTATTTTTATGCCTTTAATTTCTTTCTTCTGTCTAATTGTTCTGGCCAGTGTTGCGAGAACTATATTGAATAGAAGTGGTGAGAGAGGGCATCCCTGTCTTGTTCCAGATTTTAGAGGGAATGCCTTCAATTTTTCTCCATTCAGAATGATGCTAGCCTGAGGCTTAGCATAAATAGCTTTTACAATATCTAGGAAAGTTCCTGTTATCCCTAGTTTTTCTAATATTTTGAACATAAAGAGATGCTGTACTTTGTCGAATGCTTTTTCTGCAACTATCGAGATGATCATATGTTTCTTATCTTTAAGTCTATTGATGTGGTGGATAACATTTATTGATTTCCATATATTGAACCATCCTTGCATCCCAGGAATGAATCCTACTTGATCATGGTGCACAATTTTTTTGATGTGCCTTTGTATCCGATTCGCCAGAATTATATTGAGGATTTTTGCATCTAGGTTCATCAGAGATATTGGTCTGTAGTTTTCTTTCTTTGAGGTGTTTTTGTCTGGTTTCGGAATCAGGGTGATGTTGGCCTCATAGAATGAATTTTTCAGAGCTCCCTCTTTTTCTATTTCCTGAAATAACTAGAAAAGTATTTGTATTAATTCTTCTTTAAAGGTTTTGTAAAACTCTGCTGTATACCCATCCGGTCCTGGACTTTTCTTGGTTGGTAGTCTTTTGATTGCTTCTTCTATTTCATCCATTGAAATTGGTCTGTTTAAATTGTGTGTATCCTCCTGACTCAGTCTGGGCAAATCATATGACTTAAGAAATTTATCGATATTTTCACTATTTTCTATTTTATTGGAATACAGGTTTTCAAAATAATTTTTAATTGTCTTCTGTATTTCTGTAGCATCTGTTGTGATATTGCCTTTTTCATCCTGTATGTTAGTAATTTGAGTTCTCTCTCTTCTTCTCTTCATTAGCATGGCTAAGGGTCTGTCGATCTTATTTATTTTTTTGAAGAACCAACTTTTAGTTTTGTCAATTTTTTCAATAGTTTCTTTTGTTTCAATTTCATTGATTTCCGCTCTGATTTTAATTATTTCTTGTCTTCTGCTACATTTGCCATTGTTTTGCTCTTCCTTTTCTAGGCCTTTGAGATGAAGTGTGAGCTCATTTATTTGTTGGTTTTTCCTTTGTTTGAGGAATGACCTCCAGGCGATGAATTTCCCTCTTAAAACTGCTTTCATTGTGTCCCATAGACTCCTATATGTTGTGTCTGTATTTTCATTTATCTCTAACAATTTTTTTATTTCCTCCTTTATGTCTTCTGTAACCCATTGATCATTCAGTAACATATTGTTCATTTTCCATGTGATGTAGGATTTTTCCTTCCTTCTTTTATCATTGATTTCCAGTTTCATTCCATTATGATCCGATAAAATACATGATATTATCTCCACCACTTTATATTTACTGAGGGTTGCCCTTTGGCATAATATATGTTCTATTTTTGAGAAGGATCCATGTGCTGCTGAGAAAAAAGTATATTCACTTGATGACGGTTGATATATCCTATATATGTCAGTTAAGTCTAGGTTATTGATTGTGATATTGAACTCTATAGTTTCTTTATTCAACTTTTGTTTGGAGAATCTGTCCAATGGTGAGAGAGGTGTGTTGAAGTCACCCATAATTATTGTGTTGTGGTCTATTTGATTCTTGAACTTGAGGAGAATTTGTTTTATGAACGTCGCAGCACCATTATTTGGTGCATAAATATTGATAATTGTTATGTCTTGTTTGTGAATGGTTCCTTTTAACGGTATATAATGTCCTTCCTTATCCCTTTGGATTAACTTAGTCTTGAAGTCGATTTTACTCGATATGAGGATGGCCACCCCTGCTTGCTTCCGATGACCGTGTGTGTGGTATATTTTTTCCCACCCTTTCATCTTCAACCTGTGTATGTCTTTTCCAATCAGATGTGTCTCCTGGAGGCAACATATTGTTGGATTTCTTTTTTTTAATCCATGTTACCAGCCTATGTCACTTTATTGGTGAGTTTAAGCCATTAACGTTTAGAGTTACTATTGATATATTGTTTGTACTGCCAGCCATGTTTGATTATTTATCCTTTTTTTAAAATTTAGTTTGTTTCTCCATGATTAGCTTTCCCCCCTGCCCTCTGTCATTACTGAGGCACTTCCCACTGATGGTTTTGGTTGTTGTTTTTCATTTCTTCCTTTTGTAGTGTTTTGCTCAAGACACTTTGCAATGCTGGTTTTCTGGCTGCAAATTCTTTTAGCTTTTGTTTATCATGAAATATTTTTATTTCATTGTCGTGCCTGAAGCTTAATTTTGCTGGATACAGAATTCTTGGTTGGCATCCATTGACTTTCAGTGTTTGAAATACGTTATTCCAGGATCTTCTCGCTTTCAGCATCTGTGATGAAAAATGTGTTGTTAACCTTATTGGTTTACCCCTGAATGTAATCTGCCTCCTTTCTCTTGTAGCTTTTAATATTTTCTCTGTTCTGTATATTGGCTATCTTCATAACAATGTGTCTTGGCGTTGGTCTACTGTGATTTTGTGTGCTCGGTGTTCTCTATGCATCTACAATTTGTATATCTGTTTTCTTTTTATTTCTGGAAAGTTTTCTGTAATTATTTCATTCAGAAGGTTACTCATTCCCTTGGTTCAATTCTCTGTACCTTCCTCTATCCCGATGACTCGTAGGTTTGATTTTTTAATGTTATCCCATATCTCATGGATGTTTTTCTCGTGATTTTTTACCAGCCTTTCTGAGTTGGCTAGACTCTTTTCGAGATGATATATTTTGTCTTCATTATCTGACGTTCTGGCTTCTACTTGCTCCACTCTGTTAGTGATACTCTCAATTGAGTTTTTAATTTGGTTTATCATATTCTTCACTTCTAGAATTATTGTTTGATTTTTTTTATAATCTCTATCTCCTGATAAAGATGCTTTACTTCTTCTTTTATCTGTTTATGTAATTCATTTTCTATGTGTTCTTTCACTGTTTGGATTTGCTGTCTCGTATCCTCTTTAAGGTTCCATTCCATCTGTCTAAGGTGGTCCTTGAGTTCTTTGTATGACCATTTTTTCTGGTGACTCTAGGTCCTCCTGAATATTTAGGCTGTCCTTCATTGTTTGTACTCCCTTTCTTCCCTGCTTTTTTATGCTGCTCATGATACTTCTTGTTCTGTTTGATTGCTGAGTTACTGTTGATTCTTATAAATTTATTTGATGCTTGGGAGGAAAGATATTAGAAGGGAAGGGAAGAAGTCACTAAAGAGAATGAGGGTAGGCAAGTAGAATTCAAGAAAGGGGGAATAAGAAAATTGAAAAGAGATGAAAAGACAAAAAAATAGAAAATAAGGGAAGAAAGAAAAAAAATTTAAAATAATAATGATAATAAAAAAATGAAAATTAAAATTTAAAAAAATAAGAAGAAGAATAAAAATTTAAAACAGTTAAAAAAATTAAAAACATTAAAAAAAGTTAAAGAACAACAACCAAAAAAAAAGAAAATGAAAATGAAAGAAAAAAAACCCAAATTAAAAAAAAATAATAATAATAATAATAATAATAGTAATAATACATGCAGTCATAGAGTTCGATTAACTTTTCTTCCAGCAGGTGGAGCTGTGCCCACTGGGTCAAGCTTCTCCTCTCAATAGGTGGGAACCAGTCACTGTGAAGCAGCTCTTCCTCCCAGACTGGGCGGGTCTCCAATCCTGAGTGTCTAGGGCCTTCTCTTGTGTTTCCTTGAGCCAGGCCCTGCTCACCTGTGAGTCTCACCACAATATTGGCTACACACCAGGTCTGCTGCTCCTGGGAGCCCTGTTTTCATTAGCGCCTGGGCACACTCTCCGTGTTTGCCTCCCTCAGACCCTAAGTTTGTAGAGCTTGAGGCTGAGAACCCCCAACGAATTTGCTTACCTTCTGGTAGCCACGCCCCTGGTATCTGGTACAAGAGACATCAGTTGTCAGCACTGGTGAGAGTGGTAGCTGGGAGTTCCGGCCCTCGGCGAGTCCCGTGCTGCCGCAAGTCCCGCGCCACTCCTGATTCCCTCAGTCTGGCTATCGAGCTCATGGGATACCTGGGAGGAGCCCTTAAGTTTTCCCTGCTTTTCTATAGCTGAAAGAGCTGCGATCAGTCAAAAACAGGGAAGGTGGTGTCTGCTCTCCAAGATGATGGCCACTGGCTTCCTCTGTGGTCTGACTGGTGTGGAGAACGGAATTGGACCACTTCCTTCCCCGTCTCAAGCCCAGAATTCAGCTCTGAGTACAGTAATTGCACAGCTGGCAGGAGCCTGCAGAATCTGTAGCGCTGTATCTTTGCGTGCTATCTCATCATTTCTCAGTGCCCGCCACAGACTCTGGCCGCGGAGAGATTGCTGAATAAGCAGTGTGACCCTCCGTGTGGAAAAATCTCTCGCATTTGAGCCCCAGTAGCTGATCCTCATGCGATGCAAATCCTTCCTCTAGGTTTCAGAGCACCCCGATTTTGCTGGAAATTCCTAACAAGCTAGCTTTTAGCCATTCTACCTCGTCATTTTCCTGCTCAGTGACGTGGTACATGGGGGTGATGCACTCCCTTCGCCGCCATTTTTCCCCTCTCTTTATTAGCAATTTTTACATCTGTGTTAGTGAAAGATATTTATAGCCTTCTTGATGTTTCTTTACTTGGTTTTGTTATCAGTGTGATATGAGCTTCATAGGATGAATTTGGGAGTGTTTGCTCCCTTTCTATTTCATAAAATTACTTGAAAGAGATTAGATTGATATTAGTTCTTTAAATATATGGAAGAACTCAGTTGAGAATCCTCTGGTTCTGTGCTCTTCTTTGTTGGAATGCTTTTTATTATTGCTTTAATCTCAATGCTTGCCATTGGTATGTTTAGGTTTTCTAGATTCTCTTGGTTCAACTTGGTTAGGTTACATATGTCTAGGAATTTGGCACTATCTTCTAGATTTTCTAATTTATTGGAATATAGTTTCCAAAATAGTTCCTAGTGTTCCCTTGGGTTCTAAAAATATTTGTGGTGGTATATCTGTGTTATTTAACTTTGAGTCAATGACCAAACTACCAGACAATAACAACTTAAGAGAAGAAAAATTTCATTTTGTGTCATGGTTCAAGAAAGTTAGTTCATTGTCAGTCAAGTCCATTTCCCTGGCACCAAGGTGAGGTAGTATATTGTGCTAGAAAGTCATGGTAGAGGGAAACATCTCCCCTTATGTAATTAGGTGCATCAAAATTTATCATTATGTCTTCTGGTTGGATTGTTCCCTTTATCAATATGAAGTGACTTTCTTTGTCTTAGCTTGAAGTCTGCTTTCTTGAATAAAGCTTACCCTTCCACTTTACTTTCAGCCTATGGCAATCTTTGCCTATAAGTCTCTAAAAACAACATATATTTAAATTTCTTTTTCAATCCATATTGCCAGCCTGTGACTTTTAATTGGAGAAGTGAGATCATATACATTCAGAGTTATTATGAAGAAATACTTTTTATTTCCTGTCATTTAACTAAATATTTTATGTATTTAGTTAAGTCTCAAGTTTCTTTGCCTGTCAACCTTTTTTTTTTTTTGTACCAGGATTGAACTCAGGGGCACTCAACCACTGAGCCACATCCCCATCCCTATTTAGTATTTTAATTAAATGGAATCTCAATGAGTTGCTTAGCACCTCACTTTTGCTGGGGCTGGCTTTAAACTCACAATTGTTTTGCATTTCATCCACTCAGAAGTCTGGGGTTTGTTCTTGAGGTCTCCCATGAGTAGCATTTCTTAAAATATTTTCTGCTGGCTTAATAGTCATGAATTTTTTCACTTTTTCTTTATCTTGTGAAGTTTTTATTTCTTCTACAATTCTGAATGATATTTTTGCTGTATATAGCAATCTTGGTTGTCCATTATTTTCTATCAGAATATAAATTATCTCATTCCACACCCTCTTGAATTTTAGAGTTTGAGTTGAGAAGTCTTAAATAAACTTGTTGATTTACATCTAGATTTGTCCTTTTTTTCTCTCTTATGGCTTTTGATACTAATCTTTATTCTCTGTGTTAGGCATTTTAATTATGATGTGTTTTACAGAGTTTCTTCTTTAATCTTGTCATCCAGTGTTCTATATGCCTCTATTATGTGGATGTAATTCTCATTCCTAAAGTTTGGAAATTATTCTGCTTTATTTTACTAAAAATGTTCTTAATGCCAGTAACCTGTACCTCCATGGCATTTTTAATCCCAATGACTCTTAAGTTTGGTCTCTTAATCTTGTCCCAGAGTTCTTGCATATTTGATATTAATATTTTATTTTTATCTTTGCTGCATACAAAGTGTTCAAGCTCATATACCCTGTTTTTGAGACATGAAGTACTGTTTTCTATGCAATCTAATCTGTTTACAATACTTTCAAGTGGATTCTTTATTTGATTTATTGTGGCTTTTATTTCCAGTAATTAGATTAGTTTCTTTTAGAATCTTTATGTCTTTATTGGAATGGTCTTTGATCACCTTCAGCTGCCTTATTGACTTATTATTTAGATATTATTCTAGTGCATTGATCATTTCAATAAACAATTTTATACTCTCTTTGGAATATCACTTGCTTCAATATCTATGAGTTTCTTTGTTGTAGGGGGCATTTTTGCCAGTGTCCTAGTGAACTCCACCAAGTATACCCTAGGCCACACTATAAGAGTTTGTCAGGAAAGTATGGCAACATTTGCTATGAAATTTTGGTTCCACAGCAGAAAACTTCAGTGTGGCCTATTAAAGATGGCTCCCAACTCAGCCCCACATTTTTCATTGGGAAATATGGAGCGCTTTTGCAAGACCAGCTCACTGTGCAGGCTATGATTCAGCTAAGTTTAGACTGCTTTACTATTTTAGAATTTTGGAATATCAAATTTTTCCATTATGTTTTTCTGTTCCTGTTTGTTACACTTTACTTCTGTAGTTAACTGGCAATGTTGCCATGCTGGATTGGCACCAATATACTCATTGTTGTCTTAATGCTTTTAAGCATTCAATTTTCTGGGTCTTTATAATCCTCCCACTGTTCAATATTGAATTTCCATGAATTTATTGTTATCCAACTCACTGAAAATTAGTACTCCCACAGCTTGACACCCAAGCTTCCAATAAACTAGAAAGTGCAGGTCTCCTCTACTCAGCTATCTTTGATATTGATAATGATCAATGCATGTATTTTTTTCCCTTTGCTCAGTAAAGAGTTTTTCCGGTAAGTGGCCCTAGATTTTTAGAGGAACATTGTAAGAATTTCCACTGAAGAGATTTAATGTGGTATTACAGGATAATTTTGATTTTAAGTGAATCATTCTTCTTCTTTTTTTTCTTTTTTTCAATAGAAAGTATCCGAATCTGTGAACTAGCTCAGATTTAGAAGCTGGTGAAGATATTTCCCACTGGGGGTACCATCCAAATAAAAATTCCAGTAGTTTTTTTTTTTAATTATTAGGATGTTCTTAAAGTTCATAAATAAATAAAAAGAGCACAAACTGAAAGGAAATATTCAATCTAGAGGACATGTACTACCAGATATCAGACTTATTTAAATTTATATTAGGACCATATGTAATTGGACAGTATTTGTACTATAATTGAAAACCAGAAAGTTGAGAGGCAGAACTGTAATTGTATTTAAAAATATGTGTGACTTGTGATAAAGAGAACACAGAAGTGGGTAAGGGATAGGGTTTTCAAGAAGTGATTTTCTGTAATTCAGATACTGGCCTGAAAAAAAGGTTAATATTGACATTTATTCTATAGGAAGAAATGACAAATGCTTTTATATTAATGTTTTTTTATAATTTCACATAATTTTTTATTTATATAAAATTTATTTGCTATGCAAGTATTTTATATGTGATTTTTCATATTTTTCCCTATGGCCCAGTTACCAGTTCCATGATTTCTCCTTAATTGTAACTGGGAGTTTAGCTCCCCAAGGTCAAAATTTCTAGCACACCCCATCCTAAAGTCACCCTATTCTGTAAGGATTTAAAAAAATATATTCTGAGTATCTCTGAATAATTTCAAATATGGTATAAAAGAGAAGTCAATATTTTGGTAGGATTTATATACAAAGAAAGTTAGACCCAGCAGAACTGCTCAAAGTGAATCATTACTTTAAAGTGGAAAAATGGAGCAAAACTAAGAGGTAAGGAGCATGACAGAACCTCAGAGATGCTTCTTTTAGAGAATGAAATACCACAGTACTAAAAAATGGGAAGTTACTATTATTTGTTATGCTTTTTCTAGACCTTAAATGTATGCTTATAGAACTGTAATTTTGATAGCAATTTGTCATATTGTTAGTTAGACTACAGCCAACAGCATAAGAGAGGCAAAAATGAAATAAGTGAATCAAAAATAATCTCATCAGGAATATAATTCCTTTACAATAAAAGAATAAAAAATTGGAACTTACCTGGAAATCCATCTGGTCCTGAACTTTTCTTGGTTGGTAGGCTTTTGATGGCATTTTCTATTTCATTACTTGAAATTGATCTGTTTAAATCGTGTATGACCTGATTCAGTTTGGGTAGGTCATATGTCTCTAGAAATTTGTTGATGTGTTTTATATTTTCTATTTTATTAAAGTATAAGTTTTCAAAATTGTTTCTAATCATCTTCTGCATTTCAGACATGTCTGTTGTGATATTTACTTTATTTAAATCTGAATAGCACAAGTGAATCAGGTGTTGACTTTGTGCAAGTTATTTTTTGTTTTTATTTCTAGAATTGTTGCTTATGGGAGTAGCTAAAAAATGGAGGAAATTATCTGAGTAGTTCTAAAGCACAAACAAATCTTTTCCCCCTCGAACTAATGTGGATTTATTAAGAAATCACATTAGAGTTTTGAAACTGACTTAAATAATCAAGTGGATGGGTCCCTATTTACTAAGAAGTCATTCATAGTTTTTTATATAGTAACTTGTTTTTTTGTTTGTTTGTTTTTGGTACTAAGGATTGAACTCAGGGGCACTCAACCACTGAGTCACATCCCCAGCCCTATTTTGTATTTTATTTAGAGACAGGGTCTCACTGAGTTGCTTAGCACCTCTCTTTTGCTAAGGCTGGCATTGAACTCACAATTCTCCTGCTTCAGCCTCCCAAGCTGTTGGGATTACAGGTGTGTTCCACCTTGCCCAGCTATATATTAACTTTTAATGGGGAAGAAATCACCAGTGGACTATGAGGCACTATAAATTTTTTTTGGCAATACAAGTTTGCTGACAAAAAGTTTGCTAACATGCACCTTTTGAGTGCTTCAATGAGTTTGTTATTTAGTTAAGTACCATGCACAGTAAAACAAGATGAACAGGTACTTGACTTCAAGTACAATTTGATTATGTATCTTGCTCACAATTATGTCCTTTTTTGATTAAAAATAAAGATATTTAACTGGTAAGGAAAACATGAAAAAAACTTTGAATGATTGATGTGAGATGTTTAAAGTAGGATATAAAATTATTTTTCAAAGATATCTCCAACTTAGACTTACTATATTATGATTAGTCTTTGAAATCAAGTCCTGTACAATAAAAAAGTCATTCCTAAAGTCTATCATCTTCAGAAAACATCATTAAAATCAGAATGCTTCTTTCTTTCCTTTTCCCTTGTTTCACTGAAATTAGTAGTGAAAATGGCTCTGACAGTGTTAAAGTTATACCTGACTATGGATAAAATTTTGAGTTCAGTGAATTCTGGTCTTAGGAAATTTGATTATATTTTTATTGTTTGCTCCCCTTTATGAGATCTTCTCTGGAAGTTCTACAATGTCCAAACTACCACCTATGAATGAAAGCCATCATATACTGTAGAAAGATCTCTTTTTTCCATAATAAGCAAGTCTCATATTTATACCAAAAAAATCCCAACATAAATGGCAAATGAACACATTACAAGGGAAGAGCATACATTTTAGCAAAGATAAAATATTAACATAAAGGAATTAAACTTTTATTATTTTTTGGCTGGCTGTCAAGTAATTCTGTGTATTTTTACTATTAATATGATTAACCTGAAGAAAATATTTTAGCCACTATGAAAAGATAACCACTTACAAAAATTTAACAGTTAGTATTGAGACCTTTTTATTTTATCCATCTCTGTGCTGTTTTATACCAGCTTGTTGAATCTCCATAACAACAGCTACTTGAATGATTTACCCAAGGACATAAAACTTTTGATTATTAATATCATAAAATATGATATAAATGAAATATCTGTTCTCTCCCCTTTTAGGAACTGCCTGTTTGAATGATTTAATCATGGATCTGAGAAGGAAGATAAAAAGCACAATATCAGTTATACTGTATGGAAATAAAAACTGGAGTTCTGGTATTGAGTTCAGTTTATAAAGGTTCCATTGCCATAAAGTTTATCTGATATTGTACTTTGCATCTTCCTTGTTTAATAACATCTATCGTGTATTCACTCATTATAAAAATATTCACTGAATAAGATTTATAAAAGCAGAACACAATCGTGTAATGAAAATCATTAATAATCTCAAACCTAGAGATAATTCTAATTAATATTTTTGTTGTGTATTTTTTATGTTTTGTATATGCATATTTCAATGATAATAGAAATATACTTTACATTTTATACTATGCCTATTTTATGTAATAAGATATTATGAGGATCATGAGAAAGTAATACATATTTAAAATTAATTTTAGTGACAGAAAATCAATAGATAAAACAAAATGTTTTCAGTATTCTTTATTCTGAAATAATATTAATTATTCTCACTTTCATTAATATATCAATTGTGCATATCCTAGAATGTGAGTAATTATATGCATCTGATTATATATGAAAATAACTTATTTAAGAAAAATTTTAAGATAAATTATAATATTAAAATTGGCATTTCTTTACACTTACAATTTTTGCTGATGTTTTAAACTTTGTTATAAAAGATCTTATTTATATAATAATTTTTTTTTATATTGTGCCCTTGGTAACTGTTCATTTTATGAACTAAGGTTTTTTAAATAATTGAATCTCAGAATAGTAATTATTTCAAATTATGTTAAATTGTCTAATTATTCCTAACATTTTTACTTATCATTTGACTTTATGATTTCATTGTGATGTGTAGTAAGCCAGCTTACTGTTCTGTCCAAGATAACATTCTACTTTGCTTAATGTACTTTCTCATCTCCTTAAAATAAAGAGTGACCTTAAATTCAGGCATGCAGATAAAATGGAGATGATCCATTTTATCCATCTCTTTGCCATATAATATTCAAGGTTTAAATAAAACGTTACTAAATGCTTGTTTCAACATGCACACAGTTCAGGTTTGTCCATTTATCCTGATGGCTACATACAATAGTAGTTATAAGCACAGGATTTTAATTGAGGCAGACCAAGAGTAGGCTTGCTATGCCACTTACTACCTACACCATTGCAAGGCAAGTTATTTAACCTTTCTGAAATTCAGCATTTTTGTCTATAAAATGGATATGACTAATGAATTTATGAGGATTATATGAAATGAACAAGGCACTTAAAGACAAATACATGTTCTCATATGTTCCATATGAAAGAGTTGACCTCATAGAACTGCAGAACAAAATAGAAATTACCAAGAGCTGGAGCAGTTGAGGGAAGGGATTGGAGAGATGATGTTCAAAGATACAAAATTTCAGTTAGGTAGGAGCAATAAATCAAAGAGATCTATTGTATAACATGGTGACTACGACTACAATTAATAAAGATATATTTAAATCTTGAAAAATGCCAACAGAGTTGATGTAGTGTTCTCATCAAAAAAATGACAATTACTTGAGATCATACATATGTTATTAAATTCAGTCATTCTATTAAATGTAGTATAGTGCAGAATTTTATATATATCACTTTTTATACATAACATACAATTCTATGCATATTAAAAATAAATAATAATAAAATAGATTGTATTTCCTTAGAAATGTCCAAAATTCTGCCATAAAAATGAAAAGAATTACTTATGATTTTATCATAAAAACAAGTGACAGTTGTATTAAAAGGAAATGATACATATATAGTACTTATAAAAGCCCTTCATTAAGAATCATTTTATTAATAATAATGATTATTACTGTTGAACAGTAATATTTAATTCTATGTCATGCATTTTACATAGTTGAAAGTTTGAATAAAACATTCTTACTTGAATTGTTTTATATGTAAGCAAAATTAAACATACAGATAGTACATGTATAGATGTGTGTGTGCACATGATCATATGTTTGGTAGTTGTCACATCCAAGACAAACATCAGAGAAGTTTTAAATACATTATTCAGAGCTTTTCCACTTTCCTATGGAAAATCTATTATGTAAGCATACTTCCCAGAAAACAGAAAAATATATGGCAATTAAGCTTAATTACAAAAGAGCCTAGTTTTAGAATTTTTCTACTTGGAAGTATGGCCAAGCATGTAATACTGATACAACCTATGGAAATCACCATTGCATTTGTAGTTTTTGTTATTTGATATAAATATATTATTTCTTTTAAATATAGATGTGCTTTTTTTACCTAAGCAAAGAAAGTGAAACATTTTGTGCTATTAGTCTTAGACATGTTTACTCCTACTAATTTAATTATCTCTTGGCTAAATATCATCAAATTAATTTCATGAGTGTATTGCCTCACATCCTTGAAGTTTTACCCATATGAATTTAATTACAGTAAACAGAAAGGATAAATACAGTAAGAAGGGAGGATAATTTGCTTTCATTGATAGTGCGTTTGATGGACAGTAATTTTCATCTTCCATAATACAAAACCATTCAAAAGTCAGAAGAAAATAAATTGAATTAAAAGGAAAAACATTAGAAAACTTATTGAATAGACTTAATGAAGCTCCCATGAATTTTCCACTTTCTTCAATCTTTCCAATATCTTTTATAACAAATATCTTGTAATACATCTATACTATGTGTATTTTTGTAAAACCTCTTTACATGTGAAAAATCATGGGTTAAATGCAGCTGCTAAAATATAGATATACTTAACTGTGGATGCTATTTTTCTTACTGAGATAATAAAAGGAAATACATTAATGATTTTATTTGTCTTAACATCCCCTTTCCAGTTTTTCTGTTGCATGCAGGTTCACAAGCCAACTTTAAGTTCTAAGCACATAATAAACAGGATCTCAAAATTCTACCCACTTAGGCTCAAAGAAGTTACAGGCACCCTTTAAAGACAAAAGAAAGGACTTACTGTTGACTGACTCGCAGAGGAAAGAAATAGCTGAGCATGTGACTAGAGCTTGTCAAGTCTGCCAATTAGTTAATGCATACCCATCCAAGCTTCCTGTAGGGAAGCGTTTATGAGGGACCAGACCCGGACAATTCTGGGAAGTGGACTTTACTGAAATTAAGCCAGCAAGGTATGGACTTAAGTATCTCCTAGTCTTTGTAGATACTTTTTCAGGATGGGTCGAAGCCTTCCCCACGAAGAAAGAAATGGCTCAGATGGTGGTCAAAAAGATTCTAGAAGACATCTTTCCAAGATTTGGACTGCCTAAGATAATGGGGTCTGATAACAGACCGGTGTTTGTGGCCCAGGTAAGTCAGGGATTGGCCAGGAACCTGGGGATTAATTAGTAGTTACATTGTGCTTATAGACCCCAGAGCTCAGGACAGTTAGAAAGGATGAATAGAAACATCAAAGAGACCTTAACAAAATTAAGCTTGGAGACAGGCATAGAAGATTGAACTATGCTCCTACCTTATGCACTGTTTCGTGCAAGAAATATTCCCTCTGTCTCTTTGTGTAACCTCACCTCCTATGAATTTCTCTATGGTGCCCCTCCTCCGATCAAGGACCTTACCCCAACCCTGAGACTTAACGATTCCTTTCACACCCCCTTGCTTAACAGACTTAAAGCCCTTGAACACACCCAGCGATACCTGTGGAAACAGTTGGCCACTGCCTATCAGCCGGGAGATAGGGGAACCCCACACCAATATCAAGTGGGAGATTTCGTCTATGTGAGATGGCATCAGGTGTCATCCCTGGAACCCCGCTGGAAAGGACCATACCAGGTGCTGCTTATAATGCCTACAGCGGTGAAACTGGATGGGATCTCCCCCTGGATCCATGCCTCCCATCTCAAGCCTGTGCCCTGTCCAGACTCTGGCTGGAAACTGGAACAGACTGGTAACCCTCTCAAGTTGCGTGTCTGTCATGTGGGTAGGGCTATGGATTCTTCCCCTGACCACCAGCAGTCCTAATCCCCATCAGCCTGTTCAGCAACACTGGCAAGTTATAAATCCCACTGGACAAGTAGTATAGTCTATTTTACATACAGCCCCCTTATGGACTTGGTGGCCATCTCTCCATCCGGACATTTGTCAACTGGCCATAGGCCTCTCTGACTGGGACCTCCCTGACATAGAGGGCCCCACACAGATCCCATTCAACCCCAAACTAGGGCAACATTCCCCACGCGGATATATGCATTATGGATGTCATCGCCCTCATCATAGGTGTAAACTAGCCAGTCTTGATTATTATGTGTGCCCAGCTGATTTCCAAAGTCGCAAACAGGGCCAAACCTGTGGAGGGCCCAATGACTTTTATTGCAAATCTTGGGGTTGTGAACAAACAGGAGCTTCATGGTGGGAACCAAACTCCCCAGACAGCATGATTCAGGTAGGGCGAAACGACACCTGGATAAACCCTAGGAACTGTTTAGTTAGCCAAGTGTCAAGGACTCGCTGTGGAAAATAGTCTATATAACCCCCTCAATATAACTTTCACTTCCAAAGCAAGGGGCTACCTCAAAATGACATGGCTTATGAGAAATACCCGGGGAATGTGATTCTATGTTTATAGCTCCACTTATTACTTTGGTCTCTGGTTCACCATCCGACTTAAGCAGGAAGAAAATCCCACAGCAATAGGGCCCAATCCCCTCAAGCCAGGAATTAAGCATCCCAAACCCCCTTTGCTTAGAACTACTAGAACCCCTCTACTATCTCATTCCTCCCGGTTTCCGTCTTTGCCTACTTCCCCAGTCAGGAGTACAGCTGACTCTTCTCCCTGGGAATTAATTAAAGAAACCTTCGTGGTACTGAACTCCACATGGCCAGATCTCACCCAATCCTGCCGGCTATGCTTCTCTGCCGCACCCCCCTATTATGAAGGGATAGTGGTCAATGGGACTTATGCTGTGAGGACACAGAGTTCCACCTGTAGTTGGGGTGAAAATCCTAAATTAACCCTCCCAGACATAACGGGGGCAGGCTTATGCCTTGGGTCCCCACCCAAAAGTAAACAACACTTATGTACCCAGATAGAAGAAATCAACACCTCGCAGGGCTTCCTAGTCCCTGAGAAAGGAACCTGGTGGGCATGTGACTCAGGGCTAACTCCTTGCATTTCAGCCCAAGTATTTGACAACTCTGTAAATTATTGTGTATTAGTGCAGATACTCCCCAGAGTGCTCTATCATGATACAGAATCATTTGAAGGTCTGATAGGGGGACAAACAACCTGATTTCACCAGGAGCCAGTGTCCCTTACTGTAGCCATCCTCTTGGGGATAGGAGCTGCTGCAGGAGTGGGTACGGGAACAGCTGCTATGATCCACGGGTCACAACAAATGGCCCAATTAGAAACAGCAATAGATAAAGACTTGAAGGCATTAGAGACCTCCATCACAGCTTTGCAGGAATCCTTAACCTCTCTGTCTCAAGTTGTTTTACAGAACAGGCGAGGATTAGACCCCCTCTTCATGAGGGAGGGGGGGCCTCTGTGCGGCATGGAGAGAAGAATGTTGTTTTTATGCTGACCATACTGGAGTTGTAAAAGAATCCATGAGTAAACTAAGAAAATGCCTTGAAGAGTGCCAGAGAGAAAGGGAAACTCAACAAGGGTGGTTTGAGTCTTGGTTCGCCCAGTGCCCCTGGTTAACTACCCTTCTATCAGCCCTAGCTGGACCCTTGATCATCCTTATGCTATTACTAACTGTGGGACCCTGTATACTTAACCGTATAGTTTCTTTCCTCCAGGCTCAGATTGGACAGGTGAAACTCATGGTTATCAGACAGCAGTATGCTTCACTGGCAGAAACAGAAAGTGAGACCCCTCAATAATTATGATCTATTACTTTTAAGATTAAAAGTAGTCAGAAAAAGGGGTGGGAAATGAAAGGGTAAAGTTTTTAAACTACAAATCCTAAGGTAAAATGTAAAGGATAAGATTAAGATTTGTTTCAAGTTCTGTGAAGTTTTTAAAGTTCTGTTAAGTTGCAGTTTCATGAAGTGAAATTATGTTCTGTTTTCCTGGAACCTGCAATTCATGTAGAAGCTAAAAACAACCCCCTCCCAGAAATCGTGCAGTCCAGCACGGACACACTTAAGGGTCAAGACCAATCAGTTTGAATGTGTACCCTGCTGTAGAAATGACCAATCACCCCCGCCCGACCTGTTCCCGCCAATGAATGTGCTAATCATGTCTCAGAGTTGTTGTTCAATTTTCTCGCGCCTCATGATGATTTGTTCTGATGTATGCAAAGCCCCCACCCTCCTCAAAAAGTGTACTTAAGCACTGATTAACCTCGGCTCTGGGCTCTGAGCTACTCTCCCTACTTGAGTGAGCACAGAGCCCCAGTGCACTGGATTGGATCCTTAATAAACCCCTTTTGCTATTGCATGAGTTGGTCACTTGGTGGTCTCTTCCTCCGACGTTCGCCGGACCCTTACAGAAGAAAGTTTATGAAATTCATGGGAAAGAGTCCAAGAACATTTTGGAGTCACAGAAATTCAGAAAGAAGAAAAGACACATATGGGGCAGAAAGTTTATTTAAACAAACAATAGTAGACAACTTCCCAAACCTGGAGAAAGATATAAGTATCTAATCACAGGAAGTTCAAATGTCTCCAATTAGAATCAGTCTAAATAAGACTACTGTTAGGTCTGTTGTGGCAACTTAGTGGCAACTTAGAACAAAGCAGAACATCAATCAGATGCCAGTGGAAATGCCTGTCAATCAGCAAGACCCCCTGGCCAATCCTGGAGTTCAGCCAACTCCCCTGACCAACTCCAAGGTGGCAAGGGACCCTAGAAACACGTTTTCCTGTCCCAAGCCCTTCCCTTCCTGCTCTAAGCCCCATAAAAGTCCACTCCTGTCGAGCTTCCACGTGGTTTCTTCTCAGACCCTTCTCCTGTCCCCTCTGTGGGTCTAATGGAGTTCTACCCCAGACTGATATCTCAATAAAGCCTGTTAAGCGGCCCTTTTAAATCTGCCTCCTTTGGCCACTGCCTGCCCCGCCTGATCTGACATCTTGGTGCCAATACCTGGGAAGGGATCTTTGGGTTTCTCCCTCAGGGGATTAAACCCATCCCTTCCCCCCTTAAAATGAACCAGGAAATTTCTAAGCAGCTCTTTCCCTCTCCCTTTATCCTGGCCTAAAGGAGTGAGGTAAGTTCCTCCTTTCCCCTGACCTTCCAAACCCTTTTTGTCTGTCTTCGGGGTCTATCTGTAAGTCACGCGCATGCCATAGGCCCTGCCCATTCTGTTCAGGGCTCTGGGAACTGTAGAGATGTCCCAGTCCTCCTGAGAGCCCCACCCCTACCAAGTTGGCTAACCTCTGGGGCCTGCAGAGGCTGTAGGGACACCTCAACCTCTGCCCTGGCCCATATCTGTCCATAGGTGAGTGCAGACAGAATTTGGGACGCCTTCTTCTGCAACCACTCACCCCTGACGGTGCCAGAAGGTCATGAGAAATGCAGATAATTCAAATTTTGCCAAGTTAGGGTTCATTCAAGAACTGCCTGGTATTTTATTGCATTGAGACAATGGGTCACAATGGCTCCCAGAAGGAACTGTTGATTTTAAACCCTCACTTAATTAGACAATTTCTGTCGCTGAACAGAGAAGTGGGAAACAACTTTCAGGCTTTTTGAGAATCACACCCATCCTGCCCTCTACTCTCTGCTCCCAACCTTCTCTCTGTGACTTTCCCTCTGTTCTTTGCTCCTGTCCTGTCTGCTCTCCCTCCCAGAGGTACCTTGTCCCCTCCCCCTCCCTGCTGCCACCTCTGCAGCTGCTACCTACAGCCCTGTCTGCATGCTTCCAGTCTGCCTGGCCACCAGACACATGTGCCCTTCCTCCCTCCCTTGTTGGCTCCCCACGCATGCCTCCCTCTGCTGCCCTGGTTCCAACAGGCAGGCAGAATGGATCCCACCTTGCTGCAGTGGGTGGGATCTGCAGATCCCTCCGAGTCTCCTCCCCCACTCTGCTCACCTCTTCTACTGATAAGACCCTTCCCCCTCCAGCTCCCCCACTCTCTTCTTCCTCTCCTGCTACCTTGATTTCTCCACCCACCTCTTCCACTGATACCACCCTTCCCCCTCCCCCTCCACCCCGCTCCTCTTTCTCCTCTCCTACAGCCATGATCACCTCCACCCATTCACCCCTCTCCCTTCAGTGCCCACACCCAGTCCACTGATCCCTCTTATCAGATAACCCACAGTCCCTTTGTCCTCTCAGGGAAGTAGCTGGTGCTGAAGGGATAGTTCGAGTGCACATCCCATTTTTCACTTCAAGATCTTTCCCAGATTGAAAAACGTCTTGGGTCCTTCTCTGCTGACTCTTCTGCTTATATTAAGGAATTCCGATATCTCTCCCAGACCAATGATCTTACCTGGCATGATGTCTATGTTGTTCTGTCCTCTACTCTGACCCCAGATGAGCGAGCCCGCATTCAGCAGGCTGCTCGAGATCATGCTGACCAAATTCATTTAACAGATACGACTCTCCCCAGAGGTGAAGCAGCTGTTCCCTAACCGAACCTAACTGGGACTATCAAGATGGCCAACAAGGTCGCCGTCACTGTGCTTGCATGGTCCAATATCTTATAGCAGGCATGCAAGCAGTTTCTAATAAGGTAGTTAACTTCAATAAACTGAGGAAAATTACCCAGAATCCTGATTAAAATCCAGCCTTATTTCTCAACCCGCCTTACAGAGGCTCTCATCAAATATACTAAGCTGGATCTTGAGTCTCCCACCAGGGCTACAGTGTTAGCAACCCATTTCATTACTCAATTGGCTCGATATTAGAAAAACTCAAATGAGCTAAGGAGGGCCCTCAGACCCCTATCTGAAACCTGGTGAAAATGGCCTTTAAAGCACGCTCCATTGCAGAAAAAGGTAACACCCCAAACCCAGGCCTTGGCAGTGGCCCTGAGGCCTACGTCTCCAGCAAAAGTTTCAGAGGGGAACCAGCATTCCTCTCCACCAGAGGCTTGCCTCAAATGTGGATGTGAAGGACACTGAGTTCGCCAATGCCCAAACCCACAGCCTCCTTCCAGGCCATGCCCCACCTGTAAGCAGATAGGACATTGGAAGATTGACTGCCCCATGGCTGACCCTTCCTCGTTTCCTCTACGCAGGGGTATGACCAGTCAGGCTGTCACTTCTCTTGAACTTTTGGGGTTCACAGAAGACTGAAGAAGTCCAGACTCAAAAACCCCCATCACCCTTGCAGAGCCCAAGGAAATGCTCCAGGCAGCAGGTAAGTCCAAAAGCTTCCTTGTGGACATGGGGGCTACCTATTATGTCTTGCCTGCCCACTCTAGGCCTCTATTTCCTTCCCAGGACTCAGTTATGGGGATTGATGACAAACCCTCCTCCCCAAACCGAACTGTAAAGCTGGCCTGTGCCCTGGACACCCATTCACCCACCCTTCTGGTCATTCCATCCTGTCCAGTTTCTCTTCTAGGCAGACATGTTCTCCAATTACTAGGACCCACCCTCCAACTACACCCCAAGAATACTACCACCCATCTCCTTCTTTCTTTAATTATTACCCTCTCTAATAACCCACCAGTACCTACTGTGCCATTGCTCCCTGACCTAGTCAACCCCCAGATCTGGGACATCTCCATGCCAGTCATAGTCTCCCACCACAAGCCAGTCCATATCCAGCTGAAACCCCAAACTAAATTTCCGTTGGATCCCTAAGACTCCCCCTGCAACACTCCCATATTTTTAGTACGCAAACCCTCAGGAGCCTATCACTTAGTCCAGAAACTCTGCCTAATTAATGAGACAGTTATTCCCATCCACCCAGTGGTTCCCAACCCTCACAGTTTTCTTACTCATATCCTTCTTTGACCATTCACTTTACTGTCCTGGATCTTAAAGCTGCCTTCTTTACAGTGCCCCTCCATCCTGACTTCTTTGCCTTCATATGGGAAGACCCTACATGCTATAGGTCTCAACTGCTGGCATGGACAGGTGTATCCCAAGGCTTCAGGGACAGTCCCTACTTCTTTGGTCAGGCCTTGGCATAAGATTTAACTGTTTGTGATTTGGGGATAGCACTCTCTTATAGTTGGATAGAAGCCTTCCCTACATCCAGGGAAACTGCTGACACCATTGCCTCCATTCTCATTGAGCAGATCATTTCCAGATTTGGACTTCCTGTCTTCATCCAGTCAGACAATGGTCTAACCCTCTCTTCTCAGGTTGTTCAACTAGTCTCCAAAGGCCTCAACATCATTTGGAGGCTCCCCATCCCCCACTGACCCCATACACTCATACTTCCATATTAGGGTCCACCAAACTCAAGATTTCTCACCAACCCTCTCATTCTTTTACTAATCATTAATTTCTCTCAAGCTTCTATCCCAACCCACAGATGGCACTTCTACTTCAAGCAACATGGCAACAGAATGGCACCACCCACTCTCAGTTTATGGGTCAAGGCGATTGCCCTTTCACTGGCTGTAATCGGGCCGTCACCCTTAATGTTACTGGATTCAACTGGGCCACCTCACCCCACTTATGTTCAGCAATGCTATGCTTCATATCAGATCAAACTGAGGAATCCTGTAAGCGCTGGCCTGACACCTATGGTGGGTGCCCTTATAATTCATGCAAGAGACGCTTCCTAGATAAGCCTTGCTATGAGAATCAAGCATACACTAAATTAACTATTTGGGACCCATGGAACTCAAGATGGGCCTCTGGTGTTGATGGTAAATTTTATTCATGGGGTTTTGCCAAACACCCCTCAGCCTCTATCAGAATATGGAGAACTTATATACAAGTGCTCCCTCAAATTCACATAACCATCCAGGAGCAAGAGAAGGAACTCCAACACCAGCTGGATGCAATTGCCTATCCTAAAGCTGACCTTTTCTCATGGATGGCCCAAATACATCAGGGCCTTCAGCTTCTCAATTTGTCCAAAGTGAATAACATTTCAGACTGTTTCCTCTGTGCAGGTTTGGATCCTACTCCATTAACTGGGATTTCCATTAATTTTCCACTCAATACCTCAACTAGACCCCAAGGACCCACCTCTCCAGCCTTTGAGCAAGTACCTCTTTTTCAGAACTCATCAGGGAATTTCCCTTGCTGCTACACTTCCTCGGGTTCTGCACCCTGTGACCAAATTGTTCGAATTTCTTCCTTAACCTTTGCTCCACCTGAGTTCTTTTTCTGGTGCAATGGTACCCTAACAAAAAATCTAAGTCTCAACATGCCGTTTGCTTTTTGTGGTCCTTCCACCTTGGTCCCCCAAATAACTCTGTACAGTGAGGCTGAGTTAACATGGCTTGTTACTACCTCCCTTTCCAGGACAAGAAGGGCTGTCTTTCTACCAGTAGTAGATGGACTCTCCCTGGCCTCCTGCCTCGCTGCCTCTGGACTCGGGGCAGGAGGACTTGGTTATGCAGTAACCACTACTCAAAAGCTTGAACAACAACTTCAAGAAGCAGTAGAGGCATCAGCCACTTCTCTCACTTCCCTACAAAGGCAAATAACATCTCTTGCCCAAGTCTCATTGCAGAACCGTTGAGCTCTAGATCTCCTCACAGCAAATAAAGGAGGAACCTGTCTGTTCCTGAAAGAAGAATGCTGCTTTTATATCAATGAAACTGGATTGGTCAAAGAGAATGTTGACACCCTCTGTCCTTTGAGTGAAAGGCTTAAACAACAACAAACAAATGACCCCTGACCAGGCTGGCTAAATTCAACCCTCATTGCGTGGCTGACTCCCATTCTCACTCCTATTTTAGTAATAGGGCTTCTATTAATGATTGCTCCCTGCCTCCTCAGGTTCGCTCAAAAGCACGTGAGTGAAATTGCCAGAGTGACCTACAACCAGATGCTCCTACACCGCTACAGTCGCCTTCCCACCAAACCTACACCCAAGACACTCCCTCCTATGATGCCCCTAAACAAGGAGGAAGTAGCCAGATGAAATTCACAGCCCTATATCATCAAAAAGGCTGAAATATTAGGTCTGTGGTGGCAACTTAGTGGCAACTTAGAACAAAGCAGCCCGCGCTGGAAAAGAACATCAATCAGATGCCAGTGGAAATGCCTGTCAATCAGCCAGATCTCCTGACTAATGCCTGTCAATCAGCAGGACCCCCTGGCCAATCCTGAAGTTCAGCCAACTCCCCTGACCAACTCCAAGGTGGCAAAGGACCCTAGAAACACTTTTTCCTGTCCTAAGCTCTTCTCTTCCTGCTGTAAGCCCCATAAAAGTCCAGTCTGGTCAAGCTTCCACACAGTTTCTTCTCAGACCCTTCTCCTGTCCCCTCTGTGGGTCTGATTGAGTTCCACCCCGGACTGATATCTCAATAAAGCCTGTTGAGCAGCCCTTTTAAATCTGCCTCCTTTGGCCACTGCCTGCCCCGCCTGATCTGACAACTACTTCAACACATATTATAAGCAAACTCTCAAAATCAAAGACAAAGAGAGGATTCTAAACACAGCTGTAGAAAAGAAACAAATAAAAAATAAGAGATTTTTAATATGGCTAACAACATATTTCTCTCTAGAAATCTTATAGGCTAGGAGAGTAGGATTAGGAATGTATATTCAAAATGTTAAAGGGGAACAACCTGCCAATAAAGAATAAGAATAGTATGAAAAAACAGCCTCTATCTCAGAGCAAAGCCTGTCCAAGGAAGGGACATGACCTTTGTCCTTGGAAAGACCCACAGAGCACTCCTAGGCACATTCCCACCCTGCTAAGTTGTTTATCTACAAATAACTGGAGAGATCTGCTTAGCCAGGTGTCTCTGACTCAGTCAGGCTACGTGGGGACCCATAGCAACCCCCTAGCAGCCACCAATCAGCATGAGATAGGGAAATACCTGGGATGCCAGATGACCCTCCCAGTAGTTCATGGTGTTGGGAAACCATGTAGTTAAGTAAAAACACTCCTCTTGCCTTAAACCAATCAGTTCAAATGAACCCCCTCTTGTAGTAACCAATCACCCCTACCCAACTTGTTCCTGCCAGTAAGTGTGCTAATCATGTTTTAGAGTTGTTTTATGATTTTCCCATGGTGTGTGATGATTTGCTAAGAGATGCTATGATGTATGTGAAGTCCCTGCCTTCCCCAAGGAATGTATAAAACTGCTGCAAACCCTGGGCTCAGGGCCTCTCAGCATCACCAGTTGCTGTGTGTGTGCATGGAGGACCGAGCTAGCTTGCAATAAACACCTCTTTACTGTTTACATGGATCTTGGTCTCTGGTGGTCTTATGAGCATCCTAAATTTGAGCATAACAGTATCCCCAGCTAAGGAAATCATATCATGTTCTTCAGAAATGAAAGAGAAAAGATACTTTTCAAAACAAATAAAAACAGAAACAAAAAACATACTTACATTACAAAATATGCTAAGGAAGTTTTTGATGCTGAAAGAAAATGATACTAGTGAATAATAAAAAAAATCTGAGAATAAAAAAAAATCACTGATAAAAGTAAATATATACTCAAATTCAAAATATGATAATAATGTAATGTTGATATATAAATCTCCTATAACTTTACTTTCAAGTTTCAAAGACAAAACTATTTCAAAAGCAATGCAATAATCTGTTAAATTATATTCAATATACAAGGATGTAAATTGCAACTTCAAAATTCAAAATGTGGCATATGTAGTGGATAAAATATGGTTTTGCTTTTTGTAATCAAAGTTAACTTGTTACCAGTTAAAAAAAAATATGCTATAACTATAGGATGTGTTTTGTGAGCCTTGTTGTAACCACAAAGAAAAAACTTAAAGTACACACACACACACACACACACACACACACACACACATACAAAAAGCAAAAAATCAAAATTTACCATTAGAGAAATATCATTTAACCACAAAGAGAAAAGGTAATAGAGGAAAAAAAGAAGACAGGATCTATAAAACAACTGGGAAACAATTAATAAAATGGCAGTTGTTAGCACAAAAGCACGTGAACTTCCTAGATTAGTTCAGCACAGCTTTTATTCGGGAACAGAGTGAGGCCTCTCCCATTTTCCTGGTGGAAAATGAGCCATACACCAAAGGGGGAGATTAGGCTTATATAGGCTACACTGAGAGGTGACTTAATTAATAATTTAACAGTTTGAGCTATCTTTACTGGGCCAGGTGGAGGGTGCAGGGTCATTAGTCAGTAACTGGGAAATAATTTGTTTAGGGTGGGATCAATGTTTTGGCCTCTTCCTAGAAGCAGTTATTTCAGGCTTGATCCTCCCCACAGGGCTTGCTTTGTCACTAGGAAACATTGTACTGGGAAAAAATCAAAGTATTGTATTCTCCCTCATTCATTCTCCCTGGGTCACTTTATTTTGGGTTTGTCACTTTCCATATCCAAGAGCAGTAGTAAGACCTTACCTACTAATAATTACCTTGAATATAAATACATTCAATTATTCAATAAAAACATAAACTGATTGAATGGATACAAACAAAGTAAGATAGACCCAGCTATATGCTTCCCGTAAAAGGCTCACTTTACCTATAAGAATACCTATAGATTGAATGTAAATGACTAGAAAAAGATAGTTCTTGAAAATTGAAAACCAAAAAAGAGATGGCATATCTATATTTAAGTAATATAAAATAGATTTTAATTCAGAAACTGTAAATAAAGGGACAAAGAAAAATATTATTTAATGTTAAATAAGTCAATTCATCAAGAAAACAAGAATTTTAAGTACACATACATTCAACATCAGAGCTCCTAAATATATAAAGCAAATATTAGCAGACTGCAATTCAATAAGAGTAGAAACATCAGTATCCCATGTTCAGAAATGAATAGATTATCCAGAAAGAAAATCAATAAGAAAACATTGGACTTAAATCATACTGTAGGTAAAATGGACCTAACAGATACACTTAGAATACTCCTGCCAACAGCTACAAAATACACATTATTCTTTTTCTGATCATGATAGTATAAAACTGGAAATTAATTGTAGGAGAAACTTTGGAAAATTCACAAATATCTACCACTCCTGAACAACCAATAAGTCAATGAAGATAATAAAAGGAAAATTGAAAAAAAAATGTTTGAGACAAAAACAGAAACACAACATATCAAAATCTACAGGAGATACAAAAAGCAGTTCTAAGAGGGACATTTATAACAATAAATAGCTATACGAAATAAAGAAGTCCATTAATTTTGTTTTTAAAAATGTTTGGCTATTATGAGTTTGTAAAACTTTTGATATAGTATTATCAGTTGGATTTATTCCGAATAATGACTGAGTAAGAACAATTGAGCACCTTGTATCAGACAGAAGCACTGTACAAATACAGAAGAGTACTATCTCAGACATATATGAAAATATTGGTATCTTGAATACAATACAATGCAAATACAATTAGGAGAATATATCTCAAGAATTTGTTTGACTGACTTTAATAACCAAGTAGACCATTTATATTATTAATTCATTATTAATTTGTTATTTTAATGGCACTATGATAAAAATTAAATATAAATATGAGGTGGCACTTTTGGTTAGTTTAAAAATCTTTATTTAAAAATAACAGTGATTTGACATTAGTTTCCATTAGTTTTTCAATAAAGAAATATCATGCTTAAGGTTTGGGAAATATTAAATTTTGAATGACATTGCTGTTGTAAACTCATTTTACTGACAAATTGTTTGATTTGAAATGTTTTTTCCTCTTTTTAGTCTATTTAGTGAGTCATTAAGAACACTGATTTTGAATTATTTGATTTAGAGGCTTTGGCAAGCAAATCAAAGACGATGAGTGTGAGAATCTAGGAATCCAGTTTTACATTAAGGAATATTTTAAGTACACATTTTAAAGTCAAAACTCTGTAGGATGGCATATTAAGATCATCTTTAATATATAAATTTCTTTTCTACTGATATTCTTGGTCCTATAATGGATATACATTTAAAAAGTCCAAGTGATAGCACAAAGGAAGAGAGTGTTATCTTTAGAAATACTCATATTCATATTAAAGCAAACACTAAATGCACAGAGAAAATTCCAACAAAAGTCTAAAAACCTCTCAACCCTGCATCTTTTCTAAAAGGAAATATAATTACTAGAAATAGTAGAATCCTCAAATAAACATGCACAACCATGCACATACACACACTCTTCAAATCAATTAGATTAAAAGTCCTTGTCACTTTTCACCTGGCAGGAACTGAATTCCCCAAATATGTCTACCCAGTAGAAATCACCTAATTATCAAAACAAACAAATCAAAACTCAAAATCCACCACCAACATAGGCAAATAAGCTATGAAAAATCAAAGTTCAATGAAAAACTAATCTGGTAAATAATCAAATATGGAGTGTAAAAGTAAAAAAAAAAAATTTCAGCAGGACACATATGACAATAGCCAAGGTAAGGAGGGAGGTGGGTAAGTGGAGGATCCTCCTGGATCCTCCTGCACAGTGCAAACTAGGTGCACTTACAGAAGACATTTCTCTTGATCCAAGGATAAGATCCAGATCACAATATCTTACTGGATTTTCAGGAATAAATTCCCAAAGAATGACTAAAAGTCATCTGGCTAATTAGTAGCACATCATTTATTTTTATACAAAATATATAAATCAATAGATATATTTTGTCTAATAGAGTGGATCCAGGATTTATAAAAAAAGAGAAAGAGAGAAGGAAGAAAATTAACTGCAAAAATTCTGGAAGCAGAAAGCATTATTTGGACTTCATTGAGCAAACTGATTGGCTGGTAGATAACAAAGATGTCAATTTAAATAGGATATCTTTGATTATGATAAGTAGAAAAATAAAAGGAAGCAATATTCATTTCTTTTAGGTTCTCCAAAGGGTCTTGTGAGTCTAATTTTGTAGCACTTGTGTTAGGCTGTCTTTGGGTAAAGCCTTCTAATGTCTTCCAATCAGCATCTATACCTTAGGTCAAATTTGCTTCTGTACCTCAAGAGAATCTCTCATTCTACTGTGCTTTTATCTGTCTTCTCACCAGCCTGTTCAAAGCTCCCTTTATATCTTTGTTTCTCAAAGTATAAATGAGGGGATTTAGAGTGGGAGTTACTCTAAATCAGTCTACAAAGGCCTGATGAACTTTCCTTGACTGTGTGCTTAGGAGCTGTTGGGATAGATATAGACAGCTATGATGGTGCCATAGAAGAGGGATACTATACTACCAAGAGATGAGTTCCACAAGTCCTAAGGGCTTTATGGAAGGCTTGAGCTGACCTGATTCTCATCACTGCTTGGACTATGTCCCCATAATGAGACCAAGATGAGTGCCAGGAGGAGGAAAAGCAGTACCAAAGAAGCCATGAAGTATTGGACCTCAATAGTATGAATGTCTATACAGGCCAACTTGATAATGCCAGGAACTTCACTGTTGAACTGGTAAATCCTATGGTTCCCACAATGGGGAACTGAAGGGTCATGGTGCCCTGAATGAGTGTGGTGCTCACTCCACTCCACCATGCTATTCCTGCAGTTGAACTGGCAAAGTCGCGGGTGCATAACTGTGGCATAAAGGAGTGATTGGCAAACAGCAGCATAACGATTAAATGCCATGACCGCTAGGAGAACACATTCAGTGGATCTCAGTGCCAGAGGCACATAGAGTTGAATGGCACAGCCTATAAGTGTAATTGTCTTGGCTGGACCGCCGTGGTTCCACAGCAGCTGGGGAACAATGCTTGTTGTAAAGCAGGGGTCATCGAAGGAGAGAAAATAATACACGAGTGTGTGGAGCATGGAGTCCAGACAGGAAATAATACATGTGTGTGTGGAACATGGAGTCCAGACAGGAAACCAGTATGATTGCTGTATTGCCTACCAGTGTCAGGTGGTAAGAGATTAGCATGAGCACAAAGAGGATCTTCTCAAGTTGTGGTTGATCAGAAAAACCCACCAGTATGAAATAATCTCCTAAACTCTCATTAGGCATCTTCATATCACTACACTTATGACAAGAAGAGAGACAAATATAAAAATAGAGATGTTAGTGGAATGCAGCTAGAATCAGAATTATACTTGAGAAGCATTGACCCTAAAAAATGGAGGATGGGAGTATGTAATGTGTGGAGCATGGAACAAAGAGGGGGATGGAGAGAGAGAGAAAGGGGAGAAAGAGACAAGCAAGTACATTTCCAAGAGAAACATAAAAGTATGCAGAACTTACCAAGAACTGTGGGAAGCTATCCTTGCACATGATTGAGTTACCTCCCCGGCTTGGTGAGAGGCACTCAGACACTTTTTTATGTGTTAGAGCTTTCCCCACCCTTCTTGGGTTGGAGGGTTTGTCCATGTGGAGGCTTGCCTGACCACAGCCCTTGAAGATCCAATCATCTCACCTGACCTTGGAACACTGCCCCCCTTAACCTTCATTGGATGGGATTTTCTCCAGAATTTTTTGTTCCCCAATAAAAGCCCTCTCTCTGGCATGCTTGTCCTCCCTCACTAGCCTCTTCATTAAATCTCACTACTTCCTTGGGTAGCTTGAGGCTGGGGATTCGAGGAGCTGTCCTGGAGCTAGTTTAAAGGTAATTGGAGTCTGTGTCTTTAATTTAAACTCCCTTAGGATTCTATCATGTAGCCAAACCATTAATATAGTCTGCACTGGCAGAGGAATAAAGAGAATCATTAAAATATATGAGGATATAAAGTAGACCATACAAGAAGTAATTAATAATTAGTGGTTGCTCAGTTCTTCTAAATTGTTTCATTTTTTTCTTAGAAATTCATACTTTTCTTCCTGAATAGCATCTTATAAGATTATAAATAAAAGAAAAATAAGAGATGTGGTAAAATCAACAATCATCTTTGTAGCTATTTTATCAGTTGTCAATAATAAAAGTTGCAAATAAAGATGAGATATTTTGGGAAACTTTTATATGGTTATTTTGTACCCTGGCACACACATTTGTCAAAATTTTGCTAAGGATGAAATACCTAATTATCACTTTTAATTAGCTAATATATGTCATCTATGCATTAAATTGCTTTCTTTAAATATATTTCTAATAATATTAAAGTAGACAGTCTAAAGTATAGTGAGAGTCTCCAGAGAGTAACACTCTTGTAAGTTGCAAATAAATTTTGATGCATTGTCAAAAACATTTTTAGAATTGGATATTTTAATTTCCTATTAATTAAAGTAAAACTTTTTGATAATTTCATTTTCTATAGATTTCAATGAAGTTGTGTTTGGAGTTTAAATTCTATTTTCCCTCTTCTAACATCATACTATATATTAGCATAATGATGAGTGCCTTTGATTCCTTACTTTTTAAAATATTTATGAAAGACTTTTAATTGATCTCATCAAAGATGGCAAAATATACTAGGTGACCTCTTATCTTTTGGCTTTTAGTCTTCATTACCTGCCTGTACATGGTCATCAGAACCAGACAAATATTTTTTATAAAAATAAAATTTTTGTTTCTTAAAATACCAAATTTACAAACCTCATCATCTAATTGAAGGCTCTGCCCAATTTTCTATCTTCTTTCTGTTTTCGGAATTACCTCCCAACATTTGTAATTTATTCTAGCAAAACCAATCTCTACTATTCTGCACACACAAAAAAAATTCTTATTTCTCATCCTAACTCTATTTCTTTTACTGACTAGTCAATTTCTTTTATTCTTGTCAATTTCTAGTCACAATATTTATATCCAGACTCTTGTCTTCAAGAAGTTCCCAAATCTACTATACAAAATGCTTTTCTTCTGAAATCTCAATTGTATGGTTTGCAATTGTGTGTTATTTTACATGAGGACCAACTTAATTGAGCATGCCAAAATTCTTAAATGGAAAGGAACTTTCATGGGAAAAGACATTTCTTGCAAATGTCTTATTATTATCAGCAGAAGCCTTAGTTTTTAAAGAAAATATGGATTGAATAAATGGATTTTGAATAAGCTGATGCCTTTAATTTTTCTATTAAACTGTTTTCTCCCTATTTTTCTTCTTTTAACTAGTCCACCATGTTTTGAAAACATACTAAATGTATAGCAATATTATTGGCATATACATATGCACAAACATAAATAATTTGCCTCATTAACATGTATGAATCCAAAATTATGGCTGTGTCATAAAGAATCCCATCCTCAGTACCCCAGCAAAATATTTTATTTGGAATAATTTAAGAAAACTATAATCAAAAGGAAATTTCCAGAAATATAAGAAAGCTACCCTTTCTTTGATTTTTCAATTTCTGCATTTTCTTATTCCTAAATATACATTCTTTGAAATTGAGAGATTAGAAAATTGTCATTTACTTCAAATCTAATCCTATTATAAAATAGTACAAGGCAACTTAACCCATTATCAGAAATAAAAATTCTTAAAAGTAGGCATAAAGGAAAGTAAGTTATTGACTGGGGTAGTTTGAGGAAGGCTGAAATGAGCAACTGAAGAAAATAATTACTGTTTTCTCTAGACAGAACATTTGTACACATCAGGTGGGGAAGGAAAAAGATATATTATTATTTCCTCACCTCTAAAAATTCTGACCATTCACTTTTCTAATTAGTTTTATAAGTTAAGAAAGTGATATTTACAAATGAGTTTTCCATAAACATAAAATTCTGAAAATGAATCTCAAATTCACTACCAAGTTTGGGGTGTGAGTGCTTATTTCCACAGCCAGAAAACATTAGAATTTGTTACTGTAGCAAGAAATGACATCAGACCCAGATTGGGACCAGGAGGACTCTACATTCCTAATAGAGCAATTAGTACCAAGCACAAAAGTGACCAAGACAAAGGTCTCCTATGGAAATTGTATGGAAGGAACTACTTCTGAACATTTTTATCTTCAATCTAAAATGTTTCTAGGCCCTCAAATCTCATTCTAAAATAAAATCTTGAAAAAGATGAAAATAAAGTTCTCACTGTCAGCCAGATGTTTAGAGACATGATTCTCATGGAGTTATAATTATCAAGACCTAAAAAGCTGAATGCATGTGCATGCATTACATATCAAAGTATGTCAGTAGGAATACTTGTGGATTCTGTTTCAAAAAGAAGACATCAAAAAATTTGGTAGCAAGGTATTTGTCTTGTCAGCATTTCTCAAAAATATTTAAAAGGTTTCCTGATCCATAAATTTGAAGGGGCTCAGCATAAGACTTCTTAAAAATTCACAAAATATATACATTGGTACTCTTAGAAATTCACAGTACAAAGACAATATCTGCTCACACTAAATTTCTTCCAGAATATTCTCAAATTATTTAGCTAAATATTTTACAATATTTTACAAGTTCTGAGAGACCCTGTCATAGAAACATGCATTTGGGAATAGGAAAGGATAACTGTATGTTAACATCACCTATAAAACACCAACTATAAACATTCAAATAACATGAATTTCATGGAAACTAATCGTAAAATGTCTGGGCCACACAGAATTTTACTTTTGTCTACACCTTTGAGAAGATCCTGAAACAAGACTCAGTTCATTATATGTCATACTGAAAAACAAACTGAAAGCAGAAAATATACATAAATATCAGAAAACAAAAATATAGGGTATGGTAAATTCAAAATAAATACTTTATTATACAAGCTGAAATTAAGCTAAGAATTCTTTATTGAACAGACTAATTTTTAGCAAATGTTAGCCAAAATAGAAAAAAAAATACAAATTATCAAAAATGTACAAAAGAGCATAAGAATTAGGGAAAAATAAGCAGAAACACGCTAAATATTCTAATACCTTCTTATAGTTGCAGAACTAATTTTAGATTAACTCAGTAAGTAGATGCAGGCTATCTAATGCTTACAGCACTAAAAGGAAATAAAGAATCTTAAAAGTTGGCAATAGTTACAAAAGGGAAAAAATATATATATATATCAGCCAGGTGCAATAGCTCATGACTGTAATCCCACATTTATTTAAAAAATGGTAAAAAAGAAAAGAAATATATCAGAAGGTATAATAAATAAAAATATAAGTGAAAAAAAAAAAAAAAACTAATGAAGCCAGACTCAATGGTGCATGCCTGTAATCCCAGCAACTCCGGAGGCAGAGGCAGGAGGATTCAAAGCCAGCCTCAGCAACTTAGAGAGGCCCTGAAAAACTTAGCAAAATGCTGTCTCTAAATAAATTATAGAAAAGGTCTGTGGATGTGGCTCAGTGGTTAAGTGCCCCTGGGTTCAATCCCCAGTACCAAATAATAATAATAATGATAATAATAATAATAATAATAATAATAATAATAATAATAATAATAATATAATTAATGAAGTCAGCATAATGGTGGAATAAGCAGCACTAAATGTTTGTTCCTCTACTGAAACATCAAAAACAAGTAGAAACTCTTAGAACCAATGTTTTCAAAACTCCAGAAAACATCATATATTTGTAGTAACTGCTGAACAAATAAAAAGTCAGATTGAAAGTAGTAGGAATGTTTTTGTGATGCCCTTATTGTCCTTGCTCCAGCCACTTCCTCCATGGTGGTGGCCTTATCATGGCAGCAGCCTGAATTCAGAGTATAAGATTTTGTCCCTTGTAAAGAGAAAGCACAGCAGTCCTTACTTACAAATTAGTACATCTGTTTTAAAATGAGCTTATTTTTGTTTCAGTTAACATAGAACACAGGCTAGAAAAGTAGTTGGCACTAAAAACTCTGGCAAAGCTAATTCTTCATACTCCTACAGCAAAAGTCTATGAGTTGAAATCAATGATAGATTACTTAAGGCCCAGGAGCAAATTCTATCAAATATTTTTTGAGAAATTAGAATACTCAAAATGCACCTATATAAATGGGGTATTTAGAAAACCATATATATGCTTAGGGCAAAATATACATCAAGAAAATTAAGAAGATCCTTAGCTTTCTCTTTAGGCTGATCCCTAGGCTCAGTGAAATCCTTGCTACGTATTGAGGAATATTACTGAAAAAAGTTAATCTGTAAAGACTGGGAGTGTTATTTGTTGTTGTTTTTCTTGTTGTGTGTTTATGTGTGTTTTCTTTTCTGTTTTTGTTTTATTTTTGAGCTATTGTTTTAGCTTCTGACATGCAAGAAAGTGCCTGCCAAATCTAAAGGAACAGTGATTTCAGTTATCATACAAGGCACAAAATAATCCCTCTCAAAAATACTTTGGTGGGGGTGTAGCTCTGTAATAGGGGGTGAAGCTCTTTAATAGAGCATGCTCAAGACCCTGGGTTTTATTCCCAGAACTACAAAAAAAAATTAGGGAAAGTAAATAAACAGAAACAAAGCTATAACCTTCAGAAATATAGCTCAGTAAATATTGAAAGGGAAAGAATCTGATTTCTATAACTAACACATTAAATTAGTAGATTACTTAATTTTTAACAACAAAAATCTTCAAGATTTACAAAAAAACAGAAAAGTATGGATCATTTGAAGGAATAAATAGATATAAACTATTCTTAAAGAAACCCAGGAATAGCAATTTTCAGATAAAGACTAAAACAACTTAAAAATGTTCCCCCAAACTAAAGAAAATAGACCAACTATGTGTGAATGAAATAAAAATACCAGCAAAGAGAAATTATAAAAGGGGAATCAAACAGAAATTGGAGCTGAAAAGTCCACAATCTGAAATGAAAATTTCACTAGAAAGACAGCAAATTTGAGAGAAAGAAGAAGTAATCAGTAAAATTAAAAGTAGGCCAATTGGTGTTGGCCTGAGAAACAAAAAGAAAAAAAAATAACAAAGTGATCAGGGAAGAATAGACTCTGTGAGACACCTTCAAGAAGACTAACATGTACATTATGGGATTCCAGAGAGGAGGGAAAGGGTGAATATTTGAAAAAATAATGGCCAAAACTTTAATGAATTTGATGAAATATGTGAAATGACAGAAGAAGCTCAGCAATTTCAAATATGATAAACCCAAAGAGACTCACAGTGAGATGCATAAAAATAACTCTGTCAAGATCAAAGACAGAGAACTTTAAAAGCAGCAAAAGAAATCTACATATATTCACTCCTCCATAAGATTGACATTTAGTTATTCACCATAAATCATGGAGGTTGGAGATGAAAGCATGACATATTCAAGATATTAAAAGAAAAATACTGTTCCTCAAAAATTATATATCTTACAATATTGTCCCTCAAAAATGAGAGAGAGATTAAAACATTCCCAGATTAATTTAAGCTAAAGGAGTTTGTTCCTTTAGGCCAATCTTATTAGAAATGCCAAGAGAAATCCTTTAAGTTGACATTAAATGATTACTCAAAGCCATATGAAGAAATATAGATCTCTGGTATAAATAAAAAGCAAGTGTAATTGTATTTTTGCTTTGTAACTCAATTTTTAATTTTTGATATATTTTAAAAGACAAACACATTAAAGTTATAATTATTATCTTATTGGGCATGACATGTCCAAATATGTCATTTTGACAATAGTAAAGACAAGGAGCTTTATAGGAACTGAAGTCTCTCTCTGCTTCATGATCACTGTGACATGAGCACATACAAATGTTTAACAATTCTCTGCCACACTCTTCTTCCATGATACTCTTTCTGCCTCACCTAAGCCCCAAGAAATGGAGCCAGCCTTCTATGGACTAAGACCTCTGAAACTGTGAGCCCTTGAATAAACTTTTTATCCTCCATAGTTGTTCTGGTCAGATCCTTTATTCTCAGCAGTGAAAAAACCTGATTAAAACAGGAAGGTATTAAACTAGAAAGATGCTACACAGAAAAGGAAACAACTAGCATCATGAAAAAAGAATACGCATAATGGGAGAAAATCTTTGCTAGCTACTGTTCAAACAGAGGATTAACATCTAGAATACATAAATAACTAAAAAAAACTCAAAAACAACAATGAAATGTCCCAATAAATAAATTAGCAAATAAGCTAAACAAACAATTCTCAAAAGAGCACAAACATGTATGTTAGACATACAAATGTTTAACAATTATATGAAAAAATACTCAGCATCTCTAGTCATTAAGGAATTGCACATCAAAACTACACTGAGATCTCATCTCACTTCAGTTGGAATGTCAGTCATCCATAATATAAATAACAATAAATTCTGGTGAGCATCTAAGGAAAGGGAACTCAAAAACTGTTGATGAGAATGTAAATTAGTATGGCTATATAAAAATCAGTATGGAGGTTCCTTGAAAGTTTAAAATATAATCCAGGTGTATGCCATTTACCCGAGAAAAATTAGACTAGAAAATTAAATCAAGGAAACCCATATCTTGTTCTTTAAAAAGAAACTGAAATAGATGAACCTCTAGCCCAGCCAACTTAGATATCACACATAAAAGAGGGGGCATTACTATAGGTCTCATGGACAATGGAATAATAAATAGTGTTACAATCTATTCTATGTCCACAAATATGATAACTTAGATGAAAGACACAATTTGTCAAAATTTTTACAAGAAGAAACAGCCTATCTGAATAGGCTTAAATCTATTGTAGAAATTGAAGCAATGATAGTTATTCATAAAAGAAAGCTAACGGCCCAATTGGAGTCAAGGGTGCATTACATAAAACACTTAAAGAAAAAATTATTCTAATTCTCTGCAATATCTTTCAAAAGATGGAAGCAGAGGGATTACTTCAAACTCATTCTATAAAACAAAATTTACGACAATACCATAGCCAAGGCAAAGACATTAACAAGAAATAAAAACTAAGTAGCATAATTTCTCATGGACATCAATACACAGTTCCTTGGTAAAATATTAGCAAGTTGAATTCAACAATATACAAAAAATAGAGTATTTTAATTCTCCTAAAAATCCTCTTTTGCTTCACTTATTCATTCTGGTCTTTATTTCCATCAAATTTTGGCAAATATTGAATTTTTTACTGTTTCAACAATTTTGAATTTTTTTGAATGTCATATAGTTGAAATAATGCAACACATAAAGTCTTAATATTGACTTCTTTATCTTTATAATCTATGGTAAATTTTACTTCATTACTTTCCATTACATGATAGCCCATTTTTTAAAGCACTGAATAATATTACATTGTCTAGGAGATATATATATATATATATCTCCATTTATCTCCAGAGAGACAGAGAGACATATTGGTTCCTTTCATATTTTGACAATTATAAATAAAGTTGTACAATACTATAATGGTAGATTGATTTCATTATGTGTTTGTCCAAATACAACACTGGCAGGCAGTCTGTGGAATTAGAGAAAATATTTTCAAGCTATCTAATTGATAAAGCATTAATATCTAACATATATACAAATCTTTTGCAACCTAATAGAAAAAAATAATTCAACTAATAAGTATACAAAGAACTTGAATAGATATTTCTCCAAAGAAGGCAGAAAAATGGCCACCAGATATAGGAAAGGGTGCTCACCATGATTAATCACAAAGGAAATGTAGTTCAGAACTACCATGAGTTATTACCTGCCACATGATAGAAAGGATGTTAATTTAAAAAATTGTAAGAACTACTGAAGATATTTGAGAAATCAAAAGCTTTATGTTTATTACTTTTGAGGATATAGAATGGTGCAGCTACTGTGGAAAATAGCATGGATGTTCCTTAAAT